>NC_133223.1:29127492-29727492 GCF_040436345.1 Pagrus major
CAGCCCATTTTTTCAATAGCTTCCAGGTCTTTGGACCGATTGACTCGAAATCGCTCCCAAATGTGGTCCTATACTGGCTGAACGAGACACAGCAGTTTCCATTGGATTCCGGTGAAATTTGTATTTTTGGTGAATATTTTAGTGAAAAGGTACAATGTTTCATGAGACTGCCTTAAGGCTGGGGCTAGAGTTAGGGTTAGGGTTAGGGTTAGGGTTAGGGCTAGGGCTAGGGTTAGGGTTAGGGTTACGGTCGTCTTTTGACCGAATGACTCGAAATTCGGCACGAATGTGGTCCTCTACTGGCTGAACGAGGGAGAGCAGTTCCCATTGGATTCCGTCGAAATTTGTATTTTTGGTGAATATTTTAAAGAAAAAAGTGGCCATTTTTCATGAAAACCTCAGCCCATTTTTTCAATAGCTTCCAGGTCTTTGGACCGATTGACTCAAAATCGCTCCCAAATGTGGTCCTATACTGGCTGAACGAGACACAGCAGTTCCCATTGGATTCCGGTGAAATTTGTATTTTTGGTGAATATTTTAGTGAAAAGGTACAATGTTTCATGAGACTGCCTTAAGGCTGGGGCTAGGGTTAGGGTTAGGGTTAGGGTTAGGGTTAGGGTTAGTGCTAGGGTTAGGGTTAGGGTTAGGGTTACGGTCGTCTTTTGACCGAATGACTCGAAATTCGGCACGAATGTGGTCCTCTACTGGCTGAACGAGGGAGAGCAGTTCCCATTGGATTCCGTCGAAATTTGTATTTTTGGTGAATATTTTAAAGAAAAAAGTGGCCATTTTTCATGAAAACCTCAGCCCATTTTTTCAATAGCTTCCAGGTCTTTGGACCGATTGACTCGAAATCGCTCCCAAATGTGGTCCTATACTGGCTGAACGAGACACAGCAGTTCCCATTGGATTCCGGTGAAATTTGTATTTTTGGTGAATATTTTAGTGAAAAGGTACAATGTTTCATGAGACTGCCTTAAGGCTGGGGCTAGGGTTAGGGTTAGGGTTAGGGTTAGGGTTAGGGTTAGGGCTAGGGTTAGGGTTAGGGTTAGGGTTACGGTCGTCTTTTGACCGAATGACTCGAAATTCGGCACGAATGTGGTCCTCTACTGGCTGAACGAGGGAGAGCAGTTCCCATTGGATTCCGTCGAAATTTGTATTTTTGGTGAATATTTTAAAGAAAAAAGTGGCCATTTTTCATGAAAACCTCAGCCCATTTTTTCAATAGCTTCCAGGTCTTTGGACCGATTGACTCGAAATGGCTCCCAAATGTGGTCCTATACTGGCTGAACGAGACACAGCAGTTCCCATTGGATTCCGGTGAAATTTGTATTTTTGGTGAATATTTTAGTGAAAAGGTACAATGTTTCATGAGACTGCCTTAAGGCTGGGGCTAGGATTAGGGTTAGGGTTAGGGTTAGGGTTAGGGTTAGGGTTAGGGCTAGGGTTAGGGTTAGGGTTAGGGTTACGGTCGTCTTTTGACCGAATGACTCGAAATTCGGCACGAATGTGGTCCTCTACTGGCTGAACGAGGGAGAGCAGTTCCCATTGGATTCCGTCGAAATTTGTATTTTTGGTGAATATTTTAAAGAAAAAAGTGTCCATTTTTCATGAAAACCTCAGCCCATTTTTTCAATAGCTTCCAGGTCTTTGGACCGATTGACTCGAAATCGCTCCCAAATGTGGTCCTATACTGGCTGAACGAGACACAGCAGTTCCCATTGGATTCCGGTGAAATTTGTATTTTTGGTGAATATTTTAGTGAAAAGGTACAATGTTTCATGAGACTGCCTTAAGGCTGGGGCTAGGGTTAGGGTTAGGGTTAGGGTTAGTGCTAGGGTTAGGGTTAGGGTTAGGGTTACGGTCGTCTTTTGACCGAATGACTCGAAATTCGCCACGAATGTGGTCCTCTACTGGCTGAACGAGGGAGACCAGTTCCCATTGGATTCCGTCGAAATTTGTATTTTTGGTGAATATTTTAAAGAAAAAAGTGGCCATTTTTCATGAAAACCTCAGCCCATTTTTTCAATAGCTTCCAGGTCTTTGGACCGATTGACTCGAAATCGCTCCCAAATGTGGTCCTATACTGGCTGAACGAGACACAGCAGTTCCCATTGGATTCCGGTGAAATTTGTATTTTTGGTGAATATTTTAGTGAAAAGGTACAATGTTTCATGAGACTGCCTTAAGGCTGGGGCTAGGGTTAGGGTTAGGGTTAGGGTTAGTGCTAGGGTTAGGGTTAGGGTTAGGGTTACGGTCGTCTTTTGACCGAATGACTCGAAATTCGGCACGAATGTGGTCCTCTACTGGCTGAACGAGGGAGAGCAGTTCCCATTGGATTCCGTCGAAATTTGTATTTTTGGTGAATATTTTAAAGAAAAAAGTGGCCATTTTTCATGAAAACCTCAGCCCATTTTTTCAATAGCTTCCAGGTCTTTGGACCGATTGACTCGAAATCGCTCCCAAATGTGGTCCTATACTGGCTGAACGAGACACAGCAGTTCCCATTGGATTCCGGTGAAATTTGTATTTTTGGTGAATATTTTAGTGAAAAGGTACAATGTTTCATGAGACTGCCTTAAGGCTGGGGTTAGGGTTAGGGTTAGGGTTAGGGTTAGTGCTAGGGTTAGGGTTAGGGTTAGGGTTACGGTCGTCTTTTGACCGAATGACTCGAAATTCGGCACGAATGTGGTCCTCTACTGGCTGAACGAGGGAGAGCAGTTCCCATTGGATTCCGTCGAAATTTGTATTTTTGGTGAATATTTTAAAGAAAAAAGTGGCCATTTTTCATGAAAACCTCAGCCCATTTTTTCAATAGCTTCCAGGTCTTTGGACCGATTGACTCGAAATCGCTCCCAAATGTGGTCCTATACTGGCTGAACGAGACACAGCAGTTCCCATTGGATTCCGGTGAAATTTGTATTTTTGGTGAATATTTTAGTGAAAAGGTACAATGTTTCATGAGACTGCCTTAAGGCTGGGGCTAGGGTTAGGGTTAGGGTTAGGGTTAGGGTTAGGGTTAGTGCTAGGGTTAGGGTTAGGGTTAGGGTTACGGTCGTCTTTTGACCGAATGACTCGAAATTCGGCACGAATGTGGTCCTCTACTGGCTGAACGAGGGAGAGCAGTTCCCATTGGATTCCGTCGAAATTTGTATTTTTGGTGAATATTTTAAAGAAAAAAGTGGACATTTTTCATGAAAACCTCAGCCCATTTTTTCAATAGCTTCCAGGTCTTTGGACCGATTGACTCGAAATCGCTCCCAAATGTGGTCCTATACTGGCTGAACGAGACACAGCAGTTCCCATTGGATTCCGGTGAAATTTGTATTTTTGGTGAATATTTTAGTGAAAAGGTACAATGTTTCATGAGACTGCCTTAAGGCTGGGGCTAGGGTTAGGGTTAGGGTTAGGGTTAGGGTTAGGGCTAGGGTTAGGGTTAGGGTTAGGGTTAGGGTTAGGGCTAGGGTTAGGGTTAGGGTTAGGGTTACGGTCGTCTTTTGACCGAATGACTCGAAATTCGGCACGAATGTGGTCCTCTACTGGCTGAACGAGGGAGAGCAGTTCCCATTGGATTCCGTCGAAATTTGTATTTTTGGTGAATATTTTAAAGAAAAAAGTGGCCATTTTTCATGAAAACCTCAGCCCATTTTTTCAATAGCTTCCAGGTCTTTGGACCGATTGACTCGAAATCGCTCCCAAATGTGGTCCTATACTGGCTGAACGAGACACAGCAGTTCCCATTGGATTCCGGTGAAATTTGTATTTTTGGTGAATATTTTAGTGAAAAGGTACAATGTTTCATGAGACTGCCTTAAGGCTGGGGCTAGGGTTAGGGTTAGGGTTAGGGTTAGGGTTAGGGTTAGTGCTAGGGTTAGGGTTAGGGTTAGGGTTACGGTCGTCTTTTGACCGAATGACTCGAAATTCGGCACGAATGTGGTCCTCTACTGGCTGAACGAGGGAGAGCAGTTCCCATTGGATTCCGTTGAAATTTGTATTTTTGGTGAATATTTTAAAGAAAAAAGTGGCCATTTTTCATGAAAACCTCAGCCCATTTTTTCAATAGCTTCCAGGTCTTTGGACCGATTGACTCGAAATCGCTCCCAAATGTGGTCCTATACTGGCTGAACGAGACACAGCAGTTCCCATTGGATTCCGGTGAAATTTGTATTTTTGGTGAATATTTTAGTGAAAAGGTACAATGTTTCATGAGACTGCCTTAAGGCTGGGGTTAGGGTTAGGGTTAGGGTTAGGGTTAGGGTTAGGGTTAGTGCTAGGGTTAGGGTTAGGGTTAGGGTTACGGTCGTCTTTTGACCGAATGACTCGAAATTCGGCACGAATGTGGTCCTCTACTGGCTGAACGAGGGAGAGCAGTTCCCATTGGATTCCGTCGAAATTTGTATTTTTGGTGAATATTTTAAAGAAAAAAGTGGCCATTTTTCATGAAAACCTCAGCCCATTTTTTCAATAGCTTCCAGGTCTTTGGACCGATTGACTCAAAATCGCTCCCAAATGTGGTCCTATACTGGCTGAACGAGACACAGCAGTTCCCATTGGATTCCGGTGAAATTTGTATTTTTGGTGAATATTTTAGTGAAAAGGTACAATGTTTCATGAGACTGCCTTAAGGCTGGGGCTAGGGTTAGGGTTAGGGTTAGGGTTAGGGTTAGTGCTAGGGTTAGGGTTAGGGTTAGGGTTACGGTCGTCTTTTGACCGAATGACTCGAAATTCGGCACGAATGTGGTCCTCTACTGGCTGAACGAGGGAGAGCAGTTCCCATTGGATTCCGTCGAAATTTGTATTTTTGGTGAATATTTTAAAGAAAAAAGTGGACATTTTTCATGAAAACCTCAGCCCATTTTTTCAATAGCTTCCAGGTCTTTGGACCGATTGACTCGAAATCGCTCCCAAATGTGGTCCTATACTGGCTGAACGAGACACAGCAGTTCCCATTGGATTCCGGTGAAATTTGTATTTTTGGTGAATATTTTAGTGAAAAGGTACAATGTTTCATGAGACTGCCTTAAGGCTGGGGCTAGGGTTAGGGTTAGGGTTAGGGTTAGGGTTAGTGCTAGGGTTAGGGTTAGGGTTAGGGTTAGGGTTAGGGTTACGGTCGTCTTTTGACCGAATGACTCGAAATTCGGCACGAATGTGGTCCTCTACTGGCTGAACGAGGGAGAGCAGTTCCCATTGGATTCCGTTGAAATTTGTATTTTTGGTGAATATTTTAAAGAAAAAAGTGGCCATTTTTCATGAAAACCTCAGCCCATTTTTTCAATAGCTTCCAGGTCTTTGGACCGATTGACTCGAAATCGCTCCCAAATGTGGTCCTATACTGGCTGAACGAGACACAGCAGTTCCCATTGGATTCCGGTGAAATTTGTATTTTTGGTGAATATTTTAGTGAAAAGGTACAATGTTTCATGAGACTGCCTTAAGGCTGGGGCTAGGGTTAGGGTTAGGGTTAGGGTTAGGGTTAGTGCTAGGGTTAGGGTTAGGGTTAGGGTTACGGTCGTCTTTTGACCGAATGACTCGAAATTCGGCACGAATGTGGTCCTCTACTGGCTGAACGAGGGAAAGAAGTTCCCATTGGATTCCGTCGAAATTTGTATTTTTGGTGAATATTTTAAAGAAAAAAGTGGCCATTTTTCATGAAAACCTCAGCCCATTTTTTCAATAGCTTCCAGGTCTTTGGACCGATTGACTCGAAATCGCTCCCAAATGTGGTCCTATACTGGCTGAACGAGACACAGCAGTTCCCATTGGATTCCGGTGAAATTTGTATTTTTGGTGAATATTTTAGTGAAAAGGTACAATGTTTCATGAGACTGCCTTAAGGCTGGGGCTAGGGTTAGGGTTAGGGTTAGGGTTAGGGTTAGTGCTAGGGTTAGGGTTAGGGTTAGGGTTACGGTCGTCTTTTGACCGAATGACTCAAAATTCGGCACGAATGTGGTCCTCTACTGGCTGAACGAGGGAGAGCAGTTCCCATTGGATTCCGTTGAAATTTGTATTTTTGGTGAATATTTTAAAGAAAAAATGGGCCATTTTTCATGAAAACCTCAGCCCATTTTTTCAATAGCTTCCAGGTCTTTGGACCGATTGACTCGAAATCGCTCCCAAATGTGGTCCTATACTGGCTGAACGAGACACAGCAGTTCCCATTGGATTCCGGTGAAATTTGTATTTTTGGTGAATATTTTAGTGAAAAGGTACAATGTTTCATGAGACTGCCTTAAGGCTGGGGTTAGGGTTAGGGTTAGGGTTAGGGTTAGGGTTAGTGCTAGGGTTAGGGTTAGGGTTAGGGTTACGGTCGTCTTTTGACCGAATGACTCGAAATTCGGCACGAATGTGGTCCTCTACTGGCTGAACGAGGGAGAGCAGTTCCCATTGGATTCCGTCGAAATTTGTATTTTTGGTGAATATTTTAAAGAAAAAAGTGGACATTTTTCATGAAAACCTCAGCCCATTTTTTCAATAGCTTCCAGGTCTTTGGACCGATTGACTCGAAATCGCTCCCAAATGTGGTCCTATACTGGCTGAACGAGACACAGCAGTTCCCATTGGATTCCGGTGAAATTTGTATTTTTGGTGAATATTTTAGTGAAAAGGTACAATGTTTCATGAGACTGCCTTAAGGCTGGGGCTAGGGTTAGGGTTAGGGTTAGGGTTAGGGTTAGGGTTAGGGTTAGTGCTAGGGTTAGGGTTAGGGTTAGGGTTACGGTCGTCTTTTGACCGAATGACTCGAAATTCGGCACGAATGTGGTCCTCTACTGGCTGAACGAGGGAGAGCAGTTCCCATTGGATTCCGTTGAAATTTGTATTTTTGGTGAATATTTTAAAGAAAAAATGGGCCATTTTTCATGAAAACCTCAGCCCATTTTTTCAATAGCTTCCAGGTCTTTGGACCGATTGACTCGAAATCGCTCCCAAATGTGGTCCTATACTGGCTGAACGAGACACAGCAGTTCCCATTGGATTCCGGTGAAATTTGTATTTTTGGTGAATATTTTAGTGAAAAGGTACAATGTTTCATGAGACTGCCTTAAGGCTGGGGTTAGGGTTAGGGTTAGGGTTAGGGTTAGGGTTAGTGCTAGGGTTAGGGTTAGGGTTAGGGTTACGGTCGTCTTTTGACCGAATGACTCGAAATTCGGCACGAATGTGGTCCTCTACTGGCTGAACGAGGGAGAGCAGTTCCCATTGGATTCCGTCGAAATTTGTATTTTTGGTGAATATTTTAAAGAAAAAAGTGGACATTTTTCATGAAAACCTCAGCCCATTTTTTCAATAGCTTCCAGGTCTTTGGACCGATTGACTCGAAATCGCTCCCAAATGTGGTCCTATACTGGCTGAACGAGACACAGCAGTTCCCATTGGATTCCGGTGAAATTTGTATTTTTGGTGAATATTTTAGTGAAAAGGTACAATGTTTCATGAGACTGCCTTAAGGCTGGGGCTAGGGTTAGGGTTAGGGTTAGGGTTAGGGTTAGGGTTAGGGTTAGTGCTAGGGTTAGGGTTAGGGTTAGGGTTACGGTCGTCTTTTGACCGAATGACTCGAAATTCGGCACGAATGTGGTCCTCTACTGGCTGAACGAGGGAGAGCAGTTCCCATTGGATTCCGTTGAAATTTGTATTTTTGGTGAATATTTTAGTGAAAAGGTACAATGTTTCATGAGACTGCCTTAAGGCTGGGGTTAGGGTTAGGGTTAGGGTTAGGGTTAGGGTTACGGTCGTCTTTTGACCGAATGACTCGAAATTCGGCACGAATGTGGTCCTCTACTGGCTGAACGAGGGAGAGCAGTTCCCATTGGATTCCGTCGAAATTTGTATTTTTGGTGAATATTTTAAAGAAAAAAGTGGCCATTTTTCATGAAAACCTCAGCCCATTTTTTCAATAGCTTCCAGGTCTTTGGACCGATTGACTCGAAATCGCTCCCAAATGTGGTCCTATACTGGCTGAACGAGACACAGCAGTTCCCATTGGATTCCGGTGAAATTTGTATTTTTGGTGAATATTTTAGTGAAAAGGTACAATGTTTCATGAGACTGCCTTAAGGCTGGGGCTAGGGTTAGGGTTAGGGTTAGGGTTAGGGTTAGGGTTAGTGCTAGGGTTAGGGTTAGGGTTAGGGTTACGATCGTCTTTTGACCGAATGACTCGAAATTCGGCACGAATGTGGTCCTCTACTGGCTGAACGAGGGAGAGCAGTTCCCATTGGATTCCGTCGAAATTTGTATTTTTGGTGAATATTTTAAAGAAAAAAGTGGACATTTTTCATGAAAACCTCAGCCCATTTTTTCAATAGCTTCCAGGTCTTTGGACCGATTGACTCGAAATCGCTCCCAAATGTGGTCCTATACTGGCTGAACGAGACACAGCAGTTCCCATTGGATTCCGGTGAAATTTGTATTTTTGGTGAATATTTTAGTGAAAAGGTACAATGTTTCATGAGACTGCCTTAAGGCTGGGGCTAGGGTTAGGGTTAGGGTTAGGGTTAGGGTTAGGGTTAGTGATAGGGTTAGGGTTAGGGTTAGGGTTACGGTCGTCTTTTGACCGAATGACTCGAAATTCGGCACGAATGTGGTCCTCTACTGGCTGAACGAGGGAGAGCAGTTCCCATTGGATTCCGTCGAAATTTGTATTTTTGGTGAATATTTTAAAGAAAAAAGTGGCCATTTTTCATGAAAACCTCAGCCCATTTTTTCAATAGCTTCCAGGTCTTTGGACCGATTGACTCAAAATCGCTCCCAAATGTGGTCCTATACTGGCTGAACGAGACACAGCAGTTCCCATTGGATTCCGGTGAAATTTGTATTTTTGGTGAATATTTTAGTGAAAAGGTACAATGTTTCATGAGACTGCCTTAAGGCTGGGGCTAGGGTTAGGGTTAGGGTTAGGGTTAGGGTTAGTGCTAGGGTTAGGGTTAGGGTTAGGGTTACGGTCGTCTTTTGACCGAATGACTCGAAATTCGGCACGAATGTGGTCCTCTACTGGCTGAACGAGGGAGAGCAGTTCCCATTGGATTCCGTCGAAATTTGTATTTTTGGTGAATATTTTAAAGAAAAAAGTGGCCATTTTTCATGAAAACCTCAGCCCATTTTTTCAATAGCTTCCAGGTCTTTGGACCGATTGACTCGAAATCGCTCCCAAATGTGGTCCTATACTGGCTGAACGAGACACAGCAGTTCCCATTGGATTCCGGTGAAATTTGTATTTTTGGTGAATATTTTAGTGAAAAGGTACAATGTTTCATGAGACTGCCTTAAGGCTGGGGCTAGGGTTAGGGTTAGGGTTAGGGTTAGGGTTAGGGTTAGTGCTAGGGTTAGGGTTAGGGTTAGGGTTACGATCGTCTTTTGACCGAATGACTCGAAATTCGGCACGAATGTGGTCCTCCACTGGCTGAACGAGGGAGAGCAGTTCCCATTGGATTCCGTCGAAATTTGTATTTTTGGTGAATATTTTAAAGAAAAAAGTGGACATTTTTCATGAAAACCTCAGCCCATTTTTTCAATAGCTTCCAGGTCTTTGGACCGATTGACTCGAAATCGCTCCCAAATGTGGTCCTATACTGGCTGAACGAGACACAGCAGTTCCCATTGGATTCCGGTGAAATTTGTATTTTTGGTGAATATTTTAGTGAAAAGGTACAATGTTTCATGAGACTGCCTTAAGGCTGGGGCTAGGGTTAGGGTTAGGGTTAGGGTTAGGGTTAGGGTTAGTGATAGGGTTAGGGTTAGGGTTAGGGTTACGGTCGTCTTTTGACCGAATGACTCGAAATTCGGCACGAATGTGGTCCTCTACTGGCTGAACGAGGGAGAGCAGTTCCCATTGGATTCCGTCGAAATTTGTATTTTTGGTGAATATTTTAAAGAAAAAAGTGGCCATTTTTCATGAAAACCTCAGCCCATTTTTTCAATAGCTTCCAGGTCTTTGGACCGATTGACTCAAAATCGCTCCCAAATGTGGTCCTATACTGGCTGAACGAGACACAGCAGTTCCCATTGGATTCCGGTGAAATTTGTATTTTTGGTGAATATTTTAGTGAAAAGGTACAATGTTTCATGAGACTGCCTTAAGGCTGGGGCTAGGGTTAGGGTTAGGGTTAGGGTTAGGGTTAGTGCTAGGGTTAGGGTTAGGGTTAGGGTTACGGTCGTCTTTTGACCGAATGACTCGAAATTCGGCACGAATGTGGTCCTCTACTGGCTGAACGAGGGAGAGCAGTTCCCATTGGATTCCGTCGAAATTTGTATTTTTGGTGAATATTTTAAAGAAAAAAGTGGACATTTTTCATGAAAACCTCAGCCCATTTTTTCAATAGCTTCCAGGTCTTTGGACCGATTGACTCGAAATCGCTCCCAAATGTGGTCCTATACTGGCTGAACGAGACACAGCAGTTCCCATTGGATTCCCGTGAAATTTGTATTTTTGGTGAATATTTTAGTGAAAAGGTACAATGTTTCATGAGACTGCCTTAAGGCTGGGGCTAGGGTTAGGGTTAGGGTTAGGGTTAGGGTTAGGGTTAGTGCTAGGGTTAGGGTTAGGGTTAGGGTTAGGGTTAGGGTTACGGTCGTCTTTTGACCGAATGACTCGAAATTCGGCACGAATGTGGTCCTCTACTGGCTGAACGAGGGAGAGCAGTTCCCATTGGATTCCGTTGAAATTTGTATTTTTGGTGAATATTTTAAAGAAAAAAGTGGCCATTTTTCATGAAAACCTCAGCCCATTTTTTCAATAGCTTCCAGGTCTTTGGACCGATTGACTCGAAATCGCTCCCAAATGTGGTCCTATACTGGCTGAACGAGACACAGCAGTTCCCATTGGATTCCGGTGAAATTTGTATTTTTGGTGAATATTTTAGTGAAAAGGTACAATGTTTCATGAGACTGCCTTAAGGCTGGGGCTAGGGTTAGGGTTAGGGTTAGGGTTAGGGTTAGTGCTAGGGTTAGGGTTAGGGTTAGGGTTACGGTCGTCTTTTGACCGAATGACTCGAAATTCGGCACGAATGTGGTCCTCTACTGGCTGAACGAGGGAAAGAAGTTCCCATTGGATTCCGTCGAAATTTGTATTTTTGGTGAATATTTTAAAGAAAAAAGTGGCCATTTTTCATGAAAACCTCAGCCCATTTTTTCAATAGCTTCCAGGTCTTTGGACCGATTGACTCGAAATCGCTCCCAAATGTGGTCCTATACTGGCTGAACGAGACACAGCAGTTCCCATTGGATTCCGGTGAAATTTGTATTTTTGGTGAATATTTTAGTGAAAAGGTACAATGTTTCATGAGACTGCCTTAAGGCTGGGGCTAGGGTTAGGGTTAGGGTTAGGGTTAGGGTTAGTGCTAGGGTTAGGGTTAGGGTTAGGGTTACGGTCGTCTTTTGACCGAATGACTCAAAATTCGGCACGAATGTGGTCCTCTACTGGCTGAACGAGGGAGAGCAGTTCCCATTGGATTCCGTTGAAATTTGTATTTTTGGTGAATATTTTAAAGAAAAAATGGGCCATTTTTCATGAAAACCTCAGCCCATTTTTTCAATAGCTTCCAGGTCTTTGGACCGATTGACTCGAAATCGCTCCCAAATGTGGTCCTATACTGGCTGAACGAGACACAGCAGTTCCCATTGGATTCCGGTGAAATTTGTATTTTTGGTGAATATTTTAGTGAAAAGGTACAATGTTTCATGAGACTGCCTTAAGGCTGGGGTTAGGGTTAGGGTTAGGGTTAGGGTTAGGGTTAGTGCTAGGGTTAGGGTTAGGGTTAGGGTTACGGTCGTCTTTTGACCGAATGACTCGAAATTCGGCACGAATGTGGTCCTCTACTGGCTGAACGAGGGAGAGCAGTTCCCATTGGATTCCGTCGAAATTTGTATTTTTGGTGAATATTTTAAAGAAAAAAGTGGACATTTTTCATGAAAACCTCAGCCCATTTTTTCAATAGCTTCCAGGTCTTTGGACCGATTGACTCGAAATCGCTCCCAAATGTGGTCCTATACTGGCTGAACGAGACACAGCAGTTCCCATTGGATTCCGGTGAAATTTGTATTTTTGGTGAATATTTTAGTGAAAAGGTACAATGTTTCATGAGACTGCCTTAAGGCTGGGGCTAGGGTTAGGGTTAGGGTTAGGGTTAGGGTTAGGGTTAGGGTTAGTGCTAGGGTTAGGGTTAGGGTTAGGGTTACGGTCGTCTTTTGACCGAATGACTCGAAATTCGGCACGAATGTGGTCCTCTACTGGCTGAACGAGGGAGAGCAGTTCCCATTGGATTCCGTTGAAATTTGTATTTTTGGTGAATATTTTAGTGAAAAGGTACAATGTTTCATGAGACTGCCTTAAGGCTGGGGTTAGGGTTAGGGTTAGGGTTAGGGTTAGTGCTAGGGTTAGGGTTAGGGTTAGGGTTACGGTCGTCTTTTGACCGAATGACTCGAAATTCGGCACGAATGTGGTCCTCTACTGGCTGAACGAGGGAGAGCAGTTCCCATTGGATTCCGTCGAAATTTGTATTTTTGGTGAATATTTTAAAGAAAAAAGTGGCCATTTTTCATGAAAACCTCAGCCCATTTTTTCAATAGCTTCCAGGTCTTTGGACCGATTGACTCGAAATCGCTCCCAAATGTGGTCCTATACTGGCTGAACGAGACACAGCAGTTCCCATTGGATTCCGGTGAAATTTGTATTTTTGGTGAATATTTTAGTGAAAAGGTACAATGTTTCATGAGACTGCCTTAAGGCTGGGGCTAGGGTTAGGGTTAGGGTTAGGGTTAGGGTTAGGGTTAGGGTTAGTGATAGGGTTAGGGTTAGGGTTAGGGTTACAGTCGTCTTTTGACCGAATGACTCGAAATTCGGCACGAATGTGGTCCTCTACTGGCTGAACGAGGGAGAGCAGTTCCCATTGGATTCCGTCGAAATTTGTATTTTTGGTGAATATTTTAAAGAAAAAAGTGGCCATTTTTCATGAAAACCTCAGCCCATTTTTTCAATAGCTTCCAGGTCTTTGGACCGATTGACTCAAAATCGCTCCCAAATGTGGTCCTATACTGGCTGAACGAGACACAGCAGTTCCCATTGGATTCCGGTGAAATTTGTATTTTTGGTGAATATTTTAGTGAAAAGGTACAATGTTTCATGAGACTGCCTTAAGGCTGGGGCTAGGGTTAGGGTTAGGGTTAGGGTTAGGGTTAGTGCTAGGGTTAGGGTTAGGGTTAGGGTTACGGTCGTCTTTTGACCGAATGACTCGAAATTCGGCACGAATGTGGTCCTCTACTGGCTGAACGAGGGAGAGCAGTTCCCATTGGATTCCGTCGAAATTTGTATTTTTGGTGAATATTTTAAAGAAAAAAGTGGACATTTTTCATGAAAACCTCAGCCCATTTTTTCAATAGCTTCCAGGTCTTTGGACCGATTGACTCGAAATCGCTCCCAAATGTGGTCCTATACTGGCTGAACGAGACACAGCAGTTCCCATTGGATTCCGGTGAAATTTGTATTTTTGGTGAATATTTTAGTGAAAAGGTACAATGTTTCATGAGACTGCCTTAAGGCTGGGGCTAGGGTTAGGGTTAGGGTTAGGGTTAGGGTTAGGGTTAGTGCTAGGGTTAGGGTTAGGGTTACGGTCGTCTTTTGACCGAATGACTCGAAATTCGGCACGAATGTGGTCCTCTACTGGCTGAACGAGGGAGAGCAGTTCCCATTGGATTCCGTTGAAATTTGTATTTTTGGTGAATATTTTAAAGAAAAAAGTGGCCATTTTTCATGAAAACCTCAGCCCATTTTTTCAATAGCTTCCAGGTCTTTGGACCGATTGACTCGAAATCGCTCCCAAATGTGGTCCTATACTGGCTGAACGAGACACAGCAGTTCCCATTGGATTCCGGTGAAATTTGTATTTTTGGTGAATATTTTAGTGAAAAGGTACAATGTTTCATGAGACTGCCTTAAGGCTGGGGCTAGGGTTAGGGTTAGGGTTAGGGTTAGGGTTAGTGCTAGGGTTAGGGTTAGGGTTAGGGTTAGGGTTAGGGTTACGGTCGTCTTTTGACCGAATGACTCAAAATTCGGCACGAATGTGGTCCTCTACTGGCTGAACGAGGGAGAGCAGTTCCCATTGGATTCCGTTGAAATTTGTATTTTTGGTGAATATTTTAAAGAAAAAATGGGCCATTTTTCATGAAAACCTCAGCCCATTTTTTCAATAGCTTCCAGGTCTTTGGACCGATTGACTCGAAATCGCTCCCAAATGTGGTCCTATACTGGCTGAACGAGACACAGCAGTTCCCATTGGATTCCGGTGAAATTTGTATTTTTGGTGAATATTTTAGTGAAAAGGTACAATGTTTCATGAGACTGCCTTAAGGCTGGGGTTAGGGTTAGGGTTAGGGTTAGGGTTAGGGTTAGTGCTAGGGTTAGGGTTAGGGTTAGGGTTACGGTCGTCTTTTGACCGAATGACTCGAAATTCGGCACGAATGTGGTCCTCTACTGGCTGAACGAGGGAGAGCAGTTCCCATTGGATTCCGTCGAAATTTGTATTTTTGGTGAATATTTTAAAGAAAAAAGTGGACATTTTTCATGAAAACCTCAGCCCATTTTTTCAATAGCTTCCAGGTCTTTGGACCGATTGACTCGAAATCGCTCCCAAATGTGGTCCTATACTGGCTGAACGAGACACAGCAGTTCCCATTGGATTCCGGTGAAATTTGTATTTTTGGTGAATATTTTAGTGAAAAGGTACAATGTTTCATGAGACTGCCTTAAGGCTGGGGCTAGGGTTAGGGTTAGGGTTAGGGTTAGGGTTAGGGTTAGTGCTAGGGTTAGGGTTAGGGTTAGGGTTACGGTCGTCTTTTGACCGAATGACTCGAAATTCGGCACGAATGTGGTCCTCTACTGGCTGAACGAGGGAGAGCAGTTCCCATTGGATTCCGTTGAAATTTGTATTTTTGGTGAATATTTTAAAGAAAAAAGTGGCCATTTTTCATGAAAACCTCAGCCCATTTTTTCAATAGCTTCCAGGTCTTTGGACCGATTGACTCGAAATCGCTCCCAAATGTGGTCCTATACTGGCTGAACGAGACACAGCAGTTCCCATTGGATTCCGGTGAAATTTGTATTTTTGGTGAATATTTTAGTGAAAAGGTACAATGTTTCATGAGACTGCCTTAAGGCTGGGGCTAGGGTTAGGGTTAGGGTTAGGGTTAGGGTTAGGGTTAGTGCTAGGGTTAGGGTTAGGGTTAGGGTTACGGTCGTCTTTTGACCGAATGACTCGAAATTCGGCACGAATGTGGTCCTCTACTGGCTGAACGAGGGAGAGCAGTTCCCATTGGATTCCGTTGAAATTTGTATTTTTGGTGAATATTTTAAAGAAAAAAGTGGCCATTTTTCATGAAAACCTCAGCCCATTTTTTCAATAGCTTCCAGGTCTTTGGACCGATTGACTCGAAATCGCTCCCAAATGTGGTCCTATACTGGCTGAACGAGACACAGCAGTTCCCATTGGATTCCGGTGAAATTTGTATTTTTGGTGAATATTTTAGTGAAAAGGTACAATGTTTCATGAGACTGCCTTAAGGCTGGGGCTAGGGTTAGGGTTAGGGTTAGGGTTAGGGTTAGGGTTAGTGCTAGGGTTAGGGTTAGGGTTAGGGTTACGGTCGTCTTTTGACCGAATGACTCGAAATTCGGCACGAATGTGGTCCTCTACTGGCTGAACGAGGGAGAGCAGTTCCCATTGGATTCCGTCGAAATTTGTATTTTTGGTGAATATTTTAAAGAAAAAAGTGGCCATTTTTCATGAAAACCTCAGCCCATTTTGTCAATAGCTTCCAGGTCTTTGGACCGATTGACTCGAAATCGCTCCCAAATGTGGTCCTATACTGGCTGAACGAGACACAGCAGTTCCCATTGGATTCCGGTGAAATTTGTATTTTTGGTGAATATTTTAGTGAAAAGGTACAATGTTTCATGAGACTGCCTTAAGGCTGGGGCTAGGGTTAGGGTTAGGGTTAGGGTTAGGGTTAGTGCTAGGGTTAGGGTTAGGGTTAGGGTTACGGTCGTCTTTTGACCGAATGACTCGAAATTCGGCACGAATGTGGTCCTCTACTGGCTGAACGAGGGAGAGCAGTTCCCATTGGATTCCGTCGAAATTTGTATTTTTGGTGAATATTTTAAAGAAAAAAGTGGCCATTTTTCATGAAAACCTCAGCCCATTTTTTCAATAGCTTCCAGGTCTTTGGACCGATTGACTCGAAATCGCTCCCAAATGTGGTCCTATACTGGCTGAACGAGACACAGCAGTTCCCATTGGATTCCGGTGAAATTTGTATTTTTGGTGAATATTTTAGTGAAAAGGTACAATGTTTCATGAGACTGCCTTAAGGCTGGGGCTAGGGTTAGGGTTAGGGTTAGGGTTAGGGTTAGGGTTAGTGCTAGGGTTAGGGTTAGGGTTACGGTCGTCTTTTGACCGAATGACTCGAAATTCGGCACGAATGTGGTCCTCTACTGGCTGAACGAGGGAGAGCAGTTCCCATTGGATTCCGTTGAAATTTGTATTTTTGGTGAATATTTTAAAGAAAAAAGTGGCCATTTTTCATGAAAACCTCAGCCCATTTTTTCAATAGCTTCCAGGTCTTTGGACCGATTGACTCGAAATCGCTCCCAAATGTGGTCCTATACTGGCTGAACGAGACACAGCAGTTCCCATTGGATTCCGGTGAAATTTGTATTTTTGGTGAATATTTTAGTGAAAAGGTACAATGTTTCATGAGACTGCCTTAAGGCTGGGGCTAGGGTTAGGGTTAGGGTTAGGGTTAGGGTTAGTGCTAGGGTTAGGGTTAGGGTTAGGGTTACGGTCGTCTTTTGACCGAATGACTCGAAATTCGGCACGAATGTGGTCCTCTACTGGCTGAACGAGGGAGAGCAGTTCCCATTGGATTCCGTCGAAATTTGTATTTTTGGTGAATATTTTAAAGAAAAAAGTGGCCATTTTTCATGAAAACCTCAGCCCATTTTTTCAATAGCTTCCAGGTCTTTGGACCGATTGACTCGAAATCGCTCCCAAATGTGGTCCTATACTGGCTGAACGAGACACAGCAGTTCCCATTGGATTCCGGTGAAATTTGTATTTTTGGTGAATATTTTAGTGAAAAGGTACAATGTTTCATGAGACTGCCTTAAGGCTGGGGCTAGGGTTAGGGTTAGGGTTAGGGTTAGGGTTAGGGTTAGTGCTAGGGTTAGGGTTAGGGTTAGGGTTACGGTCGTCTTTTGACCGAATGACTCGAAATTCGGCACGAATGTGGTCCTCTACTGGCTGAACGAGGGAGAGCAGTTCCCATTGGATTCCGTCGAAATTTGTATTTTTGGTGAATATTTTAAAGAAAAAAGTGGCCATTTTTCATGAAAACCTCAGCCCATTTTTTCAATAGCTTCCAGGTCTTTGGACCGATTGACTCGAAATCGCTCCCAAATGTGGTCCTATACTGGCTGAACGAGACACAGCAGTTCCCATTGGATTCCGGTGAAATTTGTATTTTTGGTGAATATTTTAGTGAAAAGGTACAATGTTTCATGAGACTGCCTTAAGGCTGGGGCTAGGGTTAGGGTTAGGGTTAGGGTTAGGGTTAGTGCTAGGGTTAGGGTTAGGGTTAGGGTTACGGTCGTCTTTTGACCGAATGACTCGAAATTCGGCACGAATGTGGTCCTCTACTGGCTGAACGAGGGAGAGCAGTTCCCATTGGATTCCGTCGAAATTTGTATTTTTGGTGAATATTTTAAAGAAAAAAGTGGACATTTTTCATGAAAACCTCAGCCCATTTTTTCAATAGCTTCCAGGTCTTTGGACCGATTGACTCGAAATCGCTCCCAAATGTGGTCCTATACTGGCTGAACGAGACACAGCAGTTCCCATTGGATTCCGGTGAAATTTGTATTTTTGGTGAATATTTTAGTGAAAAGGTACAATGTTTCATGAGACTGCCTTAAGGCTGGGGCTAGGGTTAGGGTTAGGGTTAGGGTTAGGGTTAGGGTTAGTGCTAGGGTTAGGGTTAGGGTTAGGGTTACGGTCGTCTTTTGACCGAATGACTCGAAATTCGGCACGAATGTGGTCCTCTACTGGCTGAACGAGGGAGAGCAGTTCCCATTGGATTCCGTCGAAATTTGTATTTTTGGTGAATATTTTAAAGAAAAAAGTGGACATTTTTCATGAAAACCTCAGCCCATTTTTTCAATAGCTTCCAGGTCTTTGGACCGATTGACTCGAAATCGCTCCCAAATGTGGTCCTATACTGGCTGAACGAGACACAGCAGTTCCCATTGGATTCCGGTGAAATTTGTATTTTTGGTGAATATTTTAGTGAAAAGGTACAATGTTTCATGAGACTGCCTTAAGGCTGGGGCTAGGGTTAGGGTTAGGGTTAGGGTTAGGGTTAGGGTTAGGGTTAATGCTAGGGTTAGGGTTAGGGTTAGGGTTACGGTCGTCTTTTGACCGAATGACTCGAAATTCGGCACGAATGTGGTCCTCTACTGGCTGAACGAGGGAGAGCAGTTCCCATTGGATTCCGTCGAAATTTGTATTTTTGGTGAATATTTTAAAGAAAAAAGTGGCCATTTTTCATGAAAACCTCAGCCCATTTTGTCAATAGCTTCCAGGTCTTTGGACCGATTGACTCGAAATCGCTCCCAAATGTGGTCCTATACTGGCTGAACGAGACACAGCAGTTCCCATTGGATTCCGGTGAAATTTGTATTTTTGGTGAATATTTTAGTGAAAAGGTACAATGTTTCATGAGACTGCCTTAAGGCTGGGGCTAGGGTTAGGGTTAGGGTTAGGGTTAGGGTTAGGGTTAGGGCTAGGGTTAGGGTTAGGGTTAGGGTTACGGTCGTCTTTTGACCGAATGACTCGAAATTCGGCACGAATGTGGTCCTCTACTGGCTGAACGAGGGAGAGCAGTTCCCATTGGATTCCGTCGAAATTTGTATTTTTGGTGAATATTTTAAAGAAAAAAGTGGCCATTTTTCATGAAAACCTCAGCCCATTTTTTCAATAGCTTCCAGGTCTTTGGACCGATTGACTCGAAATCGCTCCCAAATGTGGTCCTATACTGGCTGAACGAGACACAGCAGTTCCCATTGGATTCCGGTGAAATTTGTATTTTTGGTGAATATTTTAGTGAAAAGGTACAATGTTTCATGAGACTGCCTTAAGGCTGGGGCTAGGGTTAGGGTTAGGGTTAGGGTTAGGGTTAGGGTTAGTGCTAGGGTTAGGGTTAGGGTTAGGGTTACGGTCGTCTTTTGACCGAATGACTCGAAATTCGGCACGAATGTGGTCCTCTACTGGCTGAACGAGGGAGAGCAGTTCCCATTGGATTCCGTTGAAATTTGTATTTTTGGTGAATATTTTAAAGAAAAAAGTGGCCATTTTTCATGAAAACCTCAGCCCATTTTTTCAATAGCTTCCAGGTCTTTGGACCGATTGACTCGAAATCGCTCCCAAATGTGGTCCTATACTGGCTGAACGAGACACAGCAGTTCCCATTGGATTCCGGTGAAATTTGTATTTTTGGTGAATATTTTAGTGAAAAGGTACAATGTTTCATGAGACTGCCTTAAGGCTGGGGCTAGGGTTAGGGTTAGGGTTAGGGTTAGGGTTAGGGTTAGTGCTAGGGTTAGGGTTAGGGTTAGGGTTACGGTCGTCTTTTGACCGAATGACTCGAAATTCGGCACGAATGTGGTCCTCTACTGGCTGAACGAGGGAGAGCAGTTCCCATTGGATTCCGTCGAAATTTGTATTTTTGGTGAATATTTTAAAGAAAAAAGTGGCCATTTTTCATGAAAACCTCAGCCCATTTTGTCAATAGCTTCCAGGTCTTTGGACCGATTGACTCCAAATCGCTCCCAAATGTGGTCCTATACTGGCTGAACGAGACACAGCAGTTCCCATTGGATTCCGGTGAAATTTGTATTTTTGGTGAATATTTTAGTGAAAAGGTACAATGTTTCATGAGACTGCCTTAAGGCTGGGGCTAGGGTTAGGGTTAGGGTTAGGGTTAGGGTTAGGGTTAGGGTTAGGGCTAGGGTTAGGGTTAGGGTTAGGGTTACGGTCGTCTTTTGACCGAATGACTCGAAATTCGGCACGAATGTGGTCCTCTACTGGCTGAACGAGGGAGAGCAGTTCCCATTGGATTCCGTCGAAATTTGTATTTTTGGTGAATATTTTAAAGAAAAAAGTGGCCATTTTTCATGAAAACCTCAGCCCATTTTTTCAATAGCTTCCAGGTCTTTGGACCGATTGACTCGAAATCGCTCCCAAATGTGGTCCTATACTGGCTGAACGAGACACAGCAGTTCCCATTGGATTCCGGTGAAATTTGTATTTTTGGTGAATATTTTAGTGAAAAGGTACAATGTTTCATGAGACTGCCTTAAGGCTGGGGCTAGGGTTAGGGTTAGGGTTAGGGTTAGGGTTAGGGTTAGTGCTAGGGTTAGGGTTAGGGTTAGGGTTACGGTCGTCTTTTGACCGAATGACTCGAAATTCGGCACGAATGTGGTCCTCTACTGGCTGAACGAGGGAGAGCAGTTCCCATTGGATTCCGTCGAAATTTGTATTTTTGGTGAATATTTTAAAGAAAAAAGTGGCCATTTTTCATGAAAACCTCAGCCCATTTTTTCAATAGCTTCCAGGTCTTTGGACCGATTGACTCGAAATCGCTCCCAAATGTGGTCCTATACTGGCTGAACGAGACACAGCAGTTCCCATTGGATTCCGGTGAAATTTGTATTTTTGGTGAATATTTTAGTGAAAAGGTACAATGTTTCATGAGACTGCCTTAAGGCTGGGGCTAGGGTTAGGGTTAGGGTTAGGGTTAGGGTTAGGGTTAGGGTTAGTGCTAGGGTTAGGGTTAGGGTTAGGGTTACGGTCGTCTTTTGACCGAATGACTCGAAATTCGGCACGAATGTGGTCCTCTACTGGCTGAACGAGGGAGAGCAGTTCCCATTGGATTCCGTCGAAATTTGTATTTTTGGTGAATATTTTAAAGAAAAAAGTGGCCATTTTTCATGAAAACCTCAGCCCATTTTTTCAATAGCTTCCAGGTCTTTGGACCGATTGACTCGAAATCGCTCCCAAATGTGGTCCTATACTGGCTGAACGAGACACAGCAGTTCCCATTGGATTCCGGTGAAATTTGTATTTTTGGTGAATATTTTAGTGAAAAGGTACAATGTTTCATGAGACTGCCTTAAGGCTGGGGCTAGGGTTAGGGTTAGGGTTAGGGTTAGGGTTAGGGTTAGTGCTAGGGTTAGGGTTAGGGTTAGGGTTACGGTCGTCTTTTGACCGAATGACTCGAAATTCGGCACGAATGTGGTCCTCTACTGGCTGAACGAGGGAGAGCAGTTCCCATTGGATTCCGTTGAAATTTGTATTTTTGGTGAATATTTTAAAGAAAAAAGTGGCCATTTTTCATGAAAACCTCAGCCCATTTTTTCAATAGCTTCCAGGTCTTTGGACCGATTGACTCGAAATCGCTCCCAAATGTGGTCCTATACTGGCTGAACGAGACACAGCAGTTCCCATTGGATTCCGGTGAAATTTGTATTTTTGGTGAATATTTTAGTGAAAAGGTACAATGTTTCATGAGACTGCCTTAAGGCTGGGGCTAGGGTTAGGGTTAGGGTTAGGGTTAGGGTTAGGGTTAGGGTTAGTGCTAGGGTTAGGGTTAGGGTTAGGGTTACGGTCGTCTTTTGACCGAATGACTCGAAATTCGGCACGAATGTGGTCCTCTACTGGCTGAACGAGGGAGAGCAGTTCCCATTGGATTCCGTTGAAATTTGTATTTTTGGTGAATATTTTAAAGAAAAAAGTGGCCATTTTTCATGAAAACCTCAGCCCATTTTTTCAATAGCTTCCAGGTCTTTGGACCGATTGACTCGAAATCGCTCCCAAATGTGGTCCTATACTGGCTGAACGAGACACAGCAGTTCCCATTGGATTCCGGTGAAATTTGTATTTTTGGTGAATATTTTAGTGAAAAGGTACAATGTTTCATGAGACTGCCTTAAGGCTGGGGCTAGGGTTAGGGTTAGGGTTAGGGTTAGTGCTAGGGTTAGGGTTAGGGTTAGGGTTACGGTCGTCTTTTGACCGAATGACTCGAAATTCGGCACGAATGTGGTCCTCTACTGGCTGAACGAGGGAGAGCAGTTCCCATTGGATTCCGTCGAAATTTGTATTTTTGGTGAATATTTTAAAGAAAAAAGTGGCCATTTTTCATGAAAACCTCAGCCCATTTTTTCAATAGCTTCCAGGTCTTTGGACCGATTGACTCGAAATCGCTCCCAAATGTGGTCCTATACTGGCTGAACGAGACACAGCAGTTCCCATTGGATTCCGGTGAAATTTGTATTTTTGGTGAATATTTTAGTGAAAAGGTACAATGTTTCATGAGACTGCCTTAAGGCTGGGGCTAGGGTTAGGGTTAAGGTTAGGGTTAGGGTTAGGGTTAGTGCTAGGGTTAGGGTTAGGGTTAGGGTTAGGGTTACGGTCGTCTTTTGACCGAATGACTCGAAATTCGGCACGAATGTGGTCCTCTACTGGCTGAACGAGGGAGAGCAGTTCCCATTGGATTCCGTTGAAATTTGTATTTTTGGTGAATATTTTAAAGAAAAAAGTGGCCATTTTTCATGAAAACCTCAGCCCATTTTTTCAATAGCTTCCAGGTCTTTGGACCGATTGACTCGAAATCGCTCCCAAATGTGGTCCTATACTGGCTGAACGAGACACAGCAGTTCCCATTGGATTCCGGTGAAATTTGTATTTTTGGTGAATATTTTAGTGAAAAGGTACAATGTTTCATGAGACTGCCTTAAGGCTGGGGCTAGGGTTAGGGTTAGGGTTAGGGTTAGGGTTAGGGTTAGGGTTAGGGTTAGTGCTAGGGTTAGGGTTAGGGTTAGGGTTACGGTCGTCTTTTGACCGAATGACTCGAAATTCGGCACGAATGTGGTCCTCTACTGGCTGAACGAGGGAGAGCAGTTCCCATTGGATTCCGTCGAAATTTGTATTTTTGGTGAATATTTTAAAGAAAAAAGTGGCCATTTTTCATGAAAACCTCAGCCCATTTTTTCAATAGCTTCCAGGTCTTTGGACCGATTGACTCGAAATCGCTCCCAAATGTGGTCCTATACTGGCTGAACGAGACACAGCAGTTCCCATTGGATTCCGGTGAAATTTGTATTTTTGGTGAATATTTTAGTGAAAAGGTACAATGTTTCATGAGACTGCCTTAAGGCTGGGGCTAGGGTTAGGGTTAGGGTTAGGGTTAGGGTTAGTGCTAGGGTTAGGGTTAGGGTTAGGGTTACGGTCGTCTTTTGACCGAATGACTCGAAATTCGGCACGAATGTGGTCCTCTACTGGCTGAACGAGGGAGAGCAGTTCCCATTGGATTCCGTTGAAATTTGTATTTTTGGTGAATATTTTAAAGAAAAAAGTGGCCATTTTTCATGAAAACCTCAGCCCATTTTTTCAATAGCTTCCAGGTCTTTGGACCGATTGACTCGAAATCGCTCCCAAATGTGGTCCTATACTGGCTGAACGAGACACAGCAGTTCCCATTGGATTCCGGTGAAATTTGTATTTTTGGTGAATATTTTAGTGAAAAGGTACAATGTTTCATGAGACTGCCTTAAGGCTGGGGCTAGGGTTAGGGTTAGGGTTAGGGTTAGTGCTAGGGTTAGGGTTAGGGTTAGGGTTACGGTCGTCTTTTGACCGAATGACTCGAAATTCGGCACGAATGTGGTCCTCTACTGGCTGAACGAGGGAGAGCAGTTCCCATTGGATTCCGTCGAAATTTGTATTTTTGGTGAATATTTTAAAGAAAAAAGTGGCCATTTTTCATGAAAACCTCAGCCCATTTTTTCAATAGCTTCCAGGTCTTTGGACCGATTGACTCGAAATCGCTCCCAAATGTGGTCCTATACTGGCTGAACGAGACACAGCAGTTCCCATTGGATTCCGGTGAAATTTGTATTTTTGGTGAATATTTTAGTGAAAAGGTACAATGTTTCATGAGACTGCCTTAAGGCTGGGGCTAGGGTTAGGGTTAGGGTTAGGGTTAGGGTTAGGGTTAGGGTTAGTGCTAGGGTTAGGGTTAGGGTTAGGGTTACGGTCGTCTTTTGACCGAATGACTCGAAATTCGGCACGAATGTGGTCCTCTACTGGCTGAACGAGGGAGAGCAGTTCCCATTGGATTCCGTCGAAATTTGTATTTTTGGTGAATATTTTAAAGAAAAAAGTGGCCATTTTTCATGAAAACCTCAGCCCATTTTTTCAATAGCTTCCAGGTCTTTGGACCGATTGACTCGAAATCGCTCCCAAATGTGGTCCTATACTGGCTGAACGAGACACAGCAGTTCCCATTGGATTCCGGTGAAATTTGTATTTTTGGTGAATATTTTAGTGAAAAGGTACAATGTTTCATGAGACTGCCTTAAGGCTGGGGCTAGGGTTAGGGTTAGGGTTAGGGTTAGGGTTAGGGTTAGTGCTAGGGTTAGGGTTAGGGTTAGGGTTACGGTCGTCTTTTGACCGAATGACTCGAAATTCGGCACGAATGTGGTCCTCTACTGGCTGAACGAGGGAGAGCAGTTCCCATTGGATTCCGTTGAAATTTGTATTTTTGGTGAATATTTTAAAGAAAAAAGTGGCCATTTTTCATGAAAACCTCAGCCCATTTTTTCAATAGCTTCCAGGTCTTTGGACCGATTGACTCGAAATCGCTCCCAAATGTGGTCCTATACTGGCTGAACGAGACACAGCAGTTCCCATTGGATTCCGGTGAAATTTGTATTTTTGGTGAATATTTTAGTGAAAAGGTACAATGTTTCATGAGACTGCCTTAAGGCTGGGGCTAGGGTTAGGGTTAGGGTTAGGGTTAGTGCTAGGGTTAGGGTTAGGGTTAGGGTTACGGTCGTCTTTTGACCGAATGACTCGAAATTCGGCACGAATGTGGTCCTCTACTGGCTGAACGAGGGAGAGCAGTTCCCATTGGATTCCGTCGAAATTTGTATTTTTGGTGAATATTTTAAAGAAAAAAGTGGCCATTTTTCATGAAAACCTCAGCCCATTTTTTCAATAGCTTCCAGGTCTTTGGACCGATTGACTCGAAATCGCTCCCAAATGTGGTCCTATACTGGCTGAACGAGACACAGCAGTTTCCATTGGATTCCGGTGAAATTTGTATTTTTGGTGAATATTTTAGTGAAAAGGTACAATGTTTCATGAGACTGCCTTAAGGCTGGGGCTAGGGTTAGGGTTAGGGTTAGGGTTAGGGTTAGGGTTAGGGCTAGGGTTAGGGTTAGGGTTAGGGTTACGGTCGTCTTTTGACCGAATGACTCGAAATTCGGCACGAATGTGGTCCTCTACTGGCTGAACGAGGGAGAGCAGTTCCCATTGGATTCCGTCGAAATTTGTATTTTTGGTGAATATTTTAAAGAAAAAAGTGGACATTTTTCATGAAAACCTCAGCCCATTTTTTCAATAGCTTCCAGGTCTTTGGACCGATTGACTCGAAATCGCTCCCAAATGTGGTCCTATACTGGCTGAACGAGACACAGCAGTTCCCATTGGATTCCGGTGAAATTTGTATTTTTGGTGAATATTTTAGTGAAAAGGTACAATGTTTCATGAGACTGCCTTAAGGCTGGGGCTAGGGTTAGGGTTAGGGTTAGGGTTAGGGTTAGGGCTAGGGTTAGGGTTAGGGTTAGGGTTACGGTCGTCTTTTGACCGAATGACTCGAAATTCGGCACGAATGTGGTCCTCTACTGGCTGAACGAGGGAGAGCAGTTCCCATTGGATTCCGTCGAAATTTGTATTTTTGGTGAATATTTTAAAGAAAAAAGTGGCCATTTTTCATGAAAACCTCAGCCCATTTTTTCAATAGCTTCCAGGTCTTTGGACCGATTGACTCGAAATCGCTCCCAAATGTGGTCCTATACTGGCTGAACGAGACACAGCAGTTCCCATTGGATTCCGGTGAAATTTGTATTTTTGGTGAATATTTTAGTGAAAAGGTACAATGTTTCATGAGACTGCCTTAAGGCTGGGGCTAGGGTTAGGGTTAGGGTTAGGGTTAGGGTTAGGGTTAGGGTTAGGGTTAGTGCTAGGGTTAGGGTTAGGGTTAGGGTTACGGTCGTCTTTTGACCGAATGACTCGAAATTCGGCACGAATGTGGTCCTCTACTGGCTGAACGAGGGAGAGCAGTTCCCATTGGATTCCGTTGAAATTTGTATTTTTGGTGAATATTTTAAAGAAAAAAGTGGCCATTTTTCATGAAAACCTCAGCCCATTTTTTCAATAGCTTCCAGGTCTTTGGACCGATTGACTCGAAATCGCTCCCAAATGTGGTCCTATACTGGCTGAACGAGACACAGCAGTTCCCATTGGATTCCGGTGAAATTTGTATTTTTGGTGAATATTTTAGTGAAAAGGTACAATGTTTCATGAGACTGCCTTAAGGCTGGGGCTAGGGTTAGGGTTAGGGTTAGGGTTAGGGTTAGGGTTAGTGCTAGGGTTAGGGTTAGGGTTAGGGTTACGGTCGTCTTTTGACCGAATGACTCGAAATTCGGCACGAATGTGGTCCTCTACTGGCTGAACGAGGGAGAGCAGTTCCCATTGGATTCCGTTGAAATTTGTATTTTTGGTGAATATTTTAAAGAAAAAATGGGCCATTTTTCATGAAAACCTCAGCCCATTTTTTCAATAGCTTCCAGGTCTTTGGACCGATTGACTCGAAATCGCTCCCAAATGTGGTCCTATACTGGCTGAACGAGACACAGCAGTTCCCATTGGATTCCGGTGAAATTTGTATTTTTGGTGAATATTTTAGTGAAAAGGTACAATGTTTCATGAGACTGCCTTAAGGCTGGGGCTAGGGTTAGGGTTAGGGTTAGGGTTAGGGTTAGTGCTAGGGTTAGGGTTAGGGTTAGGGTTACGGTCGTCTTTTGACCGAATGACTCGAAATTCGGCACGAATGTGGTCCTCTACTGGCTGAACGAGGGAGAGCAGTTCCCATTGGATTCCGTTGAAATTTGTATTTTTGGTGAATATTTTAAAGAAAAAAGTGGCCATTTTTCATGAAAACCTCAGCCCATTTTTTCAATAGCTTCCAGGTCTTTGGACCGATTGACTCGAAATCGCTCCCAAATGTGGTCCTATACTGGCTGAACGAGACACAGCAGTTCCCATTGGATTCCGGTGAAATTTGTATTTTTGGTGAATATTTTAGTGAAAAGGTACAATGTTTCATGAGACTGCCTTAAGGCTGGGGCTAGGGTTAGGGTTAGGGTTAGGGTTAGGGTTAGTGCTAGGGTTAGGGTTAGGGTTAGGGTTACGGTCGTCTTTTGACCGAATGACTCGAAATTCGGCACGAATGTGGTCCTCTACTGGCTGAACGAGGGAGAGCAGTTCCCATTGGATTCCGTCGAAATTTGTATTTTTGGTGAATATTTTAAAGAAAAAAGTGGCCATTTTTCATGAAAACCTCAGCCCATTTTTTCAATAGCTTCCAGGTCTTTGGACCGATTGACTCGAAATCGCTCCCAAATGTGGTCCTATACTGGCTGAACGAGACACAGCAGTTCCCATTGGATTCCGGTGAAATTTGTATTTTTGGTGAATATTTTAGTGAAAAGGTACAATGTTTCATGAGACTGCCTTAAGGCTGGGGCTAGGGTTAGGGTTAGGGTTAGGGTTAGGGTTAGGGTTAGGGTTAGTGCTAGGGTTAGGGTTAGGGTTAGGGTTACGGTCGTCTTTTGACCGAATGACTCGAAATTCGGCACGAATGTGGTCCTCTACTGGCTGAACGAGGGAGAGCAGTTCCCATTGGATTCCGTTGAAATTTGTATTTTTGGTGAATATTTTAAAGAAAAAAGTGGCCATTTTTCATGAAAACCTCAGCCCATTTTTTCAATAGCTTCCAGGTCTTTGGACCGATTGACTCGAAATCGCTCCCAAATGTGGTCCTATACTGGCTGAACGAGACACAGCAGTTCCCATTGGATTCCGGTGAAATTTGTATTTTTGGTGAATATTTTAGTGAAAAGGTACAATGTTTCATGAGACTGCCTTAAGGCTGGGGCTAGGGTTAGGGTTAGGGTTAGGGTTAGGGTTAGGGTTAGTGCTAGGGTTAGGGTTAGGGTTAGGGTTACGGTCGTCTTTTGACCGAATGACTCGAAATTCGGCACGAATGTGGTCCTCTACTGGCTGAACGAGGGAGAGCAGTTCCCATTGGATTCCGTCGAAATTTGTATTTTTGGTGAATATTTTAAAGAAAAAAGTGGCCATTTTTCATGAAAACCTCAGCCCATTTTTTCAATAGCTTCCAGGTCTTTGGACCGATTGACTCGAAATCGCTCCCAAATGTGGTCCTATACTGGCTGAACGAGACACAGCAGTTCCCATTGGATTCCGGTGAAATTTGTATTTTTGGTGAATATTTTAGTGAAAAGGTACAATGTTTCATGAGACTGCCTTAAGGCTGGGGCTAGGGTTAGGGTTAGGGTTAGGGTTAGGGTTAGGGTTAGGGTTAGTGCTAGGGTTAGGGTTAGGGTTAGGGTTACGGTCGTCTTTTGACCGAATGACTCGAAATTCGGCACGAATGTGGTCCTCTACTGGCTGAACGAGGGAGAGCAGTTCCCATTGGATTCCGTCGAAATTTGTATTTTTGGTGAATATTTTAAAGAAAAAAGTGGCCATTTTTCATGAAAACCTCAGCCCATTTTTTCAATAGCTTCCAGGTCTTTGGACCGATTGACTCGAAATCGCTCCCAAATGTGGTCCTATACTGGCTGAACGAGACACAGCAGTTCCCATTGGATTCCGGTGAAATTTGTATTTTTGGTGAATATTTTAGTGAAAAGGTACAATGTTTCATGAGACTGCCTTAAGGCTGGGGCTAGGGTTAGGGTTAGGGTTAGGGTTAGGGTTAGGGTTAGTGCTAGGGTTAGGGTTAGGGTTAGGGTTACGGTCGTCTTTTGACCGAATGACTCGAAATTCGGCACGAATGTGGTCCTCTACTGGCTGAACGAGGGAGAGCAGTTCCCATTGGATTCCGTTGAAATTTGTATTTTTGGTGAATATTTTAAAGAAAAAAGTGGCCATTTTTCATGAAAACCTCAGCCCATTTTTTCAATAGCTTCCAGGTCTTTGGACCGATTGACTCGAAATCGCTCCCAAATGTGGTCCTATACTGGCTGAACGAGACACAGCAGTTTCCATTGGATTCCGGTGAAATTTGTATTTTTGGTGAATATTTTAGTGAAAAGGTACAATGTTTCATGAGACTGCCTTAAGGCTGGGGCTAGGGTTAGGGTTAGGGTTAGGGTTAGGGTTAGGGTTAGGGCTAGGGTTAGGGTTAGGGTTAGGGTTACGGTCGTCTTTTGACCGAATGACTCGAAATTCGGCACGAATGTGGTCCTCTACTGGCTGAACGAGGGAGAGCAGTTCCCATTGGATTCCGTCGAAATTTGTATTTTTGGTGAATATTTTAAAGAAAAAAGTGGACATTTTTCATGAAAACCTCAGCCCATTTTTTCAATAGCTTCCAGGTCTTTGGACCGATTGACTCGAAATCGCTCCCAAATGTGGTCCTATACTGGCTGAACGAGACACAGCAGTTCCCATTGGATTCCGGTGAAATTTGTATTTTTGGTGAATATTTTAGTGAAAAGGTACAATGTTTCATGAGACTGCCTTAAGGCTGGGGCTAGGGTTAGGGTTAGGGTTAGGGTTAGGGTTAGGGCTAGGGTTAGGGTTAGGGTTAGGGTTACGGTCGTCTTTTGACCGAATGACTCGAAATTCGGCACGAATGTGGTCCTCTACTGGCTGAACGAGGGAGAGCAGTTCCCATTGGATTCCGTCGAAATTTGTATTTTTGGTGAATATTTTAAAGAAAAAAGTGGCCATTTTTCATGAAAACCTCAGCCCATTTTTTCAATAGCTTCCAGGTCTTTGGACCGATTGACTCGAAATCGCTCCCAAATGTGGTCCTATACTGGCTGAACGAGACACAGCAGTTCCCATTGGATTCCGGTGAAATTTGTATTTTTGGTGAATATTTTAGTGAAAAGGTACAATGTTTCATGAGACTGCCTTAAGGCTGGGGCTAGGGTTAGGGTTAGGGTTAGGGTTAGGGTTAGGGTTAGGGTTAGTGCTAGGGTTAGGGTTAGGGTTAGGGTTACGGTCGTCTTTTGACCGAATGACTCGAAATTCGGCACGAATGTGGTCCTCTACTGGCTGAACGAGGGAGAGCAGTTCCCATTGGATTCCGTTGAAATTTGTATTTTTGGTGAATATTTTAAAGAAAAAAGTGGCCATTTTTCATGAAAACCTCAGCCCATTTTTTCAATAGCTTCCAGGTCTTTGGACCGATTGACTCGAAATCGCTCCCAAATGTGGTCCTATACTGGCTGAACGAGACACAGCAGTTCCCATTGGATTCCGGTGAAATTTGTATTTTTGGTGAATATTTTAGTGAAAAGGTACAATGTTTCATGAGACTGCCTTAAGGCTGGGGCTAGGGTTAGGGTTAGGGTTAGGGTTAGGGTTAGGGTTAGTGCTAGGGTTAGGGTTAGGGTTAGGGTTACGGTCGTCTTTTGACCGAATGACTCGAAATTCGGCACGAATGTGGTCCTCTACTGGCTGAACGAGGGAGAGCAGTTCCCATTGGATTCCGTTGAAATTTGTATTTTTGGTGAATATTTTAAAGAAAAAATGGGCCATTTTTCATGAAAACCTCAGCCCATTTTTTCAATAGCTTCCAGGTCTTTGGACCGATTGACTCGAAATCGCTCCCAAATGTGGTCCTATACTGGCTGAACGAGACACAGCAGTTCCCATTGGATTCGGTGAAATTTGTATTTTTGGTGAATATTTTAGTGAAAAGGTACAATGTTTCATGAGACTGCCTTAAGGCTGGGGCTAGGGTTAGGGTTAGGGTTAGGGTTAGGGTTAGTGCTAGGGTTAGGGTTAGGGTTAGGGTTACGGTCGTCTTTTGACCGAATGACTCGAAATTCGGCACGAATGTGGTCCTCTACTGGCTGAACGAGGGAGAGCAGTTCCCATTGGATTCCGTTGAAATTTGTATTTTTGGTGAATATTTTAAAGAAAAAAGTGGCCATTTTTCATGAAAACCTCAGCCCATTTTTTCAATAGCTTCCAGGTCTTTGGACCGATTGACTCGAAATCGCTCCCAAATGTGGTCCTATACTGGCTGAACGAGACACAGCAGTTCCCATTGGATTCCGGTGAAATTTGTATTTTTGGTGAATATTTTAGTGAAAAGGTACAATGTTTCATGAGACTGCCTTAAGGCTGGGGCTAGGGTTAGGGTTAGGGTTAGGGTTAGGGTTAGGGTTAGTGCTAGGGTTAGGGTTAGGGTTAGGGTTACGGTCGTCTTTTGACCGAATGACTCGAAATTCGGCACGAATGTGGTCCTCTACTGGCTGAACGAGGGAGAGCAGTTCCCATTGGATTCCGTCGAAATTTGTATTTTTGGTGAATATTTTAAAGAAAAAAGTGGCCATTTTTCATGAAAACCTCAGCCCATTTTTTCAATAGCTTCCAGGTCTTTGGACCGATTGACTCGAAATCGCTCCCAAATGTGGTCCTATACTGGCTGAACGAGACACAGCAGTTCCCATTGGATTCCGGTGAAATTTGTATTTTTGGTGAATATTTTAGTGAAAAGGTACAATGTTTCATGAGACTGCCTTAAGGCTGGGGCTAGGGTTAGGGTTAGGGTTAGGGTTAGGGTTAGGGTTAGGGTTAGGGTTAGTGCTAGGGTTAGGGTTAGGGTTAGGGTTACGGTCGTCTTTTGACCGAATGACTCGAAATTCGGCACGAATGTGGTCCTCTACTGGCTGAACGAGGGAGAGCAGTTCCCATTGGATTCCGTTGAAATTTGTATTTTTGGTGAATATTTTAAAGAAAAAAGTGGCCATTTTTCATGAAAACCTCAGCCCATTTTTTCAATAGCTTCCAGGTCTTTGGACCGATTGACTCGAAATCGCTCCCAAATGTGGTCCTATACTGGCTGAACGAGACACAGCAGTTCCCATTGGATTCCGGTGAAATTTGTATTTTTGGTGAATATTTTAGTGAAAAGGTACAATGTTTCATGAGACTGCCTTAAGGCTGGGGCTAGGGTTAGGGTTAGGGTTAGGGTTAGGGTTAGGGTTAGTGCTAGGGTTAGGGTTAGGGTTAGGGTTACGGTCGTCTTTTGACCGAATGACTCGAAATTCGGCACGAATGTGGTCCTCTACTGGCTGAACGAGGGAGAGCAGTTCCCATTGGATTCCGTTGAAATTTGTATTTTTGGTGAATATTTTAAAGAAAAAATGGCCATTTTTCATGAAAACCTCAGCCCATTTTTTCAATAGCTTCCAGGTCTTTGGACCGATTGACTCGAAATCGCTCCCAAATGTGGTCCTATACTGGCTGAACGAGACACAGCAGTTCCCATTGGATTCCGGTGAAATTTGTATTTTTGGTGAATCATTTTAGTGAAAAGGTACAATGTTTCATGAGACTGCCTTAAGGCTGGGGCTAGGGTTAGGGTTAGGGTTAGGGTTAGGGTTAGTGCTAGGGTTAGGGTTAGGGTTAGGGTTACGGTCGTCTTTTGACCGAATGACTCGAAATTCGGCACGAATGTGGTCCTCTACTGGCTGAACGAGGGAGAGCAGTTCCCATTGGATTCCGTTGAAATTTGTATTTTTGGTGAATATTTTAAAGAAAAAAGTGGCCATTTTTCATGAAAACCTCAGCCCATTTTTTCAATAGCTTCCAGGTCTTTGGACCGATTGACTCGAAATCGCTCCCAAATGTGGTCCTATACTGGCTGAACGAGACACAGCAGTTCCCATTGGATTCCGGTGAAATTTGTATTTTTGGTGAATATTTTAGTGAAAAGGTACAATGTTTCATGAGACTGCCTTAAGGCTGGGGCTAGGGTTAGGGTTAGGGTTAGGGTTAGGGTTAGGGTTAGGGTTAGTGCTAGGGTTAGGGTTAGGGTTAGGGTTACGGTCGTCTTTTGACCGAATGACTCGAAATTCGGCACGAATGTGGTCCTTACTGGCTGAACGAGGGAGAGAAGTTCCCATTGGATTCCGTCGAAATTTGTATTTTTGGTGAATATTTTAAAGAAAAAAGTGGCCATTTTTCATGAAAACCTCAGCCCATTTTTTCAATAGCTTCCAGGTCTTTGGACCGATTGACCTCGAAATCGCTCCCAAATGTGGTCCTATACTGGCTGAACGAGACACAGCAGTTCCCATTGGATTCCGGTGAAATTTGTATTTTGGTGAATATTTTAGTGAAAAGGTACAATGTTCATGAGACTGCCTTAAGGCTGGGGCTAGGGTTAGGGTTAGGGTTAGGGTTAGGGTTAGTGCTAGGGTTAGGGTTAGGGTTAGGGTTACGGTCGTCTTTTGACCGAATGACTCAAAATTCGGCACGAATGTGGTCCTCTACTGGCTGAACGAGGGAGAGCAGTTCCCATTGGATTCCGTTGAAATTTGTATTTTTGGTGAATATTTTAAAGAAAAAATGGGCCATTTTTCATGAAAACCTCAGCCCATTTTTTCAATAGCTTCAGGTCTTTGGACCGATTGACTCGAAATCGCTCCCAAATGTGGTCCTATACTGGCTGAACGAGACACAGCAGTTCCCATTGGATTCCGGTGAAATTTGTATTTTTGGTGAATATTTTAGTGAAAAGGTACAATGTTTCATGAGACTGCCTTAAGGCTGGGGTTAGGGTTAGGGTTAGGGTTAGGGTTAGTGCTAGGGTTAGGGTTAGGGTTAGGGTTACGGTCGTCTTTTGACCGAATGACTCGAAATTCGGCACGAATGTGGTCCTCTACTGGCTGAACGAGGGAGAGCAGTTCCCATTGGATTCCGTCGAAATTTGTATTTTTGGTGAATATTTTAAAGAAAAAAGTGGCCATTTTTCATGAAAACCTCAGCCCATTTTTTCAATAGCTTCCAGGTCTTTGGACCGATTGACTCGAAATCACTCCCAAATGTGGTCCTATACTGGCTGAACGAGACACAGCAGTTCCCATTGGATTCCGGTGAAATTTGTATTTTTGGTGAATATTTTAGTGAAAAGGTACAATGTTTCATGAGACTGCCTTAAGGCTGGGGCTAGGGTTAGGGTTAGGGTTAGGGTTAGGGTTAGTGCTAGGGTTAGGGTTAGGGTTAGGGTTACGGTCGTCTTTTGACCGAATGACTCGAAATTCGGCACGAATGTGGTCCTCTACTGGCTGAACGAGGGAGAGCAGTTCCCATTGGATTCCGTTGAAATTTGTATTTTTGGTGAATATTTTAAAGAAAAAAGTGGCCATTTTTCATGAAAACCTCAGCCCATTTTTTCAATAGCTTCCAGGTCTTTGGACCGATTGACTCGAAATCGCTCCCAAATGTGGTCCTATACTGGCTGAACGAGACACAGCAGTTCCCATTGGATTCCGGTGAAATTTGTATTTTTGGTGAATATTTTAGTGAAAAGGTACAATGTTTCATGAGACTGCCTTAAGGCTGGGGCTAGGGTTAGGGTTAGGGTTAGGGTTAGGGTTAGGGTTAGGGTTAGTGCTAGGGTTAGGGTTAGGGTTACGGTCGTCTTTTGACCGAATGACTCGAAATTCGGCACGAATGTGGTCCTCTACTGGCTGAACGAGGGAGAGAAGTTCCCATTGGATTCCGTCGAAATTTGTATTTTTGGTGAATATTTTAAAGAAAAAAGTGGCCATTTTTCATGAAAACCTCAGCCCATTTTTTCAATAGCTTCCAGGTCTTTGGACCGATTGACTCGAAATCGCTCCCAAATGTGGTCCTATACTGGCTGAACGAGACACAGCAGTTCCCATTGGATTCCGGTGAAATTTGTATTTTTGGTGAATATTTTAGTGAAAAGGTACAATGTTTCATGAGACTGCCTTAAGGCTGGGGCTAGGGTTAGGGTTAGGGTTAGGGTTAGGGTTAGGGTTAGTGCTAGGGTTAGGGTTAGGGTTAGGGTTACGGTCGTCTTTTGACCGAATGACTCAAAATTCGGCACGAATGTGGTCCTCTACTGGCTGAACGAGGGAGAGCAGTTCCCATTGGATTCCGTTGAAATTTGTATTTTTGGTGAATATTTTAAAGAAAAAATGGGCCATTTTTCATGAAAACCTCAGCCCATTTTTTCAATAGCTTCCAGGTCTTTGGACCGATTGACTCGAAATCGCTCCCAAATGTGGTCCTATACTGGCTGAACGAGACACAGCAGTTCCCATTGGATTCCGGTGAAATTTGTATTTTTGGTGAATATTTTAGTGAAAAGGTACAATGTTTCATGAGACTGCCTTAAGGCTGGGGCTAGGGTTAGGGTTAGGGTTAGGGTTAGGGTTAGTGCTAGGGTTAGGGTTAGGGTTAGGGTTACGGTCGTCTTTTGACCGAATGACTCGAAATTCGGCACGAATGTGGTCCTCTACTGGCTGAACGAGGGAGAGCAGTTCCCATTGGATTCCGTCGAAATTTGTATTTTTGGTGAATATTTTAAAGAAAAAAGTGGCCATTTTTCATGAAAACCTCAGCCCATTTTTTCAATAGCTTCCAGGTCTTTGGACCGATTGACTCGAAATCGCTCCCAAATGTGGTCCTATACTGGCTGAACGAGACACAGCAGTTCCCATTGGATTCCGGTGAAATTTGTATTTTTGGTGAATATTTTAGTGAAAAGGTACAATGTTTCATGAGACTGCCTTAAGGCTGGGGCTAGGGTTAGGGTTAGGGTTAGGGTTAGGGTTAGTGCTAGGGTTAGGGTTAGGGTTAGGGTTACGGTCGTCTTTTGACCGAATGACTCGAAATTCGGCACGAATGTGGTCCTCTACTGGCTGAACGAGGGAGAGCAGTTCCCATTGGATTCCGTTGAAATTTGTATTTTTGGTGAATATTTTAAAGAAAAAATGGGCCATTTTTCATGAAAACCTCAGCCCATTTTTTCAATAGCTTCCAGGTCTTTGGACCGATTGACTCGAAATCGCTCCCAAATGTGGTCCTATACTGGCTGAACGAGACACAGCAGTTCCCATTGGATTCCGGTGAAATTTGTATTTTTGGTGAATATTTTAGTGAAAAGGTACAATGTTTCATGAGACTGCCTTAAGGCTGGGGCTAGGGTTAGGGTTAGGGTTAGGGTTAGGGTTAGTGCTAGGGTTAGGGTTAGGGTTAGGGTTACGGTCGTCTTTTGACCGAATGACTCGAAATTCGGCACGAATGTGGTCCTCTACTGGCTGAACGAGGGAGAGCAGTTCCCATTGGATTCCGTCGAAATTTGTATTTTTGGTGAATATTTTAAAGAAAAAAGTGGACATTTTTCATGAAAACCTCAGCCCATTTTTTCAATAGCTTCCAGGTCTTTGGACCGATTGACTCGAAATCGCTCCCAAATGTGGTCCTATACTGGCTGAACGAGACACAGCAGTTCCCATTGGATTCCGGTGAAATTTGTATTTTTGGTGAATATTTTAGTGAAAAGGTACAATGTTTCATGAGACTGCCTTAAGGCTGGGGCTAGGGTTAGGGTTAGGGTTAGGGTTAGGGTTAGGGTTAGTGATAGGGTTAGGGTTAGGGTTAGGGTTACGGTCGTCTTTTGACCGAATGACTCGAAATTCGGCACGAATGTGGTCCTCTACTGGCTGAACGAGGGAGAGCAGTTCCCATTGGATTCCTTCGAAATTTGTATTTTTGGTGAATATTTTAAAGAAAAAAGTGGCCATTTTTCATGAAAACCTCAGCCCATTTTTTCAATAGCTTCCAGGTCTTTGGACCGATTGACTCAAAATCGCTCCCAAATGTGGTCCTATACTGGCTGAACGAGACACAGCAGTTCCCATTGGATTCCGGTGAAATTTGTATTTTTGGTGAATATTTTAGTGAAAAGGTACAATGTTTCATGAGACTGCCTTAAGGCTGGGGCTAGGGTTAGGGTTAGGGTTAGGGTTAGGGTTAGTGCTAGGGTTAGGGTTACGGTCGTCTTTTGACCGAATGACTCGAAATTCGGCACGAATGTGGTCCTCTACTGGCTGAACGAGGGAGAGCAGTTCCCATTGGATTCCGTCGAAATTTGTATTTTTGGTGAATATTTTAAAGAAAAAAGTGGACATTTTTCATGAAAACCTCAGCCCATTTTTTCAATAGCTTCCAGGTCTTTGGACCGATTGACTCGAAATCGCTCCCAAATGTGGTCCTATACTGGCTGAACGAGACACAGCAGTTCCCATTGGATTCCGGTGAAATTTGTATTTTTGGTGAATATTTTAGTGAAAAGGTACAATGTTTCATGAGACTGCCTTAAGGCTGGGGCTAGGGTTAGGGTTAGGGTTAGGGTTAGTGCTAGGGTTAGGGTTAGGGTTAGGGTTAGGGTTACGGTCGTCTTTTGACCGAATGACTCGAAATTCGGCACGAATGTGGTCCTCTACTGGCTGAACGAGGGAGAGCAGTTCCCATTGGATTCCGTTGAAATTTGTATTTTTGGTGAATATTTTAAAGAAAAAAGTGGCCATTTTTCATGAAAACCTCAGCCCATTTTTTCAATAGCTTCCAGGTCTTTGGACCGATTGACTCGAAATCGCTCCCAAATGTGGTCCTATACTGGCTGAACGAGACACAGCAGTTCCCATTGGATTCCGGTGAAATTTGTATTTTTGGTGAATATTTTAGTGAAAAGGTACAATGTTTCATGAGACTGCCTTAAGGCTGGGGCTAGGGTTAGGGTTAGGGTTAGGGTTAGGGTTAGTGCTAGGGTTAGGGTTAGGGTTACGGTTACGGTCGTCTTTTGACCGAATGACTCGAAATTCGGCACGAATGTGGTCCTCTACTGGCTGAACGAGGGAGAGCAGTTCCCATTGGATTCCGTCAAAATTTGTATTTTTGGTGAATATTTTAAAGAAAAAAGTGGCCATTTTTCATGAAAACCTCAGCCCATTTTTTCAATAGCTTCCAGGTCTTTGGACCGATTGACTCGAAATCGCTCCCAAATGTGGTCCTATACTGGCTGAACGAGACACAGCAGTTCCCATTGGATTCCGGTGAAATTTGTATTTTTGGTGAATATTTTAGTGAAAAGGTACAATGTTTCATGAGACTGCCTTAAGGCTGGGGCTAGGGTTAGGGTTAGGGTTAGGGTTAGGGTTAGTGCTAGGGTTAGGGTTAGGGTTAGGGTTACGGTCGTCTTTTGACCGAATGACTCAAAATTCGGCACGAATGTGGTCCTCTACTGGCTGAACGAGGGAGAGCAGTTCCCATTGGATTCCGTTGAAATTTGTATTTTTGGTGAATATTTTAAAGAAAAAATGGGCCATTTTTCATGAAAACCTCAGCCCATTTTTTCAATAGCTTCCAGGTCTTTGGACCGATTGACTCGAAATCGCTCCCAAATGTGGTCCTATACTGGCTGAACGAGACACAGCAGTTCCCATTGGATTCCGGTGAAATTTGTATTTTTGGTGAATATTTTAGTGAAAAGGTACAATGTTTCATGAGACTGCCTTAAGGCTGGGGCTAGGGTTAGGGTTAGGGTTAGGGTTAGGGTTAGGGTTAGTGCTAGGGTTAGGGTTAGGGTTAGGGTTACGGTCGTCTTTTGACCGAATGACTCGAAATTCGGCACGAATGTGGTCCTCTACTGGCTGAACGAGGGAGAGCAGTTCCCATTGGATTCCGTCAAAATTTGTATTTTTGGTGAATATTTTAAAGAAAAAAGTGGCCATTTTTCATGAAAACCTCAGCCCATTTTTTCAATAGCTTCCAGGTCTTTGGACCGATTGACTCGAAATCGCTCCCAAATGTGGTCCTATACTGGCCGAACGAGACACAGCAGTTCCCATTGGATTCCGGTGAAATTTGTATTTTTGGTGAATATTTTAGTGAAAAGGTACAATGTTTCATGAGACTGCCTTAAGGCTGGGGCTAGGGTTAGGGTTAGGGTTAGGGTTAGGGTTAGTGCTAGGGTTAGGGTTAGGGTTAGGGTTACGGTCGTCTTTTGACCGAATGACTCAAAATTCGGCACGAATGTGGTCCTCTACTGGCTGAACGAGGGAGAGCAGTTCCCATTGGATTCCGTTGAAATTTGTATTTTTGGTGAATATTTTAAAGAAAAAATGGGCCATTTTTCATGAAAACCTCAGCCCATTTTTTCAATAGCTTCCAGGTCTTTGGACCGATTGACTTGAAATCGCTCCCAAATGTGGTCCTATACTGGCTGAACGAGACACAGCAGTTCCCATTGGATTCCGGTGAAATTTGTATTTTTGGTGAATATTTTAGTGAAAAGGTACAATGTTTCATGAGACTGCCTTAAGGCTGGGGTTAGGGTTAGGGTTAGGGTTAGGGTTAGGGTTAGGGTTAGGGTTAGTGCTAGGGTTAGGGTTAGGGTTAGGGTTACGGTCGTCTTTTGACCGAATGACTCGAAATTCGGCACGAATGTGGTCCTCTACTGGCTGAACGAGGGAGAGCAGTTCCCATTGGATTCCGTCGAAATTTGTATTTTTGGTGAATATTTTAAAGAAAAAAGTGGACATTTTTCATGAAAACCTCAGCCCATTTTTTCAATAGCTTCCAGGTCTTTGGACCGATTGACTCGAAATCGCTCCCAAATGTGGTCCTATACTGGCTGAACGAGACACAGCAGTTCCCATTGGATTCCGGTGAAATTTGTATTTTTGGTGAATATTTTAGTGAAAAGGTACAATGTTTCATGAGACTGCCTTAAGGCTGGGGCTAGGGTTAGGGTTAGGGTTAGGGTTAGGGTTAGGGCTAGGGTTAGGGTTAGGGTTAGGGTTACGGTCGTGTTTTGACCGAATGACTCGAAATTCGGCACGAATGTGGTCCTCTACTGGCTGAATGAGGGAGAGCAGTTCCCATTGGATTCCGTTGAAATTTGTATTTTTGGTGAATATTTTAAAGAAAAAAGTGGCCATTTTTCATGAAAACCTCAGCCCATTTTTTCAATAGCTTCCAGGTCTTTGGACCGATTGACTCGAAATCGCTCCCAAATGTGGTCCTATACTGGCTGAACGAGACACAGCAGTTTCCATTGGATTCCGGTGAAATTTGTATTTTTGGTGAATATTTTAGTGAAAAGGTACAATGTTTCATGAGACTGCCTTAAGGCTGGGGCTAGGGTTAGGGTTAGGGTTAGGGTTAGGGTTAGGGTTAGTGCTAGGGTTAGGGTTAGGGTTAGGGTTACGGTCGTCTTTTGACCGAATGACTCGAAATTCGGCACGAATGTGGTCCTCTACTGGCTGAACGAGGGAGAGCAGTTCCCATTGGATTCCGTCGAAATTTGTATTTTTGGTGAATATTTTAAAGAAAAAAGTGGCCATTTTTCATGAAAACCTCAGCCCATTTTTTCAATAGCTTCCAGGTCTTTGGACCGATTGACTCGAAATCGCTCCCAAATGTGGTCCTATACTGGCTGAACGAGACACAGCAGTTCCCATTGGATTCCGGTGAAATTTGTATTTTTGGTGAATATTTTAGTGAAAAGGTACAATGTTTCATGAGACTGCCTTAAGGCTGGGGCTAGGGTTAGGGTTAGGGTTAGGGTTAGGGTTAGTGATAGGGTTAGGGTTAGGGTTAGGGTTACGGTCGTCTTTTGACCGAATGACTCGAAATTCGGCACGAATGTGGTCCTCTACTGGCTGAACGAGGGAGAGCAGTTCCCATTGGATTCCGTCGAAATTTGTATTTTTGGTGAATATTTTAAAGAAAAAAGTGGCCATTTTTCATGAAAACCTCAGCCCATTTTGTCAATAGCTTCCAGGTCTTTGGACCGATTGACTCGAAATCGCTCCCAAATGTGGTCCTATACTGGCTGAACGAGACACAGCAGTTCCCATTGGATTCCGGTGAAATTTGTATTTTTGGTGAATATTTTAGTGAAAAGGTACAATGTTTCATGAGACTGCCTTAAGGCTGGGGCTAGGGTTAGGGTTAGGGTTAGGGTTAGGGTTAGGGTTAGTGCTAGGGTTAGGGTTAGGGTTAGGGTTACGGTCGTCTTTTGACCGAATGACTCGAAATTCGGCACGAATGTGGTCCTCTACTGGCTGAACGAGGGAGAGCAGTTCCCATTGGATTCCGTCGAAATTTGTATTTTTGGTGAATATTTTAAAGAAAAAAGTGGCCATTTTTCATGAAAACCTCAGCCCATTTTTTCAATAGCTTCCAGGTCTTTGGACCGATTGACTCGAAATCGCTCCCAAATGTGGTCCTATACTGGCTGAACGAGACACAGCAGTTCCCATTGGATTCCGGTGAAATTTGTATTTTTGGTGAATATTTTAGTGAAAAGGTACAATGTTTCATGAGACTGCCTTAAGGCTGGGGCTAGGGTTAGGGTTAGGGTTAGGGTTAGGGTTAGGGCTAGGGTTAGGGTTAGGGTTAGGGTTACGGTCGTGTTTTGACCGAATGACTCGAAATTCGGCACGAATGTGGTCCTCTACTGGCTGAATGAGGGAGAGCAGTTCCCATTGGATTCCGTTGAAATTTGTATTTTTGGTGAATATTTTAAAGAAAAAAGTGGCCATTTTTCATGAAAACCTCAGCCCATTTTTTCAATAGCTTCCAGGTCTTTGGACCGATTGACTCGAAATCGCTCCCAAATGTGGTCCTATACTGGCTGAACGAGACACAGCAGTTTCCATTGGATTCCGGTGAAATTTGTATTTTTGGTGAATATTTTAGTGAAAAGGTACAATGTTTCATGAGACTGCCTTAAGGCTGGGGCTAGGGTTAGGGTTAGGGTTAGGGTTAGGGTTAGTGCTAGGGTTAGGGTTAGGGTTAGGGTTACGGTCGTCTTTTGACCGAATGACTCGAAATTCGGCACGAATGTGGTCCTCTACTGGCTGAACGAGGGAGAGCAGTTCCCATTGGATTCCGTCGAAATTTGTATTTTTGGTGAATATTTTAAAGAAAAAAGTGGCCATTTTTCATGAAAACCTCAGCCCATTTTTTCAATAGCTTCCAGGTCTTTGGACCGATTGACTCGAAATCGCTCCCAAATGTGGTCCTATACTGGCTGAACGAGACACAGCAGTTCCCATTGGATTCCGGTGAAATTTGTATTTTTGGTGAATATTTTAGTGAAAAGGTACAATGTTTCATGAGACTGCCTTAAGGCTGGGGCTAGGGTTAGGGTTAGGGTTAGGGTTAGGGTTAGTGATAGGGTTAGGGTTAGGGTTAGGGTTACGGTCGTCTTTTGACCGAATGACTCGAAATTCGGCACGAATGTGGTCCTCTACTGGCTGAACGAGGGAGAGCAGTTCCCATTGGATTCCGTCGAAATTTGTATTTTTGGTGAATATTTTAAAGAAAAAAGTGGCCATTTTTCATGAAAACCTCAGCCCATTTTGTCAATAGCTTCCAGGTCTTTGGACCGATTGACTCGAAATCGCTCCCAAATGTGGTCCTATACTGGCTGAACGAGACACAGCAGTTCCCATTGGATTCCGGTGAAATTTGTATTTTTGGTGAATATTTTAGTGAAAAGGTACAATGTTTCATGAGACTGCCTTAAGGCTGGGGCTAGGGTTAGGGTTAGGGTTAGGGTTAGTGCTAGGGTTAGGGTTAGGGTTAGGGTTACGGTCGTCTTTTGACCGAATGACTCGAAATTCGGCACGAATGTGGTCCTCTACTGGCTGAACGAGGGAGAGCAGTTCCCATTGGATTCCGTCGAAATTTGTATTTTTGGTGAATATTTTAAAGAAAAAAGTGGCCATTTTTCATGAAAACCTCAGCCCATTTTTTCAATAGCTTCCAGGTCTTTGGACCGATTGACTCGAAATCGCTCCCAAATGTGGTCCTATACTGGCTGAACGAGACACAGCAGTTCCCATTGGATTCCGGTGAAATTTGTATTTTTGGTGAATATTTTAGTGAAAAGGTACAATGTTTCATGAGACTGCCTTAAGGCTGGGGCTAGGGTTAGGGTTAGGGTTAGGGTTAGTGCTAGGGTTAGGGTTAGGGTTAGGGTTACGGTCGTCTTTTGACCGAATGACTCGAAATTCGGCACGAATGTGGTCCTCTACTGGCTGAACGAGGGAGAGCAGTTCCCATTGGATTCCGTTGAAATTTGTATTTTTGGTGAATATTTTAAAGAAAAAAGTGGCCATTTTTCATGAAAACCTCAGCCCATTTTTTCAATAGCTTCCAGGTCTTTGGACCGATTGACTCGAAATCGCTCCCAAATGTGGTCCTATACTGGCTGAACGAGACACAGCAGTTCCCATTGGATTCCGGTGAAATTTGTATTTTTGGTGAATATTTTAGTGAAAAGGTACAATGTTTCATGAGACTGCCTTAAGGCTGGGGCTAGGGTTAGGGTTAGGGTTAGGGTTAGGGTTAGGGTTAGTGCTAGGGTTAGGGTTAGGGTTAGGGTTACGGTCGTCTTTTGACCGAATGACTCGAAATTCGGCACGAATGTGGTCCTCTACTGGCTGAACGAGGGAGAGCAGTTCCCATTGGATTCCGTCGAAATTTGTATTTTTGGTGAATATTTTAAAGAAAAAAGTGGACATTTTTCATGAAAACCTCAGCCCATTTTTTCAATAGCTTCCAGGTCTTTGGACCGATTGACTCGAAATCGCTCCCAAATGTGGTCCTATACTGGCTGAACGAGACACAGCAGTTCCCATTGGATTCCGGTGAAATTTGTATTTTTGGTGAATATTTTAGTGAAAAGGTACAATGTTTCATGAGACTGCCTTAAGGCTGGGGCTAGGGTTAGGGTTAGGGTTAGGGTTAGGGTTAGGGTTAGGGCTAGGGTTAGGGTTAGGGTTAGGGTTACGGTCGTCTTTTGACCGAATGACTCGAAATTCGGCACGAATGTGGTCCTCTACTGGCTGAACGAGGGAGAGCAGTTCCCATTGGATTCCGTTGAAATTTGTATTTTTGGTGAATATTTTAAAGAAAAAAGTGGCCATTTTTCATGAAAACCTCAGCCCATTTTTTCAATAGCTTCCAGGTCTTTGGACCGATTGACTCGAAATCGCTCCCAAATGTGGTCCTATACTGGCTGAACGAGACACAGCAGTTCCCATTGGATTCCGGTGAAATTTGTATTTTTGGTGAATATTTTAGTGAAAAGGTACAATGTTTCATGAGACTGCCTTAAGGCTGGGGCTAGGGTTAGGGTTAGGGTTAGGGTTAGGGTTAGTGCTAGGGTTAGGGTTAGGGTTAGGGTTACGGTCGTCTTTTGACCGAATGACTCGAAATTCGGCACGAATGTGGTCCTCTACTGGCTGAACGAGGGAGAGCAGTTCCCATTGGATTCCGTCAAAATTTGTATTTTTGGTGAATATTTTAAAGAAAAAAGTGGCCATTTTTCATGAAAACCTCAGCCCATTTTTTCAATAGCTTCCAGGTCTTTGGACCGATTGACTCGAAATCGCTCCCAAATGTGGTCCTATACTGGCTGAACGAGACACAGCAGTTCCCATTGGATTCCGGTGAAATTTGTATTTTTGGTGAATATTTTAGTGAAAAGGTACAATGTTTCATGAGACTGCCTTAAGGCTGGGGCTAGGGTTAGGGTTAGGGTTAGGGTTAGGGTTAGTGCTAGGGTTAGGGTTACGGTCGTCTTTTGACCGAATGACTCGAAATTCGGCACGAATGTGGTCCTCTACTGGATGAACGAGGGAGAGCAGTTCCCATTGGATTCCGTTGAAATTTGTATTTTTGGTGAATATTTTAAAGAAAAAAGTGGCCATTTTTCATGAAAACCTCAGCCCATTTTTTCAATAGCTTCCAGGTCTTTGGACCGATTGACTCGAAATCGCTCCCAAATGTGGTCCTATACTGGCTGAACGAGACACAGCAGTTCCCATTGGATTCCGGTGAAATTTGTATTTTTGGTGAATATTTTAGTGAAAAGGTACAATGTTTCATGAGACTGCCTTAAGGCTGGGGCTAGGGTTAGGGTTAGGGTTAGGGTTAGGGTTAGGGTTAGTGCTAGGGTTAGGGTTAGGGTTAGGGTTACGGTCGTCTTTTGACCGAATGACTCGAAATTCGGCACGAATGTGGTCCTCTACTGGCTGAACGAGGGAGAGCAGTTCCCATTGGATTCCGGTGAAATTTGTATTTTTGGTGAATATTTTAGTGAAAAGGTACAATGTTTCATGAGACTGCCTTAAGGCTGGGGCTAGGGTTAGGGTTAGGGTTAGGGTTAGGGTTAGGGTTAGGGCTAGGGTTAGGGTTACGGTCGTCTTTTGACCGAATGACTCGAAATTCGGCACGAATGTGGTCCTCTACTGGCTGAACGAGGGAGAGCAGTTCCCATTGGATTCCGTTGAAATTTGTATTTTTGGTGAATATTTTAAAGAAAAAAGTGGCCATTTTTCATGAACACCTCAGCCCATTTTTTCAATAGCTTCGAGGTCTTTGGACCGATTGACTCGAAATCGCTCCCAAATGTGGTCCTATACTGGCTGAACGAGACACAGCAGTTCCCATTGGATTCCGGTGAAATTTGTATTTTTGGTGAATATTTTAGTGAAAAGGTACAATGTTTCATGAGACTGCCTTAAGGCTGGGGCTAGGGTTAGGGTTAGGGTTAGGGTTAGGGTTAGGGTTAGTGCTAGGGTTAGGGTTAGGGTTAGGGTTACGGTCGTCTTTTGACCGAATGACTCGAAATTCGGCACGAATGTGGTCCTCTACTGGCTGAACGAGGGAGAGCAGTTCCCATTGGATTCCGTCGAAATTTGTATTTTTGGTGAATATTTTAAAGAAAAAAGTGGACATTTTTCATGAAAACCTCAGCCCATTTTTTCAATAGCTTCCAGGTCTTTGGACCGATTGACTCGAAATCGCTCCCAAATGTGGTCCTATACTGGCTGAACGAGACACAGCAGTTCCCATTGGATTCCGGTAAAATTTGTATTTTTGGTGAATATTTTAGTGAAAAGGTACAATGTTTCATGAGACTGCCTTAAGGCTGGGGCTAGGGTTAGGGTTAGGGTTAGGGTTAGGGTTAGGGTTAGGGTTAGGGCTAGGGTTAGGGTTAGGGTTAGGGTTACGGTCGTCTTTTGACCGAATGACTCGAAATTCGGCACGAATGTGGCCCTGTACTGGCTGAACTAGGGAGAGCAGTTCCCATTGGATTCCGTCGAAATTTGTATTTTTGGTGAATATTTTAAAGAAAAAAGTGGCCATTTTTCATGAAAACCTCAGCCCATTTTTTCAATAGCTTCCAGGTCTTTGGACCGATTGACTCGAAATCGCTCCCAAATGTGGTCCTATACTGGCTGAACGAGACACAGCAGTTCCCATTGGATTCCGGTGAAATTTGTATTTTTGGTGAATATTTTAGTGAAAAGGTACAATGTTTCATGAGACTGCCTTAAGGCTGGGGCTAGGGTTAGGGTTAGGGTTAGGGTTAGGGTTAGTGCTAGGGTTAGGGTTAGGGTTAGGGTTACGGTCGTCTTTTGACCGAATGACTCGAAATTCGGCACGAATGTGGTCCTCTACTGGCTGAACGAGGGAGAGCAGTTCCCATTGGATTCCGTCGAAATTTGTATTTTTGGTGAATATTTTAAAGAAAAAAGTGGCCATTTTTCATGAAAACCTCAGCCCATTTTTTCAATAGCTTCCAGGTCTTTGGACCGATTGACTCGAAATCGCTCCCAAATGTGGTCCTATACTGGCTGAACGAGACACAGCAGTTCCCATTGGATTCCGGTGAAATTTGTATTTTTGGTGAATATTTTAGTGAAAAGGTACAATGTTTCATGAGACTGCCTTAAGGCTGGGGCTAGGGTTAGGGTTAGGGTTAGGGTTAGGGTTAGTGCTAGGGTTAGGGTTAGGGTTAGGGTTACGGTCGTCTTTTGACCGAATGACTCGAAATTCGGCACGAATGTGGTCCTCTACTGGCTGAACGAGGGAGAGCAGTTCCCATTGGATTCCGTTGAAATTTGTATTTTTGGTGAATATTTTAAAGAAAAAATGGGCCATTTTTCATGAAAACCTCAGCCCATTTTTTCAATAGCTTCCAGGTCTTTGGACCGATTGACTCGAAATCGCTCCCAAATGTGGTCCTATACTGGCTGAACGAGACACAGCAGTTCCCATTGGATTCCGGTGAAATTTGTATTTTTGGTGAATATTTTAGTGAAAAGGTACAATGTTTCATGAGACTGCCTTAAGGCTGGGGCTAGGGTTAGGGTTAGGGTTAGGGTTAGTGCTAGGGTTAGGGTTAGGGTTAGGGTTACGGTCGTCTTTTGACCGAATGACTCGAAATTCGGCACGAATGTGGTCCTCTACTGGCTGAACGAGGGAGAGCAGTTCCCATTGGATTCCGTCGAAATTTGTATTTTTGGTGAATATTTTAAAGAAAAAAGTGGACATTTTTCATGAAAACCTCAGCCCATTTTTTCAATAGCTTCCAGGTCTTTGGACCGATTGACTCGAAATCGCTCCCAAATGTGGTCCTATACTGGCTGAACGAGACACAGCAGTTCCCATTGGATTCCGGTGAAATTTGTATTTTTGGTGAATATTTTAGTGAAAAGGTACAATGTTTCATGAGACTGCCTTAAGGCTGGGGCTAGGGTTAGGGTTAGGGTTAGGGTTAGGGTTAGGGTTAGTGATAGGGTTAGGGTTAGGGTTAGGGTTACGGTCGTCTTTTGACCGAATGACTCGAAATTCGGCACGAATGTGGTCCTCTACTGGCTGAACGAGGGAGAGCAGTTCCCATTGGATTCCTTCGAAATTTGTATTTTTGGTGAATATTTTAAAGAAAAAAGTGGCCATTTTTCATGAAAACCTCAGCCCATTTTTTCAATAGCTTCCAGGTCTTTGGACCGATTGACTCAAAATCGCTCCCAAATGTGGTCCTATACTGGCTGAACGAGACACAGCAGTTCCCATTGGATTCCGGTGAAATTTGTATTTTTGGTGAATATTTTAGTGAAAAGGTACAATGTTTCATGAGACTGCCTTAAGGCTGGGGCTAGGGTTAGGGTTAGGGTTAGGGTTAGGGTTAGTGCTAGGGTTAGGGTTACGGTCGTCTTTTGACCGAATGACTCGAAATTCGGCACGAATGTGGTCCTCTACTGGCTGAACGAGGGAGAGCAGTTCCCATTGGATTCCGTCGAAATTTGTATTTTTGGTGAATATTTTAAAGAAAAAAGTGGACATTTTTCATGAAAACCTCAGCCCATTTTTTCAATAGCTTCCAGGTCTTTGGACCGATTGACTCGAAATCGCTCCCAAATGTGGTCCTATACTGGCTGAACGAGACACAGCAGTTCCCATTGGATTCCGGTGAAATTTGTATTTTTGGTGAATATTTTAGTGAAAAGGTACAATGTTTCATGAGACTGCCTTAAGGCTGGGGCTAGGGTTAGGGTTAGGGTTAGGGTTAGTGCTAGGGTTAGGGTTAGGGTTAGGGTTAGGGTTACGGTCGTCTTTTGACCGAATGACTCGAAATTCGGCACGAATGTGGTCCTCTACTGGCTGAACGAGGGAGAGCAGTTCCCATTGGATTCCGTTGAAATTTGTATTTTTGGTGAATATTTTAAAGAAAAAAGTGGCCATTTTTCATGAAAACCTCAGCCCATTTTTTCAATAGCTTCCAGGTCTTTGGACCGATTGACTCGAAATCGCTCCCAAATGTGGTCCTATACTGGCTGAACGAGACACAGCAGTTCCCATTGGATTCCGGTGAAATTTGTATTTTTGGTGAATATTTTAGTGAAAAGGTACAATGTTTCATGAGACTGCCTTAAGGCTGGGGCTAGGGTTAGGGTTAGGGTTAGGGTTAGGGTTAGTGCTAGGGTTAGGGTTAGGGTTAGGGTTACGGTCGTCTTTTGACCGAATGACTCGAAATTCGGCACGAATGTGGTCCTCTACTGGCTGAACGAGGGAGAGCAGTTCCCATTGGATTCCGTCAAAATTTGTATTTTTGGTGAATATTTTAAAGAAAAAAGTGGCCATTTTTCATGAAAACCTCAGCCCATTTTTTCAATAGCTTCCAGGTCTTTGGACCGATTGACTCGAAATCGCTCCCAAATGTGGTCCTATACTGGCTGAACGAGACACAGCAGTTCCCATTGGATTCCGGTGAAATTTGTATTTTTGGTGAATATTTTAGTGAAAAGGTACAATGTTTCATGAGACTGCCTTAAGGCTGGGGCTAGGGTTAGGGTTAGGGTTAGGGTTAGGGTTAGTGCTAGGGTTAGGGTTAGGGTTAGGGTTACGGTCGTCTTTTGACCGAATGACTCAAAATTCGGCACGAATGTGGTCCTCTACTGGCTGAACGAGGGAGAGCAGTTCCCATTGGATTCCGTTGAAATTTGTATTTTTGGTGAATATTTTAAAGAAAAAATGGGCCATTTTTCATGAAAACCTCAGCCCATTTTTTCAATAGCTTCCAGGTCTTTGGACCGATTGACTCGAAATCGCTCCCAAATGTGGTCCTATACTGGCTGAACGAGACACAGCAGTTCCCATTGGATTCCGGTGAAATTTGTATTTTTGGTGAATATTTTAGTGAAAAGGTACAATGTTTCATGAGACTGCCTTAAGGCTGGGGCTAGGGTTAGGGTTAGGGTTAGGGTTAGGGTTAGGGTTAGTGCTAGGGTTAGGGTTAGGGTTAGGGTTACGGTCGTCTTTTGACCGAATGACTCGAAATTCGGCACGAATGTGGTCCTCTACTGGCTGAACGAGGGAGAGCAGTTCCCATTGGATTCCGTCAAAATTTGTATTTTTGGTGAATATTTTAAAGAAAAAAGTGGCCATTTTTCATGAAAACCTCAGCCCATTTTTTCAATAGCTTCCAGGTCTTTGGACCGATTGACTCGAAATCGCTCCCAAATGTGGTCCTATACTGGCCGAACGAGACACAGCAGTTCCCATTGGATTCCGGTGAAATTTGTATTTTTGGTGAATATTTTAGTGAAAAGGTACAATGTTTCATGAGACTGCCTTAAGGCTGGGGCTAGGGTTAGGGTTAGGGTTAGGGTTAGGGTTAGTGCTAGGGTTAGGGTTAGGGTTAGGGTTACGGTCGTCTTTTGACCGAATGACTCAAAATTCGGCACGAATGTGGTCCTCTACTGGCTGAACGAGGGAGAGCAGTTCCCATTGGATTCCGTTGAAATTTGTATTTTTGGTGAATATTTTAAAGAAAAAATGGGCCATTTTTCATGAAAACCTCAGCCCATTTTTTCAATAGCTTCCAGGTCTTTGGACCGATTGACTCGAAATCGCTCCCAAATGTGGTCCTATACTGGCTGAACGAGACACAGCAGTTCCCATTGGATTCCGGTGAAATTTGTATTTTTGGTGAATATTTTAGTGAAAAGGTACAATGTTTCATGAGACTGCCTTAAGGCTGGGGCTAGGGTTAGGGTTAGGGTTAGGGTTAGGGTTAGGGTTAGTGCTAGGGTTAGGGTTAGGGTTAGGGTTACGGTCGTCTTTTGACCGAATGACTCGAAATTCGGCACGAATGTGGTCCTCTACTGGCTGAACGAGGGAGAGCAGTTCCCATTGGATTCCGTCGAAATTTGTATTTTTGGTGAATATTTTAAAGAAAAAAGTGGACATTTTTCATGAAAACCTCAGCCCATTTTTTCAATAGCTTCCAGGTCTTTGGACCGATTGACTCGAAATCGCTCCCAAATGTGGTCCTATACTGGCTGAACGAGACACAGCAGTTCCCATTGGATTCCGGTGAAATTTGTATTTTTGGTGAATATTTTAGTGAAAAGGTACAATGTTTCATGAGACTGCCTTAAGGCTGGGGCTAGGGTTAGGGTTAGGGTTAGGGTTAGGGTTAGGGCTAGGGTTAGGGTTAGGGTTAGGGTTACGGTCGTGTTTTGACCGAATGACTCGAAATTCGGCACGAATGTGGTCCTCTACTGGCTGAATGAGGGAGAGCAGTTCCCATTGGATTCCGTTGAAATTTGTATTTTTGGTGAATATTTTAAAGAAAAAAGTGGCCATTTTTCATGAAAACCTCAGCCCATTTTTTCAATAGCTTCCAGGTCTTTGGACCGATTGACTCGAAATCGCTCCCAAATGTGGTCCTATACTGGCTGAACGAGACACAGCAGTTTCCATTGGATTCCGGTGAAATTTGTATTTTTGGTGAATATTTTAGTGAAAAGGTACAATGTTTCATGAGACTGCCTTAAGGCTGGGGCTAGGGTTAGGGTTAGGGTTAGGGTTAGGGTTAGTGCTAGGGTTAGGGTTAGGGTTAGGGTTACGGTCGTCTTTTGACCGAATGACTCGAAATTCGGCACGAATGTGGTCCTCTACTGGCTGAACGAGGGAGAGCAGTTCCCATTGGATTCCGTCGAAATTTGTATTTTTGGTGAATATTTTAAAGAAAAAAGTGGCCATTTTTCATGAAAACCTCAGCCCATTTTTTCAATAGCTTCCAGGTCTTTGGACCGATTGACTCGAAATCGCTCCCAAATGTGGTCCTATACTGGCTGAACGAGACACAGCAGTTCCCATTGGATTCCGGTGAAATTTGTATTTTTGGTGAATATTTTAGTGAAAAGGTACAATGTTTCATGAGACTGCCTTAAGGCTGGGGCTAGGGTTAGGGTTAGGGTTAGGGTTAGGGTTAGTGATAGGGTTAGGGTTAGGGTTAGGGTTACGGTCGTCTTTTGACCGAATGACTCGAAATCGCTCCCAAATGTGGTCCTATACTGGCTGAACGAGACACAGCAGTTCCCATTGGATTCCGGTGAAATTTGTATTTTTGGTGAATATTTTAGTGAAAAGGTACAATGTTTCATGAGACTGCCTTAAGGCTGGGGCTAGGGTTAGGGTTAGGGTTAGGGTTAGGGTTAGTGATAGGGTTAGGGTTAGGGTTAGGGTTACGGTCGTCTTTTGACCGAATGACTCGAAATTCGGCACGAATGTGGTCCTCTACTGGCTGAACGAGGGAGAGCAGTTCCCATTGGATTCCGTCGAAATTTGTATTTTTGGTGAATATTTTAAAGAAAAAAGTGGCCATTTTTCATGAAAACCTCAGCCCATTTTGTCAATAGCTTCCAGGTCTTTGGACCGATTGACTCGAAATCGCTCCCAAATGTGGTCCTATACTGGCTGAACGAGACACAGCAGTTCCCATTGGATTCCGGTGAAATTTGTATTTTTGGTGAATATTTTAGTGAAAAGGTACAATGTTTCATGAGACTGCCTTAAGGCTGGGGCTAGGGTTAGGGTTAGGGTTAGGGTTAGGGTTAGGGTTAGTGCTAGGGTTAGGGTTAGGGTTAGGGTTACGGTCGTCTTTTGACCGAATGACTCGAAATTCGGCACGAATGTGGTCCTCTACTGGCTGAACGAGGGAGAGCAGTTCCCATTGGATTCCGTCGAAATTTGTATTTTTGGTGAATATTTTAAAGAAAAAAGTGGACATTTTTCATGAAAACCTCAGCCCATTTTTTCAATAGCTTCCAGGTCTTTGGACCGATTGACTCGAAATCGCTCCCAAATGTGGTCCTATACTGGCTGAACGAGACACAGCAGTTCCCATTGGATTCCGGTGAAATTTGTATTTTTGGTGAATATTTTAGTGAAAAGGTACAATGTTTCATGAGACTGCCTTAAGGCTGGGGCTAGGGTTAGGGTTAGGGTTAGGGTTAGGGTTAGGGCTAGGGTTAGGGTTAGGGTTAGGGTTACGGTCGTGTTTTGACCGAATGACTCGAAATTCGGCACGAATGTGGTCCTCTACTGGCTGAATGAGGGAGAGCAGTTCCCATTGGATTCCGTTGAAATTTGTATTTTTGGTGAATATTTTAAAGAAAAAAGTGGCCATTTTTCATGAAAACCTCAGCCCATTTTTTCAATAGCTTCCAGGTCTTTGGACCGATTGACTCGAAATCGCTCCCAAATGTGGTCCTATACTGGCTGAACGAGACACAGCAGTTTCCATTGGATTCCGGTGAAATTTGTATTTTTGGTGAATATTTTAGTGAAAAGGTACAATGTTTCATGAGACTGCCTTAAGGCTGGGGCTAGGGTTAGGGTTAGGGTTAGGGTTAGGGTTAGTGCTAGGGTTAGGGTTAGGGTTAGGGTTACGGTCGTCTTTTGACCGAATGACTCGAAATTCGGCACGAATGTGGTCCTCTACTGGCTGAACGAGGGAGAGCAGTTCCCATTGGATTCCGTCGAAATTTGTATTTTTGGTGAATATTTTAAAGAAAAAAGTGGCCATTTTTCATGAAAACCTCAGCCCATTTTTTCAATAGCTTCCAGGTCTTTGGACCGATTGACTCGAAATCGCTCCCAAATGTGGTCCTATACTGGCTGAATGAGACACAGCAGTTCCCATTGGATTCCGGTGAAATTTGTATTTTTGGTGAATATTTTAGTGAAAAGGTACAATGTTTCATGAGACTGCCTTAAGGCTGGGGCTAGGGTTAGGGTTAGGGTTAGGGTTAGGGTTAGTGATAGGGTTAGGGTTAGGGTTAGGGTTACGGTCGTCTTTTGACCGAATGACTCGAAATTCGGCACGAATGTGGTCCTCTACTGGCTGAACGAGGGAGAGCAGTTCCCATTGGATTCTGTCGAAATTTGTATTTTTGGTGAATATTTTAAAGAAAAAAGTGGCCATTTTTCATGAAAACCTCAGCCCATTTTGTCAATAGCTTCCAGGTCTTTGGACCGATTGACTCGAAATCGCTCCCAAATGTGGTCCTATACTGGCTGAACGAGACACAGCAGTTCCCATTGGATTCCGGTGAAATTTGTATTTTTGGTGAATATTTTAGTGAAAAGGTACAATGTTTCATGAGACTGCCTTAAGGCTGGGGCTAGGGTTAGGGTTAGGGTTAGGGTTAGGGTTAGGGTTAGTGCTAGGGTTAGGGTTAGGGTTAGGGTTACGGTCGTCTTTTGACCGAATGACTCGAAATTCGGCACGAATGTGGTCCTCTACTGGCTGAACGAGGGAGAGCAGTTCCCATTGGATTCCGTCGAAATTTGTATTTTTGGTGAATATTTTAAAGAAAAAAGTGGCCATTTTTCATGAAAACCTCAGCCCATTTTTTCAATAGCTTCCAGGTCTTTGGACCGATTGACTCGAAATCGCTCCCAAATGTGGTCCTATACTGGCTGAACGAGACACAGCAGTTCCCATTGGATTCCGGTGAAATTTGTATTTTTGGTGAATATTTTAGTGAAAAGGTACAATGTTTCATGAGACTGCCTTAAGGCTGGGGCTAGGGTTAGGGTTAGGGTTAGGGTTAGGGTTAGTGATAGGGTTAGGGTTAGGGTTAGGGTTACGGTCGTCTTTTGACCGAATGACTCGAAATTCGGCACGAATGTGGTCCTCTACTGGCTGAACGAGGGAGAGCAGTTCCCATTGGATTCTGTCGAAATTTGTATTTTTGGTGAATATTTTAAAGAAAAAAGTGGCCATTTTTCATGAAAACCTCAGCCCATTTTGTCAATAGCTTCCAGGTCTTTGGACCGATTGACTCGAAATCGCTCCCAAATGTGGTCCTATACTGGCTGAACGAGACACAGCAGTTCCCATTGGATTCCGGTGAAATTTGTATTTTTGGTGAATATTTTAGTGAAAAGGTACAATGTTTCATGAGACTGCCTTAAGGCTGGGGCTAGGGTTAGGGTTAGGGTTAGGGTTAGGGTTAGGGTTAGTGCTAGGGTTAGGGTTAGGGTTAGGGTTACGGTCGTCTTTTGACCGAATGACTCGAAATTCGGCACGAATGTGGTCCTCTACTGGCTGAACGAGGGAGAGCAGTTCCCATTGGATTCCGTCGAAATTTGTATTTTTGGTGAATATTTTAAAGAAAAAAGTGGCCATTTTTCATGAAAACCTCAGCCCATTTTTTCAATAGCTTCCAGGTCTTTGGACCGATTGACTCGAAATCGCTCCCAAATGTGGTCCTATACTGGCTGAACGAGACACAGCAGTTCCCATTGGATTCCGGTGAAATTTGTATTTTTGGTGAATATTTTAGTGAAAAGGTACAATGTTTCATGAGACTGCCTTAAGGCTGGGGCTAGGGTTAGGGTTAGGGTTAGGGTTAGTGCTAGGGTTAGGGTTAGGGTTAGGGTTACGGTCGTCTTTTGACCGAATGACTCGAAATTCGGCACGAATGTGGTCCTCTACTGGCTGAACGAGGGAGAGCAGTTCCCATTGGATTCCGTTGAAATTTGTATTTTTGGTGAATATTTTAAAGAAAAAAGTGGCCATTTTTCATGAAAACCTCAGCCCATTTTTTCAATAGCTTCCAGGTCTTTGGACCGATTGACTCGAAATCGCTCCCAAATGTGGTCCTATACTGGCTGAACGAGACACAGCAGTTCCCATTGGATTCCGGTGAAATTTGTATTTTTGGTGAATATTTTAGTGAAAAGGTACAATGTTTCATGAGACTGCCTTAAGGCTGGGGCTAGGGTTAGGGTTAGGGTTAGGGTTAGGGTTAGGGTTAGTGCTAGGGTTAGGGTTAGGGTTAGGGTTACGGTCGTCTTTTGACCGAATGACTCGAAATTCGGCACGAATGTGGTCCTCTACTGGCTGAACGAGGGAGAGCAGTTCCCATTGGATTCCGTCGAAATTTGTATTTTTGGTGAATATTTTAAAGAAAAAAGTGGCCATTTTTCATGAAAACCTCAGCCCATTTTTTCAATAGCTTCCAGGTCTTTGGACCGATTGACTCGAAATCGCTCCCAAATGTGGTCCTATACTGGCTGAACGAGACACAGCAGTTCCCATTGGATTCCGGTGAAATTTGTATTTTTGGTGAATATTTTAGTGAAAAGGTACAATGTTTCATGAGACTGCCTTAAGGCTGGGGCTAGGGTTAGGGTTAGGGTTAGGGTTAGGGTTAGGGTTAGTGCTAGGGTTAGGGTTAGGGTTAGGGTTACGGTCGTCTTTTGACCGAATGACTCGAAATTCGGCACGAATGTGGTCCTCTACTGGCTGAACGAGGGAGAGCAGTTCCCATTGGATTCCGTCGAAATTTGTATTTTTGGTGAATATTTTAAAGAAAAAAGTGGACATTTTTCATGAAAACCTCAGCCCATTTTTTCAATAGCTTCCAGGTCTTTGGACCGATTGACTCGAAATCGCTCCCAAATGTGGTCCTATACTGGCTGAACGAGACACAGCAGTTCCCATTGGATTCCGGTGAAATTTGTATTTTTGGTGAATATTTTAGTGAAAAGGTACAATGTTTCATGAGACTGCCTTAAGGCTGGGGCTAGGGTTAGGGTTAGGGTTAGGGTTAGGGTTAGGGTTAGTGCTAGGGTTAGGGTTAGGGTTAGGGTTACGGTCGTCTTTTGACCGAATGACTCGAAATTCGGCACGAATGTGGTCCTCTACTGGCTGAACGAGGGAGAGCAGTTCCCATTGGATTCCGTCGAAATTTGTATTTTTGGTGAATATTTTAAAGAAAAAAGTGGACATTTTTCATGAAAACCTCAGCCCATTTTTTCAATAGCTTCCAGGTATTTGGACCGATTGACTCGAAATCGCTCCCAAATGTGGTCCTATACTGGCTGAACGAGACACAGCAGTTCCCATTGGATTCCGGTAAAATTTGTATTTTTGGTGAATATTTTAGTGAAAAGGTACAATGTTTCATGAGACTGCCTTAAGGCTGGGGCTAGGGTTAGGGTTAGGGTTAGGGTTAGGGTTAGGGTTAGGGCTAGGGTTAGGGTTAGGGTTAGGGTTACGGTCGTCTTTTGACCGAATGACTCGAAATTCGGCACGAATGTGGCCCTGTACTGGCTGAACTAGGGAGAGCAGTTCCCATTGTTTTCCGTTGAAATTTGTATTTTTGGTGAATATTTTAAAGAAAAAAGTGGCCATTTTTCATGAAAACCTCAGCCCATTTTTTCAATAGCTTCCAGGTATTTGGACCGATTGACTCGAAATCGCTCCCAAATGTGGTCCTATACTGGCTGAACGAGACACAGCAGTTCCCATCCGGTGAAATTTGTATTTTTGGTGAATATTTTAGTGAAAAGGTACAATGTTTCATGAGACTGCCTTAAGGCTGGGGCTAGGGTTAGGGTTAGGGTTAGGGTTACGGTCGTCTTTTGACCGAATGAAATGAATGTGGTCCTATACTGGCTGAACGAGACACAGCAGTTCCCATTGGATTCCGGTGAAATTTGTATTTTTGGTGAATATTTTAGTGAAAAGGTACAATGTTTCATGAGACTGCCTTAAGGCTGGGGCTAGGGTTAGGGTTAGGGTTAGGGTTAGGGCTAGGGTTAGGGTTAGGGTTACGGTTAGGGTTAGGGTTAGGGCTAGGGTTAGGGTTAGGGTTACGGTCGTCTTTTGACCGAATGACTCGAAATTCGGCACGAATGTGGTCCTCTACTGGCTGAACGAGGGAGAGCAGTTCCCATTGGATTCCATCGAAATTTTTATTTTTGATGAATATTTTAAAGAAAAAAGTGGCCATTTTTCATGAAAACCTCAGCGCATTTTTTCAATAGCTTCCAGGTCTTTTGACCGATTGACTCGAAATCGCTCCCAAATGTGGTCCTATACTGGCTGAACGAGACACAGCAGTTCCCATTGGATTCCGGTGAAATTTGTATTTTTGGTGAATATTTTAGTGAAAAGGTACAATGTTTCATGAGACTGCCTTAAGGCTGGGGCTAGGGTTAGGGTTAGGGTTAGGGTTAGGGTTAGGGTTAGGGTTAGGGCTAGGGTTAGGGTTAGGGTTACGGTTAGGGTTAGGGTTAGGGCTAGGGTTAGGGTTACGGTCGTCTTTTGACCGAATGACTCGAAATTCGGCACGAATGTGGTCCTCTACTGGCTGAACGAGGGAGAGCAGTTCCCATTGGATTCCATCGAAATTTTTATTTTTGGTGAATATTTTAAAGAAAAAAGTGGCCATTTTTCATGAAAACCTCAGCGCATTTTTTCAATAGCTTCCAGGTCTTTTGACCGATTGACTCGAAATCGCTCCCAAATGTGGTCCTATACTGGCTGAACGAGACACAGCAGTTCCCATTGGATTCCGGTGAAATTTGTATTTTTGGTGAATATTTTAGTGAAAAGGTACAATGTTTCATGAGACTGCCTTAAGGCTGGGGCTAGGGTTAGGGTTATGGGGCTAGGGTTAGGGTTACGGTCGTCTTTTGACCGATTGACTCGAAATTCGGCACGAATGTGGTCCTCTATTGGCTGAACGAGGGACAGCAGTTCCCATTGGATTCCGGTGAAATTTGTATTTTTGGTGAATATTTTAGTGAAAAGGGACAATGTTTCATGAGACTGGCTTAAGGCTGGAGTTAGGGTTAGGGTTAGGGTTAGGGTTCCGCTTCACCGATTGACTCGAAATTGACCACAAATGTCGCCGGTACTGGCGGATAGAAGATCAGCAGTTTTTATTGGATTCCAGCGGAATTTGTATTTTTGGTGAATATTTTAAAGAAAAAAGTGGCCCATTTTTTCAATAGCTTCCAGGTCTTTGGACCGATTGACTCGAAATCGCTCCCAAATGTGCTCCTATACTGGCTGAACGAGACACAGCAGTCCCCATCGGATTCCGGTGGAATTTGTATTTTTGGTGAATATTTTAGTGAAAAAAGTGGCCCATTTTTTCAATAGCTTCCAGGTCTTTGGACCGATTGACTCGAAATCGCTCCCAAATGTGCTCCGATACTGGCTGAAAGAGACACAGCAGTCCCCATCGGATTCCGGTGGGTTTTGTATTTTTGGTGAATATTTTAGTGAAAAGGGACAATGTTTCATGAGACTGGCTTAAGGCTGGAGTTAGGGATAGGGTTAGGGTTAGGGTTAGGGTTACGGTCGTCTTTTGACCGATTGACTCGAAATTCGGCACGAATGTGGTCCTCTACTGGCTGAACGAGACACAGCAGTTCCCATTGGATTCCGGTGAAATTTGTATTTTTGGTGAATATTTTAGTGAAAAGGGACAATGTTTCATGAGACTGGCTTAAGGCTGGAGTTAGGGTTAGGGTTAGGGTTAGGGTTTCGCTTGACCGATTGACTCGAAATTGACCACAAATGTTGCCGGTACTGGCGGAAAGAAGAAACAGCAGTTTTTATTGGATTCCGGTGGAATTTGTATTTTTGGTGAATATTTTAGTGAAAAGGGACAATGTTTCATGAGACTCGCTTAAGGGTGGAGTTAGGGTTAGGGTTAGGGTTAGGGTTAGGGTTAGGTTTCCGCTTGACCGATTGACTCGAAATTGACCACAAATGTCGCCGGTACTGGCGGATAGAAGATCAGCAGTTTTTATTGGATTCCAGTGGAATTTGTATTTTTGGTGAATATTTTAAAGAAAAAAGTGGCCCATTTTTTCAATAGCTTCCAGGTCTTTGGACCGATTGACTCGAAATCGCTCCCAAATGTGGTCCTATACTGGCTGAACGAGACACAGCAGTTCCCATTGGATTCCGGTGGAATTTGTATTTTTGGTGAATATTTTAGTGAAAAGGGACAATGTTTCATGAGACTCGCTTAAGGGTGGAGTTAGGGTTAGGGTTAGGGTTAGGGTTAGGGTTAGGTTTCCGCTTGACCGATTGACTCGAAATTGACCACAAATGTCGCCGGTACTGGCGGATAGAAGATCAGCAGTTTTTATTGGATTCCAGTGGAATTTGTATTTTTGGTGAATATTTTAAAGAAAAAAGTGGCCCATTTTTTCAATAGCTTCCAGGTCTTTGGACCGATTGACTCGAAATCGCTCCCAAATGTGCTCCTATACTGGCTGAACGAGACACAGCAGTTCCCATTGGATTCCGGTGGAATTTGTATTTTTGGTGAATATTTTAGTGAAAAAAGTGGCCCATTTTTTCAATAGCTTCCAGGTCTTTGGACCGATTGACTCGAAATCGCTCCCAAATGTGCTCCTATACTGGCTGAACGAGACACAGCAGTCTCCATCGGATTCCGGTGGAATTTGTATTTTTGGTGAATATTTTAGTGAAAAAAGTGGCCCATTTTTTCAATAGCTTCCAGGTCTTTCGACCGATTGACTCGAAATCGCTCCCAAATGTGCTCCTATACTGGCTGAACGAGACACAGCAGTCCCCATCGGATTCCGGTGGAATTTGTATTTTTGGTGAATATTTTAGTGAAAAGGGACAATGTTTCATGAGACTGGCTTAAGGCTGGAGTTAGGGTTAGGGTTAGGGTTAGGGTTATGGGGCTAGGGTTAGGGTTACGGTCGTGTTTTGACCGATTGACTCGAAATTCGGCACGAATGTGGTCCTCTACTGGCTGAACGAGACACAGCAGTCCCCATCGGATTCCGGTGGAATTTGTATTTTTGGTGAATATTTTAGTGAAAAGGGATAATGTTTCATGAGACTGGCTTAACCCTCTAGGCGCCAGAGTTTATTTAGGAAAATATTCCGTTTGGATTGTAAGATTTCAAAAGGCTGTAGCTTGGAAGTGGTGAGAGATAAATCCATAGTGTAAATGAGAAAAATATTCATAATGACCTAAAGTTTGTGATGGGAGTAAATTTAATCATCTGATTTGCATATTGTGACGTCACCAGGTGACTGAAAGTAACTTTCAGTAAAACTGATTTTTGAACATATTTACACAGAAAAAAAATATTTATATTGTCATCTCATCCTCAAAATAAAGGAACAGGAGTTTGATTGGAGTAAATTTACTAATCTAATTTGTATGTCACCAGGTAAAATTCAGTAAAACGGAATTCTGAACATATTTACACAGTAGATTTTTTTTTTTTCATCCTCTCATCCTCAGAGTAAATGAACAGGAATCTGATAGGAGTAAATGTCCTAATCTAACTTGTAAAAAGAAAAGAAAACTCTCGCCGTGATCAGCGTGTGTTGCTTGTGTGACAGTGTGCGCAGCTGCAGCATCGTCAGTCACTCGTCTCTGACGAGCGATCGTCATCAGAGGGCAAATCATCCCCTTCTGAATCGCGATCAGCAAAGATCTGTGCAAGCACCTCATCCACACTGTAAAGTCTTTTGGGCATTTTGTTTTTTATTACAAAAGTCGCTGTCTGTCTCTCGATCTGTCCAGCACACTTCCGCCACCGCTCGGCTCTCTCCTCTCCCACTCTGCCCGCTTAGCCGCTGCCGCTCCGACAGCCGGTGTCGGGTTTCAAACTTTTTTTTCTCAGGTATTTTGCATAGAAACACACCCCCAAATGACGTCAGGATTGAAGCTGAATCTATTGGCTATCTAGTGGTAGCAAGCAGTAACAGCACAAGGCAGTAGATTTAAAGATATGGGCTGTTTTAATGAGCAATGTTGCCTGTCGCAATAATGCGACTTTGGCGCCTAGAGGGTTAAGGCTGGAGTTAGGAGACCTCCATTCAATGTGAATACAAAGTGGAAGCGATTTTCGATTTACATTCAAATAGGTGAGAATCTGGGTGCTGAAAAAGTTGCACCAGAGGGGGCGCCATTGGACAGGCTATGAGAGGGCTTTGAATGGAGGTGCATTGAAAGCGGTGGCAGGCGGTTTTTGGAAGGGATTCCCGGGTACTGGCGGGTGAATGCGCGCGGATTGGGTTTTGGAAGGGATTGCAGCGGGCGCTGTTCGGTGGGCGCGCGGGCTAGGGGGCGCCGCTCGGCGGGGTCCGAGAGCCGGGGGAGAGGTGTGATGTGCAGGTGGGGATGAGATGAGAGGTGTGATGTGCAGGTGGAGGTGAGATGAGAGGTGTGAGGAGAGGTGTGATGTGCAGGTGGAGGTGAGATGAGGGATGTGAGGAGAGGTGTGATGTGCAGGTGGAGGTGAGATGAGAGGTGTGAGGAGAGGTGTGATGTGCAGGTGGAGGTGAGATGAGGGATGTGAGGAGAGGTGTGATGTGCAGGTGGAGGTGAGATGAGGGATGTGAGGAGAGGTGTGATGTGCAGGTGGAGGTGAGATGAGAGGTGTGATGTGCAGGTGGAGATGACATGAGGGATGTGAGGAGAGGTGTGATGTGAAGGTGGAGATGAGATGAGAGGTGTGAGGAGAGGTGTGATGTGCAGGTGGAGGTGAGATGAGGGATGTGAGGAGAGGTGTGTTGTGCAGGTGGAGGTGAGATGAGAGGTGTGAGGAGAGGTGTGATGTGCAGGTGGAGGTGAGATGAGAGGTGTGAGGAGAGGTGTGATGTGCAGGTGGAGGTGAGATGAGAGGTGTGAGGAGAGGTGTGATGTGCAGGTGGAGGTGAGATGAGAGGTGTGAGGAGAGGTGTGATGTACAGGTGGAGGTGAGATGAGGGATGTGAGGAGAGGTGTGATGTGCAGGTGGAGGTGAGATGAGGGATGTGAGGAGAGGTGTGATGTGCAGGTGGAGGTGAGATGAGAGGTGTGATGTGCAGGTGGAGGTGAGATGAGAGGTGTGAGGAGAGGTGTGATGTGCAGGTGGAGATGAGATGAGAGGTGTGAGGAGAGGTGTGATGTGATGTGCAGGTGGAGGTGAGATGAGAGGTGTGAGGAGAGGTGTGATGTGCAGGTGGAGATGAGAAGAGAGGTGTGATGTGCAGGTGGAGATGACATGAGGGATGTGAGGGGGGTGGGCGGCCCGCCATAGGAGTGTCCCCCTGAAGCCTTAGAAAGGCAGAACAGGGGGCTCATTACAGGTGTGATGTGCAGGTGGAGATGAGATGAGGGATGTGAGGAGAGGTGTGATAACCCTAACCCTAAAATACATGTAAACTGATAGGATTGTGGAAGGCCACCATATTTCAACCATTTACCATTGATTTTGACCTTTGACCTCAAACGACCCCAAACGACCCCAAACGACCCCAAGCGACGAAGGCAGACGGCAACACGCTGTGGCTTCCGCCGATGCTGTGTTAGACTGGAATCCGAGTAGTTTCAGGCCTTCAGCATCGGTTCGCCCGAGCTCTCTCCCAGCTGCTCAGCAGACTGCAGAAAAGCCTTTCTGAGGCCAAGCAGCAAAGGGTGGGGGATGGGCAGAAAAGTGAAAAATTTAATCTCACCCGAGAGCGGCGAGCCAGGCGTCTACGGAAAGGCAGGGTCAAGGGGAGCATCGTCCTGTCAGAACCGAGTCTCTAGGCCGCTCCCCGGCCGAGCTAGGGGGCGCCAAATTGTGAAAATCCCGGCCTCTTACGGGGCCGTAGCTCGGCCGGGGAAGGGCGCAGAGAGGCGCGGGATACGGTGTCGGAGAGGTCCGGAGGGGGTCTGTCACATATCCGAAGCCTGAGCCGCTAGGACGCTTGGGGGTGCGGGGGGTTAGACTTAGGGCAGCTTCCAGAATATGGACAGTGCATTCCATATTCTCGCTAGTTGCATCTTCCAAATTATGGACAGTCGCAACTTGTCGGACATGCGTCTTTTGGAAGCATTCCATATTCTCGCTATCCGTAATTTGGAAGGGGTTAGATTTGGGGCAGCTTCCAGATTATGGACAGTCTGAACTTGGAAGTGCGCCTTTTGGAAGCGTTCCATATTCTCGCCTATTAGTATACAAATTGGAAGCGGGAGTTGAAATGTGGAATCTTCCACATTCTCACCTGTTGCCGGAGGTCAAGTTTTTAACTTCCTGTGTCAACAGGAAGTCAGCCTATTCAGCAGGAAAATACGAGCTAGGCAGACGCACACACGACACGCTCCTCCTCAGCGCTCTTCATAGACTGCAGTAAAAAGACGGTGCAGGTAAGTAAACATGGGCCATCCCGACATGTGTTAGTAACGTTTCCCCTTTGGACACTAAATATGTGGTGTATTTATTTGTTTCGCTTTGACTTTTGCCAGCGTTCGAAACAATGCTAACTAGCGGGCTAATGCTAGCGCAATAGATAGGAATTTGGAAGCAGATCGCCTGCTTCCACATTCTCACCTATTCCCACTCATTTTTCATTTCTCTCCCCAGGAAGCGTTTGTCATCCATCTGTCCGCCATGGAAAGGCTCGCTGTCCGACTCGTCGTCCTGGCACTGACAGCTAGAGCAATGGAGATCAAGACCAGCACCGGCAAGATTTTGGAGAAGGCCGAGGGCGAGAAGGTGAAGTTGGCCTGCTTCTTCACCCCCGGCCCGGAGGACGCAGGACAATTGGAGATCGAATGGAGCGTGAAGTCCATACGCCACCCGCTGGAAAAGGCCGAGTTCCTGCTGTATACGGCCGGGCATATCTACGACAGCCTCTACGAGCCTCTTAAGGGCAGAGTCTACTTTGACGCCGAGGACCCCGCGAAAGGAGATGCTGCCGTTAACCTTTTGCTGCTGACTACCAAAGACACGGGCATTTACTACTGCCAGGTGAAGAAGGTTCCGGGCATCAGGAGCATCTATACGGTCCTCAGAGTGCTCAAGCCGCCGTCGAAGCCCAGGTGCGATTACACGGAGAGGGGCCGAACCAAAGTGCTGCGTTGCGGGTCCCAGGAAGGTGCGGCACCCATCAATTACCACTGGTCACGACATCCGCCCTGGGAGCTGATGCCCAACTCGGCGGTGATGGACAAAGCGGCGGGCACGCTCACCGTCCCCAACGCCACGGAGCGCGACCACGGGACATACATATGCACCGCGACGAATCGCGTCGGGATGGAGGAGTGCCTCCTGGATCTGAACCTAACGCGTCCTCCGTCAGCGGCAGAGATCGCAGGAGCCGCGGCGGGGGGCCTGGTCACGCTCGCGCTCGCCGCTTCCATCTTGTGCCTCACCGTACGGCGCTTTCGGCGGCGGCATCCGGAGTCAGAGACCTCCAATGAGGTCGCGGAGGACGCGAGTCCCCCGACGCGCCGCAAGACCGGCCGCACGTTGGACAGTTTAAGACAATCCTGATGTCAATGCGATGTGATGTGATGTGATGTGATGTCAGGGCCTGTGTTGGTTGTTGACCTGTTGTTGACCTGTTGTGATGGAATAAAGTTCACTTGGAAACAAGAACAGTGCTCTTGGCTGGTTGTGTGTGATTTGGAAGGGGTTAGATTTGGGGCAGCTTCCAGATTACGGAACATTCCACATTCCACATTCCCGCCAGTGGGATATGGGGCAGCTTTCAGATTATGGATGATTCCACATTCCACATTCCACATTCTCGCTAGTGAAAAGGTTAGACTTGGGGCAGCTTCCAGATTATGGATGATTCCACATTCCACATTCTCGCTAGTGAAAAGGTTAGATTTGGGGCAGCTTCCAGATTACGGATGATTCCACATTCCACATTCCCGCCAGTGGTATATGGGGCAGCTTCCAGATTATGGACAGTGGGAACTTGGAAGTGCGTTTTTTGGAAGGATTCCATATTCTCACCTGTTACTATTCAAATTTGAATTAACATGAACGGTGCGAATGTGGAATCTTCCACATTGCTTCTATTAAGCCATTGTCTCCCGCCCACCACATGACACTTCCTCTGTGAACAGGAAGTTTGCTGCAGACGGTGGACTGAGGAGGCAGGTGAAAGTCTGGAGCTCGCTGGTGTCGTATTTTGGTGAATAGACAGGTAAGTGGCCATTTGTGTTGTAGAAATTGGTGTATTTTTGTAGTAGTGTTATGTAGTGTGCCTATTGACGCAGGTTGTGTTTTTTGCCTGTTAGGTAGCGTTATGAAGGTTGTTTTCCGAGCATTTTGCAATTTAGCTAGCGAGCTAATGCTAGTGCAATAGATAGGAATTTGGAAGCGCATGGTCTCCTTCCACATTTTGGACAGTGTGTGCTTCCACATTGTGGACAGTCTTTTGTTTTTCAGGGACGAGGTCGCCTGTATTCTTTCTATTCTGACGGAGATGGTAAGTATACCCCAGCGGTACTATTAATTTGTTTTAGAAGACACATGCTGCTTAGTTGTCTGATTGTTTTCCATCCTTTGCATGCAGCCTCCAACAAAGCTGTGCGCGCTGTGCTACCGCAGCTATACGAGGCTTAAGCAACACCTGGAGTCTGCTCACACGATTCCCAACAGTACGGAGTTTGGGCTCCTTCTGAAATATGGGAATGCACGGTAAGATGGCATGTTACTTGGAAACATTCCATATTCTCGCTATTTGTCCGTAATTTGGAAGCATTCCATATTCTCGCTATTTGTCCGTAATTTGGAAGGGGTTAGATTTGGGGCAGCTTCCAGATTATGGACAGTGGGAATTTGGAAGCCTTCCATATTTTCGCTATTTGTCCGTAATTTGGAAGCCTTCCATATTCTCGCTTGTTTGCATGTAATGTGGAAGCGGGAGTTGAAATGTGGAAGCCTTCCACATTCTCGCTTGTTTGCATGTAATTTGGAAGGGGTTAGATTTGGGGCAGCTTCCAGATTACGGAACATTCCACCTTCCACATTCCCGCCAGTGGGATATGGGGCAGCTTCCAGATTATGGATGATTCCACATTCCACATTCTCGCCAGTGAAAAGGTTAGACTTGGGGCAGCTTCCAGATTATGGATGATTCCACCTTCCACATTCCCGCCAGTGGGATATGGGGCAGCTTCCAGATTATGGACAGTTGGAACTTGGAAGTGCGTTTTTTGGAAGCATTCCATATTCTCGCCTATTAGTATACAAATTGGAAGCGGGAGTTGAAATGTGGAAGCCTTCCACATTCTCGCTTGTTTGCATGTAATTTGGAAGCCTTCCACATTCTCGCTTGTTTGCATGTAATTTGGAAGCCTTCCACATTCTCGCTTGTTTGCATGTAATTTGGAAGCCTTCCACATTCTCGCTTGTTTGCATGTAATGTGGAAGCCTTCCACATTCTCGCTTGTTTGCATGTAATGTGGAAGCCTTCCACATTCTCGCTTGTTTGCATGTAATGTGGAAGCCTTCCATATTCTCGCCTATTAGCATACAAATTGGATGTTTGGGAATAATGACCTTTTTGCCTTTGCTGCAGAACAACAGATCCATTGGACTGCCCCATCTGTATGAAGGAAAAGCTGGTGCGCCTTGACAAGCATCTCCTGGACGCGCACCAAATCAGATCTCCCGCTGTAAGTGTATGCGTATGGTTGGTCTGGGTGGGCGCCTGTGCCAACAGGTGAAAGCTCTTACGAGGTGAAGAGCAGCCAATTGACATCTGACCATTTTTAACAGGAACGAGAACCTCTACAGACGCAGGCGAAGAGGGTGGCTTTGAGTCCCACCCCCACAGACATTAGCAAAAACTCTGTGTTGAGTGCACTGTCCCTGCTCATCAAGGATGGCGAGATGCCTCCAGATGCCCCCGACTCTTCTGGACAGCCGGTCCCTCCCCCGACTCCCAGAAAGAGAACACCGCGGGCTCACTCTGCTCCCGCTGCCCAAAGCGACGGTGGCAAGGAGGCGGAGGCGGAGGCGGAGGCGGAGGCGGAGGAGGAGGAGGCGGAGGCGGAGGCGGAGGCGGAGGAGGAAGAGGCGGAGGTGGTGCCGGCAGAGTGGACGATGTTGGAGGAGGTGGCAGCAGAGTGGGCGGTGGAGGAGGAGGAGGAGCAGGAGGGAGAGGTAGAGACGCTGGAGGGGGATGAGGAGGAGCGGTGGTCTACTTTTCAACTCCAGCAGACTGATGAGAACAACAATGAGCGGCCCTGCAGGTGCGCTAAAATCCTCAGTCGGTTGGCAGCACTGGAACGTGAAGTGGCAATGGCCAAGAAGGAAGCGGCAGCAGCCATGGCGGCCGCCATGGCATGCAGGGCAGGGGCAGCCTCGGCGGTGGTGGCATCGGTGGCGGAAGAGTCGCCTGCGGAATCAGGGGGGCAGCATCGCACTCCCGTGCGGAAGTGTCTGCAGATGACGCCCAGATCGGCCCAAAAGGGAGAGCAATTGCACAAGATTCCCAGGAAAGGGACTCTGTGGGGTAGGTGGTGTGTTTGTTTGTTTGTTTGTTTGTTTGTTTTGGTGGGGTGGGGTTAGACTTGGGGCAGCTTCCAGATTATGGACAGTCCGGATATGAATGTCCGTAATCTGGAAGCATTCCATTTTCTCCCTAGTTGTCCATAACTTGGAAGAGGTTAGACTTGGGGCAGCTTCCAGATTATGGATGATTCCACATTCCACATTCCCGCCAGTGGGAAAGGTTAGACTTGGGGTAGCTTCCAGATTATGGACAGTCTGGATTTGGAAGTGCACCTTTTGGAAGCATTCCATATTCTCGCCAGTTGTCCATAATTTGGAAGGGGTTAGACTTGGGGCAGCTTCCAGATTATGGACAGTTTGGATTTGGAAGTGCGCCTTTTGGAAGCGTTCCATATTCTCGCCTATTAGTATACAAATTGGAAGTGCATGATTTGGATGATTACATGATTTGTTGTTTTTGTTTGGTTTTTGTCCCCTCCCACTGTAGAACGGGTCATCGACGACTACAGGACATTTAAGCTGGGGTCACGGACGGGTCGGAAAGACGTCGACAATGCAAAGCAGGTTGCCAGTCACTGTGTCCGCTTTTGCGCTTACATGGTGGGCGGAATGCCTGAAAGTTCGACTAGGGATGACTTGCGTTTTTTAGCCCGCATGGACAAGCTGAGGAAGTAAGTTTGTATGGGTTCCTCCTCCTTTGCAAGGTGTCACTGCTCTCTGTCTCTCTCTCTCTCTCTCTTTCACCGCTCACCATGTGCCTCCCTGCCTCTTCCCGCAGCTATCCCGCTTACTTGAAGAATAAGGGCTATATGCCCACCACCGTCAAAAACATGTTGATCAATGTGGTCAACTTGTATAGACACGTGGAGCACGCCTTCCTGAAGCAGAGTAAGCTCAAGAGAGAGGACATCGGCAGGGTCCTGTACGAGCTTAAGAGGCTCCAGTCAGAGATCCACAGGGATGTGGTGATTCGCCAGCAGAAGGTCAAGTTGACAAAGACTAGTGAGTTATGTTTTCATTTTTTTGGGACCTTCAAAATTCCTTTCAAAACCAAAGAACCGTACCACTTTTGGCAGGGGCTAATCCTCCTCCTGTCTCCGCAGTCACCCAGCTGGACTCAGAGCAAGAGCTTAGTTTCCTAAGCACTGCCAAGAAAAGAATCCAGCAGCTGCTGGGTAAGTGGACCTCAGCGGCAGTGCACATGTTTTGAACCTACCTTTTTGCTGATGTTTTGTGTGTGTGTGTGTGTGTGTGTGTGCGCGTTTGTAGATGTCTTGGCCAGCGACAAATTTACAGACAGTGACCATTCCATGTTGATGGGCTACCTGATGGGTTATCTCTGCATAATCAGCGGCCACAGATCGGTGGTGCTCACAAGCATGCTTAAGGAGTATGTGGCTAATGCGGACGTCTGGATGGATGGCAGTCGATACCAGGTCCTGGTGAGTAGTGTGAGGGGGGGGGATCCATCCCTCCACATTCCCGCCAGTGGGAGAGGTTAGACTTGGTGCAGCTTCCAGATTATGGAACATTCCACATTCCCGCCAGTGGGAGAGGTTAGACTTGGGGCAGCTTCCAGATTATGGAACATTCCACATTCCACATTCCCGCCAGTGGGAGAGGTTAGACTTGGGGCAGCTTCCAGATTATGGAACATTCCACATTCCACATTCCCGCCAGTGGGAGAGGTTAGACTTGGGGAAGCTTCCAGATTATGGACAGTCCGGACTTGGAAGTCCATATTTTGGAAGCATTCCAAATTGTAGGCAATTAGTATACAAATCGGGAGGTCTTTGACAGCGGATCCTTTCTGCCTTCCTTCCTTCCTTCTCACAGGTGAATGAGCACAAGACTGCCAAGACCTTCGGCCAGGCATCGCTGGTGCTCAACGCCAAAGAGTTTAGTTGGCTGAAGAGGCTCTATGATGGCGACTGCTGTACCAAGGGAAAGACCAGCAAAAACATTTTTCACACGTACCTCGGGCGCAGCATCAGCAAGCCGACAAACTTTCTCCAGCTGGCCTGGAAGGACGCAGGGCTCCAGGGGCCGATCAATTTTAATATGATCCGCAGCAGCGTCTCCACTCAGGCCGAGAGGCACCTGTCTGAGACGGAGAGGAGAAAGGTTGCCCTCTCAATGTGCCACGACCCATCAACAGCAGAAAAGTTTTATGTCTCCCTTCCGACCAAGGACGTGGCTTACCAGAACAGAAAACTTCGCATGAAAGCCCTGTTAAAGGAGAGACATAAAGCCAGAGCCAAGCCCAAGCCCCTGGAGGAAGAGTCCTCCTATTCCCTCTCCTCTGAAGACAGCGAGGATGAAGAGGAGCCTGTCTATGATGACAGGCCGGACTCCACCTCGCTGTCTTCAGAGGAGGAGGTAATGGTAAACAGTCGACGGAAGAAGAGGCTCTTCTCCCCCTCGGCTGCCAAACGAAAACGAATTCAGGTGACTATTGAAAGGCTGGATCCCCTCATAACCCAACAATCTGAGGATAAATGGAGCTTTACCCTCAACATGCCACAGAATGCTTCTTCTCAGCCGGGGACCACCGAGGGAACCCCGAGTGGCGGTGCGCCGGACGGTGTGCCGGACGGTGTGCCGGACGGTGCACTCTCTTCAGCTGCTGCTGGGCCCGCTTCTCCGCCCTGTTCTGAGCCAGCTGCTGCTGGGCCCGCTTCTCCGCCCTGTTCTGAGCCAGCTGCTGCTGGGCCCGCTTCTCCGCCCTGTTCTGAGCCAGCTGCTGCTGGGCCCGCTTCTCTGCCCGCTTCTCCGCCCTCCTCCCTGTTCCAACCGCAGATCTCAAGCACAGGAGTTGAGGATGAGTCCATCCAGCTGTCCTGCTCACTTGACCTCTTTGGGGAACACAGTAATTAAGGGTTTGGTTGCCATGGCTACTTTGGTTAGTTAAATTATTTTGTTAGTTAAATTATTTTTGTTTTGTACATTATGTAAAAAATATATTATTTATTTTTAGTTAATCATGTACAGCACCTATGTGTAATTTCTGTTTGTTTTGGGTCAAGAAGAGGCCTGTTCTTCTTCTGTTCTGTTCTGTTAAAAAAATTAAAAACATTTTTTGTTAAAGGCATGAATGTGTTGGCTCCAGTTGTTGTTGCTCTGGGAGGGGGGGCAGCTTCCAGATTATGGAACATTCCACATTCCACATTCTCGCCAGTGAAAAGGTTAGACTTGGGGCAGCTTCCAGATTATGGATGATTCCACCTTCCACAGAATGTGGAAGGCTTCCAAATTACATGCAAACAAGCGAGAATGTGGAAGGCTTCCAAATTACATGCAAACAAACGAGAATGTGGAAGGCTTCCAAATTACATGCAAACAAGCGAGAATGTGGAAGGCTTCCACATTACATGCAAACAAGCGAGAATGTGGAAGGCTTCCACATTACATGCAAACAAGCGAGAATGTGGAAGGCTTCCAAATTACATGCAAACAAGCGAGAATGTGGAAGGCTTCCACATTACATGCAAACAAGCGAGAATGTGGAAGGCTTCCACATTACATGCAAACAAGCGAGAATGTGGAAGGCTTCCACATTACATGCAAACAAGCGAGAATGTGGAAGGCTTCCACATTACATGCAAACAAGCGAGAATATGGAAGGCTTCCAAATTACGGACAAATAGCGAGAATATGGAAGGCTTCCAAATTCCCGCTGTCCATAATCTGGAAGCTGCCCCAAATCTAACCCCTTCTAAATTACGGACAAATAGCGAGAATATGGAAGGCTTCCAAAGTCCCTACTTCATCATTTGGAAGTATCGAGTTTCTGGAAACTGCATTTAAATTCCCTTCCCTTTCCCCGCATTCATGAGGACAAGTCACATACCTTTTACAAAAAATTGTATTTGCCATTGTCATCAACACAGGCCTCGAGCTTGGTCCTTATCCCTATGTTAACCAAAAAATATGGGCAAGCATAAACAGCCATACAGGTACACACAAGAGCGAAACATGGCTCCTTCAGAGCCTTCCCTGTGCTTGGTGCCCAAATGTTTCTCCCCACTTGGGACAAATTGTTATCACTGAACCTAAAGTGAAAGTACATGACATGCTGTACAATAAATCAAGTGTCGTAAGGCAGGATCCAACAGTGGCAACGAACTGGCTCCAACAGGATGGAATGTACAGGGGTTATTTCTCAGCTGGATTTTTTTCTGCCCCCACCTCCTTGTTGGACTTCTGCAAGGCCTTCTTAGCCTCACTTCCAATTGGCTGGGAAGAAGCCAAAGACAGCTCGGCTTCATCAGTGGGAGTCGGGCTCATGGGGCGCAACGGAGTGGGGCACAGCGGAGTGGGATCGGTGACAGAGTACTCAGGTGGACCATTGGCTCCCTCTGTAGGGCCGGAAGGTTGTTGTTGGTCCGACTGGGTGGGAGCAGTGTAAAGAGAAGAGAGGTGTCAAAACATGAAAAGCTGCATCAAACTTGAGTACAAAGAATTTGGTCATCTGTGTCCACTTACCATCTCACGTCAAAACTAGTCACGATTAGATGTGCTTCCTGGGGGGGAAAAAATGAATGGGATTAGGTGTGAATGTGGAAGCACGCTATCTGCTTCCAAATTCCTATCTATTGCACTAGCATTAGCCCCCTAGTTAGCATCGTTTCAAACGCTGGCAAAAGTCAAAGCAAAACAAATATCTACACCACATATTTAGTGTCCAAAGGGGACAGGGTGACTAACACATGTAGGGGTGACCCATGTTGACGTACCTGCACCGTCTTTCTATGCGCTGAGGAGGAGCGTGTCGTGTGTGCGTCTGCCTAGCTCGTATTTTCCTGCTGAATAGGCTGACTTCCTGTTGACACAGGAAGTTAAAAACTTGACCTCCGGCAACAGGTGAGAATGTGGAAGATTCCACATTTCAACTCCCGCTTCCAATTTGTATACTAATAGGCGAGAATATGGAATGCTTCCAAAAAACGCACTTCCTAGTTCCAACTGTCCATAATCTGGAAGCTGCCCCATATCCCACTGGCGGGAATGTGGAATGTGGAATGATCCATAATCTGGAAGCTGCCCCAAGTCTAACCTTTTCACTAGCGAGAATGTGGAATGTGGAATGTGGAATCATCCATAATCTTCCAGATTATGGATGATTCCACATTCCCGCCAGTGGGATATGGGGCAGCTTCCAGATTATGGATGATTCCACATTCCACATTCTTGCCAGTGAAAAGGTTAGACTTGGGGCAGCTTCCAGATTATGGATGATTCCACCTTCCACATTCCCACCAGTGGGATATGGGGCAGCTTCCAGATTATGGACAGTTGGAACTTGGAAGTGCGTTTTTTGGAAGCATTCCATATTCTCGCCTATTAGTATACAAATTGGAAGCGGGAGTTGAAATGTGGAATCTTCCACATTCTCACCTGTTGCCGGAGGTCAAGTTTTTAACTTCCTGTGTCAACAGGAAGTCAGCCTATTCAGCAGGAAAATACGAGCTAGGCAGACGCACACACGACACGCTCCTCCTCAGCGCTCTTCATAGACTGCAGTAAAAAGACGGTGCAGGTAAGTAAACATGGGCCATCCCGACATGTGTTAGTAACGTTTCCCCTTTGGACACTAAATATGTGGTGTATTTATTTGTTTCGCTTTGACTTTTGCCAGCGTTCGAAACTATGCTAACTAGCAGGCTAATGCTAGTGCAATAGATAGGAATTTGGAAGCAGATCGTCTGCTTCCAGATATACACCTATTCCATTTGCTTTTCAGGCCTGGGTGATTTCTCCACCTGAGATGAGCAAGGTAAGTACACAAGGTCATCCGATCGATTGTGCGCTAACTTTGATTAATACAGCTTGTCTTTGCTGTCATTACTCTGTTCTCCATACACAGTCCGAGAACAGCTGTGAGACCAGCCCTATCACCCCTGATGACGCAGAATTCAAGGTCTCAATCCAGCGTGGATCAACAGTGTAAAAGATATCCAAATGTCATATTTTTGTACTTTGCTGGCCATTTGTCTGTCATGGTCTAAATTGTCCAACTATTTTCCTTTCATCCATCCAGGGTCCACCTCAGTGATGTAGAGGCCGGCACTAGAATCCAGGTGAAGGAATTCAAGGACGAGTGGCCCTCCCCACCCCCTCCCAATGTAGAATTATTGCCACCACCCTTCCAACCCTTATGTCCAACCCCTCGACTCCTCCATCCCCCCAGTCGCAGCAGCTCCCTCTCCCCCCACCGACCTACACCACTGGGGAATGTACACAGCACGGTTGTGCTGACGAAAAGACGGGTGCCTGAATCCAGACGCTCTGATACCTCCACTGGTTTTAAATGTTGTGTGCTATTATAGCTATGTTCGATCCATTGCCTTCAGGTCTTCTACTGGTTTTTACCTCAGGTTGTGTGCTGTAAAGCAATAAAAAATTTGCAAAATGCCTTTGCTTGTCATGATTATTGCCACCTTGTAGCTAGACACAGAGTGTGGAAGACTCCACCCTTCCATAATCCGGCCATTGAAAAGGTTAGACTTGGGGCAGCTTCCAGATTATGGATGATTCCACATTCCACATTCTTGCCAGTGAAAAGGTTAGACTTGGGGCAGCTTCCAGATTATGGATGATTCCACCTTCCACATTCCCGCCAGTGGGATATGGGGCAGCTTCCAGATTATGGACAGTCTGGATTTGGAAGTGCGTTTTTTGGAAGCATTCCATATTCTCGCCTATTAGTATACAAATTGGAAGCGGGAGTTGAAATGTGGAATCTTCCACATTCTCACCTGTTGCCGGAGGTCAAGTTTTTAACTTCCTGTGTCAACAGGAAGTCAGCCTATTCAGCAGAAAAATACGAGCTAGGGAGACGCACACACGATAGGCTATACTAATAGGCGAGAATATGGAACGCTTCCAAAAGGCGCACTTCCAAATCCAAACTGTCCATAATCTGGAAGCTGCCCCAAGTCTAACCCCTTCCAAATTATGGACAACTGGCGAGAATATGGAATGCTTCCAAAAGGTGCACTTCCAAATCCTGACTGTCCATAATCTGGAAGCTACCCCAAGTCTAACCTTTCCCACTGGCGGGAATGTGGAATGTGGAATCATCCATAATCTGGAAGCTGCCCCAAATCTAACCTCTTCGAAGTTATGGACAACTAGCGAGAAAATGGAATGCTTCCAGATTACGGACATTCATATCCGGACTGTCCATAATCTGGAAGCTGCCCCAAGTCTAACCCCACCCCACCAAAACAAACAAACAAACAAACAAACAAACACACCACCTACCGCACAGAGTCCCTTTCCTGGGAAACTTGTGCAATTGCTCTCCCTTTTGGGCCGATTTGGGCGTCATCTGCAGACACTTCCGCACGGGAGTGTGATGCTGCCCCCCTGATTCCGCAGGCGACTCTTCCGCCACCGATGCCACCGCCGCCAAGGCTGCATCTTTTGGAATCCGCCAGTGGGATATGGGGCAGCTTCCAGATTATGGAACATTCCACATTCCACATTCTCGCCAGTGGGATATGGGGCAGCTTCCAGATTATGGAACATTCCACATTCCACATTCCCGCCAGTGGAAAAGGTTAGATTTGGGGCAGCTTCCAGATTATGGATGATTCCACCTTCCACATTCCCGCCAGTGGAAAAGGTTAGACTTGGGGCAGCTTCCAGATTATGGATGATTCCACCTTCCACATTCCCGCCAGTGGGATATGGGGCAGCTTCCAGATTATGAAACATTCCACATTCCACATTCCTGCCAGTGGGATATGGGGCAGCTTCCAGATTATGGATGAATCCACATTCCACATTCCCGCCAGTGGGATATGGGGCAGCTTCCAGATTATGGATGAATCCACATTCCACATTCCCGCCAGTGGGATATGGGGCAGCTTCCAGATTATGGACAGTGGGAATTTGGAAGTGCATCTTTTGGAAGCCTTCCACATTCGCGCTTGTTTGCATGTAATGTGGAAGCCTTCCACATTCTCTCTTGTTTGCATGTAATGTGGAAGCCTTCCACATTCTCGCTTGTTTGCATGTAATGTGGAAGCCTTCCACATTCTCGCTTGTTTGCATGTAATTTGGAAGCCTTCCACATTCGCGCTTGTTTGCATGTAATGTGGAAGCCTTCCATATTCTCGCTTATTTGCATGTAATTTGGAAGCATTCCATATTCTCGCCTGTTTGCATGCAACTTGGAAGTGTGTCACTTTGAAGCATAAGGGGGTCTTTCTCTCCCAGATATATCTCCATCCGTAGGTCCCACATGCTCAGTTCAGGTGTCCATTGAAAGGTCTCCTCCTGAGGAGCAAGTAGACATCTAGACCGAGTCTGTGGGACATCCCTTTTAAAAGGAGGGACATGGTAAATGTTGGGCTGAAAAAAACATGTCTTTCAAGGCAGCTTTTGAGGTTACACCCATTTCCTTACATCGTAGAGACTCGGGGTTGGCACCGTTGGAACCGGTGTGGCCAAAAATGGGGGGGTAGAGCCTATCAGGGAGCAGCTGGGAGGCTCGTGGGCCGAGAGGTCGACGTGAAAAGAAAATGAATGGGTTTAGGTGTGAATGTGGAAGATTCCACATTGGACATTCAACTTTTGGTCATGCGCCACCTGGTGTTTGTGCAGAAATGGCCATTGCACTTTTGTCGTCAGATCCGGACGAGCTTGGCATCAAAAAATCCAACGTGGCGCGGTGTTAATTTAGGTGCAATTTTTGTAATTTTCTGAGTCCTGTGGGCTGAGTTAACGGCCCGAAATCGAAAATGGAATTGCGCAATAACAGTCTCCTAATAGGAGTTAGGGTTAGGGTTAGGGTTAGGGTTAGGGTTCCGCTTGACCGATTGACTCGAAATTGACCACAAATGTCGCCGGTACTGGCGGAAAGAAGAAACAGCAGTTTTTATTGGATTCCGGTGGAATTTGTATTTTTGGTGAATATTTTAAAGAAAAAAGTGGCCCATTTTTTCAATAGCTTCCAGGTCTTTGGACCGATTGACTCGAAATCGCTCCCAAATGTGCTCCTATACTGGCTGAACGAGACACAGCAGTCCCCATCGGATTCCGGTGGAATTTGTATTTTTGGTGAATATTTTAGTGAAAAGGGACAATGTTTCATGAGACTGGCTTAAGGCTGTAGTTAGGGTTAGGGTTAGGGTTAGGGTTAGGGTTCTGCTTGACCGATTGACTCAAAATTGACCACAAATGTCGCCGGTACTGCCGGAAAGAAGAAACAGCAGTTTTTATTGGATTCCGGTGGAATTTGTATTTTTGGTGAATATTTTAGTGAAAAAAGTGGCCCATTTTTTCAATAGCTTCCAGGTCTTTGGACCGATTGACTCGAAATCGCTCCCAAATGTGCTCCTATACTGGCTGAACGAGACACAGCAGTCCCCATCGGATTCCGGTGGAATTTGTATTTTTGGTGAATATTTTAGTGAAAAGGGACAATGTTTCATGAGACTGGCTTAACCCTCTAGGCGCCAGAGTTTATTTAGGAAAATATTCCGTTTGGATTGTAAGATTTCAAAAGGCTGTAGCTTGGAAGTGGTGAGAGATAAATTCATAGTGTAAATGAGAAAAATATTCATAATGACCTAAAGTTTGTGATGGGAGTAAATTTATTCATCTAATTTGCATATTGTGACGTCACCAGGTGACTGAAAGTAACTTTCAGTAAAACTGATTTTTGAACATATTTACACAGAAAAAAAATATTTATATTGTCATCTCATCCTCAAAATAAAGGAACAGGAGTTTGATTGGAGTAAATTTACTAATCTAATTTGTATGTCACCAGGTAAAATTCAGTAAAACGGAATTCTGAACATATTTACACAGTAGATTTTTTTTTTTTTCATCCTCTCATCCTCAGAGTAAATGAACAGGAATCTGATAGGAGTAAATGTCCTAATCTAGCTTGTAAAAAGAAAAGAAAACTCTCGCCGTGATCAGCGTGTGCTGCTTGTGTGACAGTGTGCGCAGCTGCAGCATTGTCAGTCACTCGTCTCTGACGAGCGATCGTCATCAGAGGGCAAATCATCCCCTTCTGAATCGCGATCAGCAAAGATCTGTGCAAGCACCTCATCCGCACTGTAAAGTCTTTTGGGCATTTTGTTTTTTATTACAAAAATCGCTGTCTGTCTCTCGATCTGTCCAGCACACTTCCGCCACCGCTCCGCGGCTCTCTCCTCTCCCACTCCGCCCGCTTAGCCGCTGCCGCTCCGACAGCCGGTGTCGGGTTTCAAACTTTTTTTTCTCAGGTATTTTGCATAGAAACACACCCCCAAATGACGTCAGGATTGAAGCTGAATCTATTGGCTATCTAGTGGTAGCAAGCAGTAACAGCACAAGGCAGTAGATTTAAAGATATGGGCTGTTTTAATGAGCAATGTTGCCTGTCGCAATAATGCGACTTTGGCGCCTAGAGGGTTAAGGCTGGAGTTAGGGTTGGGGTTAGGGTTAGGGTTTCGCTTGACCGATTGACTCGAAATTGACCACAAATGTCGCCGGTACTGGCGGAAAGAAGAAACAGCAGTTTTTATTGGATTCCGGTGGAATTTGTATTTTTGGTGAATATTTTAGTGAAAAGGGACAATGTTTCATGGGACTGCCTTAAGGCTGGGGCTAGGGTTAGGGTTAGGGTGCTAGGGTTAGGGTTACGGTCGTCTTTTGACCGATTGACTTGAAATCGCTCCCAAATGTGCTCCTATACTGGCTGAACGAGACACAGCAGTTCCCATTGGATTCCGGTGGAATTTGTATTTTTGGTGAATATTTTAGTGAAAAGGGACAATGTTTCATGAGGCTGGGTTAACCCTCTAGGTGCCAAAGTTGCATTATTGCGACAGGCAAAATTGCTCAATAAAACAGCCCATGTCTTCAAATCTACTGCCTTGTGCTGTTACTGCTTGCTACCACTAGATGGCCACTAGATTCAGCTTCAATCCTGACATCTTTTGTGGTTGTGTTTCTATGCAAAATATCTGAGAAACAAAAGTTTGAAACCCGACACCAGCTGTCAGAGCGGCAGAAGCTGAGCGACAGAGCGGGAGAGGAGAGAGCAGCGGAGCGGTTGCAGGAGCGTGCTGGACAGATAGAGAGACAGATAGCAATTTTTGTAACAAAAAACTAAATGCCCAGAGGACTTCACAGTGCAGATGAGGTGCTTGCACAGATCTTTGCTGATCGCGACTCAGAAGGGGACGATTTGCCCTCTGATGATGATCGCTGGTCAGAGAGGAGTGACTCTGACGATGCTGCAGCTGCACACACTGTCACACAAGCAACACACACGGCGATGATCACGGCGAGAGTTTTCTTTTCTTTTTACAAGTTAGATTAGGAAATTTACTCCTATCAGATTCCTGTTCATTTACTCTGAGGATGAGAGGATGAAAAAAATCTATGAAAAAATGAAATGAAATGAAAAAAAATCTACTGTGTAAATATGTTCAGAATTCCGTTTTACTGAATTTTACCTGGTGACATACACATTAGATTAGTAAATTTACTCCAATCAAACTCATGTTCCTTTATTTTGAGGATGAGATGACAATATAATTTTTTTTTTCTTCAGTGTAAATATGTTCAAAAATCAGTTTTACTGAAAGTTACGTAATCCAATATGGCTGCCAACCTGTGATGTCACAATATGCAAATTAGATGAGTAAATTTACTCCCATCACAAACTTTAGGTCATTATGAATATTTTTCTCATTTACACTATGGATTTATCTCTCACCACTTCCAAGTTATAGCCTTTTGAAATCTTAAAATCCAAACTTAATATTTTCCTAAATAAACTCTGGGCCTAGAGGGTTAAAGGTGCAATATACTGCTTTTTTTAAGGGGCCAATAAACAGACAACACTCTTGATATAAGGAATAGCAGACATGCGTTTTAGATGTACTACAAAACCATATGTTTACGTTTGTTGAGCACATAGCCCATCTAGAAGTCCTACATTTCAAGAATATAGGATTACAGCATGTTTGAGTTTTAAGTTTGATTTGTTTTCTTGAGCTCATGAGTTATTTATGTCGTTATCACGAGGTAATATTCCTCCTCATGCATCCTCTGCAAGATACAGATTGTGATAAAAGTTTCTGATTAGTTTTGATGATTGTGATCAATATTCACAGGGCCATCCATGCCAGAAGTGTTTGCTGATGACAGCAGTGTTTTTACCGCCAGAGAACTAACTATTGGACAAGTGAAGGGATCCATGAACTTTGAAATAGTGTGCAATGGAGGAAGTCATCCATCCGGTGAGTATGAAACAAAAGTTATGAAATAACTTGACGTGGAGCTGTTCTCCTTTCAAAAGTGAAACCGGTTGTACATCAGTGTTTCGATTTGAGCCTGTTGAAACCAGACCGTGTGATTGTTGTTTTTTTTTCGTGTTCAGGAAACATGTATCATCAGGTTGTCGATGCGAATTACATCACAACTGGTGGCAGTTATATCAATAACACACCTGCTGCCACACAGATGATCTGAACGTCAGTAACCCTCCAGCTTTCTTTACAGTTAACACTCCAGGGTTCACTTTCTCCTTTAGGTTCCCCTTATTCAACTTTTCAACAGAAAAAACGATGACACTAAGCTTTTGTTCGGTACATCACACTCAGTTCATTCAGCGTTGTTGGCTGTACGTTAGTTTCTGTTTGTAGCACGCACATTGAGATATTTAGTTAAATGTAAGTGCTCCTCAGATGGCCTAGTGTCTCCTTGTCGGGAAGTAGTTCTTTCAGTTTTGCTGCATCCGTGAGCTTTTAACCTTCCTCTTGTGATAGCTTTCTCATATGCTAACGAGTCGGTTTTGACCCGTGTCTTAAATCAGCCATAAAAAACCCTAAAAACAATTATTTATCATCCAATTTGTTTCTTACCTCTTGGTTAGTTTGTTAGGCTTCCTTATCCATGAAAAGATTGGTTTTAATATTTTTGTTGTGGCCCCCTGGGCCTTTCTTTTGACAGCATACCCCTCGTTTTCAATATAAAAAAACTGTCAAGTGAACCTCAAGAGAATAATATAAATAAATAAAAGGTTGTTATGTTACCTGACTATTCCTGAGGGGTATTACAACACATCTCTTAAATGTTCAAAAAGACATTTCTTTTAATTTTAATATTATTAACTATAGTGACATCTACGGTGTTACGGGTCAATTTCGACACATATATATTTACTTCAAGAAAAAGGCAAAAAACAAGTCTTTTTCTTTTCAAAAATAGAACTTTCATACAAATACAAAATGAAAAGTAGAACTAGTAATAAATGATAAAAAAAATAATAATAAATTGTAGATTTGCAAGGTCAAACAAACAACAACCAATCAAGCAAATGAAACCAACAGAAATCAAGTACTAGTTCCATAAAAACTCTGTGTGCAAGAACATGCATGTGTATTTGTGTATTTCTAGATGCATGTGTGGCAAAAAGTGACACTAGTGCAGAGCTATTTTTTGCAGTAAAGGCACAATACGTTTGAACTAGGTCCATAAAAAGTCTCTCTGTGCAAGAACATGCATGTGTATGCGTGTGTGTTTAGATGCATGTGTGGCAAAAAGTGACACTTTTAGTGTGTTCTTTTCAGAGATATTTTTTGCAGGTGAAGCACAATGTGTTTGTCTTTCTGTCCTTATTGCTAGGGCAGACCTGACACCTCTTTCTTTTAGAATCAGGTGGTCTCACTGGGGTTGTGGCTGTGGCTGTTGATGTTGAGGCAGGGCTGGCTGAGGAGGATGCTGGTGCTGATGCTCTTCGTGTTGCTGTGGGTGAAGCTGCCCTGCCATGTACGTCAGGAGGTACTGAGCTCCAACAGATGTTGCCACTTTTGGATTTGAATGTTTCAGCAGGAGCGGGAGCATTCTTCAGCACCAGTGACCTCCTCATCAGACTGATCAGATGTGTCTCCCGGTTGCTACTCCACATCATCTTCCTCCTCAGATGACCCTAACAACACAAAGGTCATAATTTTGACCAGAGCATTTTATAATTTAGTAAAATTGATTTTTTTAAATTTTATTTTATTTAAATAGAAGTTCTTGACAAAGTCAAAAAGTCTTGATGCAATAAACACATTTATGCAGTACTTTTATGCATTTAAAACCTAAAAACGGGTTGGTGCCGACCATAACACTAGAGGAAGGTTAAGTCATAATGAAATCGAAAACAACTTGGACGCCTCCAAGAAGATGTGTTGTACTTTATTAATCCGAGCATTTAAACATGTTGACAGTTGTCGCAATCGCAAATGTCGTCCCAGCTCAAATCAAGCATGTATACCTTTGTTTACCTTTTAAGGTAATCATATACTCTTATGTGCTGTAACTAAGGGTTGTAGTTCCTACCTACCAATAATTGTAGCACAGTTTATAATTTCAGGAGTATGTTAGTAGTGATTTGAGAGGAGCAGCTCGAAACTGTTTGGAAGAGTCAGACACTTTCAAACCTACTTGGCAGGTGATTGGACGAACCGTGTGTCAATCACTGTTAATCAGCTAATCAGATCAACAGTAGGAGAGCGCCAACTCTTACTGAAGCCAGTCTAGAGAAGAGCGGAAACATGTTTTCCATTGAGAAAAGCCTTCAGTGCTGTTCTTTCCTCTTCTTTCAATAAAGAAATACTCTCCAGTTCGGATGTAACAGTTGCTATAGCATCTATGCTAACCTCTTGAGGGGCGGCCATTGTTGTTTTTAAACGAGTCATCACACCTAAACCGTGCCTGTAGCTGCCGTCTCTAGCTGCTAGTAGTTCCTCAAAGGACACTGATAGCTTTGTCACATCTCAAGGTCACTTTTGTGTCGTATCCAGGCCGATCTAAAGGTGCGATGTTGCAGAGCCACTGTTTAGCATTTAGTATTATATTATCCTTTAAAAAAGGTACTTCTATATCAGTAAAACACCAAGAAGTCAAACTGCTCACTGACCACAAAAGCACATTTATTTTTTGTCTGATTATTTTAACAGAGTGAGCTTTTAGACGAAAGAATGAGTTTCATTATCCTGTCACTGTTTAAGTCAAATGTTCTCGTCTTGCTCGCAGACGTTCGCTCAGTGAAACTCAGAAAAAGAAGATCCTCCCTGTGATGAGAAGAGACCAAACCACCTCCACCAATGATGAAGAAGAGGAAGGAGAAAGGGAAATGGGGGATAATCTGCACGACGTAATAGCCAACCCCAACGCCGTGGCCATTGCGATGGACTGTAACGACCTGGAGCTTAATGATCTGAATGGTTTTGATAAAACAACGCAGCAGATCAGAGTTCCAGCCTCTCTGACCGACAGTTTGTTTTTCTACAACCAGCCTGTCGCCATCCTTCACGCTCCAGCGTTCTTCCATCTGGAGGAGCAGCCAGATGAACCCCAGTGGAGCAGGTCGGCCACTCTTCCCCGCACCGGGGCGACAAACAGCGCCGCCGCCGAGAGCAAAGACGGCTTCACCCAGACTGCCCCAAAAGGCTCCTCTGCCAGCCAGAGCCAGGCAGAGGAAACTGAGGACCAGCTCGGGGTTTTAGAGGCAGCAGCATCCTCAAAGACATCCAGGGGTCACTTTAATGTTAAAGTGCCAATCCGGACAGTTTCAACAGGAGCGTGTGGACGTTACATCTGAACTCTGTCTCTTCCTGTCTGTCACACTGGTGATTTATTCAGAGGTCATCACCTCCATTATAAACAGTCATTAACTGTTATCCCCTCAGTATTAACAGACGGACTATCATGGCGAACTTAACATGACTGATATTTTTGTATTTAACAGTGTAGTTTGACTTGTTTGTCCATGTTTTTGTGAATATTATAATGAAGTGAATCATTTCATTATATTTTAATTAAAAACTGGACCTTTGTTGTGACTGTTTCTGTAGCTGACTAAAGATGAGATACAGTATGAGACTGTTGTCTCCTCCTCCACTTATCCTCCTTCTTTCCCTCCTCGTCCTTCTCCTTCTGCTATTTCTTTTCATCCTCCTCCTCCCTCTTCTCCCCTTTCCTCCACCCTCTTCCTTGCCCTCCTCTGTCCCCTCCTTCTTCCTCTGCTACCACCTCAACTCATCCTCCTCCTCCCACTTCTCTTCATCTCCTTCACCACCTCCTTCTCCTTCTGCTCCTTCTCCCATCCTCCCATGCTCTCTCCTCCTCCTCCTCCTCCTCATTTGTTTATCATATTTTTCCTGTAACACTTTTGGTGGGAGAAGTATTCAGATCTTTAAATCACATGTACATAAGTAAAAGTACTGCAGTGTAAAAATACTCGTTATGAGTAAAAATCTCACTTCAGTAAAAGTACAAAGGTATTACTATTAGCAGCGAAAAGTACTTGATTTACCAAAAGTAAAAGTATTCATTATGCAGGATGGCCCACAGTTGTGTCTCTCTTCTGACACACACAGCCTGTGTGACTCTCAGCAGCAAGTTGACGTGTCAATGAGGGCGCCCCAGCGGCCACTCCACTAACTTAACATGGAAATGAGCGGTAATCTAGAAAAATGGCGAGGGCGCACGAGCGGTCACATAGATTGCGCCCTGGGCGGTCGCCCACATTGCCCATAGATCAGACGACAACTTGAACATGTGAGCTACAATAGACTGAAACTATGTAGCATGATGTCTTAACCTGGCACCGTGCCAGTGACATCGGGGTGAAGAAGGGGGAAGTGCGCGCATCCGGTGCGTTAATCTGTCAGTGAGAGAGAGAAGACGCGGCCACGGAGCAGCGAGCTTTTTACTTTCTGTTGATTATTTAATTTTACTCCTTTAAACCTGCTTTTCTTTATTGCAACAACCGCAGCTGACGACACGACAAAGGTAGGCTGACTCTCCAGATGTGCGTCAGGTGAAGGTGGACATTTCTGCGTAAACTTTTGGATGGTCACGTTAAAGTGTTGAGTTATTGTAGTAAGTTTTCTAACTTTGCCGACTGAACACGCACATTTCCTTGTCGGTAAATCCTCTGTATCCAAAGTGCAGGCGTGTAAAACTCTGTCAACTCGCCCATGAACTTTGGAACCTGTATCACACTTTCACTTTAGTACATTAGAGCAATATTATCCTTGTCATTGCAGATCACGGACAAGATGTCTGACCGACTTCCACCAGGTGAGCTGTAGATTCATCCTCAATCAGTGCTGGAAGATTTATAAATGCATGAATACTTAGAGCAGGGGTGTCTGGGTGTTTTACCTCAGGGGGGCCCAAACTGAAACTAAATGGTGGGCAGGTTAAGATGCAAAATGGTCATTTTATCTCACAAAAGTTGATTATAATATATAGAGTTCTTTAAAAGTCCCCATTTCCCATGTTGGGAACAAAAAAGGCTCAGAGGAAAAAATGTATTTATCAAATTGGTCTTAAACTAATGTAATTTCAGACGTCAGAGTAAATAATTACACGGCAGATTCAAATTCATTTAATCTCTTGTTGGTTAACATTTTCTTGGTACGATCTTTTTGTTTGGGCTTTAATTTTTTTAACAAATTGTGCCTTTAAAGGTGCAATATACTACTTTTTTTAACGTGTAGTGCCCCGAGCGGCCATGGGTCGAACATTATTTCTTCTGTCTTCCCGTGACAACGAGTTTAGTTTGATTTGTTTTCTTGAGCTCATGAGTTATTTTTGTCGTTATCACGAGATAACATCATCCTCATATTCAAGATACAGATTGTGATCAAAGTTTCCGATTAGTTTTGATGATTGTGATCAATATTTACAGTGTTTGCTGACGACAGCAGTGTTGTTACTGCCAGAAAACTAACTATTGGAAAAGTGAAGGGATCCCTGAACATTGAAGTAGTGTGCAATGGAGGAAGTAATCCATCCGGTGAGTGTGAAACGAAAGTTATGAAATAACACTTTCAAAAGTGAAACCGGTTGTACATCAGTGTTTCGATTTGAGCCTGTCGAAACCAGACCGTGTGATTGTTGTTTTTTTCGTGTTCAGGAAACGTGTGTCAACAGGTTCTCAATTCAGGTTACGTCGCAACTGGTGGCAGTCATATCAATACTGACAACATAACTTCCGGAGATGTTGACGGTGATGTGAATTTCTCAATTAAAACTGGCAACCCACAAGTACATGAAGGTAACATTTAGCAAACATCTTCATGGAGATCTGTCAGGTGTGTGAGTGTGTTTGGGAGAATTCAGCAAATCTGAACGCTGCTGTCTTCACAGGGACTGTAGGCGAGACGCTGCCTTCCTCTAAGGTACAGCACACACACACACACACACACACTTCCTCCAATTCAGATGAACACATTGCACTTGTTAGCCTGTCTTTAAAGGAGGTGTGTGACTCATGGTTGCTTCCTGTATTGGACACACCTGATCTGAACGTCAGTCACCCTCCAGCTTTCTTTACAGTCAACACTCCAGGGTTCACTTCCTCCTTTACGTTGACCTTATTCAATTTTTCAACAGAAAAATAATGACACTAAGCTTTTGTTCGGTATTTCCTGTGTAGTCACACCTTCTGTTAGTTTCTTCTTTACTTAAATTTAACTGTTCTCAGATGGCCTCGTGTCCCTTTGTCGGGAAGAAGTTCTTCCAGTTTTGCTGCATCCGCGAAAACAACTTGGACCGCCTCCAAGAAGAGGTGTTGTACTTTATTGCTCCGAGCATTTAAACATCTTGACAGCTGTTTGAACTTTGAAGCTTTATATTATGAGGTGATTTTGTCCCAGACTTGTTGCAGCACCAGTATATTCCTTTAAACAACAAAACTATTGCTTCATGTTATCAGAGTTTGTGATAATAAATCAGCAGTTCACATGTTATAAATTAAATGTGAGCCAAAAAAACTAATTATTAAAACGTTTTTAACCATAAACCAAACATTTACTCTCGTCCATGTTTCTGTGTACATGACCACAAAGTGAGCGAGTCATGCACCAACGTTTCCAAGTCCATTCTCCAACTAGAGGAAGCGTTCACATGAATGTTCTCAGTTGTGAGCTCATTTTTCCGATTATTCTAGGAACATGTGAATGCACCTTGTTCTTTTTTTATAACTTGAGTTTTTAAAGGTGCTATTTGTGAGAAAAGTCGATGTTTGAGTCTCGTTCTCAACCGACTCTTTGGGATTGTAGGACGGGTCGGCCGCCATCCCAAAGCATCAGTTTTTGACCATAAACTGAACCGATTCAGTTTATGTTGGCATATCCTGGGTTAAATTCAGTTCAATTTAGGTTTTTTAAGGATAAAGCAAACGTAATAAACCAAAATATGTAATTATTGAGCTTTGGTGCTACGCTAAATTAACTCCTCCTGGCTCAAGTTTCATAAGCTGATGGTACCCTCTAAAAAGAGCTTCAGTTTCACAGAAAGCTGATGAGTTTACAGCCATAATGAGGTCGTTGGTCCAATCCTGTGCTCCTCCTCTCCTAACATCCTTGATTAAACAATAATGAAGCCCAAACTGCTGCCAGTATTAAGTGTATGGGAAAAAGTATAATAGATTTTGCACAACAGCATCTGTCAATTAATGTCAGTCACAAGTAGGTCTACATACGCACCAGATGGCCGGATGTGTTTCAAGGATGAAGAGCCTTGAGTTCTAGCATCTTTGGAGAGGTTGACTCCTGTGTTTCATGACTTTTTGCACAAAGCTGCTACTGATCTGAAAGACATCTGCTAAACCGAGCTGAAACTTTCTGTGTCTGCTTATGCCGTTACAGGCCGCAGGTAGCTGGAACTTTTTACCGAGCATACAAACAAACACATTCCCACTCAGGCAGACATTGACACAAGCTCCACACGCATGTCTACAACCTGCATGCTGGAAAAGAAGAATGGTGTCGAACATTTCCCGAAAGCAAACGACCGATTTGATACAAAAAAAACCTCCCTGATGCATCGTGATGAACAAAACCTGCTGTGTCTTCCAGGGCCCTGCTGTGAAGATGATCATCAAACACAAGGTGGAGCTCATCAGCCATCTGATGACGGATCGCTTCATCCTGCAGCACGTGCACGCCAAAAAAATCATCACATACAGACAATATCTGAATATAAACAGTGTCTCACAGCCAGAGGAAATGGTTACTAAACTGATCGATCACGTGATTTTCAGAGGTCAAGAAACCTGCTCTCGTTTTCTTGACATTCTCAAAGTGCCCGATGTTCTGAGCACGTATCCACAGCTCAGGGATATCATGTCAAAGTGGAGCTGAGCAACAGTGAAAGCAGTGCATGAGCTGTGAATTGCAATGAGATTGGAAAATTATAAATCATAGGCTAAATTTGCGTACAGAAATAATATATTCTTGTATTGTCTGTATTTTTCTAATCAGAATATTCGATAAAATGTTTTAAAACCCAGGCTCTTCTGTTTTTTAAGATGCACAACAAAAGGATCACACCCAGTGGTGTTTGTAACAGTTGGAGAGGTTAGTGTTACTGTACTTTATGCATCATACTTGCCGACTCGAGACCTGAAAAATAGGAAGGATTTCCAAAAAACGAAGCAAGGTTCCAGCGGTCTTACCCCTGGAAAACTTGAGATTCAAGGACTGTGTTTCCTGCATTCTGACGACATTTAAAGAATGATAATAACACAATATAAACAACGCAGAATAATTTGCTCTCTGTTGAAACTTGGGTAAATCTGTGGCATGAAATAAAACCCACTGCACGAAATCTTGGTCAGGCCACTTCTAACTGTTCCAAAGTCGAGGCTAAAAACCAAAGGTGATCGTGCCTTCGCCATCTACCTTTTGAGTTTATTATATTACTTTATTTGTTTTGTTTATTTTATCTATTTGATTGATTCCGTTTCTTTATTTTGCTTATTTTATTCATTTCTTTTCATCATTTCTGTTATTCAGTTATTTGTTTCTAATTGTTTTGCTATAAATGCCATTTTTTTCCTTTGTCCTTTGCAATTTTACACTAATGTGTTTGTTCTACTTCCTTCTGCTTTGTTTTGTCAAAGCACTTTGTAATCTGTGTTTTTAAAAAGTGCTATATAAATAAAGTTTATATTATTATTATTATTATTATTATTATTATTATTATTATTATTATATAACTTTTTCATGTTTTGCCCTTTAGAGAGTCTGTACACGCCACTGGATTGTGTTCGTCTGTGGGGGTTGATGTGGTGCGACCCCTGTGATTGACAAAAAATTCAACATGGCAGATTTTTACAGCCCCTTTCCTTTAAAACTTTATGGAAGAAAGAGGGATTCTTTCATTTCTCTGTCTGTCTCTCACTCACCGGGGAGGACGAGGTGCATATGCACAGTGAACTACACACTGTAGTGCCAGAAACAGGTTATAATAACAAAAAAGGTGGAAAAGTTTTAAAAAAATCACATGAATTGGGAGAAACACAGGAGAAAAGAGTCTTCCGGGAAAACAGTGAGGGTTGGCAAGTAGTCAATGTATATCTGCAATGATGGGAAAATGTAAGTCCAGGTTATGAAAGACTGGGCACCTCATATATTATCTGTCATTGGGTCAGGGCTGTCCCTGACCAAAATGGGTCCCTAAGCGGAAAAATTTCTTCGGGCCCCCCCCCCCAGGTACAAAACGACAGTATAATGAAATATACTATATATATATATAGTAGTATCTACTATAATCGATTATAATGCAAACTACAACCACTAATACTGGCAGTACTACTACTTCTATACTCATACTAATATTAATTAAAAAAACTATTGCTATTGCTATCTATTATTACTATTATTGTCATTATTATCATCATTATTATTAGCAGTATTATTATTATATAGGCTACAACTACAATCCTAATAAAACAATAATATAATATATAATAAAACATACTAATTCAGTACCAAACTGACTGACATTTCAAAATGTAGCTTCATTCAAATTTAGTTCCTTCTGTCAACTGAAGTATCAAATACACTCATTTCTATCTATATTTATCTCTAATATCTCCTCCAAAACTGCCTGTCATAGATTAAATTCACCAACAGATGGCGACATTTTACACCCATTAAAATAATTAGCCAAATCCTCTAAAATAGATTATAAAGTTTAGCCGAAAATACGACCAACAACTGATAAATTTACCACTGCCTTTCAACAGAGGTGAATGCATATGCAGACAAAGGTGTTAACAAGACATTTAATAAATGGTAAGGGCCGCTGGAAAATTACTTTCATCTCCAGACCACAGTCCACATCTACTGGAGGCTAGCATCTCCTCCTACCTGCAGCAGCAGCAGTGCTGAGCATGGAGGATTAGTGCTTGCTTATGCCACAAAGTTTTACATTTTTACTAGTGCTGGAGCACTAACTTCAACAAATACCCACCTTCGAGAGAAGCACGAGTTTCCTCGTGTTTTGCTTTTTTTTTTCCTCTTGCTCGCGCCTGACTCGTAGGTTCTTTTCGAAGCCATCACGTCTTCACCTGCAGCTACTTGACAAGTGCCTGCAGCGCATCTGACCAGTGATTGGTCAGATCGATTGCTGTCAATCATTGCAGTGACGGCGCGTGCGGTGTCAGATTACAAAAAAAAAAAAGGTCTCTTCTTCTCCCTCTTCTCCTGCCTCGCGCTGACAGCTGATCTAGTAGCGCGCACCACGGCTGTGCATATGCGCATCCTTCGCGCAAAACGGGGCCCCTATCGGATCGCGGGGCCCTACGCACTGTGCGTGATCTGCGTGTAGGCAGGGGCGGCCCTGCATTGGGTGGATTCTCCTGCACGAACACACTGAGGCACATTATGTAGCTCAAAGCCGGCGGCTGCACATCGTCTTCCAGGCCACTAGAGGTCACAATTGTACAAGCTTGGTTTTTGCGCTGGTAATGAAATGTGTTTTTAACCATTTGAGTTAAAATCCTAATTCATCCAAGTAGTTTTACATAACAGGCTTTTGAATTCTAGGTCTGTCTATGGGGACAGTAACATACATATATATATATATACATATATATATGTATACACACACACACACACACACACATATATATATATATATACATACATACATACATACATACATACATACTCAAAAGTCAATCAAGTAAAGATATTGTGTTAAAATATTACTATGAGTAGTACTTGAGTAAAAGTCTTAAAGTATCTCATATTAACTATCAAAAATACAAGTAAAAGTAAATTATGTATGTATTTAAATGTATATATTGTTTTCTATGGGTCGAGAGATTATTGATCTGGCCGATTATTACATGGGATATTCAGATTTTTTCTGATTACTGAAATGTGATATTGCTCTAATGCAGCCTGTAATCTGCAAAGTAACTAGTAACTAAAGTCATCAAATAAATGAAGTGGAGTAAAAGTACAAATATTTGCCTCCAAAATGAGGTGGAGTGGAAGTACGAGGTAGCAGAAAATGGAAATACTCTAAAAGTACCACAAAATTGTACTTGAGTAAATGTACTTAGTTACATTCCATCACTGGCACCACTGTACCTCTCTGTGCTGCGTTAACCTTTAATTGATACAAGATCAGGGTGTGAAGGGTTTCAGCCAATCAGCTCATTGTATTCTCAGTGGACGGACGTTCACTGTTGGATCTCACCCAACTGCTTCTGCTCTACATCCTGACACAAATACTGACCAGTGAATATGAACATTTTGACTTACTTACTCCCCCCTCCCCTCCCCTCCTCTCTGCCCTGGAAAGAGGCCTTGAGCGCCTGGCTTTGGCCCAAGCAGCTCTGGATGTGTGGAGTAAGAGTGCAGAGGGACGGCGGCTGGAGGATCTGCTCGGAGTGGAAACAGTTTGACGCACTTGGTGGATCATAAAACAGCAGCGGGATTAGCGCTGGCCTACGGGGGACAGTGAATGACAAACGCATGCAGACACCTCATCTGAACTGTTTACCGTGTTTCTCCAGCGTTTTTATGAGGCAAAAGCAACCGAATGTGCACGAGTTGTTGGGGGAACTGTTAGAATCCCACGACAAAGTGTTTTTTAGTCTATTGACGTGATGCCCGCAACCGAGAGATTTACAGTAAACCACTTTTGGCATGTTGTTTCCTCTCCTTTAACAGTAATAAAAGAATGCTCCATTGATTTAGCTTTGCACTCCCGTAATATTGCCAGACTCATGATGGACATAGTGTGTCACGTCAGAATGTGCAAGAAACATGGAGGCCAACAATAAGTTGTTTTGCATTTTTATCGATCAGGGCGTTTAAACAACACGTTGACAGCTGTTTCCAGTATCTGAGTGACAAGGAAGAGCAAAGGAAACGATACAGTGACTCAACGATACATGACTTTGGGTTTCTTACCATCAACCCAATGTTTTCTTTCCTCCGCCATGTTTAAGCCTCACATGACGTCAACTCGGCAACTCGTTTCACAAAATTTTCTCAGACTTTCAGAGTGGTTGTTCTGACTCTAGAGGGCATTCACGTGAATTTTCCAGGCTGGAAAAACAATTTTCCGTCAAGTTCGACAGCAGATAAACTCCATGTGTTGTTGTTTTTTTCTAATTTCAAACTTGTAGTCTTCAGCCCCAACAGACACTGACTCAAGTGACACAGCTTTCTCTGGTGCCACGAACGTCTCCACCCACTACACGTATCACATGAAAATCACATATGAACTGAACATTTTCACATGTAACATAACATTTTTTGTGGATGTGGATTAGAATTTCCACACACAAACTCACATGAAATTCCACATGTTGACTCATTTTTACATTTTCACATGAATTTAATGTTAATGTTGTGACGGGATTGACATTTTTTCATCTGGATTTTAAATTTCCTCACATCTGGTCACCTTATCACATGATTTTCATGATGATGCACTGTTGATCAGCCGGAATCTAATATTTTCAATTGTCAAATAACATCAGTTAAAAATAATAAAACACTGCGTCACACAGTTCAGTGTGTTGCTGACCGAGGGCTGGTGTATCGGTGCCACCGAGCATCAGAATACATTAACGTGCCCTATTGTTCTACTTTTCCTTGCCGTCCCTACATGGGGGACATTTTTCACATGCCATTGCACTGCCAAGCTTTCGAAACGTGAACCCCCCCCGCCAGGCCAGACAGCGAACGCAACACGGCCGGCGGTGAAAAAAGGGGGGTATCTGTTACACAGATGAGAGGCCGGCTCAACAGTGTTTGTTTTAACAGCAGGCTATTAGCAGGCATGCTTTTCTTTCTCGTGTTTACAAAGGTTTCCAATCATGTCAAGAAATCCTCCTCATTAGTCAAGATACACGGTGGGATTCTCAATTGATTCAGGCTGTAGAAGACAGAGGAGCAAAGGCCTGGAGGTTACAAGAAAGGTGTTGAGCCATCTTCATGTAAATGTAAAACCTCGCTGTGACCTTTCGTGAAGAGTCGACTGTTGTTCAAATTGTTGTTTCAAGTGTCACTCAACGATCAATCTGACTTGAAAATGTATTTTTGAAATACCTGTCAGCCAGAGAAATACTTTATTTTGAGCATTAGTATCAGTATTGTCCTTTTTCCCTTTCCTGTCTGTCATACTCAATCCCAAACCAATTCCTTCCCGCTGAAGAAGCACATCTTTTAAAAGTAAGTCCCGTATATATATTTTCAAATTGAAAAGGGATGCACTAGTCTCCAAAAACACCCCCCTCTGCACATGCACACACACACAAAACACACCAGTCCTCCAGCTGTCCCCAAAATAGCACCCGCTTCGCGTAAATGGGTTCAGATATAGCCTGGAGTTGAAAAGGGGACTGACATGGATACCCTGAGAGATTGTCAGGTCTCAAGTGTCATCTCATTTCCTTCATTTTGTTTGTCACACATACATATAGAGCTGCCGGCACGTATAGGCTCTCGTCTTCCTGACATGTATAGAAACAAAAGTGGGTTTACATTTCAGCTCAGTCCTTCCTGAGAGACAAACGGAAGTGATGGGTTAGAAACCACCTTATATCTGTAAAAAAGCTTGCACATGATTGGTTAATCAGGCTCTCATCTGTATCAGCTGTGTCTCTGCCTGCCTTCACTTTTTAGCAGCAACTTCTTATTGAAACTGAAGCTTTTTTTTAAAAGATATATATATATATAAACTATAAAGTGACCTTAAAAAATATTACAGTAGCCCATAGACTAAAAAAACCCACATTTTATGCAGTAAATAAAGCTAATTAGGCATAATAGTACATTTTTTGGATGTAATACATTGAATACTTGATGCAGTTGGCTTAGCTCAACATGTGATAAGGGGGTTTGGGGTCAAGACGCAGGAATCTGAGGTCACCGTCTCCAAGACAGTACAGTCTGTACAGGAAGTCTGAAGCCTCTATTGGCCGAACACAAATATAGGAAACAACCTGATAACGCTACAGTGACTGATTAAGAAAAATCACATGGAGAGTGAACAGGAAACTGATCAGATTCAACTGATAATGAAAAGTACACTTAATATTAAAGACAGCAGTTTTAACAAGATGCTGTATCTCTGTGTTATGAAATACCCTTTAACCCAGATTTGTTCCCTCAGGTTGTTTTCATACTGCAAGAAGACAACTAGTCACCACAATGCAGAATAAGCTTCACATTACAGAAATGAAGAAAAAAGTAGGCGTTAGCATAGTAAAAGACAAACTGAGCCGAGGGCCGACTACAGTGGAGCTCATATTATTCTCATGCGGTTGCGATAGTTACTGTTGGTTACTGTCTATGACTTGAAATCTGAAAGGGATGCAGTTAACTCACTCTCAGTGGGGACTCCCCCTTTAATGCAAGTGAGATTTTTTTTCTGGTTATCTCTCTTGTGTTTATGATTTACAATCTGCTGAAAAAAAAGAAGTTTTGCAAGGATAAACTTTCAAAGTGCACATTTTGTTTTTGTCCATCTGTGAAGACTTTTTTTCAGGAGAATGCAAAATTTTAATATGTGAAACTGAGTAAAATTTAACTTTTTTTACAAGACTTTTTTTCCCTTGTGTGGACCCGAGTGAATTTTTGTGAGGAACGGAGTGAAAAAAATAACATTTCAGGAGAAAAAAAAACTTGTGCGTGGAACTAGGCTAGTTAGCTGTTAGCTGACTGTGAGTCCTACTGTGTGTTGAGCTTATAGACTACAGCTAATGGCTCTTATGGCTCTGGTGATGTCACTAAGGTAAAAGTTAAGGGATCCCCAAAGTTATTAGCAATGCCGTCCATCCACAAGTTGTTGAAAGATTTCATACAAAGCCAAAACATTTTAACCTCTCAGTTGCTCTGGAGGAAAGGTCAAGTCATCAGGATTCATCCTCTGGGGACCATGAATGTCTGTACAAAATCTCACGGCCATCCGTCCGATAGTTGTTGAGGTATTTCAGACTGAAGCAAAGTGGTGGAGCGACCAACCGAACCCACGTTACCATCCGAGACACCCGCTGCTGGCATGGCTGAACACTTGTACTACATGACAGAACATCCATTACAATTAAATATTTATGTAATTGCACAAACCCAGCTTCCTTTAGTGCCGATTTTGGACAGCTTGATTTCAAAAGACAAAGAGACTCTAATCTGCTGTGAGCTTATTGAATGTGGGACATGTGCTGTGCAGACGGGGCGGATCAAAGATTGCTGTTGATGGCTTCAGAGCCTCAAAAAACACCAAATTGATTTACGATTGTTGGATTTTTACAGCTGACTGAATTGAAAACAAATGCGATCAAGAGCCAATGTTGCCTATAACGTTTTGCTGGAACTTATTTATTTGGCCTGTGGAGCAAATGCAGAGCAGCTGTGTCTCCTGCTGCTCCGGGTCCAATGTATGTCACAAGAACCGCTCCGTAAGGATACTGGGTCTCGCTCCGCCTGTGGTCTGTTGTGGTTAAATGCTCAGCAGACTTTCTGTTATGTGAGATTAGCTTTGATGATGAGGATGTTTTCTCGACATGAACTTGTTTTTCCCGTTCCGTTTCATTTCAGTCACACGTTTGACAGATGGTTGCAGATTTTTTTTGACGTTTTTGTGTGTATTTTGCTTGATAGTGTTTGAAAGTAAGAGACAGATTCCACATTTTATTTCTGAATTAAAACACATAATTCTCAAATCTACACCCATGTGAAAATGTGATAGAAAGCTGACAATAAAACTGAATTTTGTTGTTCTTCTGGACATGAATGCAACCGCTCTTTTCACTCTCACTGCTCTCACAGCGTCATATTTTTGGACGCAGCGGTCGGCCCTCTTCTGCAAAAAAATGCTCAGATATGCTGCCTTATCATCACCAGACAGCAGACAGACACAGTTAATGACTCGATGATGAACATAGTTAGCAGCTGAAGAATCTGATATTTCCCTCAGGAGTTGAAAGAGACCATTAACCGAGCTGAAAGGAGGGAAACACAAACTCCGAATGAATGCAAATGTTGCTCCGCATTATTTGAATGTGTAATTACGCAACAGTTTTGCCATAAAAACTCAAAAGTTTTAAGTTTCAAGTAATTTATGTAAGACAGTAGATTCCTCTGGTATAATTGCATTGTTCCTTTACACAACGTAATTGATTGATTGATTGAGAACATGTAAAAAGTTAAAAGCAAGTCAAGAATAACAAAATCAGCATAAAAGATGTTGTTGATAACATTCAGCCACTAAATGTGTCGTTCCATCTCTTTACAACACTTGTCAGATTCACCCATTCATACACTGATGGCAGAGGCTGCCATGCAAGGTGCCAACTGCTCATCAGGAGCGATTTGGGGTTCAGTATCTTGCTCAAGGACACTTCAACATGCAACTGGAGGATCCGGGGATTTGAACCAGTGACCTTCCGATTGGTAGACGACCCACTCTGCCTCTTGAGCTACAGCCGCACCTAAAATCCGTGGTCTCTAATAACAGTAACGTCTCAAAGTGCACCAGATTGATGCATTTTACTTTAAAATGTGCAAAATTTCCGAGGTCCACCCACCATGGTCTCACAAAATCCTGTGGGAAACACTGAGTATGCTGGGCGAATCCTGTAGAAACTCAGCTGTTTTTACTTTTTTCCAACAGACTGGCAACTACGTAGACTCTCGATGCTGACGAAACACAAGTAGCACGTGACACCAGCGGTGGCTCACAAACCTTGTTAGAAGCTGAAACCAGCCATCAGGATTCTTACACAAAGGTAAACAAAAACAATCGTTGTGGACCCAAGTAATATTTTCAAAAAATGATTTGTCGAAGTAAAATGTTATCAATATGACCGTTAACACAATTTACATGTTGGAAAAGGTGCAGGAAGAAGTATTCACTTATTTAATCCTGTCCCCTCTCCGCTACTGGAAATGACTCATAATCATTATGATATTCCCTTTTAACATGATTCACCAACTTCCTTGCTTGGTTAAAAAAACATATTCCCTGTGAGAGAGGTGAGTCTGGAGTCATGGGAAATGTTACTGTATACGTGAGCATCATAAGCTGTGTCTGGAAATCAAACAGCCCGAAGCACTTTGTAAGATACACCAACAAGTGAAAACACGACGGGTCGGCCCGTGCACACGCATGTTTATTTTCCTTGACTTTCTCATGGTCGTCTGGCTGCAAAGGTCACTCATCTGTTCTCTAACACAAGTGCATCATCAGTGCCTTTCAACCAAGGCGACGGGAGCTTCAGCTGTACAAATAAAAGGAAGCAGGCTCCGTGCTGGGATGATGTGTTTGAGTTGCCATGTTTGTGGTCTGACACCTGTATGGAGCGAGATAAGGGTCAGAAAAAGGGAGAGCTCGGGAGTTTGATCGTACGAACGCTGCCTTGTTCCTGGATGTGAACTCTTTAACACATCTGCTGCACAATCCTTCCTTTAATGATAGAAAGAAACGATAGAGCGCCCGATGATGAAAGGCGAAATAAAAATCGCTCGAACATTACACAGTCTTTTGAGGGCAAGCCAGCTCCGGTTTTATCGGCACAACAATAAGCAGACAGGCAGCATTTGGCTTTGAAAATAATGAAAGTAAATCATTCCTCCTAGCTACGGCGATGGGGGCTGAATTGCAAATTGGTGGCTGCACACAGACGATTGTGTGTACGTGCAGCCGCGGCACAAAATGGGATAATGCGAGACCGAGGCAAAGTTGCAAATGTCAGTTTAATCGAGCCAAATAATGTTGTTAGGGGGCTGTACTGAGAGGTCAGGGAAGATGGGGCTATCTATAGCAGCGAGGCCATGTGGGAGATGTGATAAGAGTTAATCCTCCGGTAACCTCGCTTTACCCTTTTGTACAGTAGAGTGTTGACCTTTTGAGGTATTGTAAGAGGCCACATGTTTTTTACAGCTATAGATATACGAACAATCTGTGGAGCAGGTGCACGGTATCTCTCAGCAGGACTGTGTCTGCTGTACCGCGTTTAGATTTCTCTCTCCGATAAAACATACACAGTAGGTTTGTTGTCACACAGGTCTTAACGATCTTAAAACAGGGTAAATCCCAGTGTGGAGACAGTGGCAGGAAAACAAAACGCAGCACAGTGCAGACTTGACACAAAGTAATTCTTCATTGAAAGTAGTGAAGCCGATCCAAACTTGTTTGACAGCTAAAATAGAAAGAAAGAAAGAAATGTTTCACTATGTTTTACTGCTAATCATCTTGTGTGGCCTGCCCTCTTCCAGGTCACCACGGTGGAGAGGATGTCGTGTGGCTTGGCGATGCCTCGGCCCGCTCAGTCGTCACCTGGATCCACACACTTTACATATATTATAATTTCTATCAGATATTCTGTCAGTGCGACTTGTAAACTGTGATTTTGTTGTTTTGTTCTGTACATGCGACATCTATTGCATGTCTGTCCGTCCTGAGAGAGGGGTCCCTCCTCTGTGGCTCTTCCTGAGGTTTCTTCCATCGTCTTTTTTTTTACCATCAACATGGCAAGTTTTTCCTCACTCGAATCGAGGGTCTACGGACAGAGGATGTCGTTCACTGTACAGATTGTAAAGCCCACTGAGGCAATGTGATTGTGATTTTAGGCTATATGAATATAATTGATTTGATTTTAAATTGATTTGAAAGTGGTGTAAAGAGCGAGAAAATCCACATAGGGACGAGGTCAGGAATGGATGTTTGAGGTAAAAAAAAAAGCACAGGACTTCCACGATTTCAGAATTTGAATGTTCAGATCAAATTTTATGCTGACCTCTAATGGAGCTGCCATTGTCCTCATCGTTGGTCGCAACACCTAAACCACGCCCCTAGCTGTCTAAACTTGACAAACAGTTGACTTCAAAATGGAGAGTAAAGAGGATATCTACTGTAATTTGGAGACACTCCTTGTACTAGTGTGGCAAGACGTCTCAAGACATGGAGGAAATTATGGAAATGTGGCCAAAACAGAGGAAATTACATCATTCTCTGTTTTTCCTCCACCACTCGCTGATGCTTGCTGTCATTACGTCTGTGTCATTGGACCTGCTGGCTGTTCTTTTTCGTTCATGCCACTCTTTCTTTGGTTTAAAGATCTTAATGAGGGTTTTTTTGACAGTTGGCAGGCCTGTAGCTTCATTTTTCAACAATTCACAACTGTAAATATTCATTTTCACACACAGAATGAGATAAATCAACCGTGCGTCTGCAGAAAAGCCCTCACAATAGGACTGATGAGGGGGCCACTGGCTGTGTCCGCCTTGAAGAGGAGGGACTGACTGTACAAAGACACAAGGCTGACAACGACTTCCCCCTCACCTTTTATCTGTTGTTCCAGTGCTAATTCCTGTGAGAAAGCATTAATTTCTTTTGTTAGATGTGCCAAAGCCAGATCCTGTCTTCCCTTTTGACAGCTCACCAAAGAAACCTCCCTAATGATACTGCTTTGTACGTCAGTGAATTAAAAACCTTCATCTTGTTGCCGGTAAAGTTTCTCCACACGAATCCCTTCGTATTGCCAGCAACAGATATTTCAAGGAAAGCCTGGCTGGATAAATGTTAGCAGATAACGTTTCTACAACCACAGATGCGTCCAAGGTTGACATGTGTTACCAAACGTGGTATATCACGTTCACATTATGTGTTTGATAGCTACCTTTTACATCAGGAGGTGGAGGTGGAGGGGACGGTGGGGACACCTGAGGACATTTCCAGCTGTTTTTGTGGCGACCGTAAACAGCTATTTTTCACAGGAAGTTGGACCATCTCCATCCATGATCCTGGTGACCAAAACAGGCATTTTAAGCCAAACCATGATGTTTTCCTAACCCTAACCAAGTGTTTTTTATGTGTAAAGCTAGCCAGAGCATGAGCACTGCATCATGAAGAGAGAGAAATAGAAAATAGACCTTAAACGAATGTTAAGCTGCAACGTAAATAAACTTTTTAACTTATCTGTGGTTTTGCAGAGACGTGCTTAGGTAACATTTATTCTGGCAATTGGGTTAGGAAGGTGTTGGTTGATCTGGGGTGTCTATGCATAAGTACAAACATAAAATAAATCGATTCCTAGCACAAGTTATTTGTCTTAAGCAAACAGTACATTTGGATGCTATAGAAAGTGTTAAATATTTATATTTTTTTAATATATTTTTTTATTTGTGATGATCTGACACCTAATTTCCCCCAATAGATCTGTTGGATCATTATTGGGGCCAATATAAGGTCCTTTTTTGTTGGCTGGATGCATTTGGATCAACACGCTCGTTCATCATCATTCATCGTTTGCTACAGAAATGACTGTATATCCAAACAATCCATTCATTCAATGGCAGCACGTGATGTTAAAGTACAATCAAACCTCCTCGTGTCGGGGGAACTGCATTCGACCTTTAACGTAATTTTCGGCATTTCACTCAAAGTGAAATAAATTGAAAACGACGCGTCTGTCTAAAGTGGAAGCCGAGGCCTCATCTTGAAACAAGAGCACGAGCACCCAAAGTAAAGTCTGTTTAAGTAACCAGGACGGATACAGTAATGGTACTTGACATGAGCCCTGTAGGAGCTGAATGTGCTGGAGCAAAGTAAAAAAAAAAAAAAAAAAGTGTGTGTGTACTTGTATTTGTGAAACTCCCAAACATTCAGTTCCCCAAAGACAAGAGGTGATGTGTGTTATTGGCTTGGCTACGCGGCTCATTTCGCAATCTGACTCTCCACTCCTGTCTGGTATCATCACTGAAACACTTGGTGTAGAAACGGCCGTTCTTATGTAACGCTAACGTTAGCCAATGGTCCATGGTCATAAAGCATGTCAGCCTCCCAATGATCTCATCCAGTCCTACCAGCCTTTCCCCTCGGTGCAGCATATTAGTGCAGTCGAGCAGAAACTGCCCCGTAATGCAGAAGAACAACTTGGGAGTGAAATTACAGCCACTTTTCTGTATGCAGGTGAGCCGATATAATGCAGAATATACATACAGCTACTGATATGCTGATTCTACTGCAGGAAATTTTGCAACCCTGGACTTTTTTGTCTCCCTCGCCTCCCCTCTCCCCATGACATTGCCATCTTCCCAGACTGAACTGTACCACTGTTATCTCTAGACAGCAGGGGGCTGCTGGAGGGGATGAAGAAAAAAGCCAAAAAAAAGATACAATCTGAGTAAAAGCAAACTTCAAGTTGAGCATTTTTTATTGCCCTTTGGCTCTTTTTGTTTCCCTGCCAAAGCTTATTTTGTTTTTCGAATATCCACAGCTGTCTCGCTGAAGCTCCCTGTGGATTTGGGACATAATGCAGCAACAAAGAGATATTTAGCTTTGTCACAAAATAATGAGGAAAGGGCTAGAAGGTCTTTCTTTTCTAATGAGACTAAACTAATTCAGGCAGGTCTTCTTCAGGTCTTTTTTCCCTGATGACAGGTCTGAGAACAATTGTTCTCGAACGCACAAGCATTTCAAAAGGAATCGCTTCTGCTCGTTTCATCTTTCAGGAGGCACTCTGAGCCTGTTCGAAGTGAATTCATCTCCATGTGATTAACTGTTTACAAATTGACTGAAAATCAACAAAAAAAACTCTTTTGGGTGTTGCCTCTGAAATGTAATAAAAAGCATTTGATGTATCCAGAGGTCAGCTAACGTAATGTGAAACACTGGCGTTCTCAGTCAGGCGTGTTTTGGACCGAGCACAAAGCAACTGTCCTCTTGTTATTTGTGCAAATTTGACAGCTGTTGTGTTTTTGCAGTCCATGTTAACATATTTATCTCAAACAGCCATTGCACTGTTTGGTACTTCAGTTAATCAAAACCTTCATCTCGCTGAAGCTGAGCGGAGCTGTGCAGACTTTAGCTGTGAGCTAGCTGACAGTGTAGGCTGCAGACCGTGTGTCGGCATGTGCAGCTTTTTGTTTAGACTGAAACATTTCAAATCAAGCAGAACGTCTTCTCCTGAATTCCTGCTGCCTGTAGGGACCATTTTAATTTGCTCTCACATCTTTGCATTGATTTTATAAGCAACTGTGCTGCTGCTAAAATTCACTTTGCTCTCAGACTGACTAAACGTTGAAACAAGCTCCAGTCTGGTATCACAAGTCGTCTTTTGACAAGCAGCTGTGTGTGTGTGTGCTTCAAGAAAGACAGTTGACTGCATGCATGTGTGTTGCATTCTGGGATGTTTAAAGGTTCAGATCAATCAATCAATCAATCAATCAACTTCTACTTACAATATGCTCAAGAGGTCATTGAGGGTTAACACTAATTTACAACGACATCGAGTCAAAACAAAACAAAGAAAAGCACCAAAAACCCAATCAGATTTTAAGAAAACACATTTTAGTCCAAGGCTTTCAGCTATGAACTGCAAAGCTGCACATCTGTTTTCTTTTTGTAAAAAGTTAAAGATGCTTGACAATATAATTTAGATTTAACCAAATTATTGTTAACAGTGTGTGTGGCTTGGACCACCTCGAATATTAAAATGTTTAGTATTTTAATAAAAACCGACAGAAAAAGTATAAACACTTCACGCAATGAGTTGTGGTCCAGTGGCGAAAAACACCTTCTCATATTTATTTAATACATTTGTTTGTTAAGTTCTGTGCAGGGTCTCTCCAATTAACAGCGGGGTGATTTGTCTGCCAGTTACAGCTGATAGTGCAGTATATCCATAAAACGGCCACATCAGGATCATCAAACCAAGCCCGGCGTTTCTGGTCCGTACCACATGTTCACTGCTGTGAAATGTCAATCGGGCCATTGCGAGGCAGCAATCTGCCAAACATTATCAACAGGTGTAAGGGTCGCACATCCCAGGGGTCTGACTTGATCAATAAACGTGATTCATTGTCAGTTTGGCTGCAGTATGAATAAACCCAGAACAGTTTTAAAGCCACTGATCCACCAACACAAAAGTATATTGTCTGACTTCCCGAGCTTTGTGTCTCTCAAACGTGTCTGGTTCAAGACAAGATGACAAATTATTTAGTGAAGTCCAAAAACAAACTAAATAGGAGTTAATGCTCAGTTTGACGTATCCGTCCTTTGGGGTTGCATACTGGCAAACCAACCACAACCCCACCCTCCGCTGGCTACCATGTATCGATGTACGGCTAATTGTGCCCTGAGGCGGAGGCTATTATGTTTATTGATCTGCTGTGATGTCACCCTGTTTGATCCGAGAGGACTGAGCCGTGTTGCTGCATTTAAACAAGGTAGCTTGTTATCCTGCATGTGCTTAATGATGGCAGTGATTCATGATCCTCACGCTCGCACAAAGAAGTCTCACCTCTTTAAGTTAAGATCATTCACCTCGTGATTGATGTTTTATAACCTTTATAAGGTATTGTACACCGTGTTCAACATATGGAGCGATCATTGATGTGACTGAAATCAGTGTGACACAATATCTCTTTGTGTTAGCTACTTCCAAATAATGACAAATATATGGTGGCCCTGAAGGTCAAAACACAACAACATTTTCCGAAACATGACATTTCAGATCATTTATTTGTGAAATGTTGTGTTTCCTAAAATGTTTTGTTTTGTGAAATGTTGCTTTGTTTTCTAAAAGCTCATGTTTTATGAAATATTGTTGTGTTTTGTGTAATTTTGATGTGTTTTCTAAAATGTTGTGTCTTCTGAAATGTCATATTTTCTAAAATGTTGTGTTTTTTTGTGAAATGTAATCGTGTTTTCCAAACTGTTGTTGTGTTTTTCTGAAATGTTTTATTGTTGTTTTATTAAATGTAGTTATGTTTTTTACCCTCAGGGCCACCATACACATCACCAGTATCATGCTCTTACAAACCTGTAATTTTATTTTTAACTGCATTCTAATGTATCTAGTGGCCTCTTCAGCACCCTGAACACCATCAAACCTTTAATTCATCAACATCACCTGGATTGCAGTTTTCCCTAACTTGACTTTATGCTGCAAATAATCAGGTTGTGTGCACATGTGTGATCGCTCACAAAAAATCTGAAGCCATTACTACTGTAAATCCTGTGCAGGACCTTTTCCTTTTTAGTACCGTGCAGGCCATGCAGAACCTGCAGTGTGTGATAGGTTCCCTCCCCGACCCAAAGGCCTCACAGGAAGAGGCATGACAAAGGTTCAACCAACATATGCGAGCAGGTCACCAGTTGTCCTGGTAACTTTGCTCTGAGGCCGACTGGCTGTGCTTTTGGTTGTCAAGGTGTTGACATTTATTTTCATTCTGCTCTCCATTTTTAGAAAATGTTTGAGAATTGATTTGTGTTTAAAATCTGACAATGGTCTTAATAATGTATAATAAACAATGTTATTATATTCTACAGCAGCACGTAAAGGCTGGAATATCTTTCTCTTGAAAAAAAAATGGGAAAAGAAACAAATCTGTCCTCTTGCACTTATTCATTGTCATGTTTCACCCAAGAGGGTATGTATTATTTATGCTATGTCCCTATATGGTTTAGTTTGTTCCCCTTGTGACTTTTTCTTTATGTGAGAATTTTCTGGGGTAACATCTGGATGTCATTTCACGGAGCTTGGTTTTTTGAAGACAGGACCTTCTGCCCTTTCCTGTAAAGATGGTGATGAACAAAATTCTCTAGTGAAAGAACCAACCCGTGAAAGATGGGAACCATTTTTTGCAGTCTATACTATATGACAGAAAGGTTTTTGTAGCCTATGTATGTTTACATTTTAACCCTTTTAAATGAAAATCTCACGGGAAACACCTCGTGATATTCGGTCAAACATTCTTTGTGCATATTCAGGTGTTGGTGCAGAAGAATAGTTTGACAGTTTGGTGAATACATTTATTCACTTTTCTTGCAGGAAGTCAGCTGATGTGAAGTCTGTGTGGCAAATGTGACACTAGAGTTTATCTTAGCTTAGCACAAAGACTGGAAACAGGGGAGAACAGCTAGCCTGGTCTTGTTTTAAGGTAGCGAAAGTCCACCTACCACCACCTCTAAAGCTTTACCAACACGTTAACATGTTATATATTAAATCCATACGCTCCATGCTGAGGATTTGCAGAGGTTTATATGTTAGACTATTTCCAGGAAGTTACTGCTCCTGGCCAAGAAGTAGTTTCTGTTAATTAGAGAGCTCTTTTTCTGTCTCGAGAAAGTTTGATTTCTTCTGGAAGCCTGTGAAGTTATTTTTACTAATTGGGCTTTTCACACTGCACTGAGCCCGCGGCTAAAAGCTCTCACACTGGCACAATCCTGGCACATTCGTTAGTGGGCCTACCCGACATTAAACTAGGGCTTGCTGGCCCTGCTTTGGGAGCAGGGATAGCCACGAGTCTGCACGGTTTATCCTCTGAAAATTGACTAAACGTGTGGCTAAAAGGTGCCATTGTGAAACGGGGATAAGGCAAACAGAGCGGTCACTCGTCATTGTCGAGTGTAAACATTTGTTCCGGTGGACGTTTCACATTGGGCTAATAGAAATGCAGTGTGACTTACACACATGTAGCCCTGAGCTTTACAATGTGTATGTATGAAACGGGTTATCCCTGGGTCGACTCTTAGCCCAGGGGGAAGAAAATGCAGTGTGAAAAGCGCTATAGATTCTTTCTGTCATATCATTATATAGTGTGTTTAAGTCAGGAAATATGGACGATAAATGTTTAATCTGACTAAAATGCTTATAGGACTTAAAATATAAGATTGTATTGTAAACTCTTACACTAAAAAATGGTGGGATGATGATAAGCAATACGTTCTTCAGCTATACGAAGCCTTGTTTGTGTTTGACATGGTATCTTGCCTTGTGGACTCGTCAGCAGACAGTCGGCACCATGACCGCTTCCTTCCTCTATCGACTCCTTCCCTTTCTTCAGTCTCCTCACTGATGTTGTCTGCAACATACGTTAACAATGACATGTTTTTAAACCATCTTCAAAGTGGAAAACATGCTGAAGCTCTGTCTGGCCAGCTGACACTGTCTTGCTAGCATCACCGCAAAAATGTATGAGCATTTCCTTCTTTTCCCCTCGGTTTCCTGTGTTCTCAAAAGGACAGAGTGTGGGTCTTCAACCCCATTTCCCACTTTAAAAAACAGACACACCCAGAGTTTCTGTCTAACACAGTCTCTCAAACCAGCAGGAGACAAAAAGAAAGAACAGGAATAACTTACACACATTCTTCTTCTATTGTTCTGTCTTGTTTTCCCTTTTCGGCTAGTTTGGGGACAAGCATGGTCATTCATAATACAAGCATCACCCCGAGCAGTCACGGTGCCGTCTTAGGCTGAGAAGGACCAGCAACAGCAGAATGTTTTAATGTCTGTGGGTCAGCAAGAATTGGGAGTGACTGCAATGGATGCCAGACATTTTAATTTAAGGTTTTGGTGGCTACTTTCAGTGCCAGTCTTATAAACTTTTATGTGAATACTCTTTAAAGTTGCTTTAACGGTTGATAGGCCAGAATTTTAGTTAGTTTGGTTTAAAACATTTTAAAAAATGAAATAACATTATCAACAGTCTTAAGTAACAACAGCGTTGACATGTCAAAGTGCTGTGTTGCAGCGATATCTCCTGAAATTAGCAGGCTAATTAGCTAGTCCCAACATTTCCTGTCTGGTAATACCACTTTGTCCCTCAAAGGGAAATAGTGGGAGATGTAAACAAAATAAACTCACAAAATTCACGAACACAAGTACATTACACCCATCTTCCTTACTAAACAGAAAAAATACAATCGTACATCGTGCTGAAAGCCCCGTTGACAACAGCGTCTTCCCTGTGATCCCCGCAAACCGCATAATTACAACGTCACGTGATGGCCTGAAAAGTCTTTTTTCCATAAGCTAACACTGTGAAAGAAGCGGCTGTAAAACAGTAGATACATTTGTTTGAGCATCACAACCCTCGCGAAATGACTTGCTTGACTAACATAATTTGAGCCATTCGGAAAGTCTAGAAGATCTGCGAGATTAAAACATTTTATCTCTATTCAAGTCGGCGGGAATCTCAAGTGTGCACGCTCTATGGGCCCCACAATGAGGAAGATCAGGGTAATTTTATAGCTGGGAAGTTGAGCCATTTTGGCTTCATGCACCACTGAGCAGCTTTCATAGGAATTAATTGGGCTCCATGTCCAACACTGTATCCAGGATTTAATGTAACATCCTTGAAGCTAACGACAGCTACTTACAGCCAAAGACAGTGGAGCTGGTGGTTACTCTGGTGATATACTGGCCCCTATGGTTTTGGAGCTACTTTGAGTTTCCAGCATGCACAGCAGAGCAGTTAAAATATGTTATTAATCCTGTCAACCACAGCCATAATATCTCTCTGTCTATGTTTTTAGTCACATTTCCTGTCATGACTGAAAAGTTCTATTTTAGGACTTTTCTGTTTCAAAATATTGCCATGGACATCTGTGTTCTGAGCAAGAGTGGATGCACCTGTTGCTGAGGAAGTTGTAAAAAGACTGCTGATATTAACAACTGAGCACCGATTAATTTATAAAGCCAAAGACAGTGGTTTCCTCTAACTTTGGAACACTCTTCCTCTTGGAAAAATGGTGCTCTATTTTTATCAACATTTTTGATAAAAACATTTTTTCAAAAACAAAATGATATCACAGCTGGGAGAAGGAGAGAAGTGCCAGTTTGGCCTTGGGAGACAAAAACAGATGGTCGAACTGAACTGCAGCAACATGCCTGAGAAATGCAGTCATTAAGGTCCATTTCATTTCTGAATGTTACGTCTGAACAAAATCGTTTCGATGCGAGAAGTATTCTAACTTAACATCAACTAAAATGTCTTGTCTTTAACATTATTATACCAATTGCAGTCGTCTACTATGTACCTTTGATATGTGACCAACCATGCAAATCTTTCAACATAACAAATAAAATAAAGAAAACTTCTAAAACTCACAGGCCATTAGTTGAAGGGCTGTAATATGATCATGTTCAGTAAAAAGCCAAGATATATTCTGCACGAGCTGTAGACAAGACACAGATAAGCAATGGGTCTCAGCTGCAGAAAGCACAGCATGTTGCACAACCAGCGCCAAACTGCTCTTTATTACCCAAGAGACAAACAACAAATTTGTAGCTGTAATACTAAAGGCATCAGTTTTCATTCAGGCAGTACAGACGCTAAATGAGCATTAATGACAACAGAAGAAAAGGGAATCCAAATACTAATTATATGAAGTCCCCTGATAGTCGTTGTTAGGACTGTTCAGACAGTCTCGGATTCATATTGTCGATACGCAGATTATCGTCTTCATCTTCGTTACGTTTATCCGGGGTCGGTCAGATTATTATGTGAACCGTAATCATGTGTCTGGTCATCCTTATAGCAAGGCGATGTCACGCCCTTCTAGTGGACCACCATGGGACCTTATGTCAGAAAAAAATTGTATGGTAGTGAATGGTGAGAGAATATAAAAATGTAGTACTCCCTCCACATGATTTTCAATATATGTCAACACATGCTCCTTACATAAGGGATGTATTTTTGTGCGTTGGTGTTGTTATCCACTACCTCTTCAAATGTCTGTGCATCGCCTGTGACACATTTTATCCTTTGCCAAAATCCTCAAAATGAAACTTTGAACAATTTAACTAGAATTGTTATTAATGACTCATTTTTTCTGGACTCATGAATTTCAGACTCATGACTTCGGGGATAAGAGAAACGGTGCATAAGTCAGCCAGTGAGCAAAGACAGTTCTCAGCTGAGAGCTGGTCTGAAAACACTGACTGCATGTTATATAATACCTTTGCTTCATGTCTTGTTAAGTGGGAATTCATGCACAAGAAAGATAACCATAAAAAATGGCATGTTGTCACTCTGAGTGGGTTTTTCCCCACATCTTCTGCTTAGTAATTGGACTTCACAGCTGTGGCATAAAAGAATTGACCACATCTGTGCACTGGTGCTCATATCCATGTTCATTAAATGGATTAAACTGCTGCTGAAAATAGTGTGGGAAAGAAAAGGAGTGATCCCAAGGGTCAGAAAACCTCATGCCTTTTTTTTTCACATGACTGTACATTGACCTATGAGCTTGACTTGACCTAGCTCAAATACTAGATGTTTATCCTCCTACTTGTTTGAAGGGGAGGGTAAAGTGAGGGGCATTCAGTTGGTCGTAATCTGCAACCTCCCTGCAAGATGCCATTTAATCCAACACACCGGGCCCTACAGTCGCACCACCATAACATTGGCTATTTGTTGACGTTCGAATGAATCAGCTAGTGGAATGCTACTTGCTTCAGCATAGTTACATAAGCTATGGAGGGACTTAGATAGTCATAGATGTTGATTGGCGTTTGCAGTAGTCAATAGCGCTAAATATGTGTAACGCCCCCCGCAATGCAACGAGCAGTCTGCCAACTCTGGCAAGACTAGCAACTCCCAGTGAACATGACCAGAGGAGGCCAGTTTGACGACACAGAATTCAGTACCAAGGTGATTTCTTTTGGTAACCCGGGGGTTGAATCAGCAAATACGCTAAGCTACATTTAGCAGGTTGCGATCACTTGGGCAACAAAGCTAGCAGTAAGTTCATCAGGAATCATCTCAGTACAGTAACTGGCCTCCCTCATTCTGCTGGTTAGCAGTAACGTAAGTTAGCAGTTATTTTAGCAACAAGTAAAGCTATCTGTCCATTTCAGGCCGAGGCAGAGCAGCCACAGGACATCAAAAAATGCTTTTTCCATAAGATTTGATGCAGTTTCACCCAAATCAGGCTAAATTCAACTCTGGCAGAGGAGGTGTAGAAAGCATCTTGACCGGAAACATCACAAAAGACTAGACTACGGCTGTAGAGTCCTCAAAAGTTGTATTTTTGTGCAGTCATCCCTGAGGACCAGTCCGCAAAAAAATTCTTTGGCAGCTTCACTCTTTTCATACATCCATGTCAACGTCATATTTCTTTAGGGCCTGGTTGCGTATTGGTGAAATGTGGAGAAAGATTTGATAAAAACACTTAACGCATATTAACTTCAAGTGAACTTTTAACAAATCAGTGACAGTTTAAATATTCAGTCTGCATGTACTTCAAGGTCAAAATCATTAAGGGATGGGGTTTAGCTCGCCATTCAAAGACCGTCAAATTGCTGATAAAAGTACAGTACATTGAAGCAAATTGGAGAAATAAGACTGACATGTTCCTCTGGATAACATTTTGTTACTTATGAACTGCCGTGACACAGCAGGCTTTCAAAACAGAGGTTCGGGGAAGCTGAGGGGAAGCCAGTGTTCTATGAAAAGGAGAGTTGGGGGTTGTCCAGTGTCGCCCAGGTCCAAATCAAGGGCACGGGAACTTTTTCAACATGTGCAGGAAGTTTCCACGGGCCATCCCCAGTGCAGTCACACCACTTAGGCTGTTAATTCCATTTAATACCACCACCAACTCCCATTTCCTTCCAACAGTTGCTGTGAGTTTGTTTAAGAGGTTGGGTTGGTTCGCTGTATCTTGTTTCACATGACACTCCACTCTGCTCGATGAGCACTTTGGGATGCAGTTAATCTCTGGGATGGATGTTGCGCAAAGTCCTCGAGTCCGGCTGAATGGAAGATATCAGAACATTTTGTTTCAGTGTTGAATGTGAGAGGGGATGTGTGTGGACCCGACAATTATACTGGCACACATTTTTTGGACCACAAAGTAAATGCTTTAAATTTCAAACAGCCACAGGAGGAACGTTGAGAGCATTTTGCACAGCTTCCTGACACTGATACCTCGTTGCCATCTAAACAATGCACTACACAATGCATACTGTGTGATGCAACAGGTTAAAAAGGGTTTTCTGACACAGATTTGACCTCAGCATGATGTTCAGTTCTGTTCTGTCTCAGTGTCTCCTCTCTCGTTTTTCTTAGCTCCACCTTATCCTTCCTGCCCATCCTACCGAGCGCCTTGAGGACACAAAACGTTCTCATCTTCACTCACCACACCTACATTTCACGGCCAAAGTGCATTCATCTTTCACGAGCCTCTGTGCAGCGGCGCTTTTATCATTTTTCCATTCCAGGCTCACCCGTATCATCATTTTGATGGTTCGTGAGTCTTTGACTTCCTCCTCTTTTTCGCCCTTGAAAGGAACACGGCATAAAAGCTTAGATTCAAGATTTATTTCCGAGAAACTGAAAATCATCTAGCGCTGTGACAGAAGGGAAGGGAAGTCAACCTTATCTGTTATTTTGTCCGTACTCTATAACACTATCAATAAAACAGGAATGAGAATGGTATAGGAGACCTTGATGTGTTTTATTCTACTGCTTTTACCTTCACTGCAGCTCTCAATTTGAAAGGCTTTGCTCGAAATGATACATTTAGCACGAAATGATACATTTTAGCACGCTGATTTACTGAATGGAAGAACATAATGTACATGGAAATGTGTAGAGAGGCTACACTCTCTCAAAATGCTATGAGAGAATGTGTAGAATATGCTGAGACTAATGTATTACACTGACAATTAGAAAATGCAAGTATCAGACCTGGACGGGCCACATTTATTTTTCAATACAATCAAGATTGTCACAAGATCAGCAAATCACAGAGGCAGGAAACAGATTGTGACAAACACAATGATGCTTACTGTAAATCTTATCGTGGCAGTTATTTGTGACAGAAAAAGGCATGAATAGGTTCATTGTCTCTTGTATGGGACTGAGTTTGGATGAACGTGACCTCCTCTGCTGCCAAGAACACAGTTGATGTAATCAGTCGATGGGATGAGGTGATATGTATTGCCCTGTAGCGGGTCACAGATGCTGACACACCAAAATGTCCTTCAGTGCCACACAGGTTACAGGTTGCACGGGTTATAATAACCTCGACAAGTCTTCAAATGTAACAAAGTAGGTCTTTTGAGACATTTGGCCCATTCCTTTGAGCATTTTTGAAAAGTAAAAGCTGCTTGTATCAATATTTTTTTTATATTAAAGCCTAAGTAGACAATTCTAGAGAAAGATGGTTGATTATTCAGTCTATTTCCCAGGTTGTCAAATACTGCCGCTTTGGGTTGGCGTCCAACCTGAGCTGCTAACCCGGCCCCAACTGGCAATGAGGACTAAAGGGTTGGCAGTGTAGTCTATTTGTTGGTCAGTCCACCACTTTGGTCCAAATGGAAGTATCTCAGCAAATATTGGAGGGATTGCTTGTACCATTCAATACATCATGAATCCTAATGTCTTTTGTGACCCCCTGCCTTAACCTAGTGCCACCATGGGATTTACATTTGTGGGGTTTTTTTGGTCGAAAAGTCTCAACAAATATTGGATGGTTAACCATGATTTGCTGCAGACATCACACCCCTCCCAGGATAAATTGCTAAGGACTCTGGTGATCTGTTAACCATCCATGTAGCGCCACCATCAGGTCAAAATCTGCCAAATACTTTGGTTTATGACTACATACCTGCAAAACTAACACAATCCCTAACAGATTCAGCCGCATTTTGTATTTATTGAAAATAGTTTAAAGCTTAAGACCACTGACCAAGCTGCAGTATTTGACAAGATGGACTTGAGAACATGTTGGCCTAATTACAGCCTCACAAAGCTGCTTGTACGGCTGTAAACTCAGTCTGTTAAAATTTAAAATATGACAAAACAGAAATAAAAAGAGTTTACATCTTCACATCTGTTTTGTTGCCCGCTTGTGGCTGAGTGGCGCAAAGCAGACGCTAAATCCGCCAATGCCCCGGAGCAGCTCTGCACTTCCTTTTAAAGTTGAACACAGTGTAATCTGATGTGGCAGCTGTTTAAACTCCAGATGAGCCTGACTGTAGCCTCAGGTCCTCAAGCAGTTTTTTGTTAACTGTTTTACTGGCTGTATATTAAAGAGAAATGATCTGGCCTTTGCCATTAGGGCCTGTCAAGATTAAAACAACTTGCATGAGGAACTCTGTGTCTGTTTCCGTTTCACAGTCTTTATAGTTTTTTCTACCTTACTTTAATATTTATTTATTGCCTTTTATAATTCTGTCCTCGCCCTTGTTGCTTTTACTACTTTGCTGATTTATATTTTTTATTGTTTCTGAAGCACCTTGTAGCTGTTTTGTAAAGTGCTCTGAAGTAAAGACAACAATGATGATCAAGGTAATGATTGCAATTGCAAATATATGCTAATACAGTATATTAAATGGAAAAAACAACATTCGTAAGCGATCGGTGAGCCAATATTTCATCAAGTAGAGGCATCAAAACAGTTGAACTACTCCATTATAATGACACACCACTTATTATTCCTCTCGTCGAATTTTATTGTGCTACTGCTCGTTTCAGGAACCCCCTGACTAGGATATCAACACGCCTAACTTCACAATGCAGAATTGATAATGCACATCCGCTGATACCATACACACAAATCAATTAAAGGACATGATTTCATATTTTGTGCATGAGCATTGAGTGGGGGGTTGGCTGCACTATTCCTGAAACCCCATCAAAAAATCTGTGTGTTGAGTGCTTGAATTCGTGGGTGGGCTGCGGTGCCTTTTTTCCATAATGCAACACTGTGAGAGCAAATTCTATTTTCCGTGAGTTGACTGTCACTTAGAGTGGGCTCACAGGTCATGTTAGTCATTGTTATGATGAGTCATTCATGCTGCAGTGCTGGAACTTACAGGACTGAAACACTGCGTCAGATACAGAGTTTATTTTCTGCAAACACTACAGTAGATATCTATTTTGGATATCATCTGTGAGTCTGACATTCATGGGCTCTAATGTATAGAGTGAATACATTTGTGAGACATGTGACACATCTTTGCAAAAGAAAATCCAAACTCAAATTCCATCAACTAACTTTTTCTGGAACATCACATGGTCTTTATCAGGAGATTGAGTTTGAGCAGTTGAGGTGGAGGTGGATTAGTTTATATCCAAGTTTAGCAGCTGTTATTGTTTTATCCATGGAGCTTTTAGGACTGTTGGTGTTGCTCCTAGAACAACATGATTAATGTTGTTCGTAGACCATCGTTTCTCATCACAAGGAAGTGACAAAGGACAGTTTTCAAGCAAGCTTTGGTGACTTCCTGGATTGAGTACTGAACTCTTTCCCAGCAAGCAGGTTTGAATTCCGATTGGATACTACTATACTATACTTTTCTACCGCTGTTTCGTTGGTCAGCTTTTGGCAACAAAAGTACTTAGGTTTAGATAACAACACTACTTGGTTAGGTTTAGGCAACAACCAAGTAGTGTTGTTAGGTTTAGGCAACAAAAATATTTGGTTAGGTTGAGGCAACAAAAGTACTTAAGTTAAGGCAAAAGAAACTTAGGTTTCGTCAAAAAAATACTTGGTTAGGTTTAGGCAACAAAAACATTTGGTTTTGGCAACAATAATATTTGGTTTACGCAACAGAAATATTTGGTTGGTTTAGGCAAAAAGAAAAAAGAACCTTTCACAATTTTAAACATGTTTCAGAGGATAATGTGTGTATTTTTCGAGTCCTTTTCTCTGAGTAGCACAGCTGTGACATTAAAAAAAACCTGATTGGTCAGTTGCAGTGATGGTCCTGGAGCAACATTAATCATAATGTTCCAGGAACAACACCAACACAACAACATTAGCTTGTGCACGACGTGATACAACTGAAAGCTCCAGGACAAACTGGTGGGTGGAACACCAACATGAACTTTCATGCATGACAAGTAATTTTTAATTTTAAATTTTTTTTGGAATCTATCTCATCTCACTTGTTTTGCAGGATGTTGCACACTTGTTTAATAAATAAATACATTTTTGATGGAATAAACTCTCTCAACTCATAACCTGGAATAGCAAATCCCAAACTCATGTGAAAAAATGTGTTATATAATCCTGTGTCTTTCCCGATCTAAATAAGATGTTTTAAAAGTCTCCCTAGAAGGGAAGACTACTTAGGATGAAAGCTGCTTTGGCAGTAAGTGGTAACATAGTGATTTATAAAGTAAGAAAGCTTCTTCAAGTACTTAAAACATAAAAGCAGAGCTATTACATGTTTAGTTGTCTCGGTCGCTGATAGGTTCTTGTTCTGTTTTCTGTTCTTACACTCACTTAAGGCTAAGAGTTGAACAGTCTGAAATAGCAGAGTGTTAGGGTTGGGATTAGATGAGGTTTTCCATGTAGTGCAGCATACCGAAAGCTTTAAAGACAAGCATCTGAAGGCCACTTTTGAGTGCATTTTTGTGAATCCTTACCTGACACGTTTACATTCTTCAGACTGCTAGACCCACAGTGAGTCAGACCAGAACTACTTCTTGTCTGAGGTTTTGAAGCAATGATGAACTTTTATTTTTATTTTTCAGTCTGTCCTCCAATACAAAGCCTAGCAGCCCTCCCACACTGAAGTCAACATTAATTCAATATCGCTTCCTTAATTGCATTCAGTTACGAGCAAAGGGCAAAAAAGGGAGCGGAGATGTTGTAAACAATCCATCCTGTGTTTACAGTAGTTTCTTATCTGGGGTTGTGCAGGAGAATAAAATTACATTTTATTTGTTTTGTTTAGGACTGGAAAAGGAAAAAGGATAGCAAGTCACAAAATCAGAAGGGTTTATTGTCTAATCTCTTAATTTCTGCATTTTATAAATGTTTACACTGTTAATGTACACTGTTGTAATGCAGCTGCTATGTTTTATTATTATTTAACCATATTTAAAGTTATCTTTAGCCTCACTTTAACATTTAACTTCTGTTTCTCTGCCTGATGCTTATCTCATGGGTAATGGTTCCCAAGCTGAGGGTCGCATGGTTGCAAGATAAATCTCAGTGGGTTGCAAGATGATTAACAAGACAGGAAAGAACAACACATAATTTATGGTTTTTTTTTTCCCCGGCTTCTCTCAATCTTATAATAACCCATATTCTGGCTCATAGACCACTTGTGATGAGGATTTATGACATAAACACTCCGGCAAATTCTCTTTTTAGATCCATGGTCTTCTTTCCTCAGATGCTTTAATCACTTTTTCTGGAAACACTTGTAATATTTCACTATTCCCAATTTCACTACTCAGTATCCCAGTGTTCTGTATTATAAGGGGAAAAAACTACAGTACATTGTATTATTTATTAAGTAAGAGTGCCTCTATTTGAGCTGAGCTTTGCGAGTGCATTCATGTGTACTTCATGTTCCAAGGTGCAATGCTCATTCAGCCGATTGCTGCACAAACCCATCACATTTCATTACCATGACTCGACAGTGTATTACCATGACCTGCTCTCACACTGGTACTTGCAAGTCCTGCAGCACAATTTCTGCTGCGTGGTAAGGTGATCTCTAATGCCACTAGCTTATACTGGTATGTTGCTCCTTTCTACCTGCAGTGTGCTGCTGCCACGGGCTGCTCTCTTGGGCTCAGATGCTTTGCTTCAGGCTGGATGAAGGATCTCTGAAGGCACTGCCATCCCTTTGTATCTAAATCCACTGCTTTTACATTCAAAACCCACTCATATTACTTTTGTATTTGGTTATTTTGCAGTGTGTGCGATGTTACACAGCCTTAAAGCAGCTACAAGGATCTTTCACTTTTTGTTGATTCTGGCGGCCCCTGTAGACAAAAGTGGTATGAGCTTGATCTTGATATCGTGTTACATTGTTTTCAAAGTGAATGAAAGAAAGAGGCAAAACATTTTTAATACTATTATTTTTGAAAACAAAGCTGTTTGCAGAATGCATGGTGATAAGGTGATGTATCTATTTAATAACTGTAATATGACGATGGTAAAACAAAAGAAACCTTGTTGTAGTGCCACAGATCAGTTTCTTTCCTCTGGCTGTGAGACTCCTCAAAACTTCTCCATGAAAATAGTTTTAATTTTATGACATAAGGGCATCTGTATTTGAGTAACACTGTCCGATAACCCATTAAGAGTTCCTGGAAGTTCCAGAAAACAGACTAGAAACCCTAAATAAATCTAAATATTTTCTGTTTGGGAACAGAAAGCAGTAAGTATGTTTTGCTGTCCCTAATGTATTTTTTCCCTTCAGTTAACTGCACTACGCATCGGTACGTGTTACAAGTGGGTGGGGAACCATAACTATCTTAATGCCAACAAGCAAAGAGAGAATACACACTTCAAGGCAGTGGTTCCTCACAATCGCAGGAAGAGTCTTGAGTGCTCGTGGCCCTCACAGTAGTGAGCAACCTGGGCAGTCATTTCCTAGTGAGATAGGAGGGCTACACACTTAGCGCGTCTCATTAGCAGACGTCCTGAGCAGTCGGCTCCACAAACAAGCCACTTCTTTAAATTGTTAAACTGTGGCTTGCTGAATGACAGACTTTAGCTGAAGAAAGCTTGTTTTGTCTTCATGAACAACCACTTAAGCCAAGGTCAACGTGTTGTGCCCTGATGACATCATCCGTACAGTCAAAGCCTGTCTAAAATAAAGAATAAACATGGGTTCACGTTGCTTTGGCCTCATTCAACTCAAGTGAAATCTGGTCTATACAACAATATGATCAGGCAACACAACATTTTTTTGCTACCTCTTACTCTATGCCAACAACATGTTGTCTACAGTGAAATCAAACAGAATGAATGTTCCCAAGTCTTTTGTTTGTTCCCAAATCTTTTTTTCAGTTCTACACAGACATAATGTCTACACAGAAACGCGATCCATGTGTGGGTAGAATATCTCTGGTGGAAAGGTTGTCACTCATGTGTACATGCAGTTGAACAAAGAAACAGCGTGTGGGTATTTCAGTGTTAAAGTGAATAAAATTAGACTCAAGCAGACATGTTTTTGGAAACAAACAGTCTTGGACTGAAGGCTAAACAACGCAATGAGTTATTCTAACTTAATAAGGTAGTGAAGTAATGCCACGTACATGACATAAAGACGGAAGTTTTGCCTAACCTTAACCAAGTATACTTTTCTTGCCAAACCGAACCAAACTGCAACTGTATAACAAAGGTTCGGTACGTGTATGGCAGTAATGCTGCATTGAGCATTTGTTTCAGGAACAGTGATACAGTTTACCTAAACAGTCCTTTAGGTATGAGGCTGTTTCAGCTGAATCCCAACATCAGCTTACTAACGTGCATGATTTCATGGAAATTGTTTCGCTCCAGATCGACGTGGTGGACCGACCAACTGACCGTGCCATCCCCAGAACCCTGCAGCTAACAAAACCAAATCTAGTGCTTGGTTACTCTTCTATCGCTACAAAACTGCATCAGCATTACCAAAGTACTCATGTCTCTGGCTTAATATCTTGGCTCATTCGTTTTGCTGAATACATTTAAAACTTTACAACTGGAGCTCTTGCTGATGCTGGTGGTGTCGGTTGAGGTGCTGATCTCTTCCGGGTTCCAGGTGACAGATTTAGCATGGAGTTAAATCTCTAACCTCTGGTGTCAAATCCAAGGGCACATGGAAGCTTGTCCGGGTGTATGTTTCATTGCCATGGACACAAATGCACAACATGCATGGACTGCAGAACTGCACAATATGACATTTTCAAGGAATAAACACTTGACAGAATTCCCTCTGCATCGCACAAACTTGCAACATACACACAATTCACATCATGCAAAGTTACATTCATGCAAAAGGGACACACACATGCACTTATGCACATACAAAGCTATCAATACACACACACGCAAAAAGCTCTGTCGCAGCTTATCTTTCTATTCTCACTTTCAGCAGCGTCCGTGCCACTGTTAGGATACACCTGTCATCACACTCTCCGGCGTCAGCTGCCAAGCTGCTTTCTGGCTGATGTGCTTTAGCCGCTTCCTGGAAGCTCTTCAAGCTGGATATAGACCCACAGACATAGCACAGTTTTTTTACAGATTGACCAATAAAGCTGCCAGCTGCTGACAGACGCTTTATTAAGAAAAAGCAGAGTGGATGTTTAAAATGAACTCTAAAGATATTCAACAGTATCCTGCCCTGTGTTTGAGACAACTAAAATTGAAATCACAACCTAAAGCACTAGCATCTATCCAACTGTGCTGTATGGTGCTTTGAATGCACAGGTGCAAAATTCATCCGGAAACGTATCTGCGGTTGATTACTCTGTCAGCATAAACTCACCTGGAAGTTAGCCACATTAATGATACTTTTTAAAGACACGTAAACACTTTATAATTCGAACGTGGGGTATTTTATGTCTTAGAACAAAATGTGCCGAGTAAAACTTTTGCACACCTGTGGATCAACAGGCACAGAGGAGAAAACCGAGGGCCAACACAATCAGGACAAAAACTCCTGCACACTGTTCGCCACACTTGAAGAATGAATTTTAATAACATTTTGGTACAAAGAGACCTGATGAAGGTCTTTGCACCAAACATTGTTATTACAATTCATTCCTGATTGCGAGTGAGGTGAACTGTGCGCAGGAGTTTTTGTCCTGATTTAGAACAAAATGTGAAAATCTTATGCTTGTGTAAACCACAGACTTATTTCTGATATGTAACCAAAAACCCATTCAAGAAAACCCAGTGACTTTGAGACAAGGGAACCGGAAGTTCAAAAATGCTAACTGATTTTAGCTCATTTTTAGGGCTCATTCCTGCGGCACTTTATTAAGACTCATATTTACATTTCTTGTTAGGGTGCAGCCTCTAGTGGCCATAGCAATTATTACAACACTAAAGGAGGAAGTCAGGTGGAGTAATATAAAGAGTGACATTGCGTATGTCACATAACTGAAGTTACGTATGTAACATTCGTTACTGAAGTCACGTTAGTAACGTAAAACAATTAAGTTGTCCTAAACCTAACCAAGTAGTTTTAGTGCCTGAAGCTAACCACAGCAGCCAGCCTACGTTAAACCCGATACACCTGTTGCTTGAACGCTGTAATGGCCATGTTGTTTTAGGAACGGTGATACATGTCGTCTTGGGTGTCGCTGGCAACCCACCTATTCAGTCGTCTCGGTATGAGGATGCGTTGAGATGCACTACACCCAGCCAGTGCAACAGTATCCTCTGTCACATTCTCCTAAATCCTAAAACAAAAAACAATCTCTGTTTCCTGATAAACATTGTACTCTTGCTCTCACTCAATCCTCCTCTGACAAAAGAATTCAGTTCAAATTACTTCTCAGCAAAGAGGCAGCTCTCAGTAACACGTCCTCTTCTTCCCTTACTGGTCTCCTCCAGCGACGGGTCACATTAGCTGGCTCTAATCTCCTGCCAACACCAAGCGCTTGACCTGTAGAAGCAGGGCTTTTTCCACTCCGTCTCAATATCTCTGAAAGTCTGTGCCCCCGGTGACTTCTTAACCAAGTAACCAAGAATATGAACGTTATCCCCCTCTTTATCTAAACTTTATTTATTCAATATGTTATTTTTTAAACTATCATCAGGGCTCAATTTGATTCCCTGGAACAGAAAACACTGCACTGCCTCACCGTTTCACGGCCTGTAAACTTAAGCCTCCCGGGGTGTTTCCCAAGGAATGGGAAGGCTTGGTGAACCCCTCACCCCACACACAGTGAGAGGGAGAGAAGTCAACAGCAGGACTCTCAGATATCTGCACCTGCCCGTGTCTTGATCCTAAGGAGGCCCCTGCTGGGAAGCTATGGGGTATAAAGTGAAGTTTGAGAGGGGTTCAGTGAGAGATGCGGAGATAGACCGAGAGCAGAGAAAAAGAGCCGGGAAGAGGTCAGACGGAGTCACTCTTAATTTCCTGGTACATTATGTTGCTCAAGTAATAACTCAAATTACCCAAATAGCCAATGTGACTGTGGCGTACAGAAACACAGACAAACAACTCAAAACAAATGTTGCCGTGAGCAAAGTTTTATTACCTCTTCCAGTGAATCTCAACCAGCACGTTACACAAACAGGATTTCTGGACATAAGAACTTGAGAGTTACTCATGTATTGATGTTGATACATAGACATCAGGACAGGGTATGAATCATGTAAACAGGTCCCACATATGGTTGACTTAACAGGCTTGTCAGACCAGTAAGGGACTAGGGCCACGCTACCCTCTGAGAGGCTGTATTTATTAAGCAGAGCGTGCTTTGAGCTAAATGCTAACATCAGCGAGCTAATGTGATCACGTGAAAAAAGCTGGCATTGGTTGATGTTTACTGGATTCACCAATAATACTAACATTACATTATTAGCACTAAAGCAAAGTAAGGCTGACGCTAATGAAAATGCTTTAAGTTATGCATGTATTTATGAGAATGTTAATATTATTACAGCAGTTTATTCTCCACCTTATTCTAGTGTCTGCTCAAGAACTACTTTTATCTGCTCACCTTGCGTTTCCCTTCAGTTTTCCCTCCACCATTGATCTCTTTATTGCACGCACACCGGCCATGTTGTTGTGGTACCGAACCAGGAGCACTAATGGGTTTTTAAAAAAACAATGGCATAAATAGGCCTACGTTCAACAGGAGGGGTGGCATCACAATCAGTGTGCATTTCCAGGCGCTGTGTGATACTATAAAGAGTCTTGTTTCTCTGTACGTACGTAGCAGGTGCAGGTATGTATGGATGTGTAGCGTGAGGGCAGATTGTCCACTAGTTAACCGAGCACAGATGGCGTCGTTCTCTCACACGGGTGAAAAAGTAAAAATAAAGTAAAAGGATATGGCTCCCAAAATATACTTTAGAGGCTGTTAATACACATGGGTGACCCGCCCAAGTAAAGTCTACGTGTGGGAATCACTATATCGTTTGGACCAACAAACAGACTGACTGCCATCCCTAAAGCCTCACTGCGAGCCAAAAACAAGCTAGCACGATTTGATTATTATTATTTTTTTAATTAACCAGCTTAAATTTGCATGTTAAAATATTAATATTACAAGCTCAAGCCCAGTACAGTCCAGATTTTGCCCTTGAGCAGACAAACAACAGTTGAAACTGACAAAATAAACTTATAAAAGAAAGGCCTAGAGCTGCAAGCCACACTTAAAGATGACCTAAAGAGGCTATCATACAGAAGATAATGCCACATTCCCAAGGCAATAACAAACATTCCCTTCAGTTACAAATTGCATTGGACAGCTCAAGATGGCACCTTTACAAATAAGCGTTATACAGACACAGTTGGTCGTGTCAGACATATCATAGGTTTTTAGGAAGGAGTAGAAGGAAGCCGCTGGGGAAAAGGATGTTTGGGTTGCTCTGCCATTTTGTTGGCAACATGACCCTGACCGAGAAAAGCGTCTCTCAAAAATCTGAATGAATGGATGAGCAGATGGATGGAAAGACAGATGGATAGACGATAATAGTAATAATAATAATTGTTTTAGGAAGCAGTCGAGTGTGGCCAAAAGGAGAATGAGACAAAAGGGAAAACCTGGAAGCAAAATCATTTTACAAATGGGGTTCATGTTTTCTCTTTGAACTAAGTGCAACATTATCCACCCAAACATTTGTGGGACAAGATGATCCTGATTACAAAAATCCACGGAGTCAAATTCAGTCTTGGTTCCCTGACTCAGATCAGCCCTAACCTCAGGCTACATTCTTTTGGATCCCGCCCCGTCTGACCTGTTGATAGTTAATTTCCGAGATTCCCCAGAAGGTAAACAATCTTGCTTGAGCGTCGTTCCAGTGAGGCTGGCTGTTCTCCTACATATACACAACAGCAGCTATCAGCACAAGACAGGGTAAATGTTTTCATTGAGCTAAAGGCCTCCCTTTGTACCCACTTCCTCTGCTGTCATGGAGGGGTGCTGGATGGGGTGATTAGATAGCGACAGGCACACACGTTGGCGCCTTCTCATCCTGTGGAGCTGTTTCAGTGCGGCGCAGCGAAGGCTTCAGTCTACATGTAGTGTTGAAATGAATCAGTTACCCCATGCACTCCTTTTTTCTCAATGGGAAACTCATGTGCTAATACTGTAACCCCTAGCATTGTGAGGAATGTAACCTCTCTCGTGGTTGCAGTGCATGTTGGTCTAATGACGTGCTGGCGGTTGCTCTCTTTCCATGTCTGGAATGCAAATTCCACTCATTTCTTTGAGCCAGTCACTGGAGTAGTTGTTTCAGTCTTGATCTGCTTGTTTCATTGATAAATCTCACTCTGATAATGATGACTGTGATGCATACATATTGTACGTTTGGATGGAGGAACAAATGAAACAATCCACATGATTCAGTGTAACAAGAATGCCTCTCTGCACAGGGGTAATGATATATTCAAGAGCCGGTGATCGGGTGATATTTTTCTTTTTCGACCGTCCACAGGAGGAGTAAAGTTCATATAAAACGCATAGTGAACCTCAGATGTGTTGTTTTTGGAAAAACACAAGGGCCCAAATTAATTTTAGATGCCGCACATCGAGGTGACGACATCTGGGGAGGCAGAAAACGCCTTAACTTTAAAATATTCGCATAAATATAGAGAAGACAGAAAAGGAGATCGCCGGGAGGAAAATAATAGAACGACAAGACAGAGTCTGATCCGTCACATAACAAGACACTCAGGAGAATTAGCTTGCAAGCTGCTCAGTGGCACATGAAGCCAAAAAAGTTACATTTCCGGGGTATGAAATTACCCGTGCATACTCCACGCTCCGCTAATGCGAATGGTGATAAAATGATTTAATCTTGTACAGTAGCTCCTCTAGACTCTCCAAATGTCACTGGCCCAGATGATTCAGATCCCGCGGGGGTTTGTGGCAACTGTATCTACCATTTTACAGCCACTTCTTTCACAATGTAACGGGAAAAGTCTTTTTTAGACAGTGTACATCATGTGACGTTGTAAATACACAGTTTGGCCCTAATGTAAAATGGCATCAGAGCCGGGTGATGTACCCGGGAGCTTGGTTGAGGATTATGTTGCAAGCGAGCTATAGCTAACGTGCAGTATGTACAGCTGGAATATCAGCTGTTTGGGGTGAATTAACACAAACTACTTCATGAGTGGCTAAACTGGAGCTCTGGTGTTTCCAGCAGACACACCAAAAAAAATCCATCCACAAATTTCATTCCACTGTGTCCTTTTTAAACCTGCAATGATTGTAATTTGGTAACTTGGGGACCACGAAAACAACTTGTGGTCACAACATTGACATATCATCACCTTTTCAAGTGAACGTGAAGTTTCCTTTTAGCTCTATTTTGGTCTCCACCAACTCCTGAGAGAAATACAGTATCTTTCAGGTATCTTTCTGCTGTTTTGTGCTAAGCAGGTAGTGAACAGTTGGTTTTAAGAGCTGAAAAAATCCACCTGCTGCAGCCAGAAATGACTTAAAAAGGCGTTAAGAGGGAACCAAAATGGTCCAATTTGCTGGGAAGATCCATGAAGCTGAGGGGAGCTGCAGTGTGTTTATCTGTAGTTCATCAGAGCAACCCTTCACATTTTGACATTGTCATTCAACACATTGTTATTTTAAAAATATTCATTGTGCCGTATCCAATAAAGCACAGATATCTTGGCCAAAAACATCCTTCAACAATAGCACGTTAGGGACAGGGTGGATCTTCTTATTTTTTAAAGGCACTCGACAAAATTACAGAACAACTGTTAAATGCTGCGCCTAAAGTAGCATATGTTGGATTAATTTCTGGTGCTCTAATCTATTATTTATTTATATATCAGTGTACAAAAAAAAACCTGTCTCACTCCGGTCAAAAAGTGTTAATGAGAGAACAATATAATCGCCCCCGTGTTGCACTTTGTGCAGTGTACAAATGTATCACTGCTTTTGAGGCTAAGTGCAGGCGACAGCGCCCTAAAGCAGCCTCTCCTCGCTATTTACCAGCCAGTGGTGTGCAGCCTTAGTTATTCAGGTCACGTACGAGGGAGACAAGCCACCAGCAGAAGAGAAAAAGACACGAAAATGTCTGTTCACGTAGAAACTACAGGAAGCGCCCTAAAACCCCTGATAAGGGTCATAAGAAATTCCACATGTCAGCTCAGGCTGGTTGGAGTCAGTGGAGGGGAAATGACCAGTACAGGGAGTTATAATTGGGATACAGAAGGAGGCTGTTGGTGGAAACATGTCTTTAGCCTCATGGTATTCTGCAGACTACAGTTAGAGAGTCTCAGAATGAACTTTTGAACTCGTCCGAGAGCAGTTTGTGAAATGACGGCATGGCATTCTTGTGGAGACTCAACAATAAATAGGAGGTTCGCGGTCCTGTGCCGGTGGACGTCTTTGTTTTAAAGCAGATACTGGAACAAAAGACAATCACAACAAATCATTAGGATCTCTTTGTGAATGTGCACATATGCCAAAGCAAGAGTTTCTGGAGCATGTGGATGGAGCACCCCTGGTGCATAATCAAGCAGTCCCGCTTTAATAGGATCTCGTGATTTCATAAATAATATTTCATCACTAAATATTCCATGAGGACCAGGCTCACTTCAACTCTTCATTAATAAGTTATTGTTTCAGAAGAGTATTTTATTTCACTAACAGGATTATTGATGTACTTAATGTCAAGCCACACAGTGTTGTGTGTTTAAATATAGATATCTGTTATACCACCCACCTACCAATGATGTTTTTTATTTGTTTTGACCGCCTTAAAAGGTCAACATGAGAAGATTATTTCAGATGGGATAATAAATGAGCACCAGAGACACAATATCACTAAACAGACATCTCATCATAGTCATTTTATATCAGACTATGTACTGATGTCATTCCACAACCTGTGTTATGACCTTTTTTGAAACCCCGTAAAAATATACATTTCACGTGTGGAATATGTCACTGGCTTTCATCACATTTATCAGAATTTCCATCAGACAGCTGCACACTCATAACCCCAATACACAAATGTAATCTAACTGCCTTCGTCCAGATTTTATCAGGTGTCTATTTCAACCCGATCGCCAGAATAAATGTTGGCTTAGTACCTTTCTGCAAAACCACAGATAAGAACAGGACATTTCTTTATGTTGCAACTTTTTTCGGTTGAATTTTCTATTTCTCTCTTGTCACACGCCTGTGTTTATACTCTGGTTAGGTTTACACACAAAAACCACTTGGTTAGGGTTGGGAATACGTCATGGTTTGGTTTAAATCCCTGGTTTTGTCGCCACATGATGTGAAAAAAAGCAGGTTTTGATTGCCACAAAAACGTCAGGAAATGTCCCCAGGCGTCCTTACAAACATGTGCTGGTGTGACTCGGATGTTTGACTTGTAATAATGTAACCTCCGTCCCCTACACATGTCAACCTTGGACATATCTGTGGTTGAACCGTGAACTGAAAATTCAGGTCATAATCCCCCGGTGTCACATATCTTTTAATGATTTATTTAATTGGGAACCTGAATGGTGTCATGGACAGAGATCAGAGATTCCCCAAGGTCCTGATGTGTAACAGAGATTTCTCCAGATCTAGGTCACAGGTCATCAGGAGCTATTGAGCGCACCTGTGATGTTCTCCCTCAGATAGAAGGGGGATTGTGTGTCTTCAGGGAGTCAACACCATCAGTCGGCTTTCTGTCTTTTCTGTTTGAGTGAAAATCTGAGTTGAGCGTGTTTGAGATTTTTTTCTTTTGGCCAGTTTCCATACATTTTGTTTCAGTGACTCCCACTTCACCTTTGGTTTTTGGGTCCAATCCTTTTGTTAGTCTATCACTTTGACAGAATCAGTGTGTGGCTGTGGGTTTTATTCCCACCGCCACCAAGGGGACCAGTTTGCTTTGACCCTTTTTGTGATTCGTGCAGTGCTTTTGTTAGTTTCCCAACCTGCGACCCCCTGTCCTTCAGGTTTTGTGTTCTGGGGAAAAGTAACAATGACAATAAATAAAGTGTGTTGGTTCTTTTTGACAGCTACTGTGGGGACTCTGCCATTATAACACCTGACCTCTGTCTCACTGAGAAAAACACAACAGATAGGACCTAAAAAATGAAAATAACTAAATGGAGTTGAGCTATTGGTCACTAATGCAGTAATAATTTTCCTAAAAACACATTAAACCACCAGCAATTCAGTATCCTTGGGCTCAACCAACCATTACATAAAGTCCAAAATGAAGAAAAAACAATGTGTGACAATATATTTAAAAATAATAAAGTACTAGTGATGACGGCTGGTGCTGTGCTGTACTGTATTAGTATGCAGATACACACTAGAAAGCATTATCTTGTCTAGTTCAGTGAAATAATAAAAAAAAAGAGACATTGTACGTAAATATATACTGTATATATGTTTTTCACATCCAGAGAATAAAACACAACCAGTTACATTCAAACAGCAGTGTGGAGTCAATGTGTCAAGACTACCAAAGTTAAATACAGTACAGTATAAACAAAAACTACAGACATTGTCCATAATGCTTTTTTGTCATACTTTACAACATGTCACTGGGGACTTCACAAACCTTTTTTGGAGTCATGAGAACATTTCACACATAAATACACAACTTAAATGATACACAGGAGTTACTACATTTTGACAAAAAGGCTTTTCCACAGCTACTGTAGCTTCATAAATGATTATGATGCATCACATGGTAAATGACTTTGTTTGCTTCATAATGCTGCCATCGCACATCACTCACTTGCTGTAAATCTGCACGGTGACAGTCATAAACGTGGGCTGAAGAGTTTACGATAAAATGGAGAAACTGTCCTGCAGATCTGACATGAAGCACAAAGTGGAAGTGTGGGAACGAAGCCTGATTTCACACGGTAACTGTTGCTTTGATTACTGTGAGAATGTTCCTGTACCTCAGTCATTGGCAGCCAACAGAACTCTTTCACAAAAATCATATGTTTTTAATAATATGTCGCTTTTTCTGTTCGGGTAGAATCGAGCACTTGAAGTCATCACAGTTGCATTTAAAGACTGATGAGAAAATTAAGATAAACAATCCAAAATTATCATAAAAAAATAAATAGCAAGCAATGTGATGAGTGTTTCAACCAGCAAAGATTAAATTAACTGACACTTTTGTTGGAAGGTGATACAGAAGAGGATTAGGTCCACTATGCATAAATATTTTGAATTCTGACTTTTTCCCGCCATAATTCTGCTTTTTCCCGCTGTAATTCTGCTTTTTCCCGCCGTAATTCTGCCTTTTCTCCCGCCGTAATTCTGCTTTTTCTCCCGCCGTAATTCTGCTTTTTCCCGCCGTAATTCTGCTTTTTCTCCCGCTGTAACTCTGACTTTTATCTCAGAAGTTTCAGAACAGTGGCCCTAATCCTCTACCGTACACCTCCATACTTGAGTCACAGCTTCAATTTAAAAAAAGAACAAACATTGAGAAATGTGTTTTTGTTTTCAATACTCTTCATTAAATAGTAAGAAAACATGCCCTTTGAAAGGTTGAATGTGAGCCTTCACACATCAGAAATACACCGATCGGTGTCAGGAAACATGTCTGTTACTGTTCTGCTAATATGGCATGGATAACTCACACAGAAGGAACTTTTCTCTCCTCACTTTTAAAACACAGGCAACATAGAAAGGTTACAGAATCTAAAAGGTGATGGCAAATCATACAGGCTGATGGACACAGCAGCCCCCAGTTCGTAACTGGCTCCGTTTCCCACCCCTCCCTTTTTTTAAAACACAGACGTAGAACAAACAACTTCTTTATCAGCGTCCCACACCCTGTCACATAAGACGGTTCATTCATGGTTGAATGCTTCAGAGTATAATGTACTCATAAATACTGTATATATAAATCATGCACACGCACACGCTCGCGCTCGCGCTCACACATTCAATTTATCCACTTTCAGAAATTTACAAAAATATTTACATCTGCTAATAGTGACTCATGTTCCCAGCATTGTGGACAATGTGTTGAAATGTTTAAAATAGAAGAAAGAGTAAATAAAAGTTTGGGGTTTGGGCTGATGAATAATGATTGAATGAATAAATGCTTCACAATGTTTTTGTGTTTTTTTTGCAGTATTTTTTTTTTGCACAGCTTCTTGTGAGACATGACAATATAATCACATGAATAAGGCTGTGTTCACACTGACATTAGCACTGTCTAAGAAAAAGTGCAGCTCCCTCATTTGTAGTGAGGTCATTGCTTTTGTTGCAGCGGGCTCCAGCAAAACACAAAAATGCAGGATTGTTAAACCTGGCTCAACTGGACGCAATGCAATCCAGCATCATTTGGAAATACCCTGCACTGACTTATCAAATACAAGTATACACTCCTCTTAACAAAGTCCGATTGGCTGATACCTTCGTTGGTTTGGTACACACTGACAAAGTTATTGGTCGCTATAATTGTTCTTGCTCTCCAAACTAGCTGTGTAACAATCCTTTTGTAGCTCCACAGTACATGATGGGAACCAATATTCCCGTTCACATCTTCAGCCAAAGCTAATAAGCCTTTAGCTACGTGAATTAGCCAAACAAGGTCGGCATCCTCTCAAGTCATGTATGTAGTATTCAGGGTTGTTCGAATGCCATTGTGTGGGAAATGCCTCAGATACTGCCTGAAATGATGGAATCGCTAATTTAACTCGTCTGAACTCGTAGTCTTGCACTACAAAAGGATTGATTAATGGCCAGCATGAACAGAAGACATTGTTACAGCCAGCTATAATTCTTTCAATCACATGTGAGTAGTGTATTCATATGGATTTATAAAATCCAAACCAATCTTTTTCAAAAGTCGTGGATGTATCACTCAAACTGGCCTCGTATTTCATTTTCTCACAGTTAACCACACCAACGGAGCCCCGTGCATTTCTTTAACACAGCGCTGTTTTCAGTCCAAACACCTGGAAATGCTTATGTATCGGCTAAATCTGCGTAATTTGAGAAGAGTAAGGCTGAAGACAGCAGTGTATGGGAATGTGATGTATATATGCTCAGAGCCAGGTCTTTACACTTCACTGTTACATTCGAGTGCAATGAGAAGATATCGGAGTACATGTAAATTCACGACGGCTTCACGGTGATGATGATATTGTGTTAACAAAGTTACATTACAGCCAACCATGTGGTTTAAAGGATGCAGTAAGGACCACTTTAACACGCTCCAAACATTAGCATGATGAAACCTCCTTAAAACGAAGCCCGCAAGCTAACGGTGTGATCTGTAAATCATCCTCACACATAGAAACAAACAAATACATAGAAATTTTTATGTGAAGCTGGCAACAAGTCTTATTGGTATTTAAATGACTAAATTTGACAAAAAAAAGTAGCATGTCAAGTTTAATAAATACTGTATGGTATTTATTTCATTTCATAAACAAGAATACGTTCAGATAAATTAAGTTTAACATGTGAAAGAGATAATATAGCTTTAATATATTATTACGCACCTGTTAGACATCCTATCTTCGTTCTGATTTCTGTACTGAATATTAAAAAAATAAATGAGGCAGGCAAGGATTTCTTGGTTTGGCACTAACCATGTCAAAATAATTTTTACAGTGTAACCAAAGGCTTTTTGTGCACAACATGACCCCGAAAAAAGGACAGTCAAGGAGTTAATACTCATCCATTTAAAGACAGAAATTTGTCAGGCAGAGAGATAGCAACTATGGTGTGATTATCAGAATGCGTCTTTGTCCAGGTGGAAGCAGTTCAGTTGCAAATTGTAGACAAAAAACAGCGCAGGAATAGTTGTATCGAGCTCACCGTACAGTACTGTTAAAGGGGCCTCGGTCCATGTGACAGACAATATCCTTCATGTGGGTGAAAGCCTGCGTATAAAATCCTTTTCCCCGCTCATTCCTTCCGACATTGTATCTATGGGAAGAGAGTTTCTCCCATGGAGCTCCAAACATGCTGTAGTTCATAAGAGGGGGGATGGGGCGAGCACGGCTTGGGGAGAGTGTTGGTGTCAGGCGAAGGGGCTGTCTGACTTTAAGATGGAGGCGTCTGCGTCGTGGCAGCCTTTGCCGTTCATGTGTTCTGTGTGGCTGTCGATGCTGTAGCAGCCCTGCACCTCGGTGATGGAGGAAGCCGTGTAGGAGGCCGAGCGCAGGGCGTCCGAGTGGTTTACACTGCTGCCAAACTGGATGTGATACTGGTTCCAGTGCCTCCTCAGAACTGCTTGGACCTGAGCAGAGAAACCACATATCACATTTTAAAGTTAAAGTTCATGTTTCTTTCTTTATTTAGGTTTGAGAAAGAACTTCACTTCATGCATTTAAGGTACAAGTTCATCAACTTGAATAAAAAGATCAATATCAGTTTCATGTCTGTGTGTTAGGCACTGAGCTACACCCAGGACGTGATTAGCCTAGCTTAGCATAAAGACTTGAAGCAGAGGGAAAACTGCTTAAAAAAAAAGTTATTGGCAAACAAAAGCGAGGTGGATTTTTTTTTTTACTTTGGAGAGAGCCAGGCTGGCTGTTTCCTCTCCTCCTTCCAGTCTTTATGCTAAGCTAGGCTAATAGCTCCCATGACACAAAATGTTAAACTTTTCTTTAAAGTTTGTTATTTTTACGCGTGAATGCCATAATAATCTTGTGTCCATGCTTAAAGATGATCCATTAGCGTAGCTTAGTATGAAGACTGGAAGCAGGGGAAGGTCATTAGCAAACTGCCTCTGTCCAGAGTAAAAAAAAAAAAAACTAAATACCAGCACGTCTAAAGCTCAGGAATTAACGCGTTGTATAGAAATCTCTACAAGTATGTTGGCTACTAAACCTGCCTACCTCACTGTGACACATTTCTCCTGCTAACAAATATTTACATTCTGTGTATATGGATTAAACAAAGAGATACAGCTCGTTATTTCTTCAGCTGAGTAGGCTTCTTTTTTCCCACTTCGGACAGAGCGAGGCTTGTTGTTTAATGTAATATTGTGTTCGATCTCTCTCTTGTCTGCTCTTGATGTACACATTTGAAGCTTTTGGACTCTTCTCGTCCAGCAGGTTTGAACACATGTCTTCAGTATTTCTCTCTGAAGCTCATTCTGACAACCGTGTTTTGATCAAAGACCTTTATACAGCACATTATATGTGCCTACGTTTCTATGTATAGGCACCACAAAGTCTGTTTCTTTGAGCGTATAATGATTATAGGATTATAAAAAGAGGTTTTATACAAACCTGAATCTAATAACATCAGATAGCAGTAAAGCTCCATCATGCATTAACCCTTCTTTATAGCATGGAGAGGAGGTTTCTAGTGGCTCCTGTAACACATTCACTTCAGGCAACAACAAGCTATTTTGTATGCAGATCAATCACCTGCATAATTTATGCCAATCGGTTTAAAGGCCGTGGCTTGTTGTTGACAGTAAATAATGTTTAATCCCCTGCAGATCCCTGGAGGACTGAACCTGTCAAGACGTTCCCACAGTTTCCCTGATCACACAGGGGAAGTGTTGATGAGTGTGTGTCTGCACATGTAACAAAAAACAAAGTGAAAGGGCATAACCCCATCTTACTTCTCCATTGAAAAAGCAGAAGATGGTGGCCACCAGCAGACCCTGAAATAAAAAAAAAGAGGAAAATATGAGAGGGAGATCATATACACCTAAATAATTGATCTTAACCAACAACAATGAGTATTTGTAGGTGATATTTTAAGGTCCAAGGTGCTGTGAGTACATTTTTGTGAGCTTTTCCCCTACGCTGCCCATGCTGCGACAGTTCAGGAGGATCAGATAACACCTCTCTAACGTCCAACTGATTTCAGCCCTTTCTAGCTCAGATAACGTATGTCTTCCTTCCTGCTGCTCTTCCCTGCACTACAGCATAAACAAAGTCAAGAGGCTGATGGGAATGGTTGGCTTTTACAGAAAGCCGGGGAAATAATGAGGTTTAAATCCCGGCAACAGTTCATTTTTAGAAAACTTAATGTCTCTGGCATCGGAGGAGAGAGCCACAAGCACATCATCTAGATTCATAATAAATGACAACCGGACTGCGCAGGGACACTGCAGCGCATGCAACAGACAGTAAACTGTGAATACCAGACTAAAAATATACTCTGGGCATGACATAATGTACAGCTGTTTGTGTGTTTTAATGGAAATGTTCCAGGAAGTTGGAAACAATCACTCAGCCACAACTCAAACACCTGTCACATCACATAAAATATACGATGCAACTCAAACCATCACACCGACCTGGTAATGCATCAGTATGTGCATGATGTAGTCGTATATTTCAGAGGAGACCCGTCCCTCCGGCTTGTAGGGAAGCAGGACGTACTGAATTCCCAGAAGAGGCACCAGGATGAGGGTGGCTCTCACGGCTTTCATGTAGAGACTCGACTCCGCCTGATGGGTCACCTTCAGCTTGGTGATGAGCACTCGCACGATGTTCAGGAGGAAGAACAAGTTGACCTAGAAGGGACAGCAAGAGGACATCAGTAAATCAGCACAAAAAAGCATATTGCTAATTCTTACATACTGCACCTTTAAGCCCCCCCCCTCCTGAAACGCCCAGTCTGCTCTGACTGGCTGGCTCTCACAGGCCTGAGCAGGCAGCACCCAACATGTTTCTGCCTCAGCTCTGCCGCCGTTGTGCAATCACGGCCAAGCTGGAGGCGTGGCTGAAGGCGGTGACTGTATAGTTGTGACATCACAACCTTACGGACGTCGTGACGGCTCATTTAAAGGCAGTTTCTGAATACAGGCTGTGTGCATTTATGTGTGGATTGAGTTTTTTGGTACTTTAACAGTATTCATAAAGCAGCTAGACTTGCTTTATAATCAAAAAAGACATGAAAATCCCACTTTCTACAATATGGGACCTTTTAATTCCTGAAGGATATGTGCCAGTGAAGCTACTTACTACTGAAAAACACCTCAAGCAGACAGTTAAAGCCAAAAACACCTGACACAAACTCCTAATATTCTGACATGAAACAAAAAAAAAAGCGAATTCTCACATAATTAAACATCTAAACTGTCCAGTGTGACGAAAGTTTAAACAAAAAATCCATTATGAGGAAACAAAACCGAGACGTTTCCTCGGCACTGAAACCTGAACAAATCACTGCAAAAGCTTGTGTTTAAGTGCTGAACATTTAGTCCTGCGAGAGCCTTAAGGGACCAGTTTTCTCTGAAGCGTGCCCGGCTGTGCTGATTAGGTGAATTCCTAGAATGCAACATGTTCCTGTGGACCAGTGGGTGGATCGTCAGAGGGGCAGATGCATTGATTTCACAAGATAAACACAATTATGCGTGCTATCAAACTGTGTCCTGCTTTCAGGCCCCCTACGGAGTCGACTCAGAAGAAGGCAAAAGCAGATTTTTTTTTTTTTTCTTTCCCCATCATTGCACAATAAAACCAGTCAACCAAGAGAAATATGGAACAGATCAGCTCAGTAAATAGACATGATTATGATTTACTTTGCTGTAATTGATCGGTGTTGGGAATAGGCTGAAACTTCTTACCAAAAGCGCAGCACAGATGGGACCGTGGATGATGTAGAGTAGTGATGTTTTGGAGCTAATCCAACAGCTGCAGCAGAGAAAAGAGGACGACAGTTACTGTAAGTTAACACAACAGTAGCTGAAGTAACAAGAACAGCATATCTTATTGTTGTTGTTTGACTGTCATTTAATAAACTTAATTTAAATCACCATAAGCTGTAATATTGACTCTAACAGATCGAGCACTTGAATGCTTACTTGTCGTTGTAGTAGTAACTTCGAGCGACAGCGTGTATGCAAGCAGGAATGAGAGGAAAGCCTGCAAACAAACAAACAAACAAACAAACAAACAGAATTTATGATAATTACAGTTGCAGTTTAAAGCCCCCCTCCAGTCACCCTCCTACAGTTGAATGTTTGAGCTTCAACATCCAGTGTTGAAGTGTAAAACATTTCTTACGTGCTCATTGAAAATCAGATTTTAAGGGGCGGGGCCTACGAACATGATTGGTGACATCACAAATTGTTTGGAAGTGTAATGTGGAAACACTGAGAATGGACTTTACAGTGAAGTAGGAGACATTTTGTGTCCAGCAGGTCAGATTGATAACATTTTTATGTAGACAATGTAGTTTTGTTTATCTCTGCGTAAGAATTCTGACAGTCGGTCCAAACCAAAAGTTTACAAGATTACTGAAGCTGAGGTGAACTCACAAGTGAATGGACCCCAAACGACAGTAATAGCACCCAGGGAATCTGTTTACACTTGTGCGATGTTTATGACGGGCAGCTTGGTTAATAATTTCACCTTTCATTTCCAAATGAGCACTGCTGAACCTTGATGATGGCCAAATTAACATAAAAACCGTCTCAAACTGTATTAATCTAAATATTTAGCCATAAGGAGGCATACTAAACATTATTTTCTCTGTTTTAATAAACCGGAATTTAGAGATTAAGTCAAACTAACCTAAACAGCATCGACTCAACACAGTATCCTGACTTACCCCAGCCTAAAAGGTAGTACCACATCAGGTGCTGCTTCTCAGCGAACACGGCCACCACGATGAGAGTGTGCAGGTAGATCCCTTCACACAGCATCCAGAAGTAATTGCATCCAAACAGGTACAGATGGATGAACTGGGACACTTTACAGCTCGTCTGAGGAACACACACACACACACACACACACACACATAATGACACACTTGGATGGTGACTGTTACATCACGGTTTACTCTGCCTCTGTTATTTCCCTGTGCAGTACTTTCACAGTTATGAGACAGAGATATCGTGATTTCATTTTAGCGATTACAGAAATGAAAATGAATGCCCTTGTGCAGCTTTTACAGCATATCTAACCCCAATTTATGATTAAATAGAAGCTATGATTACAAAAGAAATGTAAAAATTCATATTAATAAATCTAGATGAGCTCACTGGATTCCTCTGCACCAGCTCCTGGTTGTTTGCCACGGCTGTCAGCCAAATGATGGTGATCACGGAGTTCAGAACAAAAGAAAAGAAGAGGTTTTTGTGGAGGGTGATCCTTTGGCAGCTTAAACTCCTGCAAGGAAAAGGCGACATTACATCAACGTGATATTCACCAGTGCAAAGGAAAATAAGTATCTGTCTATCAAGCATGTATTGGTGAGGTCAGTCGACCCACTTGAAGTGGAAGAAAATCCCAAGGGAGATGAAGAGGGAGGTCAGTGACAGCCCGTGTCCGATGAGGGCCAAATAAAACAGATTCATCGCAGTCTGGAAGGAAAAAACAAGACACAAATGAGATCCTCTCGATCTCGTAATGACCAGCTCATGTTGTCAGACAATCTAAAAATGCTCTTGAAGAGGAATCATATCAAATAACGTCCTATTTTATGAAAGAATGACATTAAAATCATGTCAACGGGTATTTTAAGTTTTACATATGCACATTTTTAGCCCATTTCAGCCAAGATGGGCATGAAATCTGTGTTTAACTGAGTTATTTAGTTAAATATACTGTATGTATAATAAATAACGGTGTACTGCCTCCACAAAATGATGCATGTAATGCACATTAGTGACATGTTACTATCCTCATCACTGCAGATGTATAGTAACTGCCCAGAGGTTTATTAAAAGGTCGGTGCTAACCATGACTCACTACTTAATAATCTATGTGCATCCAGTGCCATTTACATAGAGCGACGTACCACTCTGCCTTCTTTGGTGCGTTCGTTGCAGAGGGTGTAGTTGGTCCATGTCCGGTTGCTCTCCGGATGCAGGAACCAGTGACCAGTGTCGGTGCAGATCTTTGTAACCATCTCTGCGGGTAAAACGTGACACATGGATATCATTTAAAATTATTTAAATCCTGTAGAGTCTCAGAAGATGTCTCGTTTTTTTTTTTTTTTTTTTACCTTCATATAATAAATACAAAGGGGCTGAACAAGTAACACATGAAAGGGTGCTCAAGTTTCCTTCTGGCAGACAGACTGCTGAAGAATAAGAAATTCAATAGTTGTCCCCCAAGTTAAAATAATGTTCTGAAGCTCGAACAAACAAACACATTAATCCACATGAAACGATTGAGAGCAGTGATTAGAGGGACTGAATCTAATTATTCGTCTGCATATCCTGTTGAAGGATGTGCTGCACTCGAGCTTTGGCTCCGAATCTTCCAGCACTTAAAACTAATTTACTGCTTACGTGAAATCATGCAGAAACACAACTGCACACATGGAAACAAATGAATAGATATCCATAAACACAAAGAGCTTGTTGCCATGTCAATTTCGAAGGGGCACTTCACCAATTTTACACGTGAAGATCAGTTTATTCCCATGTCGTACTAATAATCTACCACTACAAGCCTGCAGTGTGGGGTTCAGGGTCCAATAAAAGATGCTATCATACAGTTATTACATTGATCTGTCTCTGTCAAGCCCCACTAGTGCCACTCTAAAGGTAACCCCAAAACATGCTCGGTGCCAATACACCTTTGGAGCCGCAGATCTTACCTGAAGGATCAAAATCCTGGAAGTAGTCCGGGCAGTGCTGCTCTGAGACGATGCCCGACTTTGTGTCGTCCCAACACAGCCAGCCGTCCCACGTGCGATTACACATGGGCTCTAAAAAACACAGAGAAGGTAGTTTTTCTCAGGTATTACAACAATCAAATGATCTGCTCTAACTCATGTCCTACTGCTAAACCAGTCGCCATCTACAAAGTAATATGGCATTTGGAAGTTTCTTCTTCTCCTCTCGGGGCGGAAACAGCTGATCAGTCATGAGTTCGATGTTTACTACAACAGAACTTATTCAGAACAGTTGTTTCCATCTCATTAAGTGCTTTTAATACTTTTTCCAGCGAAACTAAGGAAGATATTTCGAATCATGCTCTTTCCATCAACCTTCTCCGATGCAATACTTCAAAACGTGCAGAAAAATACGTGGATGGAAACAAAGATTCATTAAGCCCAGTGTATTCAATGTAGTTATTGCTGCCATTAAGTTGACATGAAACATAACAAGCTACCTTCTCTGTTGTTGGTGTTGTCCTTCATTATCTTCTGATAGCACTCAAACTGTGCTGTGACGATCTTGTTCCTGGTGAGCCCCATGTCCTGGTAGCCGTTGTTTGCATGCTGCGAATGGGTTTCGTTCACCTCCTGGCTCGCCTTCACAAAAATCTGCAAGGAAGGAGAGAAAAAGGTGGGTTTTTTGCTCTGCTTTTAGAAAAGATTTGTCTAAAAGAGGTTCTGGCCAATTTCTCGCAGAAGATAAATGAGGCGTGAACACGACTGAACAGTCAAATAAAGCAGAGATAATGTCTGAGGCATTAAAAGATGTTTCTAAATCTTTCCAATCTTTGTGCAATTAAAGATAGAGGCAATTTATTTTCAAGATGAAACGTAAACGTTTTTTTGGAGCAAACACTGAGATTTATTTCAGAAAAAGCACCTGGTGCCTGGACCCATTTTTGGGCCGAGTCTTCTGACTCCATGGGGACGTATTAAAGTGAGACAGTCATAACAGCCTACTTAGGATGCCAGCAAAAGGGAGTCTCCATTAAAGACTCCATTAAATCCATTAGCTCCATGGAAAACATGACATCTATGCAGAAACACTGCCAACCATATATTTCCAGCTCTATTTATTATACAGCAGACACCAACCAGAAGCAGCTTTTTAATCCTTCACAAGCTGTCCAACATAAACTAAGAAAAACAAGTCTGAACAGGTCAAATGAAGCCACAGCTGGAGAGTAAACTACAGCATTTCTAACATTTGGATACGTGTGCTCTGTTACTGCAAGAATAAGCATTCAGGCTGCTAAATCATAGAGCATTATATACTGTGTATGCAGAAACCTGATTGGTGACCAGCTGGGCTTTACAGTAAACTATGTCAGTGCAGCTTCTCAGGAATTAAGATCCTCACAAACCATCTCATACTGTCATGTTTCTACAGTACTACCAAATACAGACAAATCTGAGGAGTCCTGGAAAGGCCATGAAGGGAAAAAAATATGTATCAAGGCCACATTTTACTGCGCTGATCATTCGAATTGCTATTGCATGTGCACAAGATACAATTCAAGTTTTGGTTAATTTATGCACACAAGATAATTGTGTATATACGGCACAATGGGATGTGTGGATCATTTTCTCTAACTGTTTATGATGAAACTTCGCCAACTGCCAAATAATCAAAAGTTTGGAAAATAGCAATTTGGTCCAGAAACAAGAAGTAAGGCCTGGCAAATCTTTCTGGGTGTCAACCCTCACTGATTACGCTGCAAAAAGCACACTTCTATAATTGTATTTACAGATTTTTTCTCTCTATGCTCACTCCAGGGCTCCCTACAAATGTGATTTCTTCAAACATGTTGCTTGGTTTTCAATATTGGCCTGTTTGATTGCGTGCAGGTTGTCCTACCTTTGTTAGATCACACAGCAGTATAAGTGCCACCACCCCGCTCCGCCCGATGCTATCCATCTTCCTTCTGGCCATGTCAGACCTGGTTGATGATTGACCAGCTGCAGATCTGGAAAGAAGAAGAGAACAATTAAGTCCTGTCATCGAGGTGAAATGAAAGCTGCTCATAAAGGCCACTTCACAGCACTTCTTATCTCTCCCGCTGTTGATAAATGTTTTCTCCCAGCAGCTTTAATCAACTGAAATGTTGCTACTGTATTTGCCATCACTGCCAGTTAAAATGAGAACATATTCTTGGACTCATTTACAATAACTGTCATTGAGAGTTGCATAAGATCAAAAACATTGGATTTAAAAATACTCTGCCCTCACTGGTCATTTGCACTCGCAAGATTAACTCATAAATGAGATGGAACCAGGAAATCATTGTCACTGAAGGCCACTTAAATTCTCTTTATAAGAGTCAGAAAGAAGCACAGATAGAATCTTAAAGCCAGGGAGAGCACGAATAGATGCAACCCAACTGTACGTGACTGTACCACAACAGAAATTCAAGAGTAAAACACATTTCCTGAAAAGCAAAGAAATTGATGATGGATAAAGATCCGGGTAACCAAATCTTTATCGGTTAAATATCTGTAGTAAACACAGATCTAAAGTAAAGTACAGATTTGGAATACAAAAGGTTAAGAAGTATAAAGAGAGACTAAGTCTGAACAGGGAGGACGTCAGGATGGATCAAAAAGACGACTCTCCACACAACTAGGGCTGCAACCGATGATTATTTCCATCACTGATTATTCTGCAGATCGATCGATTAATCGTCTATTAAATGTCATCTAGGTCATCAAATTAATAGTTTTGTACAACCAACTGTCTAAAACCCAAAGACTCTTCATTCACTAACATAAAGGACAAAGAAAAGCAGCACATCCTTTCATTTAAGAAGCTGGAACCTGCAAATATTTCACATTTTTGCTTGAAAAATAACTGAACCGATCAATCAATAATTAAAATAGTTGGAGATTTATTTCTTCTTGACCACAGGATTGTGGGGACACCTGTTACTGGTGCTCTCGTTCATTTTGGGAGTCATTGGCCTCTAGGTATGAGGACGTGTTGCCTTTAACAGGAAACATAAAACACAACCACTGACTGTATATGTTGAGTCAGTCTGAGTTAAGGTAATTTGGCTCGGCGATCAAAGACCAACACAGCTGACAAAATAAGCAGCCGGAACAAAACCCCATCAGTCCCAGAAGGTTCTGGTTCCCTGACAAAAGACTTGTAAGCACAGCTGAGACCTAACCCCCCCGTCCTCTCACTGCTGCCGTGTGTTTCATCGTCATATCTCCTCTGCACTCTATCGTAAATTCTCCAATGTGACAGCAGTTTTAAATCAGTTAGCAGAGATGTTACACGTTTCATTTTCTTTTTTAAAGGTGATGTTTGTATCTCATCAGAGCAGAATCCCAGACAGGTGTTTGCGGCGGCACTGCAGGCCACTGGGATTTCATGTCACTGCTGCTGCATAACAGATGAGACGAAATTCAGATGGAAGCGTTGCCCCGAGGTTGTACAAATCCGCTTTGCAAAACGGTGAGTGTAACAGGCAGGCTTAAATTATCTAAAGCTACCTGAGCACAGCTAATGTTAACTATCAGAGAGTTACAGGGCTGCATCTTCATCATTTCTTCCTCTCCGGGTGCCATATGTGCTACTTCAAGACAACTTTTGGTTTGCATTTCGACACCCATAGTCGCGGCTTTCTGCCAGAGCGCTCCGCAACTTGTCTTCAGATCTATTTCCTGCTTTTACTGTGGTGTTTCTGTCATGAATGCACCTCAGCACGAGCCAAAAGCTCCATACCGCCATCCAAGGGTAACCAGAAACAGGTTGTTAGCATTGTTAGAATACCTGACACAAATCTGGGTTCTCGTTGCGGCATTGCTTTCAGTGTGAAACTATGTAACAAGCATTTTTTACACCTCGCAGCTGTGAAATAAAGAGACTGGAAGGACGGGCGAGAGAGAGAGAGAGAGAACCTGAACCGAAGATGACATACATGTAGGTACATGGTATCAGGAGTGGATTACATCCCATTCAGAGGTGAAATATAATAATATCTTTCATGCCCCCAAAGGAACTAGGTCATCTGTATTTGTATCATCTCAAGTCTTATTAAATTTGGTGGAATGGAAAAGCTAAACCAACACTGCAACAGGAAGACGGTAAAATGCACTTAAGAGGCAATCAACGACAAGATACAGGGTCTTTTTTTAGCTACAGGTGGTTGCTGTTTATTGTAGCTTACAAGAAAATTAGTCGTCATCATGCGAAGCCCTGAAATATGATCATGTTATAATATTGTTAATGCATCCACAGCTCTGTTCCTGGCTACCAGACAAATCAACGTTCAATATTAACGGGGCTATTAGCTCCGACACTTATGACAAGATCAATATGAAGATCTGTTTTCCTGCTGTATGAATGAATGAAAAGGATGAAGGCTGTAGGTGGAAAAATGTTCAATATCCCAAGAAAGAAACCTCCTCTTCAGCTCTGAGTGCAGAATTGACCCCAGTTTGCTTTGAGTGATCCGGTTAGTGCTCTGAATTTTTAAGATAAGACAACCCTGACTGTTTAATGAGTGGTTTGAACATTTGTCTGGCTCTGTGATCAGTGCTTTGCTGATTAGTTTGACGAATCTTCGGAGTTTTAGAATTGGACTTGACAGCTGATAAAGGGTTGAATGGTGCCTTTGTGTTCATAGGAAAAAATCACAAAAAACAGTCTCTGTTAATGACCCTATGTGACAAATAAAATACACTCATTAAAACTTTTTGATACAGTTTGTATTGTTGGAGTTTCGTCTGTAAAAACTGTCGGTGTCAAATTAATTCACAATCACAAATCACAATTCCCCAGAGCCCAAAGTGACGTCTTCAAATGTCCTCTTTTCTCAGTCCAAAGTCCAGACAGTCCAAAAGCCAGAAACCTTTCATTCACTATCATAAACTAAAAGAAAAGCAGCAAATCCTTCAGACATTTTTGTTTTTAAAAAATGGCTAAAACGGCTTAGTGATTATTCAAAATAGTTGGCAAGTAATTCATGTTAACTGATTCTTATTCTGGGTATTACGAACTCATGCATGCGAACAGCAGAGTTGCGTACATGCAAATATAACTTCCGTACCCATTCGTCAGTGACATGGACGCAAGTCATTTCTCACTAACTGAAGCTGACCTCATGTCGTCAGTGTTGGTGTTGCAACTGCTGCAAGTTCTCCACAGACTTCAATGAGTCACGGGAGATCCAACAGACGTCACATAACTTTCGACTGGTAGATACGTTTGTGAGAACATGAGGATGATTGCCACATTTTAATTCAGCTTTTCCAGCATTTTTTCTGTACACTGCAAAACGTCAATAAATGAGTCATGACATTGTGTCAATGTGCTTTCTACCCTTCTGATCGGCGCCTATCCTCGATCGATTGTAAAACCTGGAAACCTGTGCATCATTTTTTATTATATTCATTGTTCGGTAGCCAAAACAAACCACTTTTCACTGACGAGAAACAACAGTCTTGCAACACACTGTGAGAAGAGTAAAAGGAGGCGATGCGGGGGGTCGACGGTCAGTACATCACTTTCAGATTTGACCCAGTCAGAGTCTTCCTGCAGCTCTATTACTGAGGCGACTGGCCCCGCGCCTCAGCGAGTCTGCTCGGCGTTAAATCTGCAGTACACTGGGGAGAGGAGGGGCTTACTGAAAGTGGGATTGTAAAACATTATGGTGATGTGCAAATTAGAAACAGCCAGGAAAAGATCAGCTGCTCTGTCACACATGCATGCGTGCGAACACACAAAAAATGCGCACACATGCACACAGATGCACACACGGCGACCTACTTTGCCAAGTTCCCGAGCTGTTTCTTGGCAAAGGCTGCGTTTCATACATTAGCAGAGAGATACAGAGGATATATTTTGTCATATGGAAACACAGAACAGACCTTTTACAGAGAGCTTTCGCAATAGCTGCCTGAATGTTGTTTAAGGCTAGTCCTGATGTGTTTCTTAATCCATTATTTTTGGCTGCTGCCTTATTTTTCGTGGTCATACAGCAACATTTTTCTCATCCTAAAGGTGGTGATGCACAAAAAAAACTCCTCCCATCTCAGTGGAATCCATTGGTCATGGGAATTTCCATCATGAGTTTGTTCACTTCAGCCATGAATACCTTGTTGTTTATGATGGAGACAAAATAAATCACTTACAGTCAATGTAACTGATAGCGGCTTCATCGTGATTGGAACCGACGTTTAAAGGCCAATAAGGAAGAGCATGATCCGGCCGGCTCTTTTGTGATCAAAGACTGAAGAGTGGATGTTCTTAAGTAACTCCAATCAATCTCTTTCAATTCAATACACAGAGAATATGGTTTCAATTCTATGTGTCCCACACCAACCCGGTCTCAGTGTGGAACTCATTTATAATCATTTATGTTCACTGGAAACATTTAGTTCTGGTACAGGAGGCCATGAGATGTCTCGGCTTGAATCTAACAATACTTTTTTACTCACTTTAAAGCTGCTTTGAACTAGTTTTGGCCACTGGGGGCAGCAGAAACTCCAAAACCAGCTGACACACATGCAGTCCTGACATATGATCACGTTATAAAATTGTTACTGCATCTACAGCTCCCACACTTATGACGAGATCAATAGAGGGATCTGTTCTTCTGCTAGCTGTATGAATGAATGAATGAAAAGGATGAAGGCTGTGGGTGGAAAAATGTTCAATATCCCAAGAAAGAAACCTCCTCTTCAGCTCTGAGTGCAGAATAGACTCCAGCTTGCTTCGAGTGATCCGGTTAGTGCTCTGAATTTTAGTCTGGCACAGAAGCTGATGTGGACGAAATGCTTCTCTTAAGATAAGACAACCCTGACTGTCACTGCATGTTTATGACTGTTAGTGGCTACCAGACAAAGCAACGTTCAATATTAACAGGACATTTAGCTCTGATTTTAGTCTCCATGACCTTCTGAGAAAAATACTGTATCTGTCTCTGACACATTTTGCATGTTTAGACTGAATGTATCTTTCACAGGGAATATTTCACAGATGTATTCTAAATAAAAAAAGGCACATCATCAAAAGTCAACAAGAAAAGTACAACTTGCAAGATAAAATTGAGCTGTTTCTGTTCACTTCGGAGGCCAGAGCAGGATTTCCATTTTCTTTCAGGATCTGTAGTCATGCTGGTTTTTCCTGGCACCAGAAAATCAATCAATTAAGAAGACTCATCATCTTTTCTATGATCAACAGTTATTTTCTACAGCATTCTGAAGTCAAAGACTTTTTTAATAAATCAGGTTGTATATCAGGTCAGAACTCTGCTAAAGCAGCCACAGAGAGAAACAAGCTTTTTCTCCAGCCACTCCACAGATGTAGGCAGACATTAGCAGCGATGTGACAGAATCCATAATGAATACACGACGGCCCACGAAACCAAAAAACTCTGAAAATAACAAGATAAAAAACCTCATCCTGCATGAATATTCTTTGCTAATTTCAGCAGAGCGCTGAGAGAACAGCCTCTACAGAGGCACAACAATTGATTATTGGTCTGTTTGGGTCAACTTCATCCAACCACAAAGCAGCGTGAACTGTGGGTGGTCCACTATTATCTGTAGCACCGCCGAGGGTTTCACAGAAGTGGTTAGTCATGTACAATTTGCACAAGAGCTGACATCACCTATTACATCGGCCAGCGTGCGGAAAGATACCTGGGAAAAAAAAAACCCAACAGCCTATGCATCACAGCTGTTGTCTTCTCACGCCGTGCCAGAGCTCGGCCTGTTCTTCACTCCCTCTCGGTCCATGCAGAGATGTTGTGCTGTGCTGTAAACATCCTTCTGCCCCTCACAGGATGTTCGGCGCCCCATACTCCGAGTTCCGCTCAGTGGCATTCAGATGTCCATTAGGCTGCTGAGAGCCTATAACATCATTACCGCCTCTTTTCTATGGCACGATACAGGCTTAACTAGAGAGGGAAGCAGCCATGAGCCAACTGATGAAGTCCCTGCATGTAGCAGCACTGACAATCAGTATGTGAAGTGTTTGCTGTTTTTTGCTCTGCGTCTCTCTTATTATTGTTCATGTTTTCAGTTCTCCTTCTCACCAGTACCACCAACACACATTTCTGCAGTTTGACGATAAGATAGATAAGACGGTAGTTTTCATTTTAAGGCTGCATTAAGCATGTTTAATATGCATGGTCCATAATTTTTAAATTGTGGCACTTCAACAAGAAAAATAACCATTTAAACCCACTAAATGAATATTTTCTCTCAGTACAAACACTAAGAAAAATGCTCCTCTTCACCAAAAACCACCAAAAAAGACAATCTAAACCGATACTACACACGTCCAGCAGCATCTGGTGATCAGGCAAAAAACAAACACTGAACTGTTTGCTCAATTCAGTTATCAGTCTTTGAAAGCCAAACACAAAACTGGTCACTGGGGTAAGTTTCTTGTGCGTGCGGTAAACAAAAGACAAGAAACTAGCCAGCACGGGAAATAGCACAGTTGTGCCTTCTGGATCTGATTACAAATGACCTGCAGTCTTATATCATCTCGATAAACAGTGGGAGTCAGAGAACCTTTGGTTCTGGGTCATGTTCCAAGCACAGTTAGATTTATATAAGCATATAAATATAGTATTTAGGTTTCAAGTACAGACTGCACCTCCAGGAGAATCCAACATGTATCAGATGTATATTTCATTGTCAAATAGGAAAAGGAAATTAGTTGCCAACAATGTTAGGACAACCCATTCATCGTTTCAGTCGTTTTTAAAGCAGAAATAGCAAACGCGGCTCGTTCAAGTCTCTTAAATGTGACGATTTGCTGCTTTTCTTTGTCATTTTTGACAGTAAGTGAAGAGTCTTTGTGTTTTGGGCTGTTGGTTGGATGAAAGATTCAATTTGAAGGTGTCACTTTGGGCTCTGGGAATTTGTCAGAGCCAATACCACCTTATTGCAGATGGATCTTTCTCGCCTACAATTTCTTGTTGACCAACACATGCACCAATATCGTACAAGTTTTTTAGGCAATTAACAAACAATGTCATCATTCGCCATTCTCTGGTACTCTATAGACCAAAGAACAAATAGATGAAACATTCGACAGATTAATCGACAATGAAAATAATCGTTAGACGACCTCTGCCTCACACCGAGTTGTTCAGTAATAGTTCAGAGGTCTACAGCTGGTGGATTAAACGGGGGGCACGGGTGGTGTGGGGATAATATCCGAGTTCAGATGGAGCACGGGTTCATGAAAGAGGTTGCATTCCAAACAAGACCAAGCATGACTGCAACATTTCTGTTTACAATGAAGCAACTGAAAGACATGACATGATGTTTGGGGAAAAAAAACTATTTGTATGTAAGAAACAACTATGATCAACTGGATAAAATGCGCTGATGTCAGAATGTACACCACCCATCTGGCGGTGAATGCTCCCCCTGAGACATTTCAACACTCTCTGTATATGTGTTCTGCATCCCATCACTTGGATTCCTTCCCTTTTAGCTTGGACGCTCATCGTCAAACCCTACGGCGACGACATAAAGACCGCTTCTCACCTCAGGATGTGATAAGCATCAGATCGAATGTGCCTATGCCAACACCTATCCACTGTTTCTCACCATTTTACTGTATCATGATGCGTTTACTTGACACTGACAGCCCAGTTTCGCTTTACAGGCAGCAGCACGTGCAACACGTGTCCCAGGTTGGTGTCTTTATCAGACAGGCTTACGTTACCTGAACCGCAGCATTTGTTGGGAAATAGCTCGAGGAGTGCAGGTGTTAGAGAAGCACATCATCCGGATCTAACGAGCAAAACGACATCTTGCATCCAGCTGAATTGTCTGAGGATACATATGTTTGCTTTTAAAATCACATCATGGAGATACTAGAACAATATTTATAACCTCTCTTTGACTCTGTCAGTGGCTGCAAATTTAAACTTTCAAGTGCCTTTACTTTAGTTTATTTTAGAAGGGATGGTGCAAATTATTTAAAGTCCCCTAGCTAATGATTTAAAAAGGATTAATAATATAAACCTTGTGATGCTTTCTTCTGGTTTTTTAAAATTTGTTTTTTTACTGTTTTCTTGCATGTATTAATTATTGTCTGATAAAAGCTTCCATCTGTATTTCCAGCCCGTTCTCACTCCCAGTGCATCAAATCCAGCAGCCTGGTCAGCGGCCCTACGCTTCAAAGCGTTCCTGTAGTGCAGTAGTATAACGAGCAAGAAGGTCCACATCAGGGGGAGTTGGTCTGGGTGGTTGGTTGGGCCATGTTGTGGACTTCCCCTCCGGAGACCTGGGTTCATGTCTTGCTTGTGACCAAGAGTGGCGTAACGTGAGTAAACATACATAAATGACATAACTGACATCACTTACGTTACATGATACAGGTTTAGGGCTGGGTATCAGTAAGAAGTTTTGAAACCGATACAGATACCTTGACTTCAGTACTGTTTCCTGAATGAAACTTTTTCCGATACTGGTTTTATGATCTGTTTTTAACAAAAGATTAGCACATACATGTAGTGGCCCCGTCTCTGACTGCGAAAATATTGTTTTTCCTGCATGCCTCGAGACAGCCAAACAACAGCACTGATCTTGGCACGACAAGCATGCTGCATGCTTATTACCTCACTGAAACTGGTGAGATTAAACTCCTAAGGTATTGAAATTTGGTATCGAACGACTAGACATTTTAAGATACTCGATAGTATCAAGGTAAAGAAGTTACACTGCTTATTTTGACCCATTATTTGACACATTGGGAGTGAGAATGTGTTGGTATGTAGTCAATTTCAGTTTACAAAAATTGTGAGTGATTCTGACAAGGAAGTCTTGACCTGGACGGGGAGGAAGGAACGGGTTCAGCCTCCAGCCAGCCTGGCCTCCTGCTGTTGTCCGTCATTTCGTGAGCACAATGAGAGCTGATGATTGAGGAGAGCGGATAGAAAAGGGTTCATGAAACAGGAAGTTCTCAGAAAAAAAAAGCCCTAGCTGTCTGCGAGAGATGCTGGGCGCGGGAAAACAAGAAACAGGAGGAGAAGCTTTTAAAAACGATGTGGAAACACTCAGAGCTTCCTCTCTCAATCAACAGCACCAAATATAGCTTGTGGACATTTCTCATGGGCTCAGCTTTACATTCAGATAATCTCTCCCATGTGACTGAAAAAAAAAAATATGTCTGAATTAGACTTTTAACATCTCAGCCAGTGATGTTACCAAGCCCAGGACATGAGAGCAGACCTCATGCAAGCCCTCCAAGTTGCCAAGGGCACCACCAGATGTCAGGGAAAACAATAACAATCCCACACAGATGTGAGGGAGGAGTCCTCCTTGTTGCATGAAAAGACCTCCTCGACGCTCAATCCACCCGCCCTGACTGATGCACGCCATATTCTTTGCATTAACATGGCAAGAGAGGGGAGAGTTGTGCTCCAGTGGTCGCAGCACAGACAACAACCCAGATGCCTAAGTATTCATGTCAGTGCATTCACGCCCTCATTGCCAGCATGCCAACGTTCTCAGGGAAATGCACACGGCTCTGCTTACAACTATGGTGCTGAAATGGGGGAAAAGACTGCATTCAAATACCAATGTAGCTCATGAAGTAAGAAAGGAGAGGCTCATGCTCGTGCTAAATACTGTTTGGTGATGTCAGATGTACAGCCGTTCACAATGGTCATTCAAGCCCTCGAGGCAGCACGGCTAAAGGACAGATGATGCAGCGCAGTATCCTCAGGACTTATGAATATTGAAAGAATCTGTCGCACACGATCTTCTTCCAAAGCCAATGTTCAGCGCCAGTACAGAACATACTGTGTTCCCCTTTTTATAGCGAGACAGATAGGAAACGTGTGGGGGTGGGTTGGTGGAGGGAAGTGTAGTGCGACCAATGGAGCTCTCCTTCCTTTAGACACCAATCATTAATATGATAATTATATTTCAAACAGTATGCGCAGTTCTTTCCATAACCATAATCATGCCTTAATCATACGTTATCTGATTTGCACTGGTACGGTATTGTAGGGATTATAATTTAGGGTAAATGCAGGCAAACTGTGGTTCAGAATCATCAGAGATTAAAGCTCTGTCTGGCAAAAAGTTGAAACAATGAATACAAAAGCAATCAATCTGAAATATCAGTCACTCTGTATGAATCTGCCTGGATCTGTGTAGCTGCCTTTGTCGTTAACTTTAAAGCTGCAGTCACGTGTTTTTTGGCCACTTGGGAACAATGTTGACATGTTGTCATCTCAAGTTGATGTGAAAGTTAATGTCTTGGCAAACAGCTTTCAGTTTCCACATCCAGCAGACACAGAGCAACACCAGCATTCATTTGGAGTCTACTTTATGAATCAAACATTCACTTTCCTTTTGATTCTGATGTTGGTCGCTGACAGAAAATATCTGGCTGCTAAAAACTCCACTATGCTCACGAGCCAGTTGCTGTTTTTGTCAGTCTGATGTTTAACGCTGGTCAGGTAGCAAACAGTGTGTTTACAGTGAGCTGTCTGCTGCAGCTAGAAATAAGGCTGAATTTGCAAGCCGAAATCAAAACAATGAGCTGAAAGATGCTAAAATATTGATCATTATATGTGGGTTCATCACTGCCAGCAATTCAATTTACTTCTTTTCATCCAACCCACACTCCAAAACCCAAAGACTCTTCATTTACTAACATAAATGACAAAAAATGCAGCAAATGCCTACATTTAAGAAGCTGGAACCAGCAAACATTTGACATTTTTGTTTTAAAAATGACTGAAACAATTAACCGATTACCGAGGAAGTTGTATTTCAATTGACTAATCAGTTAATCAGTTAATCGAATAATCGTTGCAGCTCTATTTCCAACTACCATCAACTTGAATGGATCAGAATACATTACTCCTAAACTCTTGAAGTCTCTTGCAATTCGTCAATTCATAAAAGCTGATTAATATGTCTAAAATATTTTTGGCAGTTTACAGTGAGAGCTTTTTCCATAAGGAGTCTCTGGGAAATCAGGGAAAAATGTTTTGAATGGGTCAAAACAGCTAAAAAAAGACCATCACAGAGGAAAAATGTGTTCTTAATATTACTCCTGTGGCACATGAGTACAAAGTTTCATGTCCGTCCTCCAGGATGTGGTTTCACATCCTTATTAACCACATACAGTACAGCATGTACAACACGAGCAAACACTGAAACTGCACTTTCAAGCACCCGTAAACAGACTGCAACACAGGTGAGTCATGCTGCGCTGAATGTCAAGTACGTGTCAGCTTTTAAAAAGGTCTGTCAGTTTTAATGCGAGTTGTGAAAACATTATCAAGCGGCTAACAAATTACCAATGATGCCAAATATTCAGCGCCTGAACTCTGCAGTCGGTGCATGAGTCACAAAGCAATTTCATGTACCGAGGGGAACGGTTCTGAAAAACATCCAAACACGGCGGCATTATCAACAAGGAGCAGTGGGCACCAGTCACAGGCTCAGTGGTGGACATAAACACACTGTTATTGTATCAGGACCGCTTAACATCACAAAACCAACGTCCTAAAAACTGGACACAGAATTAAATGAACACCTGCTGTGAGTTCTGATCCATCATCTGAAAATGCTCATCAAAAAGAGCCCCTGTAAAGCAAGATTTGAGCTCATAAAACAGCAGGTGGTCGGGGGGGCTCTTGTCACAGGTTTCAGATGTTAAATTAATCAGATGGTTTCATTATAAAAACAGTGTGAGGCCAGGAAGAACAACAAGTACACCTGCAATGCATGACTGACTTGTAATGGAGTATTTTTAAGAAAAGGATCTGAGTACTGTACTTCTTTCACCGCTGGCGGTTCTGAACAAAAGGTAACAAAATCTTCCAACAAGCACCTATGAAACACATTCACTAACACGTTATATCAAGTTTTTAAATCCATACAATGAAAATTCGCCAGATTCCAGCATGTAACTCTGTAACGCCACAACTTGATGTTTTTACACTTTGGTCTTCGTACATATTGAATAAACTGGACTTAACATGTTAATTTGTGAGCATTAGAAGTGCTGGTGGGTGGATTATGTTACTGTATCTTGCAAAGAAGCTGGATTTGCAAACGTGATTATGTTATCTTATAAATCCAACATGCCAGGCTATAAATTAAGCGCTTGTGTCTGAACCACAGTGGTTCCGACCCATCGGCATCCTGTGAGGAACAACTGGCAGCCACAGAGATGGTTTAGGTTTGAGGACCTGCTAGAGAAACGACAATGGCTTCCTCTTCAAGAGGTGAACACAGATGCTGCTATAGCATCAGCTAAATCAGAAATGGAGTATATTCCATTGAAAGAAAGGCAAAGAACAGCACTGAAAGCAATGGAAGGATGTTTTTGCTCTTCTATAGTAAGGGTTAGTAGCACTCTCCTACAGTCCGTGTCGTAATATCATTTATACACTCATGTTTCACAAAGCCTTTTTCAAGGATGCCCTTTTTATAACCAACCATGACACTGTTACTGTTCCCAGTTAACCTGACTTTCACAGTCTTTCGTTGCCTCTTTCCCAACTTTTTTTTTTTAAGAATCGGCGCCGTCTTTACCCTACAGACATGGGAGTGACATGACTCTTGTGTATTTCCCATAATGTCAAACTACTTGTAAAACGGGATACACTACACTACACTACAAACACTACAAGTCTCACCGTCGAGAAGGGATCCGTTTCCAGAGGCATCTAGTCTACGCAAAGGAAAAAATAGCACAAATACCAATATAAAAATACACTGCTTAAAAATAAAACGGGCTCCTCTGTGCATTGCACCTGCATAGCTGCCTGTTATTCTCCTTGGTGTCAATGCAAATGTTTTGATGCAGCTTCAGCTTCTAGGCTGTTTTAAATAGCCTAACCTGCTGAGCATGTGCTCACTACTTAACCTGAGGCGTACAGTAGAGTCTGGTGGGAAAGTGTGGCTAATTCTGCCAATTCTTTCCACTACATGGAACCCAATTTTTTACAGGTCACTCGACTTTCCCTGTCAAGTGCATTAAGTGCACTGACGGGCTGACAGCTTCACACAACAGCAGCTTAGGCTTTCAGAACAGGGTTTTTTTGTTCCTTTCTGTGTGATATTTCCTAACTGAGTTGCTGCTTTTCACAGATTTTTTAGTTTCATGGCTGTGTTTGTTGCAGCGATTAGCAGTCATTACTCTGGCATACAGCCGGAAGGGGATTATCTGGCCAAAAAACTGCCCAGAGAGTTTAAATGGGTGTTCTTTCAGATTTTATCCGGGTATGGGGGAAATGTTTCTTCATATCGGAGGATTTCATCAACAACGCTTCAACTCAATTATCAGCTGTTTCTTCCGCTGGCCGTGGACACATTATAAACCTGGAAAGATGCCCTGTTGGGATCTCTTTCTGCAGGCGAGTCAAGCACCGTGCACTAATCCTCCAATTGTCAGTGTCATTCTATCCATCCGAACATTTCCAAAGCTCCATGCTCACATTCTGTGTTGGCAAGAAAGGAAATTCCCAGATTCCCAAGGTAAGATACTTGACATACTTTGATTAAGACATTGAAAAAAGCAACAACAACATGGAAGAGCAGTCAAACGAAGAGCTGTAAAAGTCCAGTGAAATAAAATATATTCTTGATTGCATCTCTTTTTTTCTATTTCATAATCTAACCACACAGCAAGGTCCTGTGAGTGGTTCCCTATCGGTATTGCCACGGCAAAAATAAACCTGGCCCTCGGTCAAATTCACTTTTAAAAACAGCCCCAAGGATGTCAAGGAATATCCTCCATGTGCCTGCTGTGGGCCCTAGACTTGACCTCCAAGGGAGCTATTCACGTCATTACTAACTGGCTCAGGTTTCTCTGTATGCCTGGGGATGGTGTGACAAAACCATTTAACTCTGTACATGAGTGAGCTGCTATGAATATTGAGTATGCGGCTCTTAACTCTCAAATACTATATAAGGAGGTATTAGGAAAATCTGAATCGGACAAGATAGCATGTGCTCCCAGCTTATAAATTTGAAAAAATAACCTTCTGCTGGAGCTTTTTGGTTTAACTAAAATAACAAGAGCCCCCCCCCCCAAGCTAGTCCATATTTTGTTTTCATCAAGGTCAGTCTATGAGCTGTGGTAATGACTACTATAAAGAGTACGGACAATAATAAACTGTAATTTGGGACTTGTATTAACCTTGCAAACCAATTAATTGCAACAATGTTGAGTGTTTTTTGGCGAAGCTTACGGCAGTCTGGGTTTGACAATAATAATAGTCACATTTTCACAGTAGAGTAAGTTAGCTAATTGGGGATCCAACAGAAAAATCTCTGCAACAGACATTTGCTCATAGCCGCAGATAACGCAGGGTGGATGAGAGGTCCAGAGCAGTGTATACTGGCTGGAAAGGGGAGCCTTTCAATAGCGATTTGGCATTTGAATGTGTCAGTGTGTTGCAAGAATTAAAAAAGAGGCACTGCAGGTTCACCTTTGGAAGACAAACAGGCTGACAAACACAGCCTCCCAGGGACCATTTCCTCTATTCCATATGCCAGAAGCCCCCTCCCACACAGTAAATCAGGAAGCCTGCGTGTCACTGACGGTTTGTTTAGCTCGCACAAACATGGAACACCCTTAGAAACCGCACAGCCTCTGTCCGCTGTCCTCTATCTGCAGCCCACACTGCCAGCCACTGCACTCAGACAAAAGCTCGCAGATGCTTGCCTCTGAAGACATTAGCCCGTGACAGGTCTCGTCCGGCACCATGTGGGCTGAAATGAAACTGGGGAGGAAGAAAAATGACCCCTCCATAATGTATGAGCGGAAAAATTACCTCGAAAGGTCTCACATCCCGGAAACTGAATCCAGAACCTTGAGGGGAGCACTTTGAGTCCGGGTGCTTTATGTGCATCACTGTGCTTTTGTGTAATATGATAAGATCAGCCCGGGGTGCACCGACAGGAAAAAACATATAATGTATACTCGGGTTGCTGATTTGATCCGAGCTGAAACACAATGAAGGTTCAACCCGAATGAGTTTGAAGGACAGTAAAAGATGCTGAAAGAGGATGAAATTGGCTCACGCATCCTTTAATAAAAACATGTGAGCGCTCTTGCAGTGTCCACAACAGGACAAGGAACATGGGAGGTAAATCAATAAGAAGCAGGGTGCAGGAGCCAAGTGTGCCACGATGATTTATGAGGGGTGAAGTTTCATGAGCATCGCCATTACTCTTGCGCCCGTGAATCGGCCAGCCTTTGCTCTCATCAGAGCTGGTTGCCAGCAGTGTTTGTAGGATCGTGGATCAGTTAAACACGCATGTAATCACCGCGCAGCCATTTTAATATCACAACAACTGCTGCTAAATGAAGGGTAGGAGAGAAAATCACACCTTTGCCACTTTCCTGCAGAAACACGATCCTAAATTCAACCCCTCAATAAAACACAGAGCTACTGTACAGCAGTATCAGCTACAGTTTGAATGAGATTCCACTGGCACAACCTTCTAGATGCCATTGCTTTAGGAATACATCCATCAGACCCATGGAGATGGCGAGGGCTTTGGGAGCTATGCTGCCAAGACCTTTTGTCTCACCCACGTTTAATAGCTGTTTTCTGGGCACTGGCAGTAAACACTCTGCAGGGTAGTTTGGGGGTTGAATCTGATGGTTTGCATGACGTTTCCCACTTCACAATCAGCTGATGTATAATTTGTGTAAGCCCTGGCCGTTGGGAGATGTCAGAGAAAAAAAAAAGGCCTCACAGACTCATCAGACAGCGCTGCCAACTGGCAGCATCGACGCGATCGCAGTCCAAAGCGCCCTGATGACGGACAGTGACGTGAAAACTGTTTGACTCGGCTTACTTTTTTGTTTTTTCTGAACATTTGTGACAATTTCCAAAATCATGATCAAGTGTAGTAACTTAGATGGTGAATTTAATGATTCACAGTTATTCACTTCCAACATGTCGTGTCAGTGAAGTGGCATGACATCCATACTGCACAGAGAAAAGTGAAATGCAAGTTATTGGAAAACCACGGATATGTTGAAACTTGTACATTTCTTTACGCTGCAACTTGTTGCTTCTTTCGGTTCAGTCATTCATTTTATCTTGTGAAAACACTGTGTGGTGAGATTGAGCCATAAACACCACTTTGTTAGGGTTAGGAAATGATCATGTTTTGGCTTGAAGTACCTGTTTTGCACGCCAAAAACAGCTGTAGACATTACAAGGTCTCCTTTAAAAAAAATAATCTGGTTTTGTTGCTACAAACACAGCCGTGGATGTCCCAACTTCCTGTCCCAAATATCTGGTTTTTGTCACCACAAACACAGCTGGAAATTGTCCCAAGATTCTCACAAAAATAGCCAGTGGTGTGCTCACATGTTGAAACACTGCGGCCCATTTGTGGAAAAATATGAATCAGAGCTAAATGAATGACAGTTGTGGGGCTGTTTTGCTTTGTTGCCAGGCTACTGTCAATCAAATCGGATCGAACCACACCCAAACAGTCATGATGACAGTGAAACCAATGTTTTTTAACAAGAAAGAAAAGAAAACTTTAAACTTGATGGTTGTCAATAAGAGTACATAGAAACCAAGTTTGCAGCATCTTTAACCAGTCAGGTCCAACAGTTGCCTTTTCCTTTCAAAATATTTTAAAATGACCCAAATCTGTCTTTATCTAACTGGATTTAGTTCCCTAAACTCAACCATACATGTTATGTCTTTTGTTGCAAGGGCAGAACTTGCGGGAGAAGAAAAAAAAAACAACTTTTTAAAGGTTATTTCTTCTTTTAAACATGCAAAACGATTCAGAACAAAGTCTAAAGGAACAGCAGCATATAAAAACAGGACACAAAAAAAACCTGTTGACTTTTAAATTGACTCTTGATTGCTGTGTTTTCCTTTTCAACATAATGGGCTGAATCAAACTGTAATTACTACACATAATAGGCTGTCTGGGAACACTTTCATCACTGCAGAATCCAGGAGAAATCAACAGCTTGCTGCACAATTTCTATCAGCGGTGAGGCGTTGACAGAACAAGTCCACAACTCCGCCACCTCCCTCACAGTGACACCAGTGCGTCTTTCTTCAGCCTGGCATCCTGTGCCAACTGTGACCACCGCTATCACATCCTCCTCCTACGCATCATAATCATCACCACCATCATCACCACCATCATCATCCTTTTCTCCTTTCACTGTCCAGCCCACAAACTTCCAGCACGTCCAAATCTGCCGCTTATGTAACCATGCAGATGATTTTACCAAGCAGTGACCACCGCGAACATCAAAGCCTCTCAGCTGAGTGGAGCTGGATTATTGTTTCCTGCCTGTGATTGATCCCTTTAAACACTTTAATGGTGATTATTCCATCTATAGAATGGATGTGTGGCCGGTTTGTACGTGAGCAAATCCGTGCCACCACAGCCGAGTCAGACATGCAATGCGAGCCGATGTAACACATCGATCCTTGAAGTTCACCTATTAACAATGCCACTCTGCAAAAAAAAAAAAAAACGCTGCGTAATTTTTATTCCGTTTTAACGGCTTTTACGCATTACGCATAAAGCATGATCCTTCTGTAGGCTCCAGTGGAGTGAACTCTCGACGTCTAACCTCACACATCGTGGGGAAAAAAGCACAATTAAGCTGGTAAAGGTGAGTGCACGTATCTCACGAGAGGTATGGATTATGTATTGGATATAAATGTTCGAGCACGACGCGCACGGATGGCCTAATTGTGTCCAAAACCTCCAATAAAGACAGCTGCTCCACTATATTCTATCACATCCATGTTTTTTCACTTGACAGAAGGACAATGCAGATTAACTGGACCCCAATTATGGATGCTCGTGCAATATATTCATAATGGATTCAGGGCATGACAGCAGCATATCCCGTTAATGCACGTGTCTCGACCCTGTAATCCAGAGGAGAATCCGCACATACAGTTGGAAAATGACCTCGATAAACACAAAGCGATGAACAAAAACGCATCAGCAGCTCTGCATTCATTCTACACGACATTACTGCAGCTCAGACAACATGGAAGTAACACACACACACACACACACACACACACACGCATAGCACACATTCACACTCGTGTCGGCGCGTCCTACCGGAGAATAAAATCCAACAGCAGCGCAGAGGTTTGAACCGGAGCTCACACACACAGAGACACACACACGGTCCAAGGCAATCCCCAAAGTGTCTTCAGTCCTCGGCGCGGAGCAACCAAACGCAGCGGATCTCCGGCTCTCAATGAGCGCAGCTGAAGCGGCTGTCAGGTTGACGTTGGAAGGCAACCCACTACTTCCTGTTACATCATCACACTGTAGCCCACAGCTGAGGAGCTGCGAGCCGTGGCGAGTTATTCACAGCGCAGGGATGGATCGACGCTGAACTCCCACTCTCTGATGCACACTTGTACACTTTGAGTTGTTACACTGTGCTTCATGCAGTCAGGAAAATTCCCTTTGTCGTTTTCCCCTACACAGTCTGCACAGCTTCCATGCAGCTGGTAGGGATGAAGTGTCTCACTAAGAGGGTACATTTTTTCATGATCTTGTCATTTTTCCAGCTGCTGGCCCACATTAGTAGTCCTGTAGTGGGTGATGGAGAAAAAGCAGGGCCGTAGACAGAATTTCACCTTCTTACGACATAAATAAGACTTTTAGTTTTGGGATTTTTGGCCCCCAGGAGGAGCGCCAGGCTTTGAAGTCAACTTTTGTAGTGGACATTACGTTAAAACCTGGACACAGCCACGGAGACAGAGCGCCGTTCATTGTCGGTGGCGCATGAAACCAAAATGTCTCGATTTCCCGGCGCTAAAAATACCCCGATCTTCTGTGTTGTGGGGCCCAAAGAGCGTGCGCACTAGAGACTTCCGCCCACCGAGCCGACTAACTTCCGGTTTGGTGCCCGGCTAACTTGAATGGGGATAAAATTATTTGAGGACAATGCAAAACCGAGTCATTTTGTGGGGGATGTGACGCTCAAAAAAACGTATCCACCGTTTTACAGACCCTTCTTTCACAGTGTTAGCTTATGGGAAAAAGTCTCTTTGGGCCGCAGTTCATCACGTGAAAATGCAATTACACAGTTTGGCCACTACGAAAACTGGCTTCAAAGCCTGGTGCTGTTCCCGGGGCTTGGGCCAAACCGTGTAATTGCAACGGCACATGATGCTCTATCACAATCTGAGCTATTCAGTCCAATAACATTTGGAAAGTCTAGAAGAGCCGCAAGATTAAATCATTTTATTTCTATTCAAGTTAGCTGGGTGCTAATTAGCTGGCAGAAGTCTCCAGCGCAGACGCTCTGGAACAACAATAGCAGAGTCGTATTTCTCTCCAGCTGATGACTGTGTCCATATACACCCTCCTTTTAACCACCATCATCTCCTGAGGGAAGTATGTGGCTGCTAAACGCTCCACCATGTCCAGATGTTAACTTTGTCTGTCTGCTGTACGCTGCCAGATCTTCTTCAGTGAAAGCAGCTTCCTGCAGCAGAACAAAGCTGTGGCCCAGAAAAAACAAAACAATGAGCTGAGAGACACTTGAAATGTCTACTCATTCGACATGTCATAACTCTCTGTAGGTTTGTGACACCTTTCACATCGCACATGATGTTGATAGAGAAATATTTACTGTTGCAGCTTTCATTGTTTCTATTGTATTGTTTACCATTTACTTACCACCGTAAGGATCTGAACACTACTGAAAAGATTTCTCCATAAAGCCAGAAGTTGAATGGCAGGGGAAGGCTGAGTCACTTACTTTTTGAAATGTATCAGATGGATGTAATTCATATTTCAGTACATCGAGTTGCAAAAATTACTGGATACACACAGGGTATGTCCTCAGTGTAGCTGCACAGATATGTTTACGGGACGCTTGACACAGTTGCGTTTCATTTTTTGACATTTTAACAAATTAATATTAACAAAAATTGTTTATCTTGTCATTTTCATTGATTGTTGTTGTGAAGCTGCTCAGCTGTCTCGCCACGGGTGGAGGAGGGGTGTTTGATGCACTGCTGACCAGTTCTCGTGTGATGAATAAGTAATGAAAATGCTTTATATAATTCATACAGCCTATAGAAACTATGAGATCGCTCTTATCATATAATTCCAATGTGTTTTACTGTCTTTTTTTTCTTTCTTTGTTGTGCTTTTTTCTGTGGAAAAACCTTGAACTTGTCTCAAAGACCGGTGGGAAATAAAAACCAGAGGAAAGAGAAGAATATCATTGAAGTTTATTATATAAACTCCTACAGTCCAGTACATTACAGCCATGGTTATAAAACAAGACAGTAAAGCTGATACTGAGCAGCCGAGCAGGACGAACGCTGACAAACTCTTTCTTTACACAACACTGCCTCCTGCTGTTCCTCCTCGCTAACAACACCCGCAGGGCTGCAACTGGGATTTTACAAAAACGGCACAACATTGATTAAAATAAAACAAGTGTTCATGTTTAAATCTGACAAAAATAAATCAGTCGTTGTCTTGTTCACATTGATTTTACAGCTGTGAGGTCATCTTGATTAATGTGTTAGCTGGAGAAGATGAGCCGAGAATAAGGCTCATCCACCGGTTTAATCTGCAAATACTATTGTTCACATTGATTAACAACAGTGGAGCTGCACCAAAATCATTGTAGAGAAGCATCAGTTACTGTACACACACACACACAGGGTAAATATGACGCAGAGGCATTTATCTAGCTTTGGTGTTTCCCATAAAAAATTACAGTGAAATGTTCAAACACAGATCTGCTGTGTGAGACATCATCAGCAAAACAATGTGTTTTTGTCAGTGAGATATATTGAAATAATGTGATTATAATTGCTTTCAGTCACAACAGAGCTAATTCAGGTAGACTTAAAATGATTGTTTTTACAAGTACACAAGCGCTACAGTAGATATGAGTTGAGCTTAAAAATAAAATATGGACATAAATACATTCATCTCCACAGATCTGACGCAGGGCCGACGATGTTGTCGATGTTTTTCTTCCTTATTCTGATCATCCTCTTCCCGTGAGCTGCAACACAACAGAGCGACACAGTTTTAAAGCTACAGTTGAAATAATTTTACTTTTACAGTCACCAAAATAAAATGTTGGCAGTTTATGTTTCTGCAAAACACGGATATGTGACATTCGCATTACATGTTTGTGTGCTGACTTTCACGTTAGGAGGTGTAAGTGCTGGTGGTGGTGTTACAGCGAGACGACACGGCTGCCAAGCCAGAGGTCACTGTTCAAGACTGCATTTCAACATTTGTAAGTTTAAAACCACTTTTCAGTGAGACACGGGAAATTTTCCAGGCAAGAAAACCAGGTATTTTATGCCAAAACCAGCCTGTTCTCACTCCCAATGCGTAAAAAAACAGCTGCCTGGTCATTAGCCCAACACTCTAGTGTCCATCCGGGGTTACTTCCTGAAGCACCCCTCCAGTGTAGTAGTAAAGAGCAAGAATGTCTGGGTCAGGGGGTACTCGGAGTGGTTAGGTGGACCAGATCCTGTTTGTGACCAAGAGCCAGAGTGATTTGTTTTTAATTTATGTCAGTGAATTATGTAAATGAGGTAACTGATGTCACATATGTCACTTACAAAACTTTCATTAGTTAGTTTCCTAACTGTCACCAAGTATTTTTCTGTCTAACCCTAACCTACCCAGTCCAAAAGTCATACAATATTTCATACTGTGTGAACTGTTGAACAGCGTGCTTTATTTTGAAAGTATAACTGGACCCTGTAGATTGCATTTTGTTGCTTACTTGAACCATGGAGCCTTTATTTTGAAAGTCTACGCGGATGTTGCTTATAAGTTATCGGTAACTTGACTGTGGAGACTTTGGTAGGTGAAGCTTTATAGTTTGAAGCTTCAGGACCACAGACCGAGCTGCCATGTCTGACGAGTTGGGACTGAGAACATGTTGTCCTAAACATGATCTTTTCTAACCCTAACCAAGTGGCTCTTAAGTTCAGTGTTGTCATAACATAACATTTAAAATTGAACTTAAAGAAACGCAAAGTTTTAATATATCCATGATTTGCAGAAACATACATCAGCAACATTTATTCTGGTGATTTAAACAATGCTACTAGTGAATACTAATCTTGTTATTTAATCACTACAATGGACACATGCATTTTTGAAATGATTATCATAACCATACCCTTTCTCCGTCTAATGCACTTCATGATGCAGTCCCTCCGGTGTGTGAAGTTGTTGTCGTTGCCCCCGCAGCCGCTGTAGGAAAACACCTGGCATCTCTTGGTCTTGGGGTTGAACGCGAACCTCCTCTCTTCACCCTGACATGTTCCCCGTTCCACAGGACTGAAGCACAGATTGGTAGGATTGAACTCTGTAAAACACAGTTAGATTCAATATCAGTCAGTGTGAAAACAATTAGCCTAGACCCACAATGATGTACAGGATCCTTTAAACCCATCCTTTAAGTGATGTTTCCATTTCAGAGGATGATACAGCAAAAAAAGAAAAACAGATTTATATTGTTCATTTATATGTTTTAACTCCACATGGGTTCATATCCACATACGGTTATACTTCAGTCCGACTACGGAATAGATTGCGTCCGGTGTCTGCAGGCTATCGCACTTAAATTGACAGATTTGAAGAAGAGAGAGTTGTTATCGCAGCCTCCCACGGGGCCCTGCGAGCTATCCGCTTTGATTTATTCCGCAGCTTTCTTCATGGAGAGAAACGCGGCCGTGCAGTCGAGTCGGAGGGAAAAAGCTTGTTAGCGATCATGACTGATCTTTCCCACACTGATTTCAAACAGCATGACTCCAATATTTCCCTCATTATTACTTCATTTGTTGGGGGTCGAATGGGACAAAGGGACGGATTAAATGTGACGAAGTTGTCGATGAATACTGATAGGGTTGATTTTTGACATCAATAGTGACATTTTTTACACAAACTTTTATTCATACTTATTTTCACTGTTAACATACAATTCAATGCTTTATAACCCATTTACTGGGCAACTGTTCATTGCAAAGTTGCAGCTGAGGTTTATAATAATTAACGAATAACGTGTAGCTCATCTATAATTATCTGGCTGGCCGTTGTAAAGTGGTATCTGATCTATATTAACATCAACAATCGCTTAATAAATGGTTCATAAAGCATTTTATTAACAGTGAAATAGCTGCTCATTAAATTTTAATAACCCTATAAATGTACCATTTATCAGTGATGGTTATTAAAGGTGTCACTGACGATCTTATAGCTCATGATGCATTGCTGTAGATTAAACTAGTTAACAGTATATAACGTAGTTAAACATCTACAGCAGTAAAATGACACATACATTAATGCAGCAGGAATATTAATCAATAAAAGATATAGTAAAACACTGACAGGGAACATTTTACTGCACGAGGAGTTTTCATACTGTAAGTGCTGATAATACCTATATTTTTACATTTTCTAAGTAAGGTTTTGAATGCAACTTACTCATAGTTGAGTATTTTCACAGTATGGTATTAGTACTCTTACTGAAGTATCCACCATTAACTCATTGCTGTGTTATTGTGTGCACTATTGGCATGTTTGGATTTATGCTCCTCTATCCATACACATCACAGCACCGCCCACTGAATCTCTAAGTGTACATCATCTTATAACCACAAGATGTCAGTCTTTGGTTTCTGTTTTGCAACATAAGCTCGGTACAGTGATGCAGGCCAATCTAAAAAATGCTTTTGTGACTTTCCAAATACTCCCATCATCAGTGAAAGCTGTTTATCACCTGGTATTTATATCTAACATGAATCTTTACTATACATCCTCCTCAAAATCTGTCTAATTTCAGATCTGAATAATTGATTGTTGCTCTAAGGAGTTTCACTTTGATGCCACTAAGAGATATTGATGCCATATGCTGTAGATCTAATCGCTGAAATACATTTTAAAGAAGTAGATTTATGAGAAGGCGGTGCCAGTGTGGTTCACTCATCCTGAATCTTTCACTCTCTGTATTTTCTGACATGAGTGAAATTGAATTCTTGAAATTATAACTCCTTGAATGAGTTTAGGGAAGCAGGCCAGGGTCTCCCTGTGCTCTCCAACTGCAGCACAAAAGAGCCTCGGTACACGACAACCGTGATATATGCCCCCCCTCGCTCCTAATACACATAAAATTAGTAATTGGGATACGTGACGAATGGGCTGTGAGAAGGAGCCACTGATACACTCAGTTTCTGTACTTTGCCTTCCACAACAGAAGCAATCTTGCAAGCTGTCCAGCGTCGATGCATCACTGCACCTTGGACGTTGTATTTCATTTTATTACAGTTACATTATTGGCAGCTTACACAGATTTAATAAATGAACTGGATTTGCTTACTTTGAGGTTTAAGCGGAATTCATAATTCAGCGTGCACTGGTCTCCACTCTGAGGACAGGCTGATTGATTTAATTACAACAGTTAATCTATCCCAAATGTCTGGGGCTCTGTGATGTCTGCGATGAATTAACTTCCTCTGGCTTTGTGCCTCGCTGTCTGCATTTATGTGAGCTGTTTTCTCATCTTGAAAGAGAATAAAAATATTAGTGGCAATTTATTTTCCTCACTGATGAAGATTTCTGAACTAAGCAATCTCTGATGTTGTTGTTCAGACTGAAAAAGTTCCTTTTATAGTTTGTTCAGACGGATAGCAAAGCTCATTTTTGTCTTGCATCATCATCATAGGACTGTTTGCACTGTCTGTGATTCATTGCCCGAAGCAGCTAACGTTCCAACTGTACAGATGTTAGCTGTGAGCTAGCAAGTACTATAGGCACCGACCGTGTGTGTGGTCAGTGTGGCAGCTCAGGGAATGGGAATGTGAGATCATCAACAGCAAATCACCCATCTAGCTCGTTAGTCGCCATGATAAAATGATGGCAGTTACTGCACATTTTTGACGGGAATTTGGGACATCTTCAGCTGTGTTTGTAGTTTTTAAGGAGACCTCTGGACCAGCCATGTTTTTTGCGACCAAAGCACGTATTTTAAGCTCAAATATGTTCTTTTCCTAATCTTAACCAGGTTGGTTTTTGCCTTAACTTAACCTAATGATATGCACAGTGTTGTCAAGGGATAAAATTAGAAATCTCAACAAACATAATGTTCAAGAACTTTGGTTTTAACTTTGTCAGTAAACAGCCAATCACACAACAAACAAACAATCAAAAAAAAGATCATATTGAGTTGCTGTGAGTGCAGAACCTGAGGACAAATAGACTAAATGTGTGATTACAGGAGAAGAGACCATATCCCCCCTGTACTGGCCTCTCTTCATTGGCTACCACTGAAATACAGGATTGATTTTCATTTTTTTACATTTGTTTTTAAAGCACTGCATGGACTAGCATGGACTCCCCTACTCCACCTCTTGACCCCTCAGATCTGCTGACCCCTGCTCTCCATTCCTTGCATCAAGCTAAAATCCAAAAGTGATAGAGCATTTTCAGTTATTGGCCCTAAGCTGTGGAATAGTTTGCCACAAACAATTCAATCACCCCCCTTTTCATACTTTCAAAACCCGACTAAAAACCCATCTTTTGTCCCTATAGATGACACAGTAGTCATCATGAAGATGCTTCAGCACTCTTTGGTTTTTATAGGTAGATAATACATGACAGCTGGGTTCGCTATCCTCCAAAAAACAGCAGCGCTGACCCAAAATGCACCGTGATTCCCCATTCCCTACTGATCTCAGAACACACTGAGAACTTCTGTTGTTTATGTTATTTTTCCTCCCATCTCGCCCTGTTTTCCACTTGTCTCTGTACAAGTGACACTACATTCATAAAGCCTTGGGATATGCAAAAAAAATGTCAACTCGTGTTGTCTCAAGTGTCTCCACCTGAGAAATATGTGTTTATTCTCGTCCGCTTGTGCTTTTCCATTGACTTTAAATGCAATCGTGCCACATCGCTGTCTGAACACAATGTAAGTCATACTGTCTTACCTCTTGGTTGATTAGTGTCGTTCGTTTGCACCTGAGGTTGACTCAGGCTTACAGTCTGTTCCCCTGAGAAACAAACACATCATACACCGAGATCAGTCATTTTAAAGAGCACTTCAACATCTTGGTTAATGTGCTTCATTGCTTTCTTTCCCAGAGTGAAATGAAAAGATCAAAACCACTCTCATGTCTTTGTCTTAAGAACAGAACTGGAACACGGAGGTGATTAGCTTAGCTTAGCATAAAAACTGAAAACTCGAGCACTTTCTCCACTGAGTTTCCTGACAATCTCACTCTCACGACAAGATTCTGGGAACTTTTTTCTTTTTTTGACAGAGCGAGGGTATCCGTTTTCTTTATGCTAAGTCTTTATGCTAAGCTAGGCTAATTGCATCCTGCCTCTTGCTCCATACTTAAAGGGACAGTTCACCCCAAAATCAAAAATGCTTATCAAAATAACCTTGCCATTAGCAGTTTCGTACACCCACCAACTGTATCATCATGCAGAAGGAAGCATGAATCTACTGATGGACCAGTTTAGATTACGTGTTGCAGTTGTAGTAGATAGAAAGAAAATGGTTAATGGTTTGAGTTTTTGGGTTTTATTTTCCTCTTCCTGTCTTTGTCTGTTTTCCCACCATTTTTCTGTGTATGCCTGTGTTTCATGTGTTCATTCGCCCTTGTGTAATATTTAAGTCTGTGTTTTTCCCTTTCTCTTCGTTGGTTTGTCTGTTTTTGTCCTGCGTCTCCTGCCTTCCTGTGTCTGTTCCCCAGACCTCCAATTCCCTGATTTGTTCCCCATGGTTTTATGTGTTGTCAAATGTATTTTTGGCGCTTTGAGTGCCACCTAGTTCTATTGTACACATCTTTTCGGCTGATACCTCAAAAACTTGGAAACTAATGCCAAACAATCTAGATGGATAGATGGCAATACAGAGTAAAACATGTGTATTTTTGATTTTGGGGTGAACTGTTCCTTTAACACACAAACATGGTGCACATATTCTCATCTCCCGTTCAGAAAAAATCAAGTAATATTTCCCAAAATGTTGAACCATTCAACACAAACGTTCGATCTAATGAGTGATTTTAAAATAACAATGACAACAGAACATTAACATATGAATCAAACTTGAAGTACAGGTACAGTGTGGTTGCATTCAGTCTTACCAGCGACAATGGTGGGCTGCAAAGCCATGAATCTTCTTGCGGACTGTGTGTGGACCTCTGGTGCCTTCGTTGGTTTTGCTATTTTGACAAAAAATAAACAGAAACATGAGATCAGAGCGTCTCCAGCTGTCCAAAGCACATTTTCCGTCAGCCTATATTTAGAACAGATCTCATTAATCCCAGTCATCAATCATAATTAATGTCAGTTTAATTTCATTAGTATTGGACTGTAAAGGGCGTTGGTCTGCAAACAGATATAATCCAGTAATAAAAGTGGACAGAGTCATCTATCTGAAACTGTTATCCATTAATAAAAGCTTTTCCAATTGATTTTTCAGCACAACACGGGCTGTTGGCAGAATTGGTCACAGTTGAGGCACTTGCTCGTTATTTTCCTTGACAATTTCAATATCTAAACGACTTCTAAGTCCTGCCTAAGTCTAGCGTAATTGAGTGTGCTTTGGTCACTTAAAAACGATTTAAATGCTAAATCAAGGTAGAGCGTGATTTCATGGTCAACCAGAATTCATCAGAAAGTTAATTTTCGGAGCTAGAACTATTTTGATTTGTCGCCGGGCTGAAATGAGTTTTCATTTGTTGTGCACCAGCTGTGATCTGCTGCACCATGGCTGTCTATGAACCCAGAGTTATATAAATTACACCATGCTTTGAGGTCAAAGCCGAGAAAAGTAATTATTTCTGTCTGGCCAAATTAGAAAAGCTCACAATGAAATGTCACACTTCAGTTACAAATCTTCAGCTGACTTGTAAGGCTGAAATGTAGATGCGGTGACCCTTCTGTGGCCTGAACGGCTTTTTTCGTCAATTTCCCATCAAATGACGGCATCTTTCTAGCATTCACGCCTGCAGAACACAATATACCCATCCAGACTTAATTTGTATTTCTGAATAGAACCATGCTGTCTGAGCTGCTTGGCTGTCACCCTTTACTGAAAAAAGGACAAAAGTTCAACCCGGCCCACCTGGGTTCAGACACTTGGCCTGGCACTCCGCCATGCTCCTGAAGTTGTTAGCATTGCCGAAGCAGCCGCCGTAAAAGAACTGCCTGCACTGCTGATTCCTGCTGTCGAAGAAGTAGCGCGTCACCAGCCCTCGACAGGGACCCGGAGCTTCGGCTAGATGACACGGGTTCTTGTCATCTGGGAAAGTGAGAGGGAGAACAAAGAAACAACAAAGACAAAGAAAACTCTTCATTACTGGAATTTCTCTTTTACATATGAGATTTGTTATACATTCAACTTTGGTCTGAAAAATTACATTTTTTCCTGACTTTTGCAACTGAGATACCGAACGGAAAGATGTGACTTTCTTTAATGGTTTGTTTCATCGTCACTCTCTTTGCATTGATCCATGTTACTTTTCACTTTCACTTTCATTCTGAACATAAAGCTTCAGTGATTTTCTAAAAATCAATTTCCTGTAGGAGAGTGAAGTGAAAACAAAAGAGAACCAGCAACACATGAGATACTTCACTGCCTCAATTGACTTTTTAGTTTTGCTTTGACAGCATTTAAAAAATGCTGTAGGAATGAGTCCTAAAACATTTTTGCACTTCCAGTTTCTCTGTCTTGAAGTCGAGGTTCAAGGTGATTTACATGTCATTATACAACACAGGGCTGCATAACGAAATAGAGGTTTGTGATTCTACAATGCCACAAACACAGAACATATTGTTACTATTTATTAACACGTATACACCCAGGAAATAATTCTGTAGAGCATGTTTTAAATTTGAGTGAATGTAAACAGCTGCAACAAGATGGTGATGGTAATGTGGTCTGCATCTTCATATTAAAAGTTAGACAACAGGTAAACACTGTCCGTCAACTGTGTTTGAGCACCAAGCATCAATGACGTAAACACAGAGTCCATCTCTCCTTGTCCCGCTGTAGTCCTGTAGTCCTGTAGTCCGGCGCTGTCAGCTCGAAACACAGTCTGGACAAAGAGTGCAACAGCCTCATACGAGATGTTGTGGTGGAGACAGGTCTCTGTAAACGTGTGCACAACGGTCATGACCATCCCATTTCTGCGACCAGACATTAGCCAGGAGCAGACTTTAATCCAAGCTGGATTAGTCTCTTATCCTCTCCTGCCTACGGCGGTCCGGCCGGTCAGGTTGGAAGGTCGATAGATGCCGTGGGCAGCGATTGTCTCATAGTCTGCTGCTCTTAATCCAAAACCTGTGCTTTCTTTCCAAAACTGATTTATTTATTGATTTTGGGCAATACGTGTTTCAACAACGAAGCAGAGAACATAACAGTGAAAATAAAATAAAAAATGTAGCGAAATTTGAAGGAGCTACTAGCAACTGGAATTAGGCAGGTACTTAACGTTTTATATTATACGAAAGTCAATACCCTACTCCTGAATTTTGAAGCTTTCATACGTCTTCAAAGAGGCGGTTGCTGACAAGTGGCTGAATGAGACTCCAGAGGTTGTCGTTAGCTTGCAAACTTTTAAAAAACTCAAAACTTTCCAAACTTGTCGTAGGAAGCCTAGCAGAGGTCACACTGAAGTCATTCGACACTGGTGTAGTTTATTTATGCGCTACCGTTAGCTTTTGGCTTCTAGTGATTGCATTTACTTGTTTCCAAAAACATAAAAATGGTTATTCAGGAGCTCATTGCTGAACTAAACATGTAAAGATCATGAACTTGATGTCAGCCACAGGTGTTATTTTCTGCATTAATCCAAAATCAAATGGAAAAATGGAATTTTTGTCAAGGGAACCAGGGTGATGCTAACTTTTAGGTTAGCCTACAAAAATGCCTCATCCCCACAGCACTCTATTGTACTGATAACGAATAATGAAATTGCTTTTTTAACCATGTAATATTTCACGACAAAACCAATGATAGTTTTATTGCTTATGACATATTTTGTAAGGGAACACTGAGCCCAATGAAAGTCAGGGCAGGGACATGATAACAAAGACAGACAGAGGAGAGAGCTATTCAAAGCCTGTGGAGAGTATGAGGTCCAATAAATGAACTGCAGGTCATCTTCACAGCGAGCCCACTTCCCGTCTCCCCGGCAGCACGGTGACATTTCCACTCCAGTCAGGTTTCACATCTCTGCAAGCTGAAAAGTCAACACTACCAGCAAGAACATCCTTATGTTCCCTTCTCCCCTGTGAATCTCCTCTGCCATGCCTTTCTTCTCTGCTTTCTTTTCTGTCATATCTCTTCTACCTCTTACCTCAGCTCTCACTTCCCACTTCTTGGCACTCGTTGCATACGTTATCAGTCTCGGGGTCTTGGAGAATTGGGGATCAGGGCGTTATAGCTCTGAGCTACAGTTTGATGATCATCTGAATTCTGCATCTTCCACCGTGTGAGGTTAATGTAAAGTTGTTGTCATAGCACATTTTTGTTTCCAGTTTGTCTGCTTCTCCTTCCTGCAATCCAACTTTTATGCTTTTGTGAGTGAAATGTAAAAGTTAGAGATTATTAAATCTTTGTACAAACTGCATTCAGATTCTCTTCAATCCGAAATCTGTAACTTTAAACGTTTGGAGCGCAGAGGACTTGACAGCAGAGTTGTTGTGGGGGGTTGTCAGGAACCCTGCTGATTATTTGAATAAGCCGTCACTAAACCTAAAATATTCACAAGCCAGTGACAGGCTCACGCTTGATTTGAGTCTGTAACACAATCACAGCCACGGTGTCAAACGAATAATTTCCAGTAGACTTGCTCGGTTTCTTGCAGACTTCAGTGGCGACGTCAAACCAGACAGGTGCGACCTGACAGGCCGTGATCAACATTTCTCAGCAGCTGTAGAGAGAGAGCATCTGATCGTGGCAAGTAAACTGGGTTGTATGGTCCGACACACTGATGCAGGATGATTTTTTTGTCAAAAAATATTTCAATTTTATATCCAGAGATGATTCTTTTACGGGTAAGTTGGCTTTTTTTTCAAACTGAACCCTATTTTCCCACGTTTTTGTATCTAAGTGACTTATGGGGACTACTTTTTTTAAGACTACTGCAGCTGGCAGCCGCAAAACAGCCTTCAGTGTAATCGCTGCGGCCATCATCTCTTTAAGTGCTTGCTTTTGCCTCTGACAGACTCAGATTTTAAAAGTCTGAAGACATGATTACAATGATTCCTCCAGAGACAGACCTTTTATTAAAGGAATAAGATCCTTTTTGTACAACCAGAAACAGCCGAAGCCACCAAACTCCATTTGCAGAAACCGTAATTTTGTCGTAATGGAACAAACTTCATTAAAACTCACCAAAAACATTTTGGTTTGTCTTGTCACTGTTCCAACAATCACCATGTGTGGTTTGTTCGAAATAAATCCTCAATTTTACGCATTAAATGTGAAAATATTCCTGCTCTACATGCTGATGTTTTTGTTTTAACTGCTTCTCTGTTGTGTCAGACTCACTCTTTCTCCTTTCCTGTTATTTTCACATTCAACTTGGTGAATTAAGGGTTTATTAGGAGCAAACCAGAGTTTACTTGGTTAGGTTTAGGCAACAAAACTACCTGGTTAAGCCACTGGTTTGGCTTAAAATAACTACTTCCTTAAAATAATCACCATTGTCTATTGGCTTCACACCTGATCTTCATCTTCTCCGATGGACTTTCTGTCAGTTTATACCACATTCGCTTTTTTTACCATGATCATCGACCCCTGTTGGTACCGCGTCTTCATACACACATGTACTTTTCAAGACTAGGCAAGGCAATCCTTGAGATTCAGATTGTTGTCTCCAAACCCCACTATGTTTTTATTGCTTTAAACTGCAACCATCATCCACTTATTTCCACACTACATGCAGTCATCATGGGTTTACACCGAGACGGAGACAATTAGCTGAGCAGACAGTGTGATTTGCTGCCTGAAAAGCACCAAATACAAACTCGGTCAAGTCTAAATTAGGATTCAGCTGAGTCCTCTGCCTCCTTACCTGTCTAAACCGAATGTGTCCCAACAGATGAGGGCTTCTAATGCGCCTCCCGGAGGTCATAAACGCTAAACACACACTCCATTCGGTTTATCTGTGAAGTCTCTGAATAACAGCACTCCTGTGAAGGGCGACCATGATTAAGAGGCTATCATTGTAACATCTAAATACATTTCATGAGGTGACTTTGAGTTAAAAGCGTGTGTAAAAAGACAAGAGTCAAAGGGTAGTCTAGCACGCTCTCTAGAGCCATGCGGCGATGAATAATTCAGAAACAAAATTCTCTATCAAAGCCGTGAAGGTGGAAGAGGTGATTTGTGTTTTGAGGAGAATTATCGGTCAGCTTTTTTTTTTTTCAAGTGCAGGATGTGAATTATTCTGTTTGTCGTTCCTGAGAGTTTTGGCTGCTCTCCAAAGAGAACCTCAATAATTCAGCAAAACAGACTTCAACATTTAGGACCGGCTCGTTTTCATGTTTTTCCTATTTTCCAATTTTTCCCTTTTTGTTTTCAGATCATCTCTCTCTGGCTTTGACACTCAAAGTGTACAATTGATCTACTGAAAAACTATTTACAGCAACTCTGCATCGCCGTCCCTCCCTCATCGCTCCACTTGCTCAATTGATTTCCCTCGGTTTCCTTCAGTTGCTTCAATACATTTCAACATACTTTGAAAGCGTATTGTTGTTTGCTTCTAAAAGTGCTGACACAACCTTTGGCCAGACCTCCCGTGGAAAAATATATATATATATGGCTGATGGAATAGAAATGTAAGCAAAATAAATGAACTCTGGTGTGAAAATAGCAGTTGCCACTGGATGGAGACAGACGTAATCCGATCACAAAGACATTCAGCTGCCATATCAGCCATATCCAGTCCAAAAATGGGTCCTACATAAATCTGGAAGGATTGAAGGCCCAATGTCGATGAGGGTTAAAGGTCAGTGTGTGAAGACTGAGCTCTTAGGAGAGAAATCCAAAAAAACCTTTGTTTGTCTGTTTAACAGCCTCAAACCCCCCAAAATTGTCAATTTAGGCCAAATAAAACAGCAAATCCCACAACTGCAGAGCTCGAACTTAAGGGATTGGTTGGTATACAATTAATTATCAAAGTCGCCTCATATTTTCCCAGTCCAGATTTCCCCTTAACAATCTACCCAATTCTGCCACCTCCAGCAGCATCACATTGTTTGTTCTCTTGGCTTTTCTGCCCCTTTTTTTTCTCCTCTGCTTCCTTTGTTATTTTTTTAACAATGCCTGTGCTCACACACTGAGATAAGGACCCACACAAAAAAAAAGTACGACTGTCACACAGAGGAACACTGTGTTTGTGTCTCTGACCTCTTCAAGCTGAGCTGTAAAAAGGGGACGTCAGACCGAAGGAAGAGTTTGGGACAAAATGGTTATGACTTATTGGGGTTTCAGTAAAACATCAGGCGCTGAGGAGAAAATGCTTTTTTCCAGGCTCAGAGATAAAGAAAAAGAAGGATGCCGGGATGTTCCTCGCATCGGTTTGTGACCTTTTACGTGAGCGATCTTTTAAGCTGTCTGGGAATGCGTCATCAAGTGTAAAAATATAGGTACAACAGAAGGTAAACTGATCGCCGGAATGATTTTGAGTGTTGAAACTGGTAGTTTTTGTAGTGCGGGGATTAAAATGTCAGTGATTTGGTGATAACAAAACGGCTGCAGAAGACGTGAGGCCTTGAGCGATGCTTTCTGCAAGTTGCGAATGAGGTGACATTTTCAGATGTCTGCAGCTGTTATACAAATAAAATAAATAAATAAAAAGGCTTCTTTAAAAAGTCACCTTCTTGTTAGTGTGACTGCACTGAATCAGATGTCAGTGAAGGAATCCAACGTACGTCGTTTCGGGAAAAAGAAGAACAATTCAACGTCCTATTGTACGGGCTGGTTTAGACTCATGCTGAAAATAATAATGGGTAGTATTGATCGAAATTAATAGACCTATGTTAATTTAGTTGAATTTTGAATTCATTTACAAATGCATCAGACTTAATAAGCCAGACAAGATCATTAATTTGACTGCAGTGGAGCTCAAGGCGACCTCATTTTCTCACTAATGGCCTCGGTTGTTTACAGCGATCACACTCATGTCTGATGCTGCTAGATTATGCAGTACAGTAATATACAGTTTTTGCAGTTAGTTTCCAAGAAATGAACATATTTCAAAGAGTAAGGTAATGCCAAGGATAAAATCAGCCCAGTGGCCAGAATAAAATGTTGGTGTAAACGTCTCTGTGTCATACGTTCACATTACATGTTACTGAGTGACAATAAACTGATATTTTTGACGAGAAGTCAGGACATCTCTAACCATATTTGTTGGGACAAAACTTGGTGTTTTCTAACGAGACCTTGGGACATCTCCTGCCAAAGCAGGTATTTTAAGCCAAAACATGATCTTTTCCAGTTGAACTTTACAGATATTTTCTTCCAGATCTTTCAGTAGCTGTATCACCTTCTATTAAGGTGATGTGGATAACACGTTCAAAGATAGCGGAACAAAAAGTTGACCTTTCTGCATCCCACTGATCTCAGAGCATCAACATGGCTGCCAAGTGGGAGATCACAGTTTGAGACAGTGTTTCAACATATAAGCCACCGGATAGTTTTAACGTGAGACCATAGTTTGAGATGGCGTTTCAGTATTTGTGAACCTGAAAGCACTGGATATTTACAACGAGACGTTGGGACATTTTCCAGCTGTGTTAGTGGTGACAGAACCAGGTAGGCCGAGGTAACTTTTCCGAACCCTGAGCCTAAATCTGACAGCATAGACATAAACATAACAAAATGTAAAGTTTCGACTTATGTATGGTTTTCTGAAACATATATTGCCAACATTTTCCTGGCAATTGAGTTCTCATGACAGCTGCTGAGCTAATGATGTGCTTCCTCAAGCTCCTGCATTTTGGATCCACAGAGCACATCTTCCTCCAGCTGAGCCAACAGAGAATATTCACGCCCCAGAGTTCCTCTTAGCCTCTGAGCCGGCTGACTTCCTTTTTGGCTCCACGCACACAAATGGGATAAAATAATTGAATCAAGTGGCTCTTGTAGACTGTCCAAATGTGATTGGAAGAGATTGATGAAATTAAAAGTGAAAGTTTGGTGATAGAGAGAGTCGTTTGGGGTATTTGTGACACACAGTTTCACAGCTGCTCCTTTTCCAGTGATTGTTTATGAGAAGAATCGTTTTTGGGCTGCAGGTGACACCTGATGATCTGGAAGGTAGCAGGCCAAAAGCCACCTAGCATCAGGACAGACTTGGGTTTTTTTCTTTCCATTCTGGTTTTTGACTTGCCCAGTAAGACAAAGTCACCACCCAGTGCAGTAAAATGATTCCACACATGGAAGTTTAGTGTAGATAAAAGCAACCACAACTGCGTAACACTGTTATGCAACGAGTCATTTTTTTGAGCCGATAAAAACAGGCGTGAAGCTGCCCTTTTAAATGCCATGATACGAATGCGTACGTCTTGTAGCTTACTCATAGTTTGCTCATGCTCATGAGTAAGACCGTCAACGGTGTGCTGATGTGTCACCTTCACATTTCTGTCCAGCTGTTTTATTTAATGTCACCTCTGGATCAGATACTCCCCCCACGATCACACTCGTCCTCACAGTGTTGACATGTTTGTGAGGAGACTGACGAGGGGTCACACAATGAAGGCATCTACCGCATATGGTGTCGCCCGCTGGATGCAAATTCATTCGCGACCCTCCTGTCCGACTGCCGTAACGTATCCCGTGGCATGCAATAAGAAAGTTGAAGGTTATTCTCTGCCGGTGGGAGAAAGCACTTTGTCACGGCACAGAATAACACGCCATCGAAACACTTTGATAGATGTGTTCTCGCCGTGCCATCGAGGGCATATTTCATGTTGACCAGAATAGCTTTAGTGTTAAAGATGTATTGTTTTTCCTGCTGTAGATGGCAGATACACTCACATACTGTACGCAGAGAAAGGCGTCCTCTCTGGTTTCCTTTTACGTGGACGCACAGTGTTTTTCACCTGCTGATCACAACACCCCTCCACTCACTTGAAGCGCTTCTAATCCAACAACTTCTCTCACTGTGGATGAATTCAACTCCCAGGAGTAAAAACGTCTTAATTGCCGTAGCTTTGATTGCTTGTCAAGAGCGGCGGCATTACTGACGTCCCACTTAACAAACAGCTAAGTGCAGCGTGGTGCGCGACAGGTAACACCATGCTTTTTACCAACAACTGCTTAAGGATGACGGAGCAAAGGTCAGCGAACGCGTCTCTTGCTCATGTTCATTCACACAGTGACCTTTAACCTTCTTCTTTTTAGTCCTCCTCATGTGCTTTTGTGTTTTTATGAAAAACTCAGATCTTACTGTTGTGTGTTGCTCAGGGTTTAACAGTTCTTTGTGTGTATTTACCACAGCGCAGCGCAACACAACAGAAAAACCTTCAACAGCTGCCACATAACATGCTGGAGGTGTTATTCTGTATGGAGGAGAAGAGAACTGAAGCAAAGTTGATGGTCAAGTACATGTTTTTTTCCATTTTGCAAAAAAAGAACACACTTATGTGCCTCTTTTACAAGTTATAGGTCTCTCACTCAGTCGGTAGCAGTTGATTTATTTCTCACATCAGCTCGTAATGACAATCTACCTAGCTGATGTAACACATCCAAAAAACGACATACTTATCCTGACTCCCCGCTATAAATGTCTGTTTTCATCTGCATTATTTTGAACTCGGCACACACCTGGGAACCCTGCCAGAGCTCCATTCACAATCCGGTGGGGAAAAAAAAAAGTATTTTTAGCTACATTTCACATTACACTCCCATTGGACTATAAAAGAAAACCACACACAGTTGTAGTTGAATAAACACCATTTCCTATACAGGCACAGATAAATAAAGAGAAACACACAGGGTAGATGTTCTCACCACAGATGAAACATTTGCAACTATCTGTTTATTATGCTCGTTATGTGTCCTCAGATTTATTGCTTTCTTTATGTACTTGATTGGTGTAATTATTTACACTGATAAGTTTTATCTTATTTTATTGCATGATAAAATATTATATTGCCTCTCTTGTATAGGGTGTGCGCATGTTGACATGGGCAGTCACCATCCTGTCACCGCCTACACTGCTTTTACATTACAATTAGGGCCCGTGTCCACATAGCGTCTTTTCCGGGCAGAAAAGCGCTGACTGTGCGCTCGTTTGTTTGTTATTTGACATCAGGACATCAGAGAAAGACAGATGTGGGCGCAGGACGTGATCCACAGGAGACAAAAATACCAGCGTCTCTCTGAAAAGTTGATAGATTTTCAACTCAAAGCACTCAGAGCGGCCGCACAAGATATGGCGATGCGCCATTTTTCTCTGCTGCTGCAGACGCTCGCTCCTCATTGGGAACGATTGAAAAAAGACGCTGCCGCTCAGAAAATAATGCTATGTGGACAAAGGGCCTGAAGCTATTTTTTGTTTAAACAATTGAAACTTATTCTCATCTAACATAACAAAACATCTTGATCGTAAAAGTGAAATATGACGGGTTTTTTTTTATTATTTTCAATATTAAAGCAACATTATGTAGGAATTTTTGTACTTTGAAATGTATTTTATGTGATTTGGCTCCAGTGCAATAACACTGTTGTAAATACAAATCCCAGGTTTTCTGTAACAACAATAATATCAATGGCTAATATCAGATGAGCTAACTAGCTAAGGGCAGTTACAGTTAGCAGCAGTTAGTGGTTACTATAGCAACGGGTAAAGCCATCTATCTCTCAGGAAAAACCTTGAGGCGGAGCAGCCCAGAGAACACCAGAGGGGAAAACCAGAAAACACTTTCCATAAATTTGATTCACTTTCACTGACACAGTTGATTCTGTGTGACACGGTGCCATAAAACACTCGCCACTTTTTCCTGGAGATCCAACCGCCCACGTTACAGAGTGCAAATACAAATGATGGAGGCACAGAGTGGGAGTGACAGAGACTCACTGCGCCGTAAATGATTTTTAAAGCTTTTAAAGGTAAAATATTTATAAATGTTGCCTTTATAAAAAAGCATAAATCTAACACACATGTGGCTCGTCCATGTGTGTTTTTGCTGTCTACTAGCCACCAACTAGAACGATGCTGCTCAGTTATTTCCATTGGGAATGCTGACTTTAAACCTGCGACCTGTAAACTGTAGTTATCATGTTACCATGTGTGTAGCCATCAAGTACACAGTAAAGAACCTTAATTCTAAAAACTGTCATGATTCAGTGTCTTGTTCTTGTGTTTTCTGTTTTATTTTGAAATTTTACCCTCATGTGTCACACCTCCTGTGTGGTTTTCCCTCCCAGTGTTTTTCCGCTCGTTCCCTCACCTGTCCTCTTCCCTTCTCAGTCAACCTGTTCCTGATCCCTTCGTTAGTGTGTCTGTGTATATAGTCTTTGTTCACCCTCACGCCTTTGTCAGTTTGTTCCATGAGGTCCGTGTGGTCAGATGTTTCGCTGTCTTGGTCTGTCTTCCCCCAGTGGTTTCCTCCAGTGGTTTCCTCGTGTCTCCCGTTTGGTATGTTTCTGATTTTGGTTTCTTGTTTCTCGTTTGATTTGAACTTTGCTTTTTGGTTGAACTTTGTTTAAGTTTTAGTTGCTACTTAGTTTTTTGGTCCTTGTGACTCATTCTTGGCTTATTGTGGATTTCTTGGTTCGTTTTGTATTTTCTGCTTTGGTAATTAAAGCTCACTTTTGGTTCCCCCATTTCCTGCCTCCTGTGTGTCAAAAAAAAATGACAAAGATGCTTTTGTCTACTTCTCCCTGAAGTCAAGGACTCATTCTTACAATTCCACAAATTTCAACCTTCAAATCAACAATGTCATTGTTATGCGCAACATGTGACGCTAGACTTCAAAACTTGACATTGCATAGCAACAGCAACTAAGAGAGGGAAGGGCTGGGCAGCTTGAAGTGAGGATATAATCAGCATTTGATGCATGGTAGCAGCGGTTGGCCTCCATGAGCTCAGCCTCTTCATCAGGCCAACCAGCTGGCCCCCTTTTTTTTCATTTACACCGTTGATGATTATCAGAACAGTTTCCACAAGAAGCATCTGTTACGAGGCGTTAAGGGTTAGTAATTTTACATGATACGTAATCGTGGTGGGAAATACTAAACATTCATTTACAGAGACATCAGTGGGGAAGTCCAATAGTTTTTGTTTTCATTATTTTTCAACACTTAATTCTACTTTAATTTGTCATCAATTTAGTATGTGTAACGTATGAATAATACAACACTGGCCGTCTCTCTCCTAAAAGTGCCCATATTTTTCATTAAACAGACGCCTCCAGGAAAACTGTTCAGAATTAATGTGCTGGCAACGTTCCATTTGAGCCGCATACCAACAAAATGACTTTGTAATAAGATTTTATGCCCAAGGTGCCAATAAAGTCTAATGAGAAACACAAGTCCTTGACAACAAAACTGATCATTTGCTACCAACAACAAAACAATGCATAACTATAATACATCCCTGTCCTGTGCACTATTATGAAAAATGATCCATTTGTATAAAAGATGATGGGGTCTGTGTTACTGTTGACTTCCAAAGTGGAGTTAGTTGGATTTGTTCAAGGTGAATCTTTTGGAAGCTGTTTCGTAAACTGTTTTTTAATGTACTCTTCAGGGCAGACCCACCTGAGACGACACACGTTTCCTCACAAGCTTCCAAGGTCTCAAAATTATTGGCGTTTCCCCCACAGCCTCCGTACTCGAACGGCTCGCAGCGTCCCGTGTCCACACTGAAGAAGAATCGGTCCTTGCTGGCCTTGCAGGGCCCCGGCTCGTCCCTCAGGGCGCACAGCTCGTTGAAGATGAAGAGCTCGGGCAGTGCTTCATCTAAAGGAGTGGGTAGAAAAGACAACTTTTAGCGCTCTGCTTCTTGTGGCACTGCGTGAAAAGGGTTTTTGTTATGTGTGTGTGGATGGGGAGGAAATTAGGTCACAGCATCAAACTCTAACCCCGGGCTTTGAGATAAGGTAAAGTTGCACGCCACTGTAATTTCTAAAAGACTTGAGTTCACGGTTTGACAGCCAACTGTTTTTGAGATCCTCTGTTGGGAGACTGTGTGAAAGATTTGCTTAAGGCAAAACATGGCCCGCTGTGTGACCTGACACGACATTTAGAGAGAATAAAGGCTGCACAATTCATCTAAATATTATCAAAATCACATTATGGCCAACTGCAATGTGCAGTTGTTTTCAGTTCACAGCTCGCATTAGGCGACTCGACATACGCCTCGAGTGACCGCTTGTGATCGGATCTCACTTCCCTGACTCTATATGAATAAAGATGGACACTGGATAAACAGACACTATCAGAGTTTCACAAAGTTTATAAAGTTTCTCCCGACTCAACTCACAAAATTGAGTGATTCTATAGTGGAGCCTGGAGAATTTCCTTTTCCCCTCCATCTACTTCTCTCCCTCTTTATCTCCTTGCTGTAGTAAGTTGGCGTTCAAGTTTGCCATCTGCTGCGGTGTAAGACGTTCTCAAAGTGTTGGAAATTGTTTTTAAAGGGGCACTTCGTAGTTTTGGAGAAGAAATTCAAACTCAATTTTACTACTTACAATATTGAGGAGGTGACAAAACTTAAAGATATATTTATTTTTTCCATAAGTGAATAAACACACTGTTCTCAGAGGAATATAAGGTCCCCAGAACACTGTTTGAAGCTAGGAAGGTGGCAGGGTCCACCACATATAAACAACGTAAAACAACATGAAATTGTGTTGTCCTTTTAAGGTCAGTTTGTTTATTCAGTCATGAAAACAAAGAGAGTTTGTTTATTTAGTTTGTTTAGGCTTAAAGAAAACAATCAATGGAGATCTTTTTCTTCTGATTAAAATGTATTCCTTAAAACTACGTAGTGCACCTTTTAAAAACTATTAAATATAGGTTATTGTGGTCATTCTAATTAATATAGAAAACATGAAAATCCAGCATCGGTCGGGCTCTACTCGAGATGTAAGCAAACAGTGTGTTTGGTGCGGACCCCACCAAAAGTAAAATCAAGATTATTTTACATTTTTCAGTGAAAATTTTAAAAACGTCTGAGCCCTGGAAGCAATAATTTAAAACACATCTGTTTTAGGCTCAAGCCTGCAGATGGTCTTTCGTTTATTTAACTTGCAGTGAGAATTAGGAACCATCAGTGAGCACCTGAATCTCCCCAGTAAACAAAAGCAGGCCGAGGCAGGTGGCGGCTGGCAGGAGAGGGTTTGAGGGAAGGCAGCAGCAGATATTTCACATAAAGCAGCACACAGCGATAGGATGCACTGCAGCAGATCAAGCAGTTCACTGAGCAGCTAGAGACAGGATGATTGGAGTGTCTTTACGTTGACCTGCCCTGCTGTGGAGCGCGTGTTTGATCGATGTATGTAGGGTGACTATTCCGCTGGAGAAAAGACCGAGCTCCCATTATTCATAACTGTCATGATCGGATACAGTTGTGGACGATGAATTAGCTCTGCATAGACACACTTCACTGTCATGCATAAAAGCTGGCTTTGTCAGATCCAGGAAATAGGTGACATAAAACCCTTTGAGCTCTTCCACTGTTGCCAATGTTAAATTACTAATCTCAGTGTGCTGCTGGGAAAATGGTTTCCTCTGGCCTCATCCCTGCTGTTTTTAGGTCAAGTCTCTGTTATGCCCGCCTGTAGCTGTGCAGTTACTTCAAAACACACTGAGAGGGATCTCCGTCCAAAGGGATTCGCAGACGCCGAGGCTCGAGTGACGGCGTTTTAAAATGTCTGTCTGCGATGCACATGTTAATTTTCAATAACCTCTGTGTTATGTGAACACTCATTGAATTTTTTAAAGATCTTCTTCAAATGCATTTTTCATCATATTAGCACAAATGGAGAGAGACGTATAAGGGGGGGAAAGGGAAGGGTTGAAAAGCAACTGTGGAAACAAGCTGGAAATGGTCTCCGAACCACGAATACATTCTGATTTCATCCTGTCATACATATCATATTGATATTTCTACACTGTGCATGGTTCAGATTACATGTTGGCTGTGGAAGCTGACTTTCATGGGGGGAGGTGCAGAGGATAGTGATGGCACGATTGCTGACTGCTTTCAAGCCAGAGACCACTGTTCAAGATGTTGTTTAAAAATTTGTCAGCATGAAAACACAGGACATTTTCCGACAAATCACGATCTTTTCCTAACCCTAGCCAAGTGGTTTTTGTGCCAAAATTAACCAGTAAACAAACAGTGATGTCACAATATAAAATTCAAAAAAAATTCGGATGTGTATCTTTCATACGTATCAACTTTTCTTTAAAACCTGTCATATCACGTTTACATTACATTTGACCAGACATTAGTGTAGAGGGGATGTTACAGCTAGTCAAGATGGCTGCCAAGCGAGAGACTACTGTTTGAGGCGTTATTTCAACATTTGTAAGAGTGTTAAGGAGATGTAGAAACGCTTTCCTGACATGTTTGTGGCAACAGAACGAAATATTTTTGTGGAGATATCTTGACAATTTCTAGCCATGTCTGTGGTGATACAATCCAAAACCTGATCTTTTCCCAACCCTAACCAAGTGCTATGTCTTTGTGGCTAAACCTAACATTTCCATAAGCATTGAGTTGTCAAAACACAACATTGCAATTTGAACCAAAAGAGACATAAAGTTACAACAACATAACAGAAGTTTGCAAACATGCACACTGCCAACATTTATTGGCATTTATTAGTTATTAGTACAGCTTCACAGAGCTGCTGGCATCGCTTTAAAGACTGTTTTTTTGGATTGAGCTTTTGTCTAAGTGCTAAAATACGTTGTTAATCCTATTTAATCATTTACCTCACATGTGGTTTTATCATCCAATTCTATTTTTCTTTCTGGTTGCACTGGAAAGCAGGCAAAACAAACATTAAATTCTCTTTCCTGTAAGGTACAAAGTTCTATCACAGCACATCCTCTAATGGGATCCACCCTGCCCTGTCCTATCAGCACAGCAGTCAACAAACAGTCCCCGTGCCAGGCGAGGTAATGAGGGCAACAGCTCCACCACTACAGCCTGCCGCCCGTCTTCACACGTCCAATTCTGACTTATTACCGGGATCGGGGAAACCAATCAAACACTCCAAATCTCCTTCCTTCCCAACCGGATCTGTGGTGCTGCTATAACACGTGGGAGGTGGGGTGAGGGCAGCGAGGCTTCCCTGCAGAGACTCGTGGTATTTTTTATTTACGTTCTTCTTGTCGTGTCTGATAAGCAGCACAAGATTGGGTCGTCTAGAGCAAGGGGAGAAATTACACAGCAACACGGAATCTGTCTATCAACCCCATTTTGGCTATGCAAACACTACGTCACTGCTGAACCTCACTGAACAAACTTTACACAGATGTAATGACAAGTCGAGATTGTTTGCTCTCAGTGGATGCCTCACGCTACCATGGCTACAACAGAAGAATTCCTATTTTGGAGAAAACACAACACAAAGTGGTGCAGACTGGTGTTTTTTTGTACATTTTTTTAAAATGAGACTGTTCAATAAGCCAGACTTTGGCCGTCCAAAAAGAGGGAAGAAAACATCCTTCCTATTGATTTCTGTCTTGTCTGAGACAGACCAAAGTACAATAAGCAGCGTGTTCTTCAATCACTCGTGTCCAGCGTCTAGACAGAGATATTATGAGGCAGTCCAACAGAAAAACAACCAAATTCCTTAATAGTAAAACAGAAGTTGTCCTCGAAGAACACAGACACATGCGTGCATAGTAAATCTTAAAAGTAAAATTTTAAAATGAGTGCAGACTTCACTTAGGGGAGAAGTTTATTCCCAGTGAAGTGCACAGTCAAATGGAGCCATTGCACAAACCACAGTACAGCATAAAGTTACAGATTCTGGAGCGAGCAGGCAAACATGGAAATCATTCTGTGAATTAGGGCTGTGCCATATGGTCAACTGACTTTGAGACTAGGGAACCGAGGTGCAATAAACTCTTGTTTTGTGCTAAATTTAAGACTCATCCCTGCAGCAGTCTATACCCATCCCTATTATATTGTCGGCTGAATAATGCACATAGCTACTCTACTTCCAGTTCCAGTCGTCTGATGCAGCTTCATACACAGACAGTTGACTAAAGGCTACATAGTGTTTAGAAATTAAAACATAGGAAGTGAAAAGCATTATTTATTATTTCCTCCTTTTCGCTGGTCCCCAACTCCTGAATGCCGAACTAGTCGCAGCCTGCAAGATTGCAGTATTTGTTCAATGATGACTTTAGGAAGAAATGAATGTTTCAGGTAAACTTGGGTTTTGCACACCACTTGCACTGGCTCTGAATGAAAACAATCTTTCTTTGCAATCCTCCCAAAGCTCCAGATCTTTTATCAGCAATCGTCCATATTGTTGAACAGAAAGTAAGTAAATAAATATAGTCCAACTCACACAATGCATCAGCAAAACCCTTGGAAGCCAACCAACAAATCAGCCAGCTCCTTGAAATATGGGCCGTGCTGAATAGGGAAACAGATTTTAGATGCGTCAAATTTCCATTGGCAGCCGGTCTCCTGAGTACTGCTGACAGGCTCCGCTCAGCCAAGATTTGCACACACACTCACACATTTGGATAAAGATCTGAGTTGCTCAACATGTGCACGGTGCCAAGCACCTCTGTAATTCCTGATATGGGCAGGTTGAGTCGGTTTGAGGCCCAGTCTCAGCTTGTTTAGTATACCAGAAGATTATCCCATTCCTCCATTTCCAGGTCTTTTTTTTGCAAAGGAGATTTAAGCTCCAACTGTACAGCAGCCATGGAGCAAAAAACATAAAAACTGTCTATTATTGATGACTCAGCGACAACACCAAAGAGCACAGACCGTTATTAGGATGACAGTAAAATATGATCAACTAATAAAACACCCTGAGAAAGTGAGACAGATGTCGACAGCAACAGAGGAAAAGAGCAGAGCGATGCCAAAGTTCTGACAGCTCCCAGTGGTTTTTTCCTCAACTGCAGCACTAACTATACGACTTCACACTGCATGAGAGGAAATAGTTTCTCAAGGGTATCTTCCTTAACATTTCCCATGCTGTGTAATTCGAGAAGGAAACTTAGACAGAAAAGTGGAAAAATGAAAGCGTATGCATAAAAACATTTGCCGAATAAGGATAAAAAAAGGTAACCGAGTTCAGAGACCTTTGTACCGATGCAAAGAAAACAAAGACAACAGGAATGGAGCGAGAAGAAAACAAGAATACCAATACAGATATAATTCAGTCATTCACGGTTGCTCCCCGACAGCACTGAGGTGTATACTGTGTCTGATTGGGCACTAATCTATACGCCGTTAGTAATTAATTACAGAAATGGTGGAGCAGAAATCCTGGTGTTTCTCTGTAAGTTGAAGAAGTGTCAGTGCTAAAACAAAAAAGGCAGAACACAGAGGAAAGGCAAAAAGGCCTTAGACTAAATAGCATGAGAGAGCATGTACCACAGCAGAAGAGGCTGTACTACTGTATGAATTTGTGATTTTAATATCAATACTTTTTACATCTAAGCACAGAGGGATAGAGGGATTGTAAACAGATTGTTTAGCCCTCTTAGTCAAATAATAACAGAACTGAGGTTATGTGCATAATGTAGGTATGTTTGCAATCAGAGTTACATAAGTAGTTATTTTAACCCAAATCATTATGTTTTTCTGAAGTACCAAACTGTGATGGTGCGACAAAGGCCCGGTTTGCCCGTCGCTGGTTTGCTGGAACAGTCATGTCATTATGGGAGTCACTGGCAATTTACCTCGTTAGTCGTTTAGATATGAGGAGGTGTTGATTGAGAAAATATGCAAAACAAAAATACATTTTCGTTTTATTAACTGGATTAACTTTTGATGAATTGGTGCAAGACAATTCAGGAGACATGAAATTTGCTTCATTCATCAGTAAAGCATCTGAGGGCAAATCTACGATCAATGACATCATCACAGTTATTTTTGAAAGATTAAATAACAGAAACTATAAACTGGCATTTGTTGACGCATTCGTCGACGTCACTGAAAGAGTAAAACAGCTGAGGGGAACATCACCTCAAATTGACTCTGAGCTGAACTCTCCTGTGTGCACTGAATATGTATAAATAGTCAAGTTAGTCAGTACTGTTGGAACAATCATCTCTTCAGTGACTCACTTCGTTAAATGGTTAGGGAGTACAAACTTCAGTAAATAAAGGTACGCTGCATTGCAACACTTGGTCAGAGGAGTACGCCTTAGTGAAGGAACCTAAAGGGTGCATCGTGTGGTATCAGAGTTGATAGGCCCGCAGTATAAGAAACGCTGTCAGTGTTTATCAGAGCCGTGCCCTGAGGCGAGTGGACAAAGGGCTGAGGGTGAGTCACGGCCTGTCCCAAGGTTTTTTACAGCTGGACTCAAAAACAAAAAAGGCTGCCTTCATTATATGTATTTGTGCGCTCCTGTGTGTGTTTTATTTGTCTCAAGGGCGTCTTTCTGTTTTGAAGCTCTGAATGGATTGCTGCTCTACCTTCTCTAAGAAATACAACTGCTTTTTTTGTTTTGTTGTTTCATGGAAAGAATTAAATTCATGCACTATAAATTTATGTGTTCAAAGCAGTAGTTTTTTTCTCTTAATGGAGAAAGTACAGAGTGCTTTTGAGTGAACCTTTTACTTTGAAAGAGTGATGCATTATGGATTATACTAGTTTTTTATGTCTATACAATGTCCAAAAATGCTCAAAATGAAGTCCTAAAATGTCTTTTTTGTTGTCCACAACCCCAAGATATTAAGTTTACTGTCACAGAGGAGTAGAAACCAGAAAATATCCACATTTAAGAAGCTGGAATCACATCATTTTCAACTTTTTTTCTCAAAAAAATGCTCAAAACGATTAATAAGTTATCAAAATAGTGCAAAAAGTATGTGACCTACTAACAAGCGTCTCCCAACTGAGGCTATATACCACAGATGTGTGCTGGACACAGTCACATGTCAAATGTCCAAGTTATGTGGTGTCCCTGTATGTCGTGTTAGAAGATGGCGAGCCCACAAAGGAAGTCTGAGAAGTGTTAACTGTCAGAGAAAATATTTCCTCACTCCCAGAAAGACCATTTCCAAGAGTGTGACAGGAGATTGTGTGGAGTATGTGATGGAGCACATGCAGCTGTTTGCTCGGGCCTATTTCCGGAGCCTTGGAAAAAAGTTGAAGCCACAAACCCACCTGCTGTTTCTCCGTGCTACCTGCTCGCTCTCCGTCTCAAAGTGACGTGAGATCATTTGACTGTTGTGTATTTTAAAAGATAAACACCCACTCTGTCTTTTATGGATATGAGACACAGCCCACTGCTCCAATGATACATGTCTCAACCAAACCATCTCCGGCCAAGCGTAAAAAATACAGACACTGGCATGCAGAGAGCATATCGACTAGGCAAGAGCCAATCTTTCCTTTTTTTGTTGTTTATGCATCTCACAGAATGAATTAACTACAGCTGAGGAAATCTGCTGGCGACAGTTATCATTAAAGCTCCTGAAAACAACAGTTGCTTATTTAAACTTTCATTTGCAGCTTTTTAAAACAGTTAATTATGTTCAAAAGTTCTAATTATTTATAATTGTGGCTCTTGAATTTTGATTTAAGCCCTTATAATGTTTTGTTTTTTCATAGTTGAAGTAATTAAAAACTGTATTAATATTTTTTTTGCTTGTTTTTATTTCCTCCGACATCTAGAAGATATTATATCTGGAATATATGACCACATTCTTTTGGTCCTTGACTATTTGTTCTGTTTTTATTCTTAATTCTGCTACTCCTTTTTTTTCCTCTTTCTCTTTTATCTTTTCTGTTCCTGTATATAAATATATCCGTCTTGAAAGTCACATCAGGGTCAGAAACACAGCCCACACAAGTATGCGAGCGCAAATGACAACTCCTGACAACTTCCTGCTCCCGAGAGGAGAAGAGGTGATGAAGGATCATAAATATGGACATGTCTCTGCCAGAACTTCTTCAAACTGTTCAGCCGTGGTTGTTTTGAATCCAAAAGAAGGGCTCAGCCTTCTCTTGTTGTTTCATGCAGTAGTGTGCATGCTCAGACTGCAGCTAAACGCTCGGATTACGGATTACGAGTCGTCAGGTGACGCTCTCCAGAACACAGCAATGCGCAAAGTTGATCTTGTGTAGCTGTAAGCATCTGCCTTGCATCTGCATTCACGTAATTTCTTGGGCCGTGTTTTTTGCCCAAACTCCTTCGGCTTGTCATGTCTTGACCACACAGTTAAGAACCCATTACCAGTGTTATGTTCTCCTCATACAAAATACCACCTGGACATCAGATGCATATGCAAAAACAGTGTGTTTTGTGGGGAGGAGCCGCTGCTCAGAGGTCAGACAATCATACAGAGTGCAATCAGTCTGCAGAGTGTGTGCCAATGATGAGACACAGCAGAGCTTCCTTTACAGGCGGAAGGCTCGAGCCTATAGCTGACACTTCTTCTTTCGGAAGAAGGCGAAGCAGAACGACTTGGAACCAGCTCTGTGGTCAGACATAGACAACGCACTGCGCTTGAACTCATTCAGGCAGTACAAAAGATTACACAAGGGTCAGCTTGAACTCATACAGGCAATACAAAAGTTACGCAAAGTTCAGGGTGTCAAACTGCACTAGAGCTAAAGTTTTCCATTACAGGCTATAACAGACCTGAGAAATAAACAGTCGCACGAATCTGCTCTGATCCGGAGCCGTTTACTGACGGGAGGAGAGCTCAGACACCAGTTTTATCTTCACTTTGGTTTATCAACCCGACTGAAGCGGTGATCCGTGGAGGAAACCACCGTTGTCTGTGTTTATGTCAAGTTACTGTAATGTTGACTGTTGACTGGAGCTGGATGGGAAAAATATACTACTATATAAAGAGAGTAGCGGGGAAAAGAAGACAGAGAAAGAGACAGAACCAGAGTCTCTGTCGAGTGCTGAATAGTGAGATTTGACTTATGCCACTGCTGACTAACGTTAGCTCATGGCTAATGCAGTACAGTAATCTGGCTGTTTGTGGCGGAGAAACACTGCATGAGTGAGGCGAATTAACACAAACGATGCTGAGGTCAGACTCACTTTGCTGGTGGTTAATACACCATTAAACAACCACCACCGCTGATGTAAATCTATCTGATGTGACTCAGGCACAAATGTTCACACATGAGCAAACGTTTTAAAGCGTTGACCTAAAATTTTGTCTCGTTTGCCGACTTCCCTATCACTGAAGTAGCTTGAGTGAATTTCGGGATTTCCCTCGGTTTGTCGTGCACAAGTACACAAATTAACAAAACAAAGACTTGGAGTTTTTCGACATTTTAATACAGAATTCCTGAATCTTTATAGAAACGGCTTCATTAACAATGACCATGTCTACGACACCACAAAATGTTGAGTGGAATCAAACTGGTGAGAGTTTTTTTTTATCGTGCAGCACTTTGGTTTCACTTTAGATTTCATGATAAGAGTCTCTGTCAGGCCGGATGGAATTCAAGTAGAGCAGAGCTCCTTTCACAACACTTAAATCGGGTGTGAAGATTGCTACTTAATGTGCATGACTCCCAGGCTACCAGCAGCAAAATAAGGGCTTGGCTCAGCTCGATAATAGTGAACCTGAAAACTAGAGAGACAATGAACCTGCAGATCATTTCAAATTCAGCTCATTAAGGTAATAGACCTCGGCCTTTAAGCTGCAATAGAGAGATGACCTCATTCCTGCAGCGATCTCGCAAACAGGCAGAACACTTCCTGTGGCGCTGCGTGTTGGGAGATCAAAGTGGGCCTCGAGCACCTTCTAAAGCACCATCTCCAGCGGATCAAAGGAATCCCGGGGTAACGCGGACACGTTTCGTGCCTCAAGGACAGATCTGTTGCCGTTTCTGCGAACAATTAAAGCTTTGAGAGCTCACATTGTGTGGTCGGGGGAACAGATCGGGGGCTTCCCTGAAGACTGACTGAGTGGTGAACCTACTTGGGCAGCGACAGGCCCGGTCCTGCACAGCTCAGTGCACGGAGCGTGACAAACGCTGGCAAGATTGGTGGGTTGATTGTTGCTGGAGAAGTGGAAAAACTTTGCCCTCATGACTCAGTCCAAAAGAAAAGATCATATAATACCTTTCAGCAGAGCCATTACTATATGTGTTGTGTCTGTTTTTCTCCTTGCCTCTAACAAGAAGCACTGCAGGGAAACCTCCTTAATTATCCAAAGGCTTGCGAGACGCATGCATTTTTAATCAGCGCCTGCATGTTGGTATGGCAGGTGGCGAGGGAGGAGGAGGGATGCAATGAGCGAGTTAATTGTCGCTGTGCAACTCGATAGCGTTTGTAGACCTATTTGTCCGTGCCAAGACAGCTTTAACATTCATCTCAGTTTCCAACAGCAACTTCTAAAGTTTTTTCTTTCTTGCTTGCTCTTTCAAACAGAAGACTGGACAGACAAACAAAAAAAAATCAAACTTTCTATCTTCCTTTTCACGGCTCTGACTCCCTTCCCGATATCTTAACAGCTGCAAAGTCGAATAGCTGTTTTTATCAACTGACTTTTCTCCGATGTCAGCTCAGTGGCGTAAATCTCCACGCTCCCCCCTCTTCGACAGCATTATCTATTCCTTGCAATATCTAAGTTGAGCCCCCTACCTGTTTCCCACATGTACCGGATAACAAAACAATAGTGAGAACTCGAAATCCCTCTCGCTTCAGCGATTCTGCCAAATCCGCGCGCTGACATTTGCAAAGTCTGAGCGCCGCCGAACCGAACAATCCCACTCAATGCCAATTAAAGTTTGTCTCGGTCGCTTCTCAGCCAATCAATTGGACAAAGTGCATTTCCTGGGATGTACTCTAACAGGGGTGTGTATGATTAGCTGAGCTGCAGCTCGGTGACACAAATCCTCATAGCGCTCATGCCTTTTGCGAGAAATCAAGCATGCATCTGTGGCAGCAAAATGGTGTCCGGGGCCTGATGGACGACTTCTCCGTCCAGAAGGAGCATATGGCAAACAATGATGCAGGCATAAGTTTGCCATAAGTTGCACAAGCCTGTAGGCGAGAAAGTACCACGGCACCATCTGCCAAACTGGGAGGGTCCCACTTACAAAACACTTACACGTGAATTATTCAGCACATCACTCGCAGTAACAACCAAATGAAAACAAGAGGAAGTAATAGAAAATGTTCAAAGATGGAAAAAATCAAAGGCTTTCAATACAAAGAGCAACAGCATTTTACAATTTGATTAGATTAAAGTCGCTGCTGCTGCCTGAAGTGAAACACGGACTCGGAAACAACTTCGACTTTAATTAAGAAATCTACATTATATAAACTCTTAACTACATAATTTCATTCTCACACAATGGGGGAAGTAACAATTTGTTGCGCGGCTGCCTGTTTGTGAGCCAGTATAGGTCGAGGGGAAATGTATTATCATAATGCTGCTCCCACAAAAGCCCAGAATTATTTTAAATGACACAAAAGAGAGCTGCGAAGAAGAGAGAAAAAACAGTGGAGAGAAAAAGCCACAGTGGGATTCAGTACCGGGCCAGCCAGAGACACAGTAGAAGAATTTTTAACAACTACTTTAAACTCTGAAATGTTTTACTTGCGTTTTCTCACGAGGTTTATGAGGCTTCCCAGTGATATCTGCTTTAATTGTATCCCGGGTGCTGCTCAAGTTTTTCTTCTCGCTGCTCACGTACCGAATGATTCACTTGTCTCAGATCTTTAAACATGTAAGGCATAATTCACACTAAGCTGCTTGTAAATTTGAATAAACAATTTTGGATAATCTCAACCAGAGATGCGAAGAAAAGCTCGATCACATGTAGTTACGGCGCAACGTGGAGGAAAATATGAACGGGCCTGTCGTACCATTTGTCTGCATAATGGGGGTCCAGCTGAGCTTAAGGCATGGCAGGTGGCTCACCTCTATGCAACCTGGTGCCGTCGTTCCACCAGGAGCCACCGGGAGGGTCATGCCCACTTATTCCCTCCCACACATCAGGGATCAGATGCAGAGGTGGGTTTCTTATCCAAGACAAACCAGGCAGCACAGAGAGCACAGTTTAAACACAGTAATTGGCTGTGTGGCAGCTACAGTCACATCTCCCGTGTATTTATTTAATTTATTTTTTATTTTTATTTCAGCTGCTACAGTATAAGAGCGTGTTAGACAGGGAAGCCTGCATGAAAAGGACTGACTTTAAAGGCAGCGTCGTTACCTCAGTGCACACACAGTGAAATTACGCTTTATCATTTAGATTGCAACATTATTCATCGCTCCCCTGGGAGAAGAGCTTCTATGGGGCCTCGTGTAACTGTAGATGAGCTCTAATTATAATAAGCCATGTAAGTTAATATACAACATTAACAAATCACACACACAATAAATAAGTATATGAGCCCATAAAGACACACACACACACAAGGTCCACTGATCCCAAACACAAGGCACATTATCTTCTAATGTAGCTTGAAAAGTGCAGCAGAAATATACTTTCCATACATGCAGATAAACATGAATAACATTCAACTTTTTTCATTATTTGTGTCAGTTAAATAATATTATGACAATATTTTTACCCTATAATTACAAATTATATTGAAATGAAGTGTTTGAAATCATTGTCGTCTTCTGTATTCAAATATTCCCTCTCTGTTGGAGTGACCCATTTTTTTGTAACATAAGAGAGAACTGCAGCTTCAATGATCTTGAAGAAGTCGTGACTAAAACCAACGCAATCATGTTCCTATCACGCAACCACTCGTGTAAACTCTGGTTGTTACTGTTGTGGTGTCATAATATTTTGAAATCTTATCTTTGATGTTGCTGATGTTGTTGAAGTGATCATGTATTGTCTGTCTTTTTTTATGCGGTTATGTTTATTTTCATAACAGTGCCCAGGGACTACAGATGTAGATTAGCTCATAGCTAACTGAAAAAATATGTAATGATTCAATGTTATTGAGAATATAAGGTTATATATTCTCTATATATTGGCAAATATACCAATTATTGCCATTTTTCTGACACTGTTAAAAACAAATTACCATTTGTTTTCCAAAAATATATTATTTAGTAATATATGGATGGATTGCAATGTATTGGAGATGAATGTTTCTAAGCAGCTTAGTTTAAACTATAGGACCCTTAATGTAAGCTAAGTGTAGACTGCTCATACAGTGGAGTGCCTACAGAGATGGATAATCCATGACCACTATAATTAACAATTAGGGATTTGAGCTGTACAGACAAATTAAACCGACAATATCATGCATCGTCTTAGTATTGGCTCCATTCAACAGCTGTGATTTAATACGGCCAAACATCAAAAACTAAAGCTTATGTAAAGATAAAAATCTCATCTCCTCACACTCGAACGCAATCGACCTTCTGCCACTGATAAAAGCTGTAGTAAACTCCACAACAGACACAACGTGGCCTTGCAGGAAGATGTGACGTGAAGTGTTACTGACCTGTGAGTGAGGCATCAGCAGTCATTTAAAACATGAATTTTAAACTATTCATGTTGCCGTCTCTGCAATAGTGAGATATTGTGTTATCTCACTGCTAGGTCATGAATTATATATGAATTAAATATAAGCCCATTCACTATCAACACCTTCACAGTATTGTGATGTGTGCGAGCAGCCCTTTGAGAGTGTCTTGTGTGCCGCCGGGCAACATTATTTGCTGACAGAAATCAGAAAAAGACAACACTTTAGCGGGTCAATAATTCCCACAGGATGGGGCCACGCAGCAGGTTATTGACTTACCGCTGACGGCTTCTACCACATGAAAATAATGACGGTTAAAGCAGTCTGTTTTTCTAAATGCATCTTCAATGTGCCCCATACAATGAAGCCATCATTTGTCAGACATTAAATGGACCCTCAAGGACTCCACAGGCTGCCCGCCATGAATGTTTGTGCCTGAGCCTCCTCACCTCTGATGTGGATGTGATAGCACAGCTGAATCAATGAGACGGACAGAGAGCGAGAGCAAGTGGCTCATTCCCCCGCCTGTGCAAATGTCATCCTCGACTGATTGTACTGTAGATGCACTCTTGATTAGAGGAGAGGATCGATGCAGCGGTCCTTTTCTGCAATGCAGGTTATCATTCAAACAATACAAATGAGAAAAAGGGAATGTTTCTTCTATCGGCAATCGGTGAGCTTTTAGTGAGAGTGAGAGTTTAGTCTGAAAGCACGGTTTCCTGAGAGGGATCGACTGCTGCTGCGGCTGCCGGGAGGACAACTAAGCTACGAATTATCACACATAAAAATACACTTCAGCAAATCCAGCTGAGATCCCACACTGTTTGTGTTTTTATCTCAATTTTGTCCAAATTGTCAGTCCTCTTTGACACTGTCACTGTGTCCTTGTCATTATTGCCGACATCTCAACAGAAAAGACTGGCACAATTTACTCTCAAAAGTCAGCCATTTAACAAAAAAACAAACAAAAAAAACGTGCAAACACTTCTTTTAAACCTGGAAAGGTACACCTGATCATTTCTTTATTTAAGCTGAGCTTGAGCTAACACTCTCTACATGAACTGGAAACTACTCATACTAATTGCTAGCTTATGGCTAACGTCTGTACAGCAGGCATTTCTTTGCCGAGGATGGAAAAGGGATGACCTGCCCAGCTCTGCCTCTGATTGGCTTACCCAAAAGTTAAACTTGTTTACATGGTTTGCATTCTCTTGTTATCTTTTGCTCGTTGGATCTCGGTCACGTTGATCCGTTTAAAGGTCTCGTATGACTGATAGGATCACCCGGATGAAGGGATCGTAGATGAAAATTAAATAAACCTCAGTGTGCTGGAGAAGAGTTGAGCAAAGCCTTCTGATTATGATGGACCCGCATTGAACCAGACACAGATGTGCCCTGTTTGCCTTTTAAACTTGATAATCAGCAGGGCTGAACTAAACAAAGGCAGATCCAAACACATCCTCCACCTCCACACAGCCTGTAATTCAGCCTCAACCGTTTTCCACGCTTCATTTTAGCCCTTCATTTACTCACATTTATCTGATACACTGACTCTGAGCAGCTCTGGAGTGTAAAAAGTTGAGAAATCTCACTTTCAATGACAATCAGCATTAAGAAGTCAAAAAGAAGAAGCCCATCGACCGCTCCCGTCTTGTCTGAACTGGCACAGAGTGAAGACGAAATGATCACTCTTTCATCGGGTATTTACTTGAGTGCTACTTCAACAAGTTCAGACCGAGTTCAACTCTTTCTTTTATCTTTTGTACGTTTAACTGACATTATAGTTGCTACCGTTGAGTCCAAAGCTCACAATTGCTCTGCACACAATCACATGATGATTTCTGTTTCAACATGACTGCAAAATATTCCAATAACACAAGCAATTGAACATCATATTTACATTTCTGGCATGTACATTGCTCTTTCCAAGGGACAAACAACAACTGTTATCTCCCTCAAGTTCAGTATCCTCTAAGACACATCATTTCCTGAAACTCTGTCCCTTAAATAAAGCTTACAATTATTGTCATACGACTCATGCAGGAAACTCCAGTATAGCCTTATCCGTCTGCCAGTTGAAACTTTCCAGTCTCGGAAAAGATAGCACTATCTTTTGGAACAAAATGAGTCATGAAGGCATGAGAAGAGCAGGACAACGTCCCTAATTAGTATCCTTGCGGGTGTCATTCACTCCTCTGTGCAAAATGGAAAATATTTATCCAATAATGTGTCAACATTCAAGAGATTAAAGCTTCCTGTGAGCCAGAGAGAGACACTAATAATGTATCCCCAGCTGCAGACACTGTTGTTCACACACTGCTCTTAGAGATACAACACACTGTGCATGCAGACAGCTGAAAGGACATTAAGAACAAGAGGCTTACTTCTGTCTGTCTTTTGCTCCTGGAGTAATTAAGTCAAATCAACAACAGAAAGTGTACAAATTATGCAGGCACCACACGGGCCAATTCTTAACCAACCGCCAGAACAGCAGTGGTTCAAGTTTATTAAAATGTGATCGGTGGAAGAAGAGCAGCGGGTCATTCTTTGTAGAAATCTGTTTTTCAATTAAAGAGTTTAAAACATTACATTTCTCAAACTGTATCCTGAGACTGAGAGTTCAAACAATTTAACCCTATTATACAGAAACCAAAATGAGTCAGAGTTGTAAGTAAAATCCTAGAAAGTGACTACTAGTCAGTGTTAGGGGTGGGAATGACAGAGTAACTCAAGAAACAATACAATTCACCAAATCCCAATACACCCCTCGCCACTACCCCTCCATTTTGTGCGGTCACGTCTAGAGGTAGAGTGTCTGAATTCACGTTGGGATAGAGGGATAGGGGGGAACACTTCAAACTGAGGGTTGCCACAGTAACACAAGAGAAAACACCACATTGGAAGTGTCTTGAGGGGTTGTCCCACTTCATAGGGGGAGATTTCAACTACTACCCCTTGTAACTCTATTCTGTTCACTCAAAAACAAGGGGTAGGGTTCAGACTTTGAAATGGGACTGGGCCAATATCTGTCCAACAGAAGAATACAAAATACCCCTAAAAAGGTTAATTGCAGGAATTATGTATTTATTCACTGCATTGTGGTGTCAGCTTCACAGAATTTGCATGAGTCAGCCTCTTCGTAAAACCGGCCATGTATAACTTTCCATTTTAAACTTGCACCTTGAGGCACAAAACACCCATACGGAGTACATGACATGTTCAGTGATAGCTACCTATAAAATGTACAACTAATGGGAGCTAGTTGTGGAGAAGCTGAATGTTTCAGTCAGCCACATATATTTCCAACAGCAACATTACATCGTAAAACTCATTTTTATCCATTTGGTCCGGTGCATCAGTACCAGCTGATTGCCCGTGAGCTGTGCTTTCTTATCCTGCTGGTGTGCAAACAAGATGGGAGAAAGATTTCTCGGTTGTCGGGTCTGGTAAAGATGCATCTCTAGATCTGTCATCGGGTGTGAGGCTACCCCGCTGTAACCATCTTCTCAAGTTAGTGGAGAAATGACCGAGGAGATAGCATATTCCATCTAAATATAGAGTCGAGCAAGTATCCTTTGCCAATTTTTGCAGGCGACAGTGCACAGGACACTCAGATTAACCTGTGGCTCATGCTCCACGGAGTACATTTGTCTTCTCCACTGCGGTGTCAACCTCGAGTTGACAGGCTTTTTCTCATACAGGAGACATATCTCCACCTCATTGCAATGTAGTCAGCCCTTTTATGTGGAAGTAGGTTAACAGTGACTCAAAGGTTTGGCGCTCAGGACCAATTTCCCTGGGGCAAAGTCTTTTGGTTGAGCATCTGTGTTCCACATATGACAAATCGCATGTGAAACACTCTATTGTTAACTGTGCATTGTTCAGAAAATTGCCTGGAGTTCACTGACTAACTCAGGGGACATAGCATCGCCTTTGTTTTCTTGTATTTGTTTCATTGTGTCCACTCATGCACAGAAAACAGAGTCAACTGGGGCTCGAGTTGGACAAAAAAGGTGTCCTTTATTTTATATTCTGCAGCTGATGAATCAGGAAGGGCGTATGAACTTAGGTTGCACTTTATGGTTGTGTAAGTCAAACAAAATTGCAAGTTATTCCAAGTCAATTAGATTATATAAGTGTCATCATGAGTTCACGACTCCCACTCAGCTAGGGGGGATCCTTATTTAGTTGTGTGTTCAAAGACTGTATCAGAATACAAATTATATATCAACCACATTGGAATATGCTCACTGTTATTTTATTGGGAGAGGAAAAGACAGACAAACAGATGATAACTACAGTAGTCAACCAGGGTACTAGCTGGAGGCGTCACTTGGAGCAGAACTGAGCCCTCTGCCTCTGATAAGTACAGTAATCTACAGTGATGCTGCTGGGAACAGGCTGGGAATGTCAATACTAGGCCACATGCACAAGTAGGATTCAATCAAGTCTGTTTTTCTATTTTAAAAACAACGTCACACATTGAGATTCTTGGTAACATGCGAAGCAGAAGTGATCAGGAATGTTAATAATGGCCATGAAAATTGCTTAGTTACAGCAAAGATGACTTATTTCTTGCTGTTACTATGATATAATTGATTTCCACCCCTGACCGTTATTATTTCTTTTCATGCAGTGGCAACACAGAAAGCCGGCTTCTTTAAAAATCTTCTGACAGCAACAGACATGCTGGGATAATGAGGGAAAGTCTACGCGCTCCACCCCATCTTTCAAGAGATAACATGCAGAGGTGTTTTTAAGGATTTACTTTCTATTATTCATTTCATAGGTCTATGGAGGGTCCAAGTCAAGTCTTAAGAGTATTTAGAGAGCAGTCTTTTTGAAGAAAGTGAAGTCCTAGTCATATCTCATGTCTTAAGAGGCCAGGTAGATGTCAAATGTTCAAGTCTTTGAAGGATAGGTCCAAGTCAAATCTCAGATCTTTAGACGGCAAGTTCAAGTCAAGTCTCAAGACTTCAGAGAGCAAGTTCAAGTCAAGTCTCAAATCTGTAGAAAGCAGGTCCATATCGAGTCTCAAGTATTTAGGCATAACATACTTCTTGACAGGGTAAGTCAAGTCTTAAGTCTTTGAACATCAAGTCAAGTCTCAAGTCTTTTATAGAAAGTCCAAGTAGTATCTCGGTCTTTAGATGGTCTTAAGAGAGCAAATCCAAATCAAATCTTCAAACAGCAAGCAAGTACAAGTCAAGTCTTAAGTCTGTACACAGTCCAAGTCATGTCTTGGACCTTTAGAGGCCAAGTTGGGTAAAATCTCACATCTTTGAGGCAAAACTTGACAATCAAAAAATCAATGTTTTCTAGTGTATTGATAATTCATATGGCAATTCCAACAGCCTTACCTTTACAACTGAAACAAGTCAGCATAACTGCAAATCAAGCCAAACTGGCTCTTCTCAACAAACTTAAACAACTGTTGTTGACTCACTATGAGTTACCTTCACCTAATGAACAAATTAACAGGACTGGTTTAGCTACTTTCAGATTTTAGGGCGGGCTGGTGACTCGTGCTTTAATGCTGAAACGACTTGGTATTCAAAGTTTAATAACTTAAAAGCCTCTTTTATTTTTTTAATTTTTCTTTCAGTGTTCTGTAGAGTGTTGTCAATTCTCGAAGCTCAATTTAGAGTTTTAATTTTGTGCAACCTCCAAAAACTGAAAGTTTGTACTGGGTCACAAAGTTGTTGTGTGCGTACTCATTATGTCATTAATTATGAACGGCAGTTAGATTTCCAAAGGACGAAACTCAAACCAGTTGAGCATTTCTCAATATTTATGGGTCGCCAAGTCCAGTCTCGTCAGCATTTTGCCTTAAAGTCTCAAATCAAGTCGAGCCCTCAGCCAATCAAGTCTCAAGCAAGTCCAGCCTCACAGCAGACTCGTCTTAAGGTGAGCAAGTTCTCATTTCTACAGCTCTAATTAAAGGTAAACACTAGGATGGAGTACTTGGGGACAACACAGACTGTTGAAGTCGGTCATTAAAAACCAAACAAAGAAAAGTTAAATGAGTTGGCATGACAAACAAAACCCATGATTTGCAAACCTATAAATTAGAACTGGAAAAAGACTGGATTCAAATAGAAAGTGAACGTGGGCATGCGTACGTGCAAACAGAGAACAGGAAGAGAGTAGTGAATTGCATCATTCAGAGAAAATACCTGTTTGATTTATTAATAATCTGTATTCTAATTCTGGTGTTGGCCTCAGAAACAGCTGCTGCTTCTGCTGCAGTGAAACTGCTTCAAGGTGAGATTCATGTTGAGACACAACAGAGGTTTTCTCATTAAAAATACTAAAGGCCTGCATCCTGGTAAGTGCAGAAGACATTAGACAACACCTAATTGGCAAGTCAGTGAAGTGTCTACGCTTTCCAGTTATAGGTGTACTCATGTAATGGACTCAAACGGTTTTTAGTGACAGTTTAGGCGAGTACTTTTCTGAAGTCTACTCCTTATTGCATGCGCTAATTAAGATGGCACATGCTCCACAGTTTCCTCTCTGTCTATGGCCCGGGGCTCCCTAATAAAAGGACCACTTCAAACAGCAAGTGAGCATCTAATTAAATTTCTCCACAAATTAATGAGACACAATGTTTACGCCTCCGTGAGACGATTAGTGAAGCTACCAAGACCGTGTGCCAGTGATACTGATGTTTAATTTCAAAGGGGCTTACCGAGTCCCTCATTGTTTTACCTCTCGGGAGCACCTAAATGATATGCAAATAGTCAAAACTAATGCTCCTCTATGGACAAAACCTTGCTGAAGCCCACTGTAATGTGAGTAGCCCAAATGGCCTCTCTGCACGTACCTCATCATGAGTCGTATTCTCATATCTGCGATGGATGCAAAGTATAATTGCCAAATGGTAATGTGTTTCTGTAATACTGCCCCGAGGCTCGATTTTGGTTTTGGAATATTTTTACACTCAGCATATTTGTCCTTATGCTTTAAGGTTAAAATGCTAAACGTGTGGTGCTTGCAAATGGTAGGCATTAATAAATATCAGCTGATGGCGTGTGGGAAACTGGAGCCTCTTAAAGGGTTGCTCCAACAATTTTTACACATTAAAGTGTGTTATGTTAACAGGTCTTGGGGAGTGCTACCGCATATGTGAAAAAAATAGTATAAATCCTTTCGTGGCTCCAGAGGAGCTGAGAAAACTGCCTCAAGTGATGTCACTCAGTTGCTAAATTGAATTGTGGGTAATGTAGGTGCCAGATTTTGAAAAGGAAGAAGAATGTGCGGCATCAAAGAAGGTGATTTTTCTGGTTCTGCTGTGTCGATCGTGATCATTTGTTTGTAAACTGTCTGTAATGAGTCCAACAGTGTTATTGGAGTGTTATTTCAAAGCTGGCACCTGCATTACACACAATGCAGCTTAGCCATTGAGTGACACCACTGAAAGCCCTTAAATGAAAATAATATTAAGTGCTTGCTAAAGAAAAGGATACAAGAATATTTAACATTGTCATGAATAAAGCTCAGATACATTTAAATTAAAATATTTTCAATTAAGACATAGTATGCCAAACATGTGATGTTTGCTCTAACAACACAATAACGTTACACTGTTGCACCAATTAGGCTAAGCTTTACCATTATTTCAAGGTGTAGTAAAATAATGTCTATCTGCAAAACCACTCAAATCTGACCTGATTCTGGGGGCTCTCGGGATCCTGTCCAAATTGTTGTCTGACCATATTTCATTTCTACGCAATAAAATGCATTCTTGGCCAGTTCAGTGCACTCTGAGGCTCTGCTGCTACAACCTTACTTGGTCTGGTATGACTGAAGTCTAAGAAGCTAATGTTAGCAAATTTTAGACAGATATTGATGACATCACTGAGTCATTTAACTGTCTTTGTGAGTCTTTATGATGACGAACTTTTCAAAATGTAAAAAAACGCAGAGGTCCATTTCCACCTAAATACAGCCGCTCCTTTGCATAAAGACTCTGGCTTGAGCTTGAAGCAAAATATGAAGAAATGGTGTTATCAGCTGAGGAGTATCTTCAAAGTTAGATCAAATCTTTTACTTTGAAGAAAAGTATGTGTGATGTTTTGTCCTTTCACCTTGATTATTCAAATGTTTTGCTTGCCTGAAGCTGTGGCGTCACTCCACATTGTTCAACAAAATAGCAGCCAAGCTACTCACCAGAACAAACTGCTCTCACTGCGCTGGCCTCCAAACTCTTGTAGATGTTATTTTAAAGTATTATTAATCACATATGAGGCTTTGTATGGCAGAGTGTTGAACTTTTAACCCCATGTATTTTCCTAACTTTGTGCTTCTTGCTTGAAAAGTCTCTATAAATACACCACTATTATCATTTTTATATCTTTAACCTTGCAATGTACCAGCTTCACTGCTTGGCTATTACTATGTGGTGTTATGATTAATATTATAGTAACTTCAGTAGTCAAGGTGGTTTCTGAGCCTATTGACAAAATATTACAAAGGTGCCGTGCAGTGTTGTCATACTTTAGTAAAGGTAAAGGTAAAGGTTTTGTATTAAAATATGACTTTGGTAAACATGAAAGTCACCCAAACAAATAGAAAAGTGAGTAACAGTCCTTAAATAAATGATACTTCAATGTACTTAAGTAGCGAAAGTAATTTTCTGGCATAAACGTACTTAAGTATCAGAAGTACAAGAAAGTAACTGATACATTTATTTACATATATATTTATTTGTATATACTGTATACTATGGGTCAGCCCGAAACAATATTCAGCATTTTTCTGATTATTGTTACTATTATAAAATAAATTCACTTAAAAACGTGCTACTTTGGCTCTAATACAGCAAGTAATCTGCACATTAACTAGTAACTAATGTTACCAAATAAACGTAGTGCAGAAAAAAAGTATTAAGTAAATCAGTAATTATTCGCCTCCCAAATGTAGTTGAGTGAAAGTATAAAGCAGCAGAAAACAGAACTACTCAAGTAAAGTATGTGAATCTTCTCATGATTCAAATCGATTTCCATTCTCGGGTGTCCGATCCAGTTCAGAGTAGATTTTTCGATTCTAAATGATTCTCAATTCAAAATTGATTATCAGTTGAATGAATGGAAATGGGGGGGCACTGCTTTCAGTCTCTTGCTCCAGTTGATTGCGTGCTAAACCGTTAATGAGTGTCCCAAATCTGCTGAAATACAACATGAGACACAGCTGGAAATCAAGATGAACAATCTGCAGCCTTTTTTTTAGTTTAAAAAGTTAACAGCAATACCACATGGCTACTTAAAAACAACAGGTTACATACACCATGCACGCAGGGAGGGAAGAACAAAGGGTGTCAAAGGGGCCCAGAGCTCAATTTTGCCCCTAGGCTCACGAAGAGGTTAATCCGGCCCTGGCCAAGGTGACCAAAATGTAACAGAGCGTGATGTGCAATCAGAACTTAGTTAATTCTTAACATTCATCTAAAAAAACTAAATGTTAATGGCAAACTACACATCTGTGCTGATTTATAAGAAGAAGGTTGGCTTTACATAAATATAAGAACAGGCTTTGATCTTGTACATTTCTTCTGAAGATGACAAAATGTCACATTTTCTCTCCATAAGAAAGTCCCCAGCTTTCAGGCTGTTTTACATCCCCTGCTTATAGACTGTTAATGTTCCATCCAAACAGGGAAATGATGCATAAACCCGTCTGTATGTCACTGAAAGATAAGAGAAGCTGACATTAAAGGCTTACAGTGAATCACCAAACTCCCCAACCGCCAACCTACCACTCTTGAAATGACCTCTCTGTCTTGCCCAGTTCAGCGTTTTTTTTCCTCTCGGGGCAGGAGGAGTAAGAAGAGGACTATCACAGATCCTTTCTCAGCTTGTTGACTATCTGACATCCAATCCCAACAGCCTCATTAGCGCCTGCCAGGCTGTTGTTGCGACATGACAGGGCAGGAGGAGGTGCCAGGTGGTTCAGGTGTGGGTCGTGGCCGCTATGAGAGCTGCTGTCGGGGTTGGACTTTGGTCCTACCTGATCTCTCCCCTGACTAATACGAGCTTAAGACTGGACTCCAACACAACAAAACAAACCCAGTAGTGCGTCAAATGTGGAAAGCACTGGTTACGACATGGATCGTGTATTACAGTATAAGTGTATGGAGTTGTATCATACACTTCTCCATTAGCAAAACTACAAGATAGTGATATAATGTGTTATTTTGTAAAAGTAAGCCAGTTTATGGAGACACTTTGAGGCGCTAATATTCCGTTTGAACGTGAGTTTATGCTTTTAATTTGAAAAACAAATATCACATGAATATTATAGCAGTGTGACAATAATAATAACACGTAGTAAAATGTTACACATCACATGCAAAGTTTAAACAAGATAAATAAGCTGAAGCCAAGAGTGTGAATATGTACAAACTTCGGACAAAACTTCCAAATTTACGCACGAGTTTCTGGACAAAAACTTTCCCTTGCGCCCGCCCGCACACCAGCTCACAAGCTGTGAACGCGGTGAAAACAGCTGAAATAATAAACTTCACATACAAACATGTGTTGTTGTTTTCTTTTAATCGTCTTACCTTCTCTGTGTCTTCTACAAGACCCGAAGCGGGCGACCAAGCAGAGCGAGACGGCGCACAAAACCCACCACTTGTTGGATAAAGCCATGCTGCTGACCAGGGAGGCTGATCCGCGCTGAATGTAAAGTTTGGAGGAAAACTTCATCAACTTGTAGGGCTGAAGTGAAGTGAGTGTGTGTGCGTGTGTGTGTGAGTGTGAGTGCGTGTGTGGGTGCGTACTTCCGTCTGATAACACTTTACCAGCCTGTAGGCTCTGTAAAAATTGAATTTCTCAGTAATTTCCTGGAGGGACGCGTCAATTCACCAAAAATAAAACCTTCCCTTTTAACTGGTAACGTTTTCTGGGGAATTAAACAAAAATTCAGCGGGGATTTCTTTCAAAATATTTCCTCTTATCATACTACCCGTCTTCATTTCGTATCAGTTTGGCCATATAAGGAGTGAGGCATCATCAACTTGGCTTCTCAGCAGAAAACCCGATACTCTCTCTCTCTCTCTCTTTCTTTCTCTGTGTCTGTTGGGAGCTGATGAACTGCTGGAAGAGGAGCCCCAAGTTGCATCTCTTCAACCCCTCAACAACACTTTAATCCACAGCAGTTCACCTCAGAGTGATGAGACATTTTCATCTGAAACCTATTACCCGGCCTCAGCTGTCTGCTTCATTCAAGACATTTGCACCTGAGCCGTGGCCTTTGGAGAGGTTCTGAAACACCTCTCAGCTCCTCCAGGCCTCCGCCGGTGACACATACTATAATTGAGCTTCAGTCTGTCACATATATATATGCTTAAATTATAGTCTGCAAGCCACTTTGTACCCCCATATTCTCCTAACTTGACTGATTCCATTACGCCGTTTTAAATACCACACTGGATTTATGTACAATAACGTGTTAAATACCGATGGCTGCACTACTGCCAAGGATGAAGATTTGATACACAGTTGGGGGCCGGCAAGAACAAAAAGTCTGGCTTTCACTGGCTGAAGATGGGTGTCGTCTGCTGTACAGATTGAAAAACCCCTCCGGGACTAATGTGAGATTGTCGGATATATGATTAAAATTGATTTGACAAACCTTAAGATGAGAGCAAATGCAATCCCAGATAACAAAATTTAGCAGACACCCTTATCCAACCCACATATCACATGGAGTGATTGCACTAGGGAAGATCCAAGCCCACCAGAATAGAACGAGCTGTGGCCCAGATTTGGCCCGCATTGCCCAAATGCCATCATTCCACGTGGTATGTGGGCCGGATGAATGTATCCAGATATGGGAATGGCATACTGTATGTTAAAGCTGTAGTAAACTGAGTTTACAACAGTTGTAACACATTTAAACCTCAACATTTAAAAAGAAAGTATTTTAATAAGTGTATTTTAATAACAGAAAGACGTATAAAAATGTATAATAAACTTACATTTCTATAGCGTCTTTAAAAACCAGAGTTACAAGATGCTTCTTGAAATACAAGACCGTACAATATAGATGCAAAGATGGCAAATCATAGAGAGATAAAAACAAAATAAAACGGCATTAAAACAAGTACTTCCAAGAGCAATAAAAATAGATATAAAAGAAAATTAAAACATTTGAACAGGCATGATAAAAAGGGAGTTGTTGGGAGCTTTGGAGCTAAAACAATAAAAGCAGGATCTCCCTTTCTCCTGTCTAAGCCTAAACTGTGTAAGTTTTAGGAGCGTTTGATTCTCTGATCTGAGCGTTCTCGGAGCGGAATGAGGGGTGAGGAGTTCTGAGATGTAAAGGGAAGCCAGACTATGTAGGGATTTAAAAATCAATCAATAAAAATCTTTAAATGAATTCTCAAACTTCTGCACACAGACACTGTCTCACCTCAGTGCTTAAATATCGTAGCCAGGATCAGGTGACCGAGCTCAGTCGCTACGATTAATTTGGCGTTTTCTGCAAACCATGGATATGATCACATTTGTACTTACGATAGGCTACGTACCGTAATTATAGCTCTACAAAACGTGTCATCTCAGCTTCCCATTACATGTTTATGACCAGAGTGTTATGTCAGGAGTGGAGGAGATGCAGGAAAGAAGGCTGCCAAGCCAGTGACCACAGTTCTAGACTGCGTTTCAAACTTTCAGTATTTTTAAGCCAGATCTGTACTGAACTGTACTCCTGTAGTGTTCTCAACTAAAATTGCTGTGAAAGTGAAAGATATAAAACTATATATTGCACAAACTCAAAGTGTTCCTGCTGTCCTCAGACAGTGCCACACGGGCGCCGACATGCTGTCTTTCCGGACAAGACTGAGACAAGCGGTCTTGGTACAATTCCCCAGAACAGCTGGGAAAATCTGTGCGGGGAAAGCTAATATTTGCTTCCTCTTCCTGAGGGTGCCTTCAAGTACACCTCCAAAAACCCCCAACTGCTCTTGTGGAGCTCGTAAACAGCCAGCAGCAGAAGACAGTGGTCATATCGGTCAGCTCCCAGGAGTGACTGAGTCTACAGCTAAAGGTTTGAACACATAATAACAAAAACATAAAAAGTGCTCTCTCTCTCTAAATGTCATTAAGATAATCCACTGTGATACTCCAATGGAAATTTTATTACCTGAATGAGTCAGTTGAATGACATCAACGCACCCTGAGTACACTATGACTATTTTATTTTGTACGGGCCGATATCTACCTGAGCAACGCTTTTCTTGTGAAATAGTGTGTCATCGTCAATAAAGGTTTCATATTATGAGCTGCGGCCTGCTGTGTTTTAAAGGAAGGAGTAGGGATTTATGGCAAAACAGAGAGAAGGCTTTACTGTCAGAGCAGTCTGCTCCATTCAGATTTAAAGCACAGTGCACATGTGGCTCCAGCAGCTGTCTCTTATTAATTACATTCATTTCTACTCCCAAATAGCAATTTTTGTCTTTAATTGCAACATTGCCAGTGCAGAAAGTAGGACAACACAATTTCATGCTGTTTTACTTTGTTTATATGTGGCAGACCCTGCCACCTTTCTAGCTTCAAACAGTGTTCTGGGGACCTTATTTTCCTCCGAGAACAGCTTGTTTATTCAGTTACAGAAAAAACTGCAAACTACTTCCGAGTTTGTATTATCACCTCATTAATATTGTAAATATTACAATTTTGAGTTTGAATTTCTTCTCCAAAACTACATAGAATGTCAAAAGTGACTATTTTGCAGATGCAATATAAACCCATGATAAAAATATTCTGCCTGAGTAAATAGTGTAACCAAGCCAATATTGTGTTTCCACCAAAATGCATTTTGTTTTCTCAGCTAAGCCCCATAATCTCTCCGATGCTACTGTATCAGAAGATCGACTTTGTTCTGGATTACCTCTATATCCAGACTAGGGAACAGTTCAGGCGTTGTAACGTTATTTGTAACAGTAGAAAATGTGTGCAAACTGATTTAAGATGTTTGAAGAAATAAATGTACAGTCAAATAAAATTCTGATTCCTGCACTGGGAACAACCTGAATCATCTCAATCCACGGACAGATTTGTTTTTGTTTTGAGCGTTGAAGGTTGAAAAAGGGCACAGAATTTCTTGTAGCACACCAGTTTACAGCCTTGGCACATTGTCTGTGTTTGCATGCTTGGTTGTACATTTATGCACATGTGTGGGATGTCAGTGGACAAGAATGTGCCTGTCTGTCTGTGAGACTAATCAGTTCAGTGCCATTACTCACCCTGTTCAGGGAAACAGTGCCTCTGTGGTCCCGCACGTTCAGCATGGAAACTCTTAGAGGGAGAGAAAGTAAAAGTCACATGGGCAAATCTGCTGCAAAGCTCTGATGGAATTTCCTGTGTGCTAATTTTCCCACGATATAATGACCTTAATATCTCTCACTTAAGAACAATGTGTTGAAGGAGAAGACTGCTGACACTTTGTGGCTTGTTTGAAATGATGTCACTGACTGTCGTCTGTCTCAAGGACCACCCGAATGAAGTTTCTAGATTTTACAGGGAAAGAAAGCATATAATAGAAATGCAGAGGCAAAAAGGAAACAATACATTTTTACAAATCTATTGTTCATTGTTATGTTCAGCTTAACATTTTAGACAGGGACCTACAATTTAACATTCACTACTCTACAGTTTCTTTTGGGATCTCATTTTAGCTGGCAGGTGGTTGTAAAAGCCCAAAAATATGCATACAAAAAGCAGCTGTAAGTTTTATGCCCTGCAGCTGTTTTAACTATAACAATTGTAGCAGCTAATATTTTCATGTCTTTTAGGACAGTTTCCAGCCTGGAGGTTTGGATCCCCCAAGGGGACACAAAATACATCAGAGGGATCCTGAGATGATGAAATGCTGGAGAGTTGTTACTCCAACCTTGAAAGACTTTTATAACAAAACAGTCTAAGAAACAAAACATCACTTTTTGGTTGTACTTGTATCTCGCAAGTCATGGATGTGAGCAACCCATGAGGTTCAAAACGAAACCAAAAGTGTGCTACGTTAACATTTGTACATATCATAGGCCAGCGTACGTAAAGACGACTGCCAAGCTAGTGACCGCAGTTCAAGACTGTGTTTCAAAATTTGTAAGGGTGGCTCCACTGCATATTTCAAAGGAAACCTTTGGACAATTTCCAGATATTTTTGACAAGATGGTCTTGATGACAAAACCAGACATCGGGAGATCTCCAGCTGTGTTAGTGTCAACCAAAGCATGTATTTTTAAGCCAAAACACAATATTTTCCCGACCCTAGCCAATGTTTTCTGTGCCTAAACCTAACAAGACCACACGTGCAGCATTAAACTGAAAACTGAACCTACAGAAAAACTAAAGGTTTCAACATATCCGTGGTTTGCATAAACATACATCGCCATCATTTATTCTGGCGACTTAATTGGACATCCGGTGCTGTAGGAAGGTGACATCAATGTGTCTACATCTGGTGCACATTAGCCTGAAAACTGGTTTGGCAATGACCAAACAGCTCCCTCTTGTGGAGAATCAGCAGGCTACTAAATATTTAGTACTGGGTTGTGAGTGAGTGAAAAAGATAAGGAACATAAACATTTTCTTATTTCCCAATTCCATACATACATACATACATGTAACTCTGCAAACAGAAGTTCACCCATTTTCCAATATGTCTGGGGTTTTTTGTAGGTTGAAGTCTTGGTCTTCTAAGCCATCATTCTCTGTCCTATCGCTGCTTTACCCCAAAAGACTTGGATTAAGCCCCCCGCTCAAGACTATTTCATTCTGTCATACCCTGTTTGGCTCAGATAACACTTGCAGCGCGTTAGCTCCATTAGAAATCCTCTGCTGCAGCCAAACATGTCTCAAGTTTTAAATGAAAAGAAGTTTGAAAATAGTCAGATGACATTAGTGGGACAACTCAGTATGAATGATTTAGCAAGGGGAGTAATGAAGCTTATTGTTATGCGCCAAGGGCTTGACACAAATAACACCCCACCATTCATAAAAGTCCAACTTTAAATGGGTGCTCCTTCACACTGTTAAACAAAGCAGCCAAGAATGTACTCCACAGTGAGTTAACCTCCAGATTAGTAATCAATTTAATGAGTCAGAAGAAGTCAGGCTTAGACAAAGGAAGTTCTGTTGGTGGTGGATGAGAAAGCATATACTTCAGCGGTGGCTGGCAGTGTGGATTGAAATATGAGGCCACTTATAAATCAAGGTACAGAGCATGAGTCACAGCTTCAACACCTGCTGGCTTTAATGTGAAACTCCCCTGCTGGATTCTGTAGCCACCTGGTGAACTTCATTATTTGTCTCAATATAATCTTTGTAACCTCTCAGGGGCTCGAGGGCCGGTGAATAAGCAGCTCTCTTTGATGTAAAAATGGTGCCACGGTTATGGTCCAAACAATTTATATCACCTACCGCAGCGTTACGAAATATCCGAACAGTTCATTCTTTCACAGCGGGCAGCCCCACCTACTGATACGTTTGAGACATTGAATCGGTTGTCAACAGTGACACAGAGGGATATACAAAAGCTCTCACACCTGGGGCTGAAATACAAGCTGCAGTTTCTTCAATAGGAAGAGGAAATCGCACGATATCATGCATTCAATAGGCTTCCGTTCATGACCTGGTATAACTGTAACTTGAAAACCATCTGAACCCAGGCTGCATTAACCTCAGGTTAAAAATATGAGATGCTTCAGTGGCATCTTAACAGGATGGTGAGTCATTTTGCATGCGGAGGCGTCTAATATTATATTTTACACTCCTGAATATGTACAAAAAAAAAAAAGCTGTTGACGCTTGCCGAGCTAAATGTCAGAAGTTAGGGCCGCAACAGATTAAAGCGCCTTGATGGATAAGTGCGTTTTAATTGGATTTTCTTTCCTCTGTGCAATTAGCATTTAAGTGATGCCAGTGAAAACGGGTAGAATTAAACACCATTAAGTATGACATCCTCACTGCCATCAAGTATCACAGTCATATAGATGCATCCACCATCTGGTGAAAGAACATAATTGGAAAAGCAGTTTGTACAGGGCTATTTCGCTTGATAGTTATTCAAACCAAAAACAAAGCAGTCAGATGAAGTTTCCCATAAGAACCTGTCCTTGAAAAACAAAAAGTTCAGCAGGTCCCAGACATTTTGAATGAGATAAGGACATGGGTTAAATGTCATAGGCTACAATTGAAATGTTAATATATCAATCAGGTTGGTCAAGTTTGCAGTCATTCGCCAAAGAGACTGGAAAAAGTTTATTTATTTATTACTTGTAGTTAACAATTTCAACTGTCAGTTCAGTTATTTTTCTTTCAGCTTGTAATATTTAGCCAGCTAGTTATGTTTATTCATTACTTTAAAATAGTTGTTTATCCATTATGTTTACCTAGTTACATTCATCCATCATGCTAGGTATTTTTTCCTTGTACTCCATGGCAAATGCAGAAGTAGACCTTGGGAAACGCTGCTCTAAATCATTTCAGCGACTGCACATTTTGCATCTGTTGTTGCATCGAGACCTACTTCAAAGAGGAACTATTTCCCTTTGTCATTAAAACATATCTCATTCTCAACATGAAGAAATCAGATTGCATGCACACATTAAAAGGGCAAGTCCACTAGAACTTGATTAAAATGGATTTACGTACAAGGCCAATTTCAAACAAAAGGAGCCTAGGGGAATTTCCAGCCCAGACAATTACTTTATACAGATATAGGAGTAAGCATTTCCCTGCAATTAAGGTCTTGTTCTATCCCAAGTTATGCTTATCTGATTGTGGTTACAGGCAAAACTGAAAGTAGGAAATTGAAAATCAGACGAAATAATGGCAATCATGAAGTCAGTAAATGTTACGCTTGTTCTGAGGTTTCAGATGACACGGCGGTCTCACTTTTGAAGAAATTGTTAATTCGAAAGCATAGACAGTTATAAGCTTCTTAGTTGGATCACAGATGAAAACAAAGACACACACACACACACACACACACACACACACACACACTACAACTGTTTATTCTGTGCTTGCAGCCATCTACCTCTTGAAAGGAAAAAAAAAGGTTTTGCTGTTGTTTTTATCCTGAGAGACTGAGAAAACCTTGTCGACGCACCGTCTTGAGATCAAACATCAAGCTACATTCCAGGAACAAGAAATGTACTCAGATTCAATTCCATTCTCCTCACACTCTGTTCGCACAACTGATAATTAACCACAAGTGCATTACAATGGACTACAAAGAAAATTCATTTTCTCGTGACTCCAGGTCTGATAAGTGGCCAACAAATCATTACGGGCCTGCAGCGGTAAGTACACCGCCAGATAGACGAGAAGTCCTTCAGTTAATGTGAATAGTTTAATCCTCTAGAGTTCTGAAGAAAGTTTTGTTTACCTATTAGAAAAAATTTAAATAAACACAGGTTTCAGCTGTGGAGGATTATTGATGATTTTCTATAGCCACAAAAGATGCAATTTGCAGTGATTACAAAGAGGAACCTGGTTATTGCCCATTCAGAAGATGTGCTAAGACAGTAAATTCATGTCTCATTCTTTGGTGGTTGGTGGTTTCATGGTCAGTTATTCCAACTGAGTTACTTACTGAGTTAATTTAAGCAAAACCACAAGGTTTACCTAAACCTAACCAAGTGGTTTTCATTTCCTCAAAACTGCGAGTGTATAAGAATGGTAAAGATTTGACACAAGTCGTTTTGGGAGTCACTAGCAATCAACTTATACAGTCATTTAGGCGTGAGGATGTGATATCTGCTCTGAATCCCTGTACGTTAACATGCCTGTTGGATCAGGGAAGGCCAGAAAGAGCTATATCACTACACTCTTTTCATTCCATAATGGTGTTAAGCAAGATGGCATATTATCTCCATGTTGTTTAATTTGCTCTGGCAGCTAAATGACTGTAAAAACCGGCCGTGCTTGTAGTAATCACATAACCTTTTAATGTTATGTTTGCAGATGATTTTGTTATATTGTCTGAAGGGACATCTACAACAGCTGTTGTGCCATTGCGTGGCGTTTATTGGCGATTGAATTCACAGCTCATAAAAGGATGTATTGGAAAATGCATTTGCCTGTATCGCTTTAAATAGAAATCTTATTTTCCCTTAAAAAAGCAGTTAAAAAAAACCCTTGAACATTTCTGATGGTTTATCGTAAGAAGCTGCCGGTGTGCAAAATCCCTCCCGTCTTAGAGATGATGAGATTGATGAATGCGGCCGGTTCACATGCAAATGCCCGAGAGGGAACATTAACCAGTCTGTCCTTCATTCAGGAGGGACATACTGAGAAGGCTATGCTGAAATAATTACATTACAGGGTGAAATTACAGGCCATCCTCCCGACAAATTTTGTCAAATGGCAGCAATTTCCCTTTGCAAACTATTCTGCTCCGCTGCACAAATAATAGGCTTCTTCTGAGGTGATGCAATCACACCATGCAATGCAAAGCCAACTCTCCCAACCTGTTTTAATTATTTCCCCCTAGATCGTCTAAGCTTTTGTCATTACAGATCCAAAGTTAGGAGATGAAATGGGCTGTGACCCATCTACTGGATAGATTCACACCCTAAGTGATAAGTTCAATATTAATATGCATACCATCTCCTTTGGTGGCAGTCTTTTAGGTGGAGCACTTTACAGTGAAAGCATTTGTACTATTGATGGCCTCAGTGTGAGCTTCAAGTCTAATTCTGGCAAACTGTACACTTGTGTGCTCTCCAAACCCAGCAGTGTCTTGAAATGCCAGTTGAAATGTCCCCATTGGACAATCTGTGCTGACTCACTAACTGTACGGGTTGCAAAGCATTTCAGAAAGCAAGATATATTCAAACACTGAGCTCAAAGGAACAACCCCCATTCCCCCATCAAAAAAGATGCTACTGTCATCCTGTGCTCCTGAAGTACAATGTTACTATTTAGAACAGGTTCTACAATGTCTGTTGCAAAAAGTACATTTTAAGTCGCCTTTGAATTGTTTAACTTGAGTAAAGGATGACTTTGTTTCCCTTGGCTGAAGTATCAGGGTGAGGTGGGATGTGATTTATTTATGCACTAATTGACTGAAGCTGTTGATAGCAAGGGCAGTCTTGTTCTTTTGTTCAGAATATAACTCTGTGCCCATTTGTAACTCAAAGGTATTAATCATGTGTCAGCATAAATGACTTTTCCTTGTCTTATGCTTGAAATTACAATGAGGTAGACTCACTGCCAATACGAGGCTTAGACGAATATATCTCTGTGCCAGTGGGGGATTTTTTTTTGCACATATACAGTATATCCGTATATTATTTTTTTCAGCAATGTTCTTTGTAAATGAATCAATATAAAATGTACTTCTTTTATAGAAGAGTTAAGAGTACAGAGCCGCCCGAGAGTCATGGCGAGAATTTTTTAGGGCTACTCGCAACAAGTTTTGTGTTCTCTCAATACTTTTTTTCCTTTCATTCTTTCTGAGTTATTATGGATCAAACACATCGACATCTTCGGCCTCTCTCCTGTTTCTCTGCTTCTGTTGCTGTCACACGGCCTCCAGCGCCGCTCTTCATTGTCAAAGTGTCTCTGGGCTCGTTCAGTAGAGCAGACAGGCTGGTACCGGGTTGCCCTGCCGCTGCTCCGCCACCCACCCTGTCTGTTCAACCCAACAAGCCCTGCTCACAGGATATAGCCTGTCGCTGTGGTATGTGGCATTAGTTTTTACTATATACTGTCCCTAAACAAATCAAAATTTAATAAATAAATAGAATAAAAATATTGATTAGTGCAACTGTAAACTCAATTAAAAACCTACCTATTTTCTTTACAGATAGCAGCGTTTTATAGATGGTAACAAGTATTTTCAAGTCTTCAGGTTTCAATTTCAAGACACTGAATGATGAACGTCAGTAAATGTGTTCTTCACAATGTGCGCAATATGAGACGGTTGATGTTTCAATGCGTCTGGAACCTGTCAGGTTGCCCTTTTTTAATCAATACTTCTCTCTTGTGTTACTTTATGACAAAGGTAGCGCGGACAAAGCAAATCAATCAAACGCTCCATCCAGCCTCGTAGGTGACCTCGCTGGAAAAAGAAAATCTGATATTGCATGGCGAGCGCTCATATGCAGGGCTTGTCATATAAAGATAACGTTTTTTTTTCTCAAGAGGGCGCGTGTGGTCAGGAAGAAACATTACATGGTTCCGTTATGTGGACTTTGCCTGTGAGGGCTATCTTTTATTAAATCAAACAAGACATCCAATACTTGTATCTGATGCAGCTACACACAATAATCTCTTGGTAAGCTACAAATAATAAGTGCCGCTCCCTGCAGACTGAAGGAGGGTACAGTTCATACCAGTGGGAGGTGCGAAACAAATAAACACAGTGTGTGAGGAGGAAACATTTTTGAAGAGATGAGACGGTTTAGGAAAATGACAACAAGAGACATGATGTAAATGGAGGCAAGACCACAAAAATATTTAGTTAATAATTAAGCAGTGCATAATTTCTGATGTATCAAGTCTTTGTTATTACTTATGGTTGCAACATACTTGTAGGTCTTACAGTATATGGATTCAAATCCTTAAGCATCACTATGAATCATGTATATCCGTCTGGGGCTGCATCGTCTTTTTTGTTTTGACCTGCTTGTCCTGTATGAAAGGATTCTGGTGGGACTTTACGTATGTGTGCCGTCAATACTTTTCTCAATCCCTCATTTGCTACCTGTCAGGCTTGCACAACATGACTAATGTAGTAAATAAATAAATCTCTGCCCTCCTCTTTTAAGCTCCCTCTGCCCCGCTCTCCCCTGTCCTTTCAACTAGATGAAAAGCTGCTCGGCTGCCGTGAGATCTATTTGGGAGTTACACTTCCTTAATGCATCTGCCAAGCCTTATCAAGAAGCATTAAGGAATAGCAGCGCGAGAGAGAAAGGGGAAAAAATATCTCTCATAATCAATGGAGTGTATGCCTTGTACCATAGTTATGGGATAATGTTTGAGCATGAATACACCTGACTGAACTAAACGTATCCAGACAGAACCAGCCATGTGGGGAAGCATTCATGTCCCACTGTGTATCAGACCTACAGAAATTGGAAATCTTTGATAAGTTTCACGCAACAACAATCAGCTAGCCAAATAAGGGATCAGAACAGCCCAGTCACCAGGAAAAATGCTGGCAGTATTTGCACGTGTCTAATGTACCATATTGTCATTTCTGACCGGATATTCATGTCATAAGGGTCGCGGGGACAGTGGCGGGGGTTAGTGACTGTAGTTCGAGACGGCGTTTCAACTGTAAGCATGAATATTTATCCTAAATATCCAATGGTGTTCACTACACATTAGTCCAACCAAATAGGTCGATTGCCAGTCACTCCAAAAACAACATAAATCACCGTTCCCAAAACATTACCGGTGTAGCGACAGGTGTATCAGAACTTCATCGTGCACTCACTGTTGGGTTGGGTTTAGGCAAGAACACTACTTGGTTAGCCTAAGAAAAACTTTGTGACTTACTTGTAAGCTTTAATTCCGAATGTACCTGCATAATGCATGTAAGTGCATTTACAATAAGTACATGAAGTAACTTCACCAGTTAGTTAAAAGAACTTGCTGTTTCCTTTTGGTTTCATACTGGACACGAACAGCAGTCTCTTGGGTGAACATCCTGTGCTTGTTTGACCAAACCATCCATCCATGACTTCCTTCCTCTGCAGACTTTCTCGCTCTTTAAACTACTCTGGCTGACCTCCCTCTTTACTGCTCTGATAATTGTCCACTAGAGGTTCAGAGGTGACCTATATGTTGTTTTTCTGATGAGGAGTGACTGTTTGGACATCTTCAGCCTCATTGTGGTGACCAAAACAGGTTTTTTAAGCCAAAACAAGATCCTCTCCTAAACCTAACCAAGTGGTTTTTGTGCATGTGTGTAAATGTGAATATGTGACACTGATCAGTTTATTGCCGGTCATGGCATGGCCGTCATTTTCTGAACCCTGGCTGGTCAAGTTTCAAAATATATCTGTGGTTTGCAGAGACATACATTGCCAACATTTACTGTGATGATTGGGTTGGATCCGACACACATTCTTAAGACTAGTTTCACACCTCAGGACAATTTACGGCTACCGGTTCATCTAACTTGCATGTCTTTGAATTGAGAAAACCAGAGCTCCAGGAGGACATCCAGGCATGGATAAGTAAATCCTGAAAAATCCACAGAAAGACATCAGCTTTTGCTTTGCCTCAACCACCTACTGAGCTACCATGTCGCCCACTCAACCTTTTTCACATCCTCAATTTGCATATCAATACTTCTACACCAAAATCTGAATTTGCCAAAGCGGGTTACTGCTCACATTTGACTCTGTTCAGAAAATGTCCTCAGACCAGGTTGTTGAATAATGGTCCAGATGCTGCATTTATTTTGAACTAATTACATTTGTCACATTGTCTGCCTCAGTTGTTTTCAGTTTACACATTCTGCCCCAGTGTTCACGCTCACTATGGCTGCTTTACATGCTGTTGAACTCTTCCTGTCTACTCTATTGTCTGCATTTGGGTTTTATTCCCAATTTTATTTGACAACTTTTGTCAAACGTGCTGAAATTCCAGTAATGTTGGTATGAGTATGAGCTGAAGAGTTTGGACACCTGATTGAGTCACTGATTGGAGCAGTAACGTCCTGGAGTCTCTTTCCTGCAGCAATTTTTTGTTTTTAGACTTTAGTTTTTGGACAGATTAAAAAAAAAAAGATCTTAGTTAATTAGTGAGCCTTAAACATGCATGGATGGTGGATTTTATCACTTTTGCAAAGGTCTAGGCTAATTGCTTCCCCTAGTTTTACTCTCATTATCGATCTTCTAATCTGTAAAAGCTAGAAGCTTGTTGTTTTCTCCCTTTACACCTGTTTACACATTGTTTACATTAGAGACAATGGTGGGAAGTAATAACATTTACTCAAGTACTGTACTTAGTACAATATTGAGGTTCTTGTACTTCACTTGAGTATTTCCATTTTCTGCTACATTATACGTTCACTCCACTACATTTATTTAATCACTTTAGTTCCCAGTTACTTTGCCAATCAGAGCCAAAGTAGTACATTCTTAAATTAATTTATTTTATTGACAATCGAATAAAAAACACACCATTATGATAATCAGAAAAATGCTGAATTTATATATGGATAGTTTACTTTTACTTGTTCTTTTGATACTTAAATACATTTAATTGTAGATACTTTTACCGAAGTACCATTCGTATGGGTGACTTTGACTTTGAAAGTAATATTTTAACACAATATCTTTACTTTACTTAAGTTTGATGTTTGGGTACTTCATACAACTGCGATATGTTTGCCAGTCAAAATTCAGAACCAGCTGGAGCAGTGATAAGGCTCCTCTGCAGGTGTGTGTGTGTGTGTGTGTGTGTGTGTGTGTGTGGCAGGATGCTATGTGAAGATGGCCAATTGGAGCAATACAGTCGTGGACTGAAGCCCGGATTTGGATGAGGAAAGAAGGAATAAAACCTAGATGATCAATGTGCATCTGCTTTAAAATGGCAGTATGCAGCTGAGGAGTTTTCTCTGGATGACGTGGAGACATAAAAAATGTGTTAATCTAAATTTAACACATATCTATAATCAATCAAATCAACATGTATAAAGTTTAAAAAATTCACTTGTGCCAATCTGTTTCCCAAAGATAGTGCTTCATAACTAAGTGTACGATCAGGTGGTGAAATGTTAAGCCAACACAACTGGGATGTCCAGGACGACCTGGTTACTGTTAGAAAAGGAAGTATTGGTGACAGGAGGCCATTACTGGATTAAAAATATAAGTTGTTCGAGGCCAAACAGCAGTATAGATGTTACATCCTGCACATTTTGGATTGAGTTGTCACTTTGCATGTCTTAGGAAGCTGCGTCTGGGACAGCTTGGTTTGTTTGTATGTAATTCTTCTGTTGCGAATGAACCTGCATTGAGTGAAGATCAGCAGTCTAGTGTCTTTGTTGAGTCCTTATCCAGTGTTTACTCTAAACCTCTGAGTTGAGGCTGCTGTGGGGCAGTTACCCATCAAGCAATAGTAAAACTCCCTGGGAGAAGAAATCCACAACTTTTTACTTTTACCCTTCTTGATTTCAGAGGAAAATGCTCTACTTTTTTCTTCACTACATTTACAATACAGATTAACCAAATGTTAACCTTATAATAAGGTGACCAGATTTCTGAAAAAAAAAAAAAAAAAACAGGGACATTCCAGTTCAGCGTTGTTAACTGGGTAACTGCTGTAATAAAACTATGGTGCAGGTTTTACTTAATCATATCTTTACTTTTCCTCCTCTATCTCCTCCTGTCCAGTCTTCTTCCTCTCCTTCCTCTCTGCTCTATCTGACTTGAAAAGATATTTGTGGTGATGTTGTGGATGAATTTCTGGCGAGTCTTAAAAAAAAATCATTAAATACCACCAGCAAGTAGTTAGTAGAAGAATGAATGAGAGTGATATGATGCTACTGTAGCGAGCAGCTCCCACTGTTGGTCAAAACAAGCTAAATGTGATTGAGACGTTAACCATAGGCTCTGCTACCTGCTCTTTTTTTTTTGCCTCACAAACTATAATTTCACTTTGCAGTCTGTTTTTAAGGCACGGTTAAAAACAGGGACATTTGCAGGGACAGCTCCAGCCGGGGACAGGACACCGAAAACGGCAACGTCTCGTCACCCTGCCTTATAAAATACATAGTGTTGTTTAATATTGAACTTCCAAATATAATAATGCATACTGTATGTACTGTAGTAGTGTGTATGTCAAGTCCACCTCCACAACAGTAAAATTCTACTTACATATAAATGCATCAGCAATAATAATCTAATAATACAGCAGTTTATAATCTAACAGTGATTTACTTTGATGTTTAAAGTGCATTTTTCTGATAATACTTCTTTACTTAAAGGGATTTTGAATGAAGGACTTTCACTTGTAATGGATTACATGTACTTTTACTTTGTTGTACTGGTACATTTATTTGAGTAAAGGATGTTTTTAATATCCTATATATAATTTCCTTTGTCACCAGGCCGTAGACTGTCACAGACCATGTCCACCTGTTCATTTTACTGTTTATCTAAGTAAGGGCTGTTTTAGGACAAAGTTGCGATGAACGAAATATATCTTGCTGCTGATCTACACAGTGTGTGGAAACCACGTGGCCACTGAGCAGGAGATGTTAGACCTCATTAACATATTTGACGGAGTGGTCCTGTTAAGGTGCAAACATGTTCAACTTGACAACTTTGACCGGTTTAGGAAAGTAGACGGCGTCTGTTGGCCCCGAGGGTGAAACTGTTTTTTCACATCAAGGACAAGAAGACACATCGACTTTGACAACAGATGCACGATTCTATAGAAACGACTTTCATCAAGCCGCAGATTAATACGATTCTGTATCTGCCAGAGACAGCAGAGCACCGACGTGTTTAAAATAAATGCATTATCGATTTGTGAAAAAATGCTGGACTTTACAGTTCAAACTCAATAAACCATAAAATCCATTAAAATTCAACATGTTGTTAGTTGTATTTGCTGAATAGGAGGGCGAGTATGACTTTCAACTCCAAATAAATGCACACACCTCTAGATAAAACCTACTAGTGCTTATTAAATCGAATTAATTCCAATTAATCAACTGTATTCATAACATAAATTTAATTTTCTTTTGATTACTTCAGTAAAACTGTAAACACTGTATAGAAAAATCATTTGTAAATGAGTGTTACTTTTTCTAGCACCACCGAGCTGTGTGAAAAATGAAGTTAGATAAAAAACCTTCAAGACCCTGTAGATAAATGTATTTGGTATCAGAGTGTAATGGGAGCGTCACTGCTGTTTACCTTGTGATGAAGGATGGAGGATGGAGGAGGCATCTCTTTGGCTCCTGTTTATAGATGGTATAAAACTCTATAAAGACTAGATGTGAGAAGTTGCACTGCAAGTGTTTTCTCACCATATTTATGATCTTTTTTCACCTAATAACACTGAATTGTATTGCTATATTTATTTATTCACTACAAAAGAGTTTAAACACTTATTACAAGCACTATTTTCCATTTCTTTTCATTTACATTTACACATCCTTGTTCTTGTTCAGTGGTGGTCTAAATGTTAGGGATGTGGAGAGACACAGTAGAAAACTAAGAGAGAGTCAGATCCAAACACACTGTTGTGTTGCCTCTCAACAGTAATCACTGTTATATCATGCCTCTACTCCCCCTGCACACGCAGTAAAAGCGAAAGACAACAGAATGGCATAGTGCATCTGGCGCAGACTCAGGCTCTACAGCACAACACTGTCTGAAATATTACCAACAAAATATGCTTAAAACAGATAAATAAGTAAAAGATTTAACTACGTAGCCTGCTCAACCACAGTGGACGCACACAAATCAAGGAGAAATGATGAAATAAACAGTCTGAGCAAGTCAACAACATCAGCCAGGCATGATGCTTCACTTCTGAAAAGCTCACGGTGGTATGGGAAGTCAAGACGGAAGAAAACAGCAGCGTACATGGCAGGTAACAAATACGTGCCCAGTGGAATCAAGGGGTTAGCAACCAATTCCAGTGCTCTCGCTGACCTCTTATACAACCAAACACGAAAAAACACTTGAAGAAAATGAAAAGGAAACATTCAAGTGTGGTGACGGAGAGAGAGGAGGGATTGCTAACTGCAAAATGGACAGGAAGTAGGTTTAAGGACTGCAGTCTCAAAACTCCATGATCCTCTTCAACTGTTTGATTGTTGTTAAGGATACAGACAAATAACCAATAAATCAGATGGATCAGTAATAGGAAGAGAGGAAAGAAAGCAAATTTTCCCTTTTTAGTTTCACATTATTTGACTTTTGGCTTCACCTCCTGTGCACTTTGGATGTGACTGATCCTTTTGTTTATATTTGCATACAGATTTACACTTCGAAGCAATTTACATTCAAAAATGAAAGAGGCACATTTCTCATTTCAGATAGGTTTGTTCTTGTGAGGAGTTGTGACGTGAGAAGCACACCAGACCCGTCAAGTATTAACATCAAAGAGCCGTTGAAAATGTGAAGTTGATTGAATTGTGGCATTTGCCAGAGCTTTTTTTTGTTCCTGCTAATTAGCTGCCTTGGTTTCCCTACATTATCACATGTATTCACATTTTTCCCAGCAACTTGAGAATATGACGCAATGTACCATTTACATTTTTTTTAAACATTTTCTCCATCGGTAAGCTTGTGCAAACACATTTAAGTGAAACGCAATTGGCCATTTGGAAAGGAATTCCTTTCATCTTTTTAAACACAGTGATATCCCCAAGGACAGCACACATAATACCTCGTACGTCTAATTCACTCCATCTCTGTCTAACTGTGTAACACACACACACCAACACAGATGGGACCGGCGCCTGAGGTTGGTAGTCGCGCACGAGCTGGAGCAGACAGTTGAAATGCTGCGCATTGGGGCCAGCGGTTGGCACTCTGTAATAGATGCAGCAGGCCAGCAGTTTGCTGGCTCACGCCCACTTTACTCTCTCCCAGTGGCACTGAGGATTAACCCGAGCCCTCCTGCTCTGCCATCGCTTCTCTCCAGTCAAGCTGCTCTCCGGCAAGCAGGCAAACAAAACGAGGCAAACACCTGGTGGAGGGGAAACGATGAGCTTACAAATTCCACTCAAATATTTATGCAAATTGAAGGCATAGTGTGAAGATACGCTGTTTTACTTTCTGTTAAAAACTTTAAGAATAAGAATTTATTTGTTGAAGCATTTCATCTCCTTGACTGAGATACATTTTGTGAGTTGATGCTATTGTACTGCATAGAAGCTAGTTAGCTCGCTAGCAATGCTGCTTGTTCATTTCCACTGTCGTCTTCATGGATCATAAACTGGTGAGGATGTAAACATTTAGCCAAACAGCATCATTTAGCATGATAGGTTATATGAATATATCATGTATATATCATATGTATAGACCATTTTACAGGCTTTGGTTCAAAAATAGTCTAGTAATATATTCAATCTAAAGAGGCAACGTTAGATGATTTACGTTACAGCTGATAAAAACTGCTAGCGTAGTTGTGATTTCAGCTGGCAGAATATACAGTTGGAAAATGTTCGGCCTCTGACTAAACTAAGTACTCACCAAAGACCAGGGTTCTCTCTCTCTTTTATTATTATTTTTTAGCTTTTATTGGGTGTGATTTTGGGTGTTTACTCCTCCAGGAGTCCCAGCTCTGTCCAAGGCTTTCTCCCCAGAGCTACAACATTCTGCAAAGCCTCAAGATGCATGCATATTTTTCACTGGAAGTTGCTCATGCAGTGACGTATCCAACAATTCTGAAGAAAGAAAGAGAAAAAAGATACCAAGAAAATTGAGCACACAACATTGAGGCACTGACAAAAAGAAAGTAAACAACAAAGTGATGGTGAGAACAATCCAAAGGACTATCAGCATTGTTCTTTGGAGCGCTCACTTGCTGAAAATGTTCACAAAATACTACCTGTGAAAACATGAATACAGACTCTGTGCTCAACCGGAATCTAATAAAGACATGAAGTTGTGGGTACTCATTAATGGTATGCCTCAAGATTAAATTGGCCACACAGTACAAGAAGACGAAGTTATCATGAAGCTGAAGAAAAGATGAAAAGGCAACACGAATCTGCCTCACAACATGACAACATTTGTCAAATTATGGAGGGACTGGGGAGACTATTGATCCTTGGAAGAAAAGTGAGCCGTCTGAAAAAAGATGGATTATGTCCATCCCCACTGTGTCATTGGAGCTGTCAGATAAGTGGCTTTGTTTGATGAAAAGAAGAACAAGTTTAAGGAACCCACCCCAGCCACAAAGTTAGGTCAAAGCGCTGAGACATCATGGAGGATGAAGATCTTTAATCCCAGAACAATGAAAGAAGCAGCTTATCCAAGAGTTTAGAGGCGTGTACAGTCTTACCTGCACATGAACATGACTGAAATGCAGAAACAATATACGGGAAAGTTGTTGGAAAAATGCATGCAACCCCATATTCTAGCTCACAGGCTTTCTAAAATATCTAACATTGACCATGGCACTATATGATGGCTGGTCAACTTCCTGACGATGAGGTCACACAGAACCCATGTTAATGTCATTCTGTCTGATCAACTGCAACTACTTTCATCAAATGGTGTGATGACTTATACTTGCAATTCAAATGTCTCTAGGACAAAAGAGATTCTTATTGATTTTCATTAAAACTCTCCTGTCACAGCACCGACTTTTATCAATGGCACAGCTGTGGAGATAGAAAGCCAGTGTAGGTACCTGGGCACCATCCTGGATGATGAAATTACCTCTGTTGCCAACACTGACTCCATCTGCAAAAAGACCAGTCAGAGACTGTTCTACTTGAGAAAGTTGAGGTGTTTTAATGTTGAGAAATCGCTCTCCGGAAATTCAGCAGATCTCTGCTGATAAAATGTTTTATTCATCTTTTATCACTTCAATCTTAACTTTCACAAGGATCTGTTGGTTTGGTAACCTCAGCATGGTTTACAAAAATAGGCAGGAAAATGTTGCCAATAAAAACATTAGCACTATATTGAATGATGTGTTCATCAACCCTCATCATCCTCTCCATACAGAGTTTCGATTCCTGCCATCAGGGAGGAGGTTTACTTTCCCTGGAAGAACCAAATCAAACAGATATGTGAGATAATTTGTTCCATCAGCTGCCGGGTTTTTAAACAAGCTGTAGATTGCAATAAACAAAGGACTGATGTACTCCTCGAGCTGTATTTCTTTCTTTTTTTTACCGCAGTGTTATTATGATGACCTCCTGAATGTTATCTATATAATGTCCATATTTATTGTATATTTCATGGCGATGTGTGGTTATGTCGACTACTGTTGCAAACCAAATTGCCTCTGGGGGATATTAAAGCCTTTACAATTCAATTCCAATCTAATCTTGGTAAAGTGATACTGGCACAGATTATCCTTTTCAACTGAAGAGGAGAAGGCGAGGTCTCACTGAAGCATTTGGAAACATGCGTCATTAGGGAAAACTCCTCACTTAATGAAGATATTGCAAAAGCGCTATCAGAGTTTAAAAACTCAGAGTGTGGAAATTCCAGATAAGTGTGGCAGGAAGGTGACGGTAATCCTTACTCCAGCAATGGTGCAATCTCTGGAGCTACTTCTGAAAGAGAAAAGCTAATGTGGACTGGGTGAAAACCCCTACTTTTGAAACACAACTGAGGGGATCTCTGTCAGTTGTCTACTTACATCATCCCAAATGTTTTCAAAAATGTCTAAACCCAGGGAAATCCACAAGTTTACTCAAGGTAACAGTGAGTTGGTTGCCTGTTGCTACCTAGTATAGTACATGGGGTGCATGCTCTACTAACTGAGCTACTGTGACGCCCTAATAAGACTAAACTTAATGTAAATAAAACATTAAAACCTTACATGGCTATGAACGTTTGTGCCTGAGTCCCGTCAGATTTTTCTGAGCAACGATGGTTGTACACCAGCAAAGTACGTTTGACAGCAGGATCATTTGTATTAATTTGCATTACTCAAAGCCAGGCTGCTTAACTGTACTTTAGCCTTAGGATAGCAGGCAACAACAACTTTCAAGGGTGTGTATGTCTGTGTGTTTAAATTCAGGTCAACTCTCAATGAACTCAGCACTCACCAGGGACTCTGGTTCTCTCTCCTTCTCCCCTCTCTTCTCTGTAACGTGGCATTCATGAAGTACAGTTAATTTCCCCTCCAGCTCCAGTCAGCAGTCAGCGTTGCAGTACATAAACATCCGGCAATAGAGGTCACCACCGCGGATCACTGCTGCAGTCAGGTTGATAAGTAGGAGTGAAGATAAATCTACTTTCAATCCTAAAAGTTAAAAAGTAATCTCTGTGCTCTCCTCCCGTCGGTAAAAAGCTCCAGCTCAGAGCAGAATTCGATGTGACTCTGGGTGTTTATTCCTTCAGAAGGTCTGGCTTTGCACCTGACTCTCTCCTCCTAAGCTACTCCCAACTCCCAACAGACACTCCGAGTGGCAGGAACTACATATTGTGCGCTTAACAAATGGCAAGGTGTGCTGCATTTGTCTTAATATTGTAGCAGAAGGGAAGTTGAATTGACAACACAGTCTTAATTTGAAACCCATAATATTGCACTCGAATCCAGCAGCTCAAACCTCAGTGTACTGTGGGTGTCAGCTAATGAATAAATCTAAATATTACCATTAAATCATAAAAATCATATCAAAATGCTGCAAGGGCTCCAACAGAATTCCTTTTGTTGAAGGTTATTTGCTAAATCTAAGAAATAATTGCCTTCCCACACAAATTAACAGGCATGCAAAGAATATTTCATTATTTTTCTGTATTAACAGCATAGAAATAACATACATAACACTACATTAAGCGACTTACAGTAAGTGCATACAACCATGTAAATACCAGCCAGCAATTGCAAGAATCATGCAAGAATTATCAACTTCATCAGAATATGGTGAATTACTCCAAGTGCTATATTTAGGAACAAATTATTCATTATCTGGGTCACAGTGAGAAAAATATTTTCCTCTAATGATGTTGTGAAACTCAATACATCTTCCACAACAGTGCGTCTTCACGTTATTAATGATCTCACCTTGATGTCTCTCTGGCTGACGGATCCCCCTCTGCTTCTCTTTGCTAACGGAGACTAAAGTTTCATCTTCGGCGAGTGGGCGAGTTCACGTATTGGTGATGCCGTGAGGCAGTGTGCTGATGCGTTGCCCTGTAACTCAATTAAGCAAGATCGGCCTCCAAACCTGAGGAATCAATTTTCTAAGTCAGCCGGGTTTTAATCGGCAGCAATGGATTCTGCAGTGTCAGTGGGTGAGGCGCCGTTACTCACAACACCTGAGGGAAGTGACAGCGGATGTAATGAGATTCCCAGTGCCCTGTCTCTCATACACATCAGCAACACTAAATAGCATGAAGGGAGCCAGAGATTATGTTTATGAATGTTCTGTGCATGGCAGCCTGCAGAAAATGGGGGCCTGTAAGCAGCGCTTGTTCTGTCTTCCATCCTTCATTTTTCCCCCCAAGTTGTGATTGCATCATTAAAAACATGCCCACGATTTATGTTTAGTGAGAGTTTTGCCCATAAATTAAATAGAAAAATGTAACTAGTGGATATGTCTATCCAGTGTGACTAAAAGTATCAGGAGTGCATACATTTTATTTTATTTTTTTTGCTTTGGCGCTGGCTGACAGGCTGGCAACATGTCTTGTCAGATGGTAGCATGGTAAAAAGGTGTGTGCAGTGAAGGAATATTGAGAGTAAGGAGTAATTATCTGAGTTTATTTAGATCTTCATTACGTAAGAAAAACACATTTTCCAAGTTAAACTTCGCAATCTTTGAACTTTTCAGCCTTTTCAGCGCTGCTATGCTGTTCACATCACAGATATGTTATATAATTCTATACAGCGTTTCACCTAGAATACCACACCAGCTCTTACAGGTCTCTTTTCTTTCTTCACTATAATTAATCTTGCAGTCTTCACAGAGTACAGTACCCTTGAAGCTGAGGTATTTTTGAAGATGCCCACATCGGCGCGTCAGCAAACAAACTGACAATGTACATGGTACATGCGTGGGTTAGATTGCTACGCAGGAAACTCTATATGTCAGTCTGACTCACCGGATGTAGACTGTTGGTATAAGTCTAGCCATTAGCCAACTATTTCAGCTGGCATTCTCCTCCCTTCTGCTATCTTTGTGTTTGCGAAATTCACACCACTATGGGAAACAAAAACCTCTGAGCTCACAGCCTACATGCAAAAATGGCAAAGTTACCCTAAACCTGACGTCGCTGCTAACGGTGAAGGACCTAAACAGGCTAGCAGCCGTTACTTTGTCTTTTGAGAGGATTCAGGCACATTCAAAACAAGTTCCCACCAACACTCCTGAGCTTTGTGATTGGTTTATATATATAAAAAAAAAAGCCAGAGCGATTTACGCAGAAGAATGCAGCAGGGATGACATATTTTTGTAGGCTAACCCAGAAGTTAGCATCGCCCTGCTTCCCCATCTTTTAATTAGATTTTGAATTATTGCAGAAAATGAGCTCTGTGGTAAACACAAGTTTATGATTTTTAAAGGATAAAAAAAGAAATTGATTTATCTGTGGTTTTGCAGAAACGTACTGAACATTTATTCTGGCTGTTGGAATTGGCCCAAACCCAATCCACTATAAATGACCAAACTGCGGCAGTGGTACTAAAAACGAATTAATTCCGTAAATCTTCAACAGAATTTTTCATTCTACACAGTAAAGTATTTCGTGAGATATACTACTTGTTGACAAAGAACAATATCCTCTTGGCAAAGAAAATTACTTTCTCTGGAAGGAAAACAGGCACTGGCTGCTGCAAAGCTAATAGTTGAGCCGAAAGAAACTCAAGTAGAAGTGGCAGTCACCTCAGGGTAAAATAAGAGTAATTTTCTGATTTGATCCGGCTCCTTGTTTATGGAATTTGCCCTTGAGCCGACCACAGATTCCATCATCTAAAACACACAGGAAAAACTTCTACGTAGTGAAAATCCATTTGTCTCCCTGAATGGGATGTCTCTTCTGACATCTGAGCCTCCTGTTTATGGCTTCCTCCGTGTTAGAGGCCATTTTAAATCGAGACTTATTTAAAAGAAGAAAAAAAAAGACGAAGAGAGACACCGACCCAAACGCAAACACAGATAGAGATACACAAACAGAGAGAGAGAGAGAGAGAGGGGCAGTCGGGGAGATGGTATCACCTGTTTAAAATGATTAGCGACGCTTCCTTCTAGTGTGGGTTTAGTGTGAAAGCAGCGTGGAGAGAATTCAGGTGGGACTGTTTTGTTTTTTTTCCGTGAAACACATGTTAAGATAAAAGTGCACTTAGTCTTGTTAGAAAGTGTGGTGAGCAACGGCCTATGAGGATGCACTGCAACCTGTGCTTACTCTGAGGGATGGAGGAGAGTTTTATCTTTAGCTTGAAAAATAGAAGAATAAAGGAGTTATATGAATCAAACATATACTAGTTGCGAAAAGAAATATCCAAAGGATTGGTACAGAATGTCTTAAACATAGCCATTTCTCATGTGAGATGTTGGCATGTGAATATCTTCAATAAAAGGTAGAAATACAGCAAAAAATGTGAATAATGTAACAGCAAAGAAGTGCTGAGTTTTACAGGCCGTATCTTTTATGCAGCCTACACGGTGCTCTACCCTCAGGTTTGGGTCTCAATGAAGTCAAACACTTGTGAAGTTAATTTCAGAGGGAGAAGTAGATTCAGGGCTTCTTATTTAGGGACTTAATCACACGGTGCATCTGTTCTGTTTTTCCCAGAGGAATCATTTCCTTCGTCAATAAGAAACCCTGCTTTTCTAATTAACAGCAGTTTGCTTCTTTGTAGTTTCACTTTTTAGGTTAAACTTTAAACAGAAACTTACTTTACAAACTGAGCTACTGAGCTTCGAATGGTCCTAAAAGCAAGATATCACCCTGATATTAAGGCTTACCCACCATTTCTGCATTGTGTTGTTCAGTAATCTGAACATTTTTCCTCTCCACGTCCTCTGTTTCCATAAAGCTTTTTTGACTGGTGTGTTTTTTTATGAGAGGCAAACTAATTAAATTGAATTGATTGAAAGTATATAAGGTTTAACCTTGTGTTCCAATGACTGGTCTTTTCAAATCTATTAGAGAATTGCTGTATGGTGTGGATGGATTTACAGAAATTGCTTTAGCCTAAAACATTCAAGACCAACTGAATCAAGCCTGAATAACAAAATAAGTAATTTGGCAGTGAAATCCAAAAACACCGACTGATTCAACTGTTTGGTGTTAGGTCACGATTAATAAAGCAGTTAAGTTTCTTTATCTGCTCTAATCAGACCATCCTCATCAGGAAAACGACCATCTACAGAAGTTGACAAAAGCATGTCATTGTGACCTGTAGCAACGTTTCTTGTTGGCGATGACCTCTAGTAATTATTACAGCAGCAAAGGAGGAAGTGAGGAGAAGTAGTGGAAAGAACAAAAAGTCCCTATAATGAGGAGGTTGGGATGAATGGCTGGGTTAAACAAACACAGGACTTATGTTCAGGAGACTGCTGTTTGAGTTCAGTTGAGTTCATTATGTCACCTAATGGAACTGAAGTTATTGAGGTAATGAAGTCATTTAAACCCGAAGCATTTTGTTTTCCTAAACCTAACCGAACTGTGAACATACGGCAAACTGTTGTTGCTGGTCTTCTGCATCAGTCATGTTGTTTAGGGAAAGGTGATATATGATGTTTTGGTGGTCAGTGGCAATTGACCTATTCAGCTGGGTTTATGTTTATGGGCTGTATTCAGCTGCTTTCACAGCCGACCCATATGGTAATTTTTCTAATGAGGACAGGCTGGGTTCTCTGAACAGTTGATGTGCAGTTACATGTCCCAACAATACACACATTATTTTCACTTTCAGTAATGTAAGAGCATTTTGGTACCCACACCAATTTAGTGTGAGCAGACAGAACACAAGGTCGCTTAATGAAAGTCATCTTCAGCGTTTAAATGGTCGATGTTGTCCGGTGAGGAAAGTCTCCATTAGAATAAAGAATGATCAAACATACTTGCAGATGATTAAATCAGGTGGATAAACAATGTGATGCCGTGCATTAATTAGTTTGTTTCCTGCACTGATTGCATTTTGCTATTGATTCGCTTCCCCAGTTCATGGGTATTCAGATCACCTGAAGTCCAGCCAGGATAATTTGCTCTGTGTGGCCTTTCCCTGCCTGACCTTTTCATGATTAATGCAGGGCCAGTGCCTCTGTGTTAACCTCCCAACCCCAGCGACACATGCGCCCCTCTGCTGTTGCCTCGCACACAACCTGACATCACTGTCCAGATGCTGAGGCGAGAGGGGCTGGAACATTTTGTGGGCAGTGTGTAATTAATGTGTTTGACAGCTCATTACATCTCGACCGCTTAAAGACTCTTAACAGCCCTCCGAGGAAAACATGCTCATGGCGCTACGTAACCTGCCAAGGATCGCCACGCTGCTTTCAGCACACAAGTGCTGTGTTGTTCTCAACATCTGCAACTTTTGCTCATCCATTGTCTTTTGTTTGTGAAGTGTTTGTTTTTGATTCTTACGTAAATGTGTCCCCAGTGAGGTTGCATGTTAGTCAGAATGATAAAAGACCTCTTTGTAAGAAAAGTTGATTTTCCCAACTAATGACGCTCTGGGTTTCCCAACTCGTCAAACACTGACGCTGTGGGATGTAGGATGGGCCGGCCGCCATCCCAAAGAGTCGAATTATTTGACGAGTTGGGAATGAGGATTTACACAAGTACACAAGTAAAATAGTTATTTTAACCAAAACCACAATGTTTTTTCTAAACCAACCAAGTAGTTTTCTTGCCAAACTCTAATGAACTCCAAGCGATAGCCGTCTGTCACTGTTACACTGCAACAGTCATCTTGTTTTGCGAACAGTACGTAGTTTTGGGAGTCACTGGCAAGCGACCCACTTAGTCGTTTAGAGGAGAGGGTGTTGTGAATAAATGGCTCACAACTTCCTTGTCAGTGCAAAATCTTTGTATTGGATGTAAAGCATGAGGCAAGTGAACCTCCGATATGGACTTCATTTCTAGGGATACTAAAGTACACTAAAGAATGAGTTAAAATGTATTCTTCAAGTACATCTACTTAAACTGAAACATAGGAGGCGCAATTGAGCTCATAATCAGAGGACTGATAACAATAATAACCACTAATTTTAGATAGAAAATGTGATACTTCATCACTGAGTAAATTACTTTATAAAATTTCTGTTATTCTGTTAAAACTATTTAAAAAAAAGTTTCTTCTGCTTCCACCAAGAAAATACAGTATCTGAATAACAAGTTGCTTCAGGATACATGTCCGTGATGAATGATGTTGACCCTATCATGACCAGTCAGACACACATTCCTGTAACTTCGCCACATAATTGTTGAGGCTCATGGGGTCACCAGCCATTGTAATTTTGAAACTACTGGAGTGTGAGGATGAAATGAATCATACTTTTTGTCCCCGTTAAGATTCAATCAGATGTGTCTGACTGAATGCAAATGACCCATGAGGAAACTAATGACCGGAGTAGCTCGTCTAACATGTGTAATGGGTTTCATCAAAGTCTGGTCAGCAGCGTCTGAGATAATGCGTGTGATTACCACATGAGCAGATGGACCTGATCTATAATACGGCCATCTCCCTGATTTCAAATAACTGACGAGACGATGGGACAAAAGACCTAGTTAGATGAGAATTATGGGATGTGTCACATGTGTTTAATTAAATTGCCTTGCACGAGGTATTAGAGGCAATCTTTAGAAAGTTTTAGACCCATCCTTTAGTTCCTGGGGTCCTTATTATACAAGTTATGGGTATGACACTTCAGCATTAAAGGAACGATGTGTAAGATGTGGCTAGAATATTAGTTTAAGAGTCTGAATATACAACAGTGTTGATGTTATGTCAAAGACATGTATGTACTGTGTTGCAGACATGTCTACAGAAGTGTCCCGTCCCATAATAACACGTTGTACCGCAAGAAGTGAGTTTCAGTGGGAAGATAAATTTAAATGAACAAAATAAACTCAAGAAAGGAAACATCTTGCATCCATTTTCCTTACCAAGCAGGAAAAATACAGCTGTTTTACCGAACTAAGACGAGCTTAACTGCCTCATAACATCATCGTAAAACACACTTAACATGAATGAATGTTGATTGCTTCTCCTCAACCAGCCTGCTGTTTCTTCTCGTCATAGTCCCGGTCAGAGCTGCTGTTAATCGCCTCTGTACTGTATCCCCTGTCTTTAAACTCATATCTGTCGTTCTTACAGACTGTGTTCGGTCCCAGTTCGGTGTCCAGCCATTTTACCCTCACAGACTGGACACACAGGAAGCGTCCTCAGCGTCCATGTTACCAGGTTAGACCGCCCACACTGGATGCATGGGTCGTGCTTCTGAAGCATGTGTCAAGCGTGGCTGATGCATAGCTTTATCTAAAGTTTCAGAGTCTTGCCTACTTTTACCTCAATATGCGCGTGGTTCTCTGCAAAAATAGACCTGAAATCCACCGGTAGACAGTCATATCAACATCACACCAGCGCTTCACTACAGTTTTAATGTCTGTATGTGTAAAATATGTCATATACATGAAGAGAATACACGCAACAGGTGAAGGGCAGTTTTTTTCCTGTGCACTCCCTTTTGCTTTCTGTCCGTCCCTCCCGTTTTCTCGCTCTTTCAACGGAGGTAAAGGTTGAGCTGTGTCCCTATGCCCTCTCTGTCTGCATCCCCCCATGATCCAAGGTTTTGGCAAACTCTTGTACAACTGGCTCCATAGTTAACTGAGCCATGAGCTAATCAGCTAACGGTAACTAGCTACAGCCAAGGAGCGACGAGCATCAGTTGTCAGTTACTCTGGTGAGATGCCAGAGAGAGGAAAATGGTGGCAGATGAAAATATAACATCATATTTCCATCATGATTTCCACATCGTTGTCTCTGTTTAAGCTTTTAATTACAGCATCCCATTCCTCAAGGTTTAATGGCTCTAATTAGCACCAGCAGCTGCTTATCTGACATAAGTGAGTGGAAATGTGCTTGTTTTCTGCTAATTGTGTCAGAATTTGCACTCATGTGGATGGAAACCCGACAACTGTGATCTTCAGATTATTACGAAGGTTTCAGAAGAAATATTTCACCTTCCACCTGCTGGTGTTTCTTTGCCTCCAACTGTGTTTACACTATTACAAATCTTCATGGACATACTGTATATTTAATAAAGAGATGCTTCACTGGACTGAATTGCTGAAATCTTTAGTTCAAACTCTCAACAAATATATGCATTAATTTCCAGTGTAAAGATGTTTGATGGAAAGGATTTCTTGCCTTTGTCAAAACACTTCAGAGTACTCACCATCTTTCATTCCCTCAGCTTTTGGTAGACAGCCACTATGGTAAAGCAAACTGCCTCAACTTGGAAATTAACTTTAAAACACTCAGACATAAAACAAGATGTATATTAAACTTTTTCTGAGCTAAATCTGGATTTAACCCACACAGAATACTTTAAAGAAGCAGATTTAATCACAGTTGCACAGAAATTTAAATGAATTTGCATACATTTCCTGAATTTGTTCCCTCTGTTTCTTGTTATTCAAGGAGATCGTAAATTACTAATGCAGGGTGTGTTCTTGGCAAAGAATGCAGTCAGTATTGTTTTATGCCATGAGTATTACATTAGCCTTGAAATATTGCAGTGGAGAAGTCCGGAGCCATGTGCTTCTTAACATCACAAATATGCTGCAACCCCACATGACAGGGAATAAATAAAATAAAACCCCTTTGTTGCTTTTAGTGTCATGCTGAGTGTCGGATTTGGCAGGCAGATGCGGGCCCGTTTCACATCTGTATCCAATAGTGTACTTCCTTTGAATAACAAGTAAGCTCCAGCTTCCTGCCATACATATGATTGTTGATGGCAACTGTTGAAAGGGCTTTCTCTTCATTATGTAAATCTCCAGGGTCACGGCATATTTGCGCTGGCCTCTCTAACTGAGGCCAAGCTGTACTTACATCTGAAGTTTTTTTTTAAATCATCCGTAGGCAAAGGTTGCATCACAGCACTGTGCAAACGAAGAGCAATACAGAGACGCAGTCGGTTGACCTTCTTCAAACAGGGACAACAAGTGCAAGTTAATCTAGGTTTTAATAAACCATAACTGAATGTTTTATATAATATAATGAAGGTTATTATTTTTTTTTACAGAACAGACACCATTGTTGCTATTTCTTTATTAGATAGTAGCTTACTGTATACGACACATACAAAACACCAATACAGACAAGGATATAAGAATAAAAATAAAAACAAGTATATAAGGGTGAAAACAAGAATATAAGAAAAACACAGTAAAAAAGTTATTTCGCAGTGGTGGAGGAGTTAAATACCAACATGTTTGGAATTTTCTTTGAAATAACCCCCCTCTGCTATTTTCCAATAAGCAGTAAACAAACAGCTGGTAATTTATTTAATACATTTCCAGGAAACTTCCAACGGGTTTCTTCTAATGCTGAAAATGCCATTTTGACTTCCAACTAGTTTCTGCTCAGCAGGCGGCTAAATTCAAGTGAGCTGTTGCAGCTTGATTTCTGAGTAGTTCCGGCCCAACTTCTGCAATTCAAGTACATTTTTAACCCTTAAAGCAGAACATTATTATTGATGGGTTAATTTTCAACCAATTTTGAGTTAATTACTGTGGTAATTTGGGTAGTGTGAGTAGTTATCTACTAGGATGTGTGCAAAATGAGGTAGTTTAAAGGGTCACTTCACCAATTTTACACATTAAAGTGTGTTTACAGGTCTTTGGGGAGAATTCTGCACATGTGAAAAATGTAGTATAAAGCCTTTTTGTGGCTCCAGAGGAAGCTGCATGTAATCGGATAAATTGCCTCCAGTGATGTCACTCAGTGGCTACGTTGCATTTTGGGTAATGTATGCTCCATGTTTTGAATAGCAGTCCGCTGGTCTAGCATTGCACTCCTGTTGTATTTTTGGACTCATAATGGACAGTTTAAAAAAACCCCCAGAGATATCAAAATCTGGAGACTACATTACCCATGATGCAACTCCAGCCACTGAGTGACATCACTGGTTCTACTGTATCAGTTTTGAACATTTGTTTTTAACATGTCCATTATGAGTCCAATCATCAGTCCAGACCAATGTTTTAGGAGTGCAATGCTAGACCAGTGGACTGCTTTTCAAAACATGGAGCCTACATTACCCACAATGCAACTCCAGCCACTGTGTGACATCACGGGAGGCAATGCATCAGATTACATGCAGCTTCCTCTGGAGCCACACAATATCATTATACAACTTTTTTTCACATATACAGTAGCACTTTACCAAGACCTGTGAACACACTTTAATGTGTAAAATTGGTGGAGCTACCCTTTAACTGTGAGATGAATAACAGTTCTGGTATTGCAAAAATGAGGTGATTAAAAACTTAAAAATAGTGCAAGAATAATCTTTATTCTGGATGATATACATTGGACTCAAATTTAAGATAAATATATATTAACTAATAGCCTATAAAGCAGATTGTGCATGAGGCTAATGTGGCCAGTAGCTGACTGACAGGTCAGGTGATGCAGGTGAGCATTCAATAGAAAGCAATTTCACCCTGCAATAGCTGGAGGAAGGATTTGAATAGCTGCATGGCCTTGGGAACAAAAGACTTGCCACTACCTCTTATTATGTATTATTCAAGATATTCATCACTTTCATTTGTGTGCTATATATCTGAGTGATAGAAATAAAAGTAATTATTGTTTAGATATCATGAGACGTAGACAGCGGATATCAAGAACCATACAGCTTCCACTCGTATGTAAATGTAGACCTTTCTATCGCATCAGCATGAGGCAGCGTCTCACTCATATCGATTTCCTATATGTACAGCACTGCCCTGAACTCATTCTGTTCCCTGAGGAAAGAACACCATCTGTATGCATGGAAAAGCTGTTCCATATGTATGACTTCAGTCAGAACAATCTGCAGTCAACACCTTTTTTTTATATATAAAATATACAATTTCTAAAATTGATATTTTATTGCTGCTTTATAAGACAAATACAAAAAACAAAACCTTTTCATTGTGTGGTAACTTTGTCTGTTTTGCATCTTTATAGCACTGTGCCTGCAGTGCTGTATTCCAGACTCACTTGCTCTGGAGTGAGTGTGTTTTCTCTCTCTGTGTGTGTGTGTGTGTGTGTGTCTGATGACTTGCGGGCAGCACTGTGTGATTGGCTGTTTCGAGTGATTGCAGACGTGTTTCACCTGTTGATTGGCAACTGTTACCACAGGTTGGCTTCACTCTTACTCAGCTCAAGGCGACTTCACCGGCAGCTTGTCGGCGTTATTGTGATCCGTCCTGACAGAGTCTTTCACTCACGTCAAGATAACTGACAGCTCGGAGCCGAGGTTGTAAAAAACTGTTTTTGTGGATAGACGATAGTCAGTTTTAACTCTGGGACTTAATAAATACTAAATATTTGTAGAGTGTAACTAATAATGTTTATATGTGCACTCAAAAATGAAGTGATTAGTGTCCTGCTGTGCTGGCTCACTGCTCACAGGCACACCTGAATTAAAAATAGAGCCATCGTTAATGTCATTAGTTACACTTGTGTTTCCTTCTATGACGAGTCAAACTGCTGTGAAAAAGGTCCGTACTCTGTAAATGGGAAAAGTAATAAAGATAAACCATATTTATTAAGCAAAAAACATATTACAAAAGCTAAACAAGACAATACAACGAGATTATAAATGAGATTATGCAGCAAAGATCAACAATAATAAAATGGAGCAACGCTACGAGCACAACAAAAAAAGATGAAAAACAAGATGCAGTTATTGAATGATTAGATAAATATAAGACTGTTTTTATATCGCAACAATTAAGTTTGACAATAAGTGACAAATGTGTGTTTAATAAATGTAATTAAACAACAAACAAAACAAATAACTTAACATATATGATGTGATTTTACACAGAAAGTACCTTTACCATAATAGGGCTGCTGTTTTAGCTTGACCAGAGCTGCCGATGTGCACAACATATGCAGTACAGATCAAAATACAATACATAAATGATAACAATGAATGATAACAATGAATCAATGTCTGTGTCGTTCGGCCACAGTGACGGATTTCCTAATCAGGCTCAGTGGCATAAAATATGAATCACCGAATTACAAAACTCAGTCTCAATGACACCACTATTAAAGAACACAATCCAACAATGTAATGTCCACCTGCCAGATTTATAAGGCACCTGCCTGCAGGCTCAGATATCAGGGGTGGAAAGTCTAGCGTTGCCTTTTCCCTCCAGATGCATCATTTTTTAATCTCCCAAAAAGATATTAGCCGCCTTTGAACCGCTCCCAAATAAAGTGTTAGTGAGACTTGTGCTCTTTTTCAATTCAAGGCTTTAATGGTTTAGTCTTATTTCAAGGCCAGGATGTGGAAGAAAAGCATAAAAAGTAAAATAAAATAAAGATGAAATGTTGATAATTGATTGCTGCTGAGACAGTCTCAAATGTTAAAAAAGATAATTTTCTCATTTTGTCAAAGTCTTCATAAAGGAGTCTTCACTTAAACAATAGAAAAATGTAGCCACCCAGAGCTGATTCCTCTTCAGTGTATATACATTATGCACTATCACACTGGCTATGTACCTGATTGTACATGTTATTGCAGGGACCCTTCAGTTTCATATTCAGTGCATGACACCATTCTCTCAAGGTAGAATCAACTTGCTACAAATCAATGAAGAATTCCACATGTTTTGAAAGGCCTCTAGCATCGTCCTCGTCTCACTGATGGTGCCAACTTGTCCTTTTTTTTGGCAATTACTATGTGTGACAGACACTCACAACTGATACTCAGTCCCCAGACAGTTTTCAGATTTGAAATTGCTTTACTTTTCAAATTATTGGCCTCCATTTGGCCGAGGTAGCCACTGAATGTGAACTTTCTTAATTCAAACTTGTATTTGTTTGCAGTTCTGGATCTTATTTGCTATATTTATATATTTTTATATTAATATTATTATTAGTCAGTTAAGTTCTGATTGGTGAAGCGGGCTATAACCTAAAGCACGATCATTCAAGCTATAACACAAGGATTCTTGTCTGTTTTATGCTAATGCTGTAATAATTACTACGGCCACTAGAGGTCACAGCCTAACAAGAAATGGGTCGAAATAAGCTGCTTTCACAGTTGACCCAAAATGATGAAGTTTCTGATGAGGACGGGCTGTAACGCGGGGAGGGACCGACGGGGAATGACATTCAACAAAGGTCCTTGTCTTTACTCAAACTGGGGACACCTGCAATCACAAGGTCAGTGCAAAGACCCCTGGGCCACCGGGACGACCACATAACACCTATATCTCTCCCAATGTTGTTGCTATAGTAGCAATTATATAAAAGGTTAAAAGCCATTCACGTTCAGTGTAGCCGTAATCTTTTTGTCTTGTTCTTGGAATAGCTCACCCTGGAGCTACGTTTGAAGATAAGAAAACATAAACTGTAATTATGAGCTTGAACTTTGATTTAATTGGTCATTCTTGGGAGCAGGAAACGGGGCAGAGCTCTGCTGCCTTGAGTTTTCTCATCAGGTACATGCAGTAGATGAGTTCACATCTGTGAAGTCTTCGATGTTGTTGGATGGAAAGTTTTTCTTGGAGTGGCAAAATGTTTTTTTTTTTACAGCCCAGTGAATCAAACAGGGTTTTATGACAGAAAAGTGAAACGTAAGTAGTCAGTATTTTAAGCCAAGTCATTTTCAACCTAAAATATCCTTCCAGTGTCTGAGGTTGCCTCTGAATGCTAGTATTACCGGCACCACCAACAGTGAACACTCAAAAAATTGCTTTGTCTTGATTGATGTCTCCAGTCTCCCCTGAAATCCCATGAAAGTTGATGAGCACCTGGGAGCCGACAAAGCCAGATTCCCTTCAGCACTCCAACAGCGACAACAGCGTTATTGCTGCCGACAGTGCCAAGCCGCACAATTCAACACAAATTTAGTGAGTGCATATCAGATGTCGGAATGACTCTTGTAGAGAAACACGAAGACATATTGAAAACTCTACTTCTTTCAGTACATTCGGTGTAAGTTTTGAGATGCATTTGGTCCCATTAGAACATGTAAGACTTAATTTGCTTTCTTATAATGAAATATTTGAAATAAACATGAGGCTGCTTGCTGCTTTAAGTACTTGATGCGGTCCTTTCTTATTCATTTATTCTCATACAGAGTGAACAAGTCGTATCACAACCGAGCCCTCCCGCCGATTTTTGACGCAACTGTTTTCATCTCTTTTGTAAATATGGAGAAAATGAAAAGTGTCTCAGCCACTATAAATAATGAGCTCCGAGCAGAGAGATGGAGCTGCTATCTAGTTTCCATCTGAGTTTCAATTTCTCATGAATTTCTGAGGGAAATTACTCAACAGTGCAGGGCATTGTTTCTACTCCACTTCTTATCTGTTTTTCATGGCTCGATGCTGTAAAAGTGCGATCTCTTGTGTCAATATATCATCTTAAGTGCTGAGAAGCCACGCTAAAAAGTACAAGAGACGGAGGCTGTGTTTGATGGTGTCCTAACAGGGAACAGTTAGGGGTGCTTAGGGGTCAGTCTATATAATGACGTCATAGTAAATGTTAGCGACACTACAACAGAAAAGTTATACACCAACATACTATAGGTCAAAGCAGCTTCAGTCAACAACAGCAAGGAGATGAAGAGGGAAAGAAATTCCCCAGACTCCCTTACAAAATTGCTCAATTTTGTGAGTTGTTGAGTTAGAAGATACTTTTTAAACTTTGTGAAGCGCCGTTTCTGACAAATTCTTAATCATTTGGGCCTTCTTGTAAATTCGGCATATGTTATAGGCTTGTTTTAGGGGGTGCTGCAGCCCCTTCAGCATCCTGAGTTCACGCATCCATGTCCCTAAGGAGTTTTTGACCTGGAGTAGTGCTGTGGAGCTGATTTCTACGATTCGACGCCCTCTTTTGTTTATTGTGTGCATTTTTTGGACAAACATTAAAGGTTTGTAATAAGAATTATTTTTAAAATGAAAAAGAAAAACATACACTTACAGTGGTTGTATGTACAGCTTGTCTGTACATTCAGATATAGAAGGAAAGTTTTTTTTTTTCATGTGGAGAATCACTTCTGCAAAAGTTTGGCTTTTTGCTCAGGAAATTGGATTTGTGAATATTGAATTCTGATATAATAATAAGTACTGATCGAATAAAGCTGAGATACTTGTCACATTCAGCTCATCCAAACAATCCGTTTTGCCAGAGCACCATGAGGTCAGGATTCATGACCAGCAATAAATCTGACAAATGTGTTTATCTTGATCATGTGGAGGCGACTTTATTCCTTCCAATGGTTTCACAATAATCAGCTGAACTACAGGTGGCTGTAATTCACCAAGGGATGTAGCTAGGCACCAACAAAGTCAGGGGAGAAGAGGACTGCTAGAAAGTGAACAAGGATGTAAACAATTCATGATTTAACATGGGAGCACTCTGATAGCAGATTGTGCATTAATGTTAGACTTGGCATTGTGGAATTAAAATTAAAATAATGCTCAAACTGAGCTTTGTAAAACATGATCAGACTAAAGTGAAAATATAAGACTGTAAGTTGAAGACTCTCAGGGACAGATCTTGCAGCTGCATCATGCAGCTACATCAGCTCATCTACAAGCCCGTTGTGTCCCTGCAGCTATCAACTATTCCTGTCAATAGTCTGAATTATGTGGCAACCTGATTATTCAGCTTCATGAAAAACGATGAGTGTTTGTCAGATTTAATTTGAAAAAGTGGTCATTAGCTCTCTACATTAACCGTATCTGCTCACCTCATACGAGACGAATGATTTGTTATTGAGTAACCTGCTAACGGATGGAGACATAAATCCACAGCCAGCCACATCTCCACAGAGCACACTCTTTAATTTCCACCCTGACCACTCGGCTTGAGCTGCTAGTTCGGTATGTCTAAGCTTTTTCCAATTATATACTCTGTACACTCCACATGCCACCATGCAACAGTGAGCTTTACAAGGTCTGCTGAGTGTTAAACCCCAGTCTGGTTCTTACTGCACGCCCGTGCTAACAATCTCTCGTGGGACCAGAGCTGCTGCCGCACACCTGCTCGCGCCCGACCTCCTCCCTCGGCTGCCTCATACCTGTGTTTCAGCCTCCGTCGTGCTTCAGTCTCCCTCAAGTACAAAGGTAATTTAGAGCGTGGCACGGAACTGATAGCTGTCCGCTTAAGTCTAAATTGCTTCTCTCAGGCTCCTCAACACTTGACAATGTGAATGTAAGCTGTCAAGTGCTCTGACCTTGGGAAACCTTCATTTTTTGTACCCAGAAAAGATTTGTCAAAGTGCTGATGGTGACTGACAGCAGAGGAAATGTGGGTTTTTTAGAACGTGAACACATTCCAGATTGGATATCATTAATAAGCTTTGAGTATCTAACAGGCTCATCGGTTGTTGCTCCAACAGAGGGAACTTTTCACACTGAAGCAACGTGTTTGAAGACTGTTTTATTAAGAGCAACATGGGAGCTATAGCTGCAGTTCAACAGCAGCCTGACACCTCAAGTCACACTCGAAAGATAGTCCACACTTTTATTACTGTGAGCTCAGGATTTATTTTCCTTCTGCAAGTTACTTTAGGACAGAATTTAATTAAAAAAGTTAAAAATCACACAAAAACAGAATTATATTGTGGTCTAATCTTGAAGTCTACATTTTCGTGTGTGACCAACAGAAAAATAGACCCAAAAAAATGTATATTCCAGTGCACACCAGGATATGACCGACACTATTTTATTAACAACTACATTCACGAGCACCAATGATCACTCAACTAGTCGGCAAAAGACGGTAGATGTGTCTCTGTCCTCTGACACTTGCGGGATATTTAAGAAAAAAGAAAGAAATCACTGGATTAAAACAACTTTGCTCCAGACAGGAAGCAAACCCAAGTCTCATGAGTGAAAGCCATTGATTTGAGCCACTGTACCGTTCAACCATCCTGTGCTTATTGTCAACTTACATCTGTAACTTATGTCATTAATTTACAATTGCAACAGAATCCTTATAAAGAAGAGAGGGTCACACTCAAGAATATTTGATTAATTAACTTAATCATGTGTCGGGCAGTGCACAAAATGTTCTGGGCCATCGACCTTCATCAGTGTGTACAGATGCAGGGATAAAAAAAGATAACAGGTGAAAGTCACTGTGGCTTCACCCAGAATGGGATCACAATAACTGACTACACCCAGAGTGGAGCACACCAAACCTCAAAGCATGTGCATGTGTACAACATACAATTTAATATGAACTGACACTTATTTTAACAGTAGGATGAATTAATTGAAGGTTTGGGTATTTTTGAGACTTATTGACGTAAAGAAAATTATTTAACTTTCAAAAGTTTTTGCTTTAACATATTATAAATCTGTTGCTGATTGCACAATATAATGGCTATAAAATAATGACACCATCTGCGTTTAAATTGGTTCCCTATCAACCTGCAGCCTGGCATCATTTCTATCTGCTTTCATGTCTCCATTATCGACTTAATTACATGAATCAAAGTCATGTTTTGTCCTGTGGTGTTGGAAGCTGCTACTACGAGGAAAACAGAGATCCAGCTGTTCTTTGTGAAGGTTGCACCGACAATAACACCACTTAGAAATGCTGGGGAGAGTTTCTACTTTAAATATCACTAGTTTTCTACTTTAAAGTCAGTCCAGTATGAATCATTTTCAGCTCACTTGTCTGAACATATAATTACAGAACTCTGAAGGTGGTTATAAAGACGGATAAAGAAGACATCCTGAAGGATAATAGAGTTATCCTTCTACAGAAAAAAGATGAACTGCCTTAAATATTAACCTTAGCGATACGGAGACAACTCAAATAAAATAGGAAATAAAACTGATGTTGAATCTAAATGAAACACAGACCTTCTGTAGTCTGTCTCACTCTGTAACTTTGAACTACAACACACTGTGCTTGATGCACCAGACCAACGTCCAGACGTGGGGACCATGTAGAGGCTTTCTTAAAAAGGTTCAACGCTCCTGTATGATTGATAATCTCATTCATTAATTTCCTTGATGGGGTCTTGTTCCTTTTTAATTCACGAGGCTTGATGCATGATTTGAGGCTTAACTGATGAAACAAGTATCCCCTCTCACTCTCTCTCCCTTCTTTCCTCCAAGTTTGACCTTCAAAAACACAGGATGCGATAACAGATTAAGGTCGAGATAAAGGACATGAAATGTCTATTTGCTCAATTACAGTACTCATAGGAAAGGTCAAATTTGCATGGGGCTGCCACAACAGAGTGCTACAGTGTGAAGTGCAGATGTGTTTTCCAATTAATGGATTATACTGACGTGGCAGGCATTTTCAAAATAGCCTTGCAAGCTGAGCATCACTCACAGTAATGTGTCTCAGTGAGGAGGGGTAAACAATCTGTTTCTACAGATCACTTCAATGGTTCATGGAGGAGCGGTGTGAATTATTAGTTCAAAGGTATCCTCGTGGATAGTTAAAGAATATTTGGTCAGAGGCGTAGCTAGTTCAGCGTGTTGGGAAACAGACATTCACTTTGTTTGGGATGGTAAGATGAGGCGATGGAGACGGAGGTGGGAGGCAATTAGCCTAGCTCAACATAAGGAAGAGAGCAGGGGGAAACAGCTAGCCCGGCTCTGCCTTACCAGCACATCTAAAGCTAATGAACATGTTCTGTCTTGCTTGTTTATTCAGCACACAAACCAACAGTTTGTGATGTTGGGGAATTAATTGTTGACAGAGGGCGGTGTGGGACATGTTAGCCTGGCCCAGAGGCCGTAGACTGTTAGCCTCGAGCAACGGTAGAGTAAAGTGGCTCCTGGTTATAAGAAATATTGAAGTTGTCTAAAGTTACTAAACTAAGGTGACCAGTTTTCTGAAAAGGAAACCGGAGATATTTCCAGTTTGGCGGCCAATTAAAATATCCAATGTTTTTATATAGCCTACAATAAAATGTTGTGCATATGTGACTACATAGCTGATGCAGAGGGCACACTGTGATAAAAATGATATTACAGAAACACAACAGACAGAATTGTTCGATCTGAACAGCTGATCTTTCTACTCTTTTAATTTTTCCTTTTCACTCTCTTCTTCTTCCCCTCAAATCTTTAATTACAAGTAGTTCACTATTAAATGTACAATATGTAACTTCTGCCACCATCAAAACAAAATAAAAGATGTTTGCCAAGTGTTGAGACGAGGGCCGGGACGAGCAAGGGGGACTTACCGACAGGAGGAGAGCTCAGAGATTACTGTTAAACTTTTGGGATTAGAAAGTGGATTCTTCACTCCTGTTTATCAGCCTGACTGCAGCAGCTGTTTGTGTTCCACACACACACACACACACACACACACACACACACACACACACACACACACTCAGAAGAGGAAAGGAAAGCAAGCACCAGCACACACTATTTCCTCCACTCTTCTTCCTATCCTCTCTTCCTGGCTTTTCCTGATGTTATGGATTTACTTAACACTTCCTAGTTTCTGCCACAACAGTTTTCTCTAAAACTAACACAAGCAAGTAGTTAGTAGAGGAAGAAGAGTGATATGAAGCTGCTATAGCGAGCAGCCCCCTCTGTTGACCAAAATGAGCACAACTCGACTGAGACCTCAACTGGAATGCTGCGAGTATAATATTGTCCCTGGAAAACCGGAACGTCCGGTCACTTTGCTAACTTTATCTCCCCTCAAAACCAACTGGTCTTGTTCAGAGTTGGAGGGTGTGTGAATCTAACTTCAGAATGAGGATTTCTGGAGTCACTGGGGCTAAGCTAGCTGTCAGACAGTACCTTTAAACTGCAGCTGGCTGCTTCTTGTGTCCCATTTTCTAGATTTCTACATGCTTAACATACAAGATGTGACATGCGGTTGTAACTTTGGAGATTAAACGCATTAACGGAGCTGGGCAGAGTAATGAAAGTGAAGTAATGAATAATGTATAGTAACTAATTACTTTTGCTGTTGAATAATGTACTTTAAGTAAGTACTATTAACTGAATAATTGAAGAAATGTTTAATTTCCCGACACAGGACATGAGTGGTGTTGAAATCCTCATCCGTCTCCTCTTGTCGGCTGATAATCTTCCTATAGGCGATATCGTCTTATGTTTCTTCTCTCTGCACATAAAACATTTCCAATAGGTTGAAGAGCCATGGTTATGATTTTTACAATATGCCTTTTTGCAGTTTATGTGTGTGCATTACAGTGAGTGCAGCTAAACTTGTCCTGTCCTCGAGCCTCCCGCTGGATGTTTGGCAGGACTCGGGCTCATCAATAACTGGCAGCTTGCGCCCACTGACTATAAAAGTAATGGCAGCAAATGAGACTCTGACAGAACATGGTATTCATTACTGACTTGTGGAGTCCGTGCATCGTTTCATATCACGTAGATGGCCACAGCGTGACGATTTAGCACTTTAAAATGCTGTAAATCAAACAAAGGGCAACAGATCCTTAACATTAAGAGAGGAACATTAATATCATATGTCTTGTTGTGTGAGGTGGCTTTTTTGGCCGCTGTGGCGTCCAAACATTTAGGAGATGCAGGATGAAAGATGCAACAAGGCCAGGTTCAACTTCAAAATAACATGGTGGACATCTGTGGAGTGGAGGTCAGAGAGGTCAAGAAGCATTTCTACTATATCCAGTGATCCTAATTTGATTCACTTTTTACAGTTTTAACTAATGTAACTAGCTTTACCCCAATTTCCAACAAAAGTTTGACTCACCTACACTCAACAACAACATATATATATATATATATATATATATATATATATATATATATATATATATATATATATATATACATATATACATATATATAAATGGTGCATTAATGTGTCATAAGTGCACCTTAAATAATGTACAGTACACTTTCTGTGCTACCACTACTACTGAGGCCATTTAATTGGCTGCAGACTTGTTGGACCAGAAACACTTACCAGTTATTTTTTTATTTATTTTTTTTGTAGTCTAAGCTGGTGTCTTTATCATTTCAAAGTGCTAAACTTCAGCTGTCATCCCATAAACACTACAGCAAAGATGACTGAGAGTCACATCTGTGAAGTTGTTTCACCTTGTTGGTGTAATGGTTTGAGCAGGTGTCAGTGTAATTTGCCGGAAATCAAAGAAAAACAAGCTGAATCATGAAAGGTCAGTTGGTTTGTTTGTCAGGATTTTCACGAACCTTGGATGAAGGATGGGTCACGGCCAAGGATAGACCCAGTAAACTTTTTGTGCAGATCCGGATAAGGGACGGATCCAGGAATTTTGTCCCACTTTCTTTAACATTGCAAGACAGGACATTTTTCAACATTTTTGTTAATGTCTCAGGGACTACTGCTGGATATCAATGAAAAATCAGGCATATTTAGGTGGCTGCTATCTTTAAGTACAACTTGATGTGGATTCTAGATCTGGTGAGCTTAAAATGTGTGGTTTAAATTTAGTGACTTGATTGAATTAAATGGGACTGGCCTTGGCGGAGGTATGTGCTCTATTGAGTGCCATTCTAGTTATGTAATTATCTCATCCTTTTATATTTTATTTTACTTTACTAGTATGATTTGCTGTCTGCCACGGTGGCTGAGGAGTGCTAAAGTTTGAAATTTTAAAATTCAACTTTTTAAATGATTTCTTTCACATTCGACCACACAGATGTTTGTATTCTAACCACATATAGATTTAAAACAGACTTCTGCTTTTATCTGCACTTTAGTAGCAACCGTTTTGTCCATTTTCTTTATTATTTATGAGGTGGAGGTAGAATCACACATCCTGCCAGGTCCCATCAATCATATTATATAGCAGCACAGAGCTGAGGGCTATCACAGTCAGCCTCCGGGTGTGTTTTTTGTTGTGTTTTGATGGTTTGATGTTGTGTCAGTCGTGGGGAGTGTGTGTGTGTGCTACCCACTTGATCCAGCCAGCAGAGTCTCTCTTAGTTCAATTATTAAATCCTGACTCAGGCCAGTTTTCTCTGCGGTTTGTCAGTTAGCTCGACTTTGTGCTGCGCTGTAGATCAATATCAAAGCCAGACCTTTGAACCTGGGTCACGAGATTTTCTGTTACTTGTCTTTTACCTTTGCACGGCAGCGTCATGCCCTGCGCTCAGATGTTTGTCTTTGAAGTCCCACACAGTCAAACTCGAAGGGTTTTCTTCAAATATATTTTTTGTGCAGAGTGATTTGTTTCATTTATTCATCATAAATCAAGAGAAAACACTGCTCTCTCTGTCTTTGCTGTCGCAGGCCTGCCAGTGACAACAAAGCAAACCTTATTCCCTCAGAAGAATCTACTTGGATCCAGGGTGTGCCCCAAGTGGTTTCGAGAACAATTTCAATGCCTGCACGTCGGCTGAGGATACAATGCCACTCCTGTCAAAGAGAGGAACAATGGAAGATGTCACAGCATACGGTCGCTCTGTTTAGTAAAGTACGCCAACATACCTGCTGCCCAAGGCAAGACAGAGACGCAGGGGGGAGAGGGGAGAAAAAAGACTTGGCATGGAAATCCGTGCAGATGCTCTGGAACAGTGTGCAGGTGTCAGTCAGCTCCGCATGTGGGCTGCTGGGAGGTTTTGTTTTATATATATTTCTTTATTTGTATAGGTGGATATCAGGTGCATTGGACTGCAGTGTAGTTTATAGTATCACCCATGGGTTTAGATGAACTGTGTTGCAATGCAAAATATCCCATGAATGTACCGGAATACAGTACAATACAGGGTACATACTGCAGAGTAGTATTGTACTGAAAGCCAGCAGCAGTTTTTCATGTGTAGCATTGATTCTCTTAATCTTCCAGTCACAAAAGATGAGTTTTATTAACTCAATTAAACAATTTTGACAATAATATGCCCATGAAAAGAAAAAAAGCTAAACAGTTTATAAAGATCGCAATGAAAGGTGTTCAGTTACCTCCACCAGGAAGGTTATGTTGTTCACCCATGTGAATAACAACACAACATGTTGGTTTGTCATCAGGATAACACAAAAACTACTGAACGGATGTCCTTAAAACTTGGATGGAGGATGAGTCTCAGTCCAGAATAGACCAGAATACATTTTGGTGGAACCCTGATAAAAGAATGATTGCAGGAAATGTTTTTTTTTTAACTTTCTTTAACATAGCGAGATAGGGTGTTTTTCTGATTTTTTTGTTAATTTCTCAGGGAATAATACACGGATCTTGATGAATAAAATCAATGAGTGTGTAAAATTGAATGCAGAACCTAATAAAAATGTTTCAATACACAAATAGTAATAGAAATTTGCAACTGATCCATCCACAAATGGATATGACTATGTCTACTCAGTCAGATCAGTGGGGGGAGTAAACACAACTACGCTCAGTGTGTGTTTAAACATGGCAAAAGAGAGGGTACAAAATTACTTGCACTTGTTGTTAAAAACATGCATGCTGCTGAAATGCTTCGAAACAGAAGACTACAACAGGGGGAATATATGAAAGGAACCGTACGTACATCCTTGTTTTCCGCCAAGCCAGAATATTTTTAAAATGCGACGTGAGGAGTGGGGTTGTCCTGAGGCTTGGCAAGCGACAGATTGACACATTGCCACTTTTCACTGGCATGGGAAGTGTTTGTGTGCGTGTCCGATGAATGAAATATACCTCAGAGTCTTGGCTATCATGTCACAGTTGAGAAGGGGCCGCAGAGTTCAGCTGAACTGACGCTGCAACTCCAGCGAGACACATAAAAGTATATATGCACAGTGCAATAACACAAATTAATGTAGAGTAGCTATTTAAAGGGTACGACTGGTGATATTTTTGTTATTCTCTACAAATCCCATAAAAAGACAGTTTGTTGGTCTGTCTCTCAGTACTTCCTGTCTTCCTGAATCTGTCTGCGGCTCTCAGCACGAGAGCGACTATTTTCAACTGCGGTGAGTATTTAAAGCAGCAGAACCGTGTTTGTGAGGTTGACTCAGAAAAAAACTACAGTGTGTGTTTGTTCATGGTAATGAGGGAACAGCAGTGTGGCTCATTGGTGTGTTTATAACAGTTTTTGTGCAAACAATGGAGCTCTGTCGTGCAGAAGAAGAAGAAATGTCAGGCTGATACACAAACAATAGTCCAAGTAGCATCAGTTTATTGTTTGTTTGGGTGTTTTACAAGAGTCAACTGCGGTGGCCCTCAGTCTAAACACAACAACATTTAGCAAAACACAACAAGATTACAGAAATAAAACGTCTTTTTCTGAAAACGGTTCCTCAAATGTTGTGTTTTGACCCTCAGGGCCACCGTACTAAACCCACCACGATGACAGCTGTTGGGTTGTGGAATAATCATTCTGAAGACTGAAGATGGCTTCACGGCCATCACCATCTTGGTTTTTTGGAGCCAGAAGTGACCATATTTGGACCAGAGGGTGGAGGTGAAGAGGATAACCTGATTGGATCCGTCTCCGAGGACACCTCATAATAGCAACTTGTTAATGATAATGTAGCCGCGCCCTATTTTACTCTAAATGGGGCCATGTTTTACTTAATAACATCATGTTTTATTGAAACAGATTTGAAACTGGCGATTGAGACCATAAATCCATCAGGAAACTCTTTACTGAGGTAATAAATCAAGTGAGAAGTGGGGTCATTTTTTCATAAGCTTGCATACAATCAAGCTTCGTCTTGAAACCAGTGGAGGCGCCCCCTGCTGGCTATGACAAAGAATGCAGGTTTAAGACACTTCTTTATACAGTCAGTTGTCTTTTTGTGGGATTTGTTGATAATGTAAAAAAATATAGAGGAACACCAGACTTCTCCTGAAACATGATTTACTTTTTGAAAGAATTCAACATTAATTCTGATGTTTTATTCGACGGATCTAAAAAGAAATCTTAGATTCAATCATGCGGTCTGACAATAGCAGGATTATCGAATGAGCTCTTGGAATCACATTAATCACGTCCTGCACAGCGATGAGATGCATCTCAGCTCCACGTAGAGTCTCTAATGAGTAGCCCGCCACTGTGGCCTCGCTGATAATGCTCGCACTGTATATCATTTCCAGCCATGCACACTGATAATAAGCACTGTGCTTTTCACTTGAGGCGTGCAGAGGGGCTGATTGCTGGACCACACTAAAACCCTGAATGCTTCATTCACTCGGACCACGTTGGCCTAAAAAAACTGGGCCTTCCCTGGACCACTTGGCTTCGGAGAGAAGGAAACGGACAAATCACCACGCTTTTGTTTCGTTAGTGGGTCGTTCCACCGGGGACATGCTCGGCTGGTGGGTTGCCAAGATTCATTAAAGCCCTGCTCCACATTCTTGCATATTCTTTTTGGACATTAGCAGCTTTGTTTTTATTTTTTTGCCTCCCTTTTATCTTCATCAGCCTCTCTCAGGCTCTTCCTGTCTGTCTCTCTGTCACGCTCGGTGACACCTAGGCCAAAGGATGTGGTCTCGGCACATAAAATAAATGAAGGAAGTATTGATAGAGCAGAAAATTGCCCCTGTTGTTCCCTTAAGTGAAGCTGCGAAATTAGGTAGCCATGGTGATATACCTCCATGGCTGCCACAGAGGCTCCACTTAGCCGCTCACCACACTGGCCAGGTATCGACCAATCCCCTTTGGGCGCCCAACTAGCCCCGGCCTCTGCCTTGTGATAAAAAAATCAAAACGCATTAGGACTCAGGGCATAATAGGGGGTAAGCAGAAGGCCAGATTCGGCAGGACTCTGAAAGAATGAATGACAGCTGTGATAAGTGCATTTTTTTGTTGTTTGTTCACCACTTTTTTCTAGTTTTGGCTGGCATTGCCACAGGGTGAAAAAACCCTCAGTGAGGAGATATGTTGGAAAAAATCTCTAGATGCATTCTTCATCCACTCCATTGTCATTTAATTTTCGCCAATAGCTGCCTGCCAGTGTGATTTTGCTGCGGGCCATTCCCGCACACAGTAAACAGCTTGTGTTGGATACAAAAGGCTGACGAGCTGTCACGGAGTTGTCACTCTCACGGAGCTTAGGCTGACCAGTGTGTTGTGTAGCCAACAAAGCTGCAATCCTTCACCCATTTATGAAAACACTTACATCTCAACAGCGTTTGGCCACGAACGCTCCGCTGTGGTCTTCCTCTCTCTGCTGACGGTGCTTTAAACGAGCCCAAGTAAATGAATTACTGCACACTCACACACACACACTGCAGTGCACACATGCGCCACATGCTCATTGACCTGAATTAATATGCATCAATTAAACATTTTGGCTGCTTCATCACACTTCATAAACTGGGTGACAGGTGGGAAATATAATGTGATTTTATTATGCTGATTCTATCGAGCACGTCTAATAGCGGCGACACACAGATCCCAGTGTAAACAGAGTTCAGTGAAAAACCCGCTTTATGTTTCTACGCACCCGGCCCCCCAGATCGAATCTTAATGGTCTGAGTGTAAATTTCTTTTTGATGAAGTCTTATATGGCGTGATTACTCTTAATGAGCCAATCTGCCGGCACCCTGCCGTAAAATCTTGCTCATGATAGAATTAATGCGCGATAATGTGGACCACGTTGCCTCTCAAATAGTGAGAGACCACACTTAAAACATAAGAGCTCCTACTGGAGTCCTATAGCTGATGGTATGGCTCTTCTGTATTCTGTAAAGTTTGGGTTTTTGACTGATTAAGCTGTGAGGTATTTTCGAACTTCACAGTTATGGCAACATTCCCAAGCCCTTATGTATTCACACAGGATTAGTATTAACAGGGGACCTCGTGTGATTTACAAATTACAGCCTCAAGTTTGTGTTTCGTTCGGAGCATCCGCACGGGATAAGAAAGTCTGTATTTTATTCATATTTGCTGGATATGATGCCAAGGATCTGTGTACGTCTACACAACAGCAGCCACATTATTAATATAGTTTACAGTTGATTTGCACATATTTCTTGCATGTGTTACGAGCATAAATACACATGTGCAGCTCTTCTACGATAAAGTAAAAGATGCTAAAAGATGACAACCTTTTATTGCTCCTAACCCAACACGTTCTGACTCGCAATTTGTCAAATACAACAGCTTGGTCATTGGCTTTAAGCTTCAAACTCAAATCGTGATGCTCTACGTCCCTTCGAGTCAGTTTTGTAGCTGAATGGCTCAACGGTCAAGCCGCCAATAACACAATTTTCAACTTCATTTTACACTTTCAAAATAAAGGGTTTGCGGTCAAGTTAGCAAACATCATATGCAACACCTTGTTAATCATACAAATTAAAGCTTGCTGACAAAAAGTTCACATTTTACAACATATTATGACTTTCGGACTGTTACTTACGTTGTCAAATTGCTGCTAGGTTTAGGCATCCAAACTACTTAGGTTAGGGTTGTGTAAGTTACGTCATTTCCATATGTTAACTTGCTTATGTAACATAAGGTACAAGGTACATTTATTGTCAGTTTTTAAACAAGGGTTTAAGAAATTAAATAGTGACTGAGTCTGTCAGTCCTGCTATATCTATTTTAAGCAATAGAGTGTTGAGTTCAGGACTCTCACAGCCCGGGGTGTTGTCTTTTCATATCCTTTTTGCTCTGTGGTGACATCTCACTTCCCCAATGATGTTCTGGGTGGTTTTATTCACCCGAAATAACCTAAAAATAAAGGAAATCACTCTCTACTCTCGGGACACAGAGGTAAAGTCTAGTGTATGACCCATCCAACCACCCTGACCATCCCTTAACTTGGAATTTTCTCACTCTTTATATGACTGCAGTAGAGAGGCGCTTCAGGAAGTCATGCAAAAGGGAATTTAGAAGCGTGGGGCCGCTGACCAGGCTGCTGTATTTAATGCTCTGGGAGTGAGAACGGGCTGCCAAACCTTCTGTGTCATCACCTTTAAATGTCAGTAGCGAATAGATGATTTCACAGCTGTTGACTGAAATATGGTAGGTAATATGTGGTGGAATTTTTGCTTTACAAATAACACACATGGCAGATTTGCACAGGATTAAGATCACAGAAGTCCTCCCCAATCCTCTTGTGTTGATCTTTGGGTCTCAGTGTTGTGATCTCGGCTTTCTACAGCACTTTTGGTCAGCTGCTGGCCTGGTCATGGACTCCAAAGTCACCGGACCGCACTCCAATTGGGCATTTATGGGGTCGCTTGGTGACTGGGGGACTGGGCATTGTGTGGCACCACGGAAGTATCTTTGGGGTGCTGTCAGGTCATGTTGGAGTGGAATGGGTCATCGGGTTTAACACGGACTTGTGGGAGCAGTGCCAGATAGGGGATGTGCTGTAGTTGAAGCGGGATTCGGCTTTTCACTTGGATAGTTTAACTGGTGTTGTCTTTTGTAGTGGAGAGGGTGGTGTTGCGCGTCGGGACGGGTGCAGGGCGGAGGTGTTTTGGCTACTTTTGACAGAAGTTTATTTATGACCATGATCGTGCTTCTTACTTTTTACTTCTGCTGTATGAAAAGTGCAATATAAATAAAGTCTGATGGCTCGATTGGTTGAATTATTACTAATTACTAGAGGTCTCCAGGGAATATCCACAGAGATGGAGGCACAAATACATTTGTTTTCAGCTTTTGTGAAATGAGAAAAGACCAAAAGTTGAGCATATTAAGGCCAGCAGTGTTTGAGAGAGCCAACTCTATTTGCCCCCGAGCACAAAGTGTTGTCATGCTAAAATGTCCTTCAGGTTCCCTCTGAATGCTGGCAATCTATCTTGAAAGCTGTTCATATTTTTTTTTTCCAGGCAGGAGGAAAATCAATGGCTAAGCTGAGTAATGAATTCCTATTGGCCTGCAGCAGCGAGTGCACTGGCACTGCCAGCTGTGCATCCAGGGTAGCGAGGGTCTCCAAATAGAGACTCCGAATAATGTGCTGGAAAACAATTTCACTTCTCACGGATGAGCCATAATTCACCCATTAAAGACCTCTCTCACCATGACATCCTTATCAATACAGCAAGCTCCCCCTGGCTATGACTTCCTGACTTGGCTCTGGACAAATTCATTTTTCTTGCAGCACAATTAATCATTTCTCTGCAGTTGAAAGGCTGTAGTCTGTCTGACTGTAAGTCCTCAACACAGTTTTTCATATCGGTTCTCGAAAACTTTTGTATTTTGAGAGATTGTTTTACTGTTGTTTCACCAACTTTTTTACGTGATGAAATTAGTCATCCTTAATCCCATCAGTGTGATGTAACAACCCAAAAAACTAAACAAGAAGCATGCAAGAACTTTTGTGCACAACTCTCATCCGGTCCACCTCGAAACCAACAAAGCAAAGCTGCCAAGTCTTACACTTACTCAGGGCACGCTACCTACAGCCAAGGAACAGGCACCTGCAGCCCGGAGCAATCAAATTCAATCACAGTAGTGGCCAGTCACTCAACCTGCCAGAATTACATTTTTCCTCCTGGAATGTTTCTCTCTCTGTTACTGAAAGGAAATATTTGGTTCTTCATTATATTTCACATTTCATGACTGTTTTACTCAGTTGGTACACCTGCAGTTTGTCATAGTGCATCCTTACAAGGCAGATGATGGAAAGTTTGCCATATTGATGTACTTTAAATATCTAAAAGAACTCCTAATTCAAGTTTGAGTTTGTTTTTAGTCAGAAATATGTTTTTAAGTATATGTTTTCCCTCTGAACATTCAAAATAGTGACTACATGGCATAACTGTAACACGTTTGAAACAATGTTTTTATGTATTTCATTTCTTTGCTTTCGTTTTTGCTGCACACAACTTCACTGTTTTGTTTCAGTCTCACCGCTCTCATCAACCTTGGTTTCCAGCAGAAGCAGCAGCAGGCAGCTGTTTGCACAGACAAAGCTTTGATAAACCCACTGTACACAGCAGGCAGATCAAGTTAGTGACCAGCTGGTGAACACAGGGTAGCACTGAGCAGCACAGGAGCTAGCTGGGACGACAATAGAGGTAGAAGGAGAGTTAATATCGAACTGAGGCCTCTGTTTTTCTGTGCGTTTTGGCCTTAATGTGTATGAAATGTTTTCCCCCCACTTTTTATCCAAGCCCAACGTTTCTGCATCTCATGATACGATCAAATTTGTCATAGGCTACGTACCATATGGCCTTTTCTACTAACATACTAAACAACAGCAGTCACATCACGTTGACACCACTGAAATTTTTTTAAAGGAAGTCTTCGGACAATTTCCAGCCAGGTTTGTGACAACCAAACTGGTATCTTAGGCCAAAACATGATCTTTTCCTAACCCTAACCAAGTGCATTTTGTGCCTAAACCTAACCAGACCATAAGCACAGCATTGCCACAAGATGAAACAAAAAATTGCAGCTAAAAGTTGCAACATAAAAAAATGTAAAGTTCCAACATATCTGTGTTTTGCCGAAAACTTACATTGCCAACATTTATTCTATTTTACCACAATGCAGTTCATATGTAGCATGAAATGAATACTTAAATGTAATCTATAGTTCTCCATGAAGAGGTGGGAGAAAATGGGACACAGATTTTCAGGGCAAGAAAACACATTCATCACAGAAATCCTGGAATCAATGAATTAAAATGAAAAATAATCACCATCATTCCAAAACCAGAAACACAGCACACAGCTCATCCATAAAAAACACAAGCCAAACAGTAGGCAGCATCACCCACAGCACAGCAAAGAGCAATTGATGGCTACAGTGCAATGCCTTGGCTATGATTATGTGTTTGGGACAATGATGATGGAGCGACTAACCAGCTGCAATCCCCTCCCACTATGCAGATCATAGATCTGAAACAGCAGGAAGCAGGTAGGAGGGCAGGACTTGGCAGTGTATCACGGTGGTGTGATGTTTTTTTAGTCATCTGCAGAGTTCCAGCGCAGTTTGTTTTCTGACTAAATAGGATTTTTTTGTTGTGTTGCGTGTGCAGCTCTCCTCACTTTCCAACTGCAGCCCAATCCGAGCCTTGAATGGAGGAAAAATGTTGAGGTGTGAAATTGGGAAATCACTCGGAGCGCTATGTGCTCATCTCCCTTATCAGCTGACCTATTTTTAATGGGATTTTCAATTCCATGTGTTCTGTGCTCGTGGGTGCCATCCTGTGTGGTGAATGTATTCGGTCATCGCCCACTGAGAGACAGAAAGAGAGAGAGAGAGAGAGAGATTTAAGGCTCACAGCAGCCTCCCGTCCACGCATGTACACACTCATTTACATTATGTTTGTGTGCATTAAACCCAGCCAAAACACAAACACACACAGACACAGCTTTTCGTTCTCTTTTCATTCAACAGTCAGCAGACACAAATATAAGCAAATTTATAAATGTGCCTGAGGTGGTAAGTACTGTAAACACACACACACACATACATGTCAATATTGCCAACAGGGTACTAGATTTCTCCACTATCTAAGAGGGGACATCTGTTTCTGGTCATTTTCTTTTCATTTTCAAGGTCTTTTACCATAATATTACTTCAAATGTGTTCTTTCAAGTTATTTAAAGAAATTGCCAAGAGGGGACTTACATTGTTCAGCGATGTCCACCTATCAAAGAGGGGGCTTCCATTTACTGCAGTGGAGCTGTCTGTACCCATTCTTTAACCTAATGATAGTTTGTCTGCTAAAGAGATTTTCTTTGTTTCTTTCTGACACACACACACACACACACACACAGAGAGAGAGAGAGAGAGAGAGAGAGAGAGAGAGAGACACTTAATTACCTAATCCACCTCTCTTATGGCTGCATTAAAGGTTTTAATGCATAGGAACACTTGCGCTAATCAGAATTTGCATGTCATTACTTTGAATTACAAGCTATATTATTTTTTATTAAATAAACAATTCCCATTATCCCACTGCAACATGCAGTATTTTGTCACTATAATTAACACGGCCAGTGTCAGGTACTCCTTGCAGCTCAGCAAACCAACACAGCCTAATTATGGTCAGTGATGTCTGCGCGACTCAGCGCTGCTCTGCAGGGAGTTGTTTCAGAGTAAATTGCACTGGTCATTTTCATTGTAATGAAAGGCTATGCATCCAGTGCCATCGTAGGAGTATAGTTTTTTATAAAGAACTAAATTTGTGAACAATGCCAGCTCCATCTTCAAAGTTTTGGGGTTGTTTATTATGTTGTCATCAATTTTGGCGAGCCAAGACCACAACAGAAATAAGTTTTGGCCACTTTTAATGTTTTATGCACAAAATCTCTTTAAGTTTCATCATTGAAGCAGCATTCATCATTTTTCTTTTTCTACAAAACAAGCTATAAAACAACACTGATATAATAATGCATAAATAAAACTAAATTCTAATTGATGTACTGGGTATTCAATTGAAAACTGTACAAAGATCATAGATTGAATGTTTTACCTCGTCAACTTCATACTTTTTTGTAAGTGCTTATTCTGAATTTGATCTCAGTATGACGTTTCAAACAAGTTGTCAGCAGAATAAATGTTAGCCAAGTACGTTTCTGCCAAACCACAGATAGGTTGAAACTAAACATTTCTTTACGTTGCAGCTTTACCTTGTTTCGCTTGAATTTTCTTTTTCTCTTTTGTCACAACGCTGTGCGTCTGTTTAGGTTTAGGCACAAAAAACACTTGGTTAGGGTTTAGAAAACATCATGGTTTGGCTTAAAATACCTGTTTTGGTTGCCACAAGAATGGTTGGAAATGTCCCCAGGTTAAAAACATCCAATTGTGGCGGTAGGCTGTTTAGCAGCCTTGTTGGCTGGTAATAATGCCATCACCATCCCCTCCCACCATGTATGTGATGTTGCAGAAATGTTAACTGCTAGCTGCTAACATTATATCCTGGAGACTGGGCTGCAAAAAACATCTGTTTGGAACATTCAACAGGTAAACAGGTGAAGTGGTAAAATGTATGATAAAATATTGAGAGAACTATTATTCTTATTGACATTTTTAATAAGTGTTGATTGGCTGACACCGAGTTCAGCATGGTTAAATGCTTTTGCCTGATGACTCCGTGTTGTTTTGCCTGAGCCACCCCACATTGTCAACTGTCAACAGACCGGCTCCCTTTAAATAAATAACAAGGCTGCATTTTGTGTTTACATACGCCTCTGTTGTTAGCACTGATTAAAAGTTCTGTTTATTGTCTGTCCCAGCGCTCACGCTCATTACTAAATCTATAATTTGCTAATTTGCAAAGTCGAACTAAACTCGGAGAAACGTACAAATTGAATCATCACATGTACACAGACACACAAACACACAGATGTTAACCTCTCCTCTGTGATGTACCCGAGAACTGAGAGCTAAATGTTGTGTCTTAAATCATTGATTCTCCGGTTGCCTACATCTATAAACTCCACACTCTTATATTTAATTTAAGGCTTTCCTGAGCAAAAATAAACCATGTAGGAGTGTGTAGCACACACACACACACATTGAATGTGTAGCAGCTGCTCACCATTACCAAGATGAAAAGTCATCTCTTTGTGGCCTTTGATCTTCTTCTCTCTACATCCTGTTGGTGCACAGAGTCGAATAATGAATCAGCGACAACGCTCCTGAATAATATATCTATGCATGGATTCAATAATTTTATTTCAAAGCCAGGACTCGGATTCGTCACCAAAGCAACAAGCTGCGACGGATGAGCGGAATCAAGGCAGACTTAATGGTCTGATCGATGGATCCATGACTGTAAAGTCAAAGTCACTACCGGGCTCCACATATGACCTTGTTAGTGGGAACAAGCCATGCAGAAACACATCCTAAACATTACGCCTGAGATCGTTCAGTTTACTGAGAAAGACGCGGTCACTGCAGTGTTAGAAATAGCTGTGTACATTAGAGTGTGATGCTATAGACGATATTAAGTGGACAATGAAAGACTGAGCAGTAGTGCGGTTACTTATAGGCTGTCATAAGGCAACGAACCATGATGCCCTTCAGGGTGATCCCAGTGCAGTTCTTTATCCTCAAGAATGGGCTGTATACCATAAAAGCAGCAAGATATAGCAGAGTGTAGGAAAGCGCTACAGAGGCAGAGCAATATTAAAGTTTCACATCATGTACATTTTCCACATTAAAGTATGAAAAGGCAAAATTTAAAAAGTCCCCCACAGTCCCTTCAAGGCATTTTGAGTATGCAGCCAGACCTTAGAGTCGGATGTATATGAGAAACCAAGAAAACTGATTTACAAAAGATTTACACTTTGTTCTCCGAGTTATTGTGGAGCCGTCTTTGTTGTGGTTACAGCCACCTACAACCTCTGCAAGGTACCGAGCAAAATTTGACTTTGACGCCTCCGACAGTGGTCAAGGCAGTTATTACCGAGCCGCCATGAGTCCTGAGCTTTACCACCACACTGAGAATCAAAGGGAACATGCAGTAGTTCCCTGCTGAATATCACAAAAGACAGGCTGTAATGAGCAGGCAACCAGTCATTGGTGACAAGGAAATCAGCGCCTGTACTGACTGTACGTCCCACTGCACACACACAAACACACACGCATGCTTTTTTGGCATTTTATAAAGACATACACTGCCATGATATGGATAAAGCTTTTACTATTTTTACTCTATTGGAGTATACGGTATATGACTGTGTATAAATAAAAAAAAGCTGAACTGCTGGTGATAGAAGTTATTGTATCATCTATAGTATTCTCCAGCCTACAATGCTGTGTGTCTAATATGCAATTAGCCTACTTTCACATGTCTTACTGGGTTTAAATAGTTAAGGCCCATAGTATAATGGATAGATAGGAAATAAGCACCATGCTTCTATAGATTATTGCTTGAGGACCCGATGAGACTTGTTGCCGTGGGAGATACCGACACATCAGTGGGCTGAATGAAGATGTGCTAGTGGTGGTGGCAGACTGGCCACAACTTTCTTGAGGGAAATAGTGCACACAACTTTGTTTTGAAAATTATGCCTGTGGGATTTTGAAATACCCTGGTATACCATTAAACAAAAGATGTTTACTAGTGTTGTGTGAGGAGATAATCAGGAGGAAGTTTTTTTTACTTTTTGGGGTTAAAAAGTAGATTTATCTTCACTCCTGTTTATCAACCTGACTGTAGCAGTAATCCTCAAAGGTGATCTCAATTGTTGGGTGTTTATGTACCGTAATGTTGACTACCCACTGGAGCTGGAGGGGTAATGTACTTGACTTTGTGAACGTAACGTTTCAGAGAGAAGAGGGAACCAAAGTCTCTGGTGAGTGCTGAGTTTATTGAGAGGTTGACCTGAATTCAAACACACAAACACGCACAATCCCTTGGTGCATGCCCCCTAATAGCATACAAACATCCTGCAGACGTCGGGGCAAGACATAGTATGGGGATCATTTGCTAAGTGGGAAGAAGTTGGCGAGACAGTGACCAAATACTAACGTCTTGCCAATGTCTTCCTAATTAGCAAACACTCCCCAAACTACATCTTTCCAATGTAACTTCCATTCGTCAGGGCGTGCTATCTGGGTTGTTGCTTGCTAGCTAAAGGCTTATAATGTACAGTTAAGTAATCGGACAATTAAACAAGGTAGTTTGATTACGTTATGTTAATCATAACTATTGTATGTTGTCAGTGTCAAGTTCAATAAATTAGATAAAAGTGAGCTTTAAATGTGCTGGTAGGTGTATTTTTAAACTTTAGATACAGAGCCATGCTAGCTGTTTCCCTTTGCTTCAAGTGTTTGTGCTAACTTAAGCTAATTACCTCCTGGCTTGAAGCTCTGTACTTATCATGCAGACATGGGAAGAATATTGATCCTCACAGCTAACTCTTGGCAAGTTAGCGCTCATATTGTGAAGCATACTTAGCCGGCACCTCAAAAACATCCCGCTGCGCAAAGCCCCAAAACATTTTCCAGCATCTTACATCCGTCCATTGTTCGAGTTTGTTATGGAAACAGGCTTAAATTGACGGGGTCATGTTGAGTCATTAGTAACGCTGAATTAATTTTATCTGGTGTTAGCAAAAAGCATGTCAGACACAGAAAAGATCAAGAGACGCAACATCAAATTGGGGGCTGACTGAGAAGACACTGGAGCCGAGCATGCTTTTTTTTCACCACAGGGATTTTATGGATTTGACTTGACAGGGCAAGTTTCTCAATTATCAACAGATTTCCCGGCTTTTATCTTTTTAATTCCAGAACCCCGGCGCTTAGCTCACTTTTCTCATCACATTGCTCCAGAGAATAGAAGAAAAAGATTTCTCCAAACAAACTCTTAAAGGTTGCAGGCACAGCTGGATGTCTTAGTTCTTAACTAAAATGGCATCACGTGGCCACACAGAGCTGGAGGGAGTCAAAGCTGTTGCTGCATGGATCAAGAACAGAACCTGGTACATGCGCTGAAGCAAAATGACAGCGAGCTCCTCTAATCCTCTGCTCTAATCCACCTCTACTAAAGGCAACTTGCCCGCTTTTAGCAGAGGTTCATCGCTCGCCAGAACACCTGATTCAGCAGGCATGGTCGCCAAATGGCTCAAATCTACAGAATACAATTTGGAGAACATCCTATTATCATAATGTGATAATAAAGAAAAAAAGGAACTGGTTCCAGGAATTTACAGACATGCAGTGTAGTCAGTGACAGCTTTGTGAGACAGTTTTAGTAGCGCTAAACTGTTTATAATACCTCTGATGTTTTCTATATTCTATAGGAGAGAATAAAGCAAATGTTTATGTTCAGTTCTGTAGAGCACTATAAAGGCTTTGTGTAATAATACAGGTCACAAAATACGTTTTATGTCTTTATGTGATGGAATAAGCTTGTAAATATATAAGTCTCACAGCCAGTGTTCTGGTTTAAGACATTTTTTTCCCTCGCCCCTCTTTCTCCCACTTGACATCACAGCACTACATCCCTATTACAGGTGGGGAGTAAATCTGTTTTCCATTCAGCAACATAATCTCCGCTCTAAACGTAACACATGTATGGGATGATCTTAGATGTTCTTATTACATGCAGCTTTTTATTCCCAGGATTATCGTGCTGGCGGCCCAGCAGAACGGTTTCACGCTGCAGAGGCGAGTGTCGGGCCTGCAGGCCTCTGATAACAAGAACATAAATTGGCGATGTCTTTAAACAGAGTCAATTAAAACTAAAGGGAAGGGTATTCAATATGAGTCTCCGGGAGAGACGGCTTGTAATTTGATTGATGGCTCTTGCTGAATGTGTGATGATGACTCATTTGTGTAGAACTAATCTGTCATCTAAAGTGTAACAAAGCAGTTCATTACGAAAGACAGCAGGAAAAAAAGGTCATGGACATGTCTTTTCTCTTATAAAGCATTTGATACAATGAGAAATAATAGCAGATCAGAATAAATCCGTCTGTATGGAAGCCAAGAACGGCCATGCTGGCATAACTTATTCTAATGCTGTTATCGATATCACAAGTTAATCATCTTGTTGTGTTGGGAAAACAAGCTTTGTCATTGCAAGATAACGAGATACTCAGCCCATTGTAATGAGTGAAAACAGAAAACTCTCATTATAATATTTAAATGCCATGCCAGCATGCACAGTAGTGTCGCTCAACCTGCATTTTTCTGTCCGAACCCGACTGAGTCCAAGAGATTAGTCACAGAGCCTGACCCGAACTCGACTGGTGTTCTGATTTTTTATGTCCAAACCCGACTCGAGCCCGACGTAGTTAATGTGTGCTGAACAATGACTGTGTGTCACGTAGAATCCAACACAAATCATCTGGAAGGTAACAAATAGCCTCTGTGTTGCGTTCAAAGGCACGTAAATAACAATCTCCAGCATTTACCAGGACATATAACCCCAACACAGACAGCAAGTGTATCACTTATCATCAGGCATTACTTAATATAACTTATTACTCATTTTTACACTATATATTTTAACTAAAGGAACTTGAAAGCACTTTAACAAATGATGCGACCAAACCCAAACCTGGACATCATTTCTTAATTTTTGAGACCTTTGCTTATGATTTTAAAGTAAGCCTCCAGAGTTGTCCAACGATGACAACTTCCCATTTTAAACTGGTTTCCCATATCTAACATAGTCTGTTAGCGCAGACAGAAAATAAGACTCACAAGCTCCATCTCGTTCCCTTTTGTGTTCCACCCAGGAGCACAATAATGAAGGTAATAACATTTGCAACACATGGACTCTTCAACTCCATAATGGAGATTTGATTTACTTGTATCTGCCCTCAGGGTCTGACTGCCTGAGGCTGCAATCACGCTCAAAGCTTTCATGCGCAGCCCCAGATGGGCTCTCTATTTTTTTGTGTTTTTGGTCGACTGTAAATTTCTATTTGATATATCAAATGCATAAGGAGCCATTTTTATACACTACTGCACAGGGGGAGTTATTATTTATGTGATGTGACGTGTCAATGAGAGGAAGGGAAATAGGTTCATTTTTTGGCATGTGTTTAAGATCAGAATAGCATCTGTGGACCTGTATCAACTTAAAAACTCAAGAAAGATTTCATAATAATAATAATAATAATAATAATAATAATAATAATAATAATAATAATCAACTTAAAATTACAATGTTCTTTCCAAAAAAATGAATAAAACCAGACAAGGTAGATGATATAAGACTAAAGAACAGAAGAAGAACATGTATCGAACATTTTCATAAGCTTGTACAAAAAGAAATGTTTTAAGGGGAGATTTTAAAAGAACATAACTGGCTGTGCTGAGAACAAAACCGAAAAGATTTCCCCAGCAGCAGCACTGTCGGGTGGGGGTGGAAATTGGGTTGTGCAAAAAGAAACTGACAATGTCAGTTTGAATGAAATGGCCTGTACTTGATTACTACATGTGGGCAGTAATCAAACGCACAGTATGTAATTGCTGCTGCTGGCGGTCTCTCAATCAAAGTTAAAACAAACTTACAATCATGGTTTTGCCTGGGATCATGTACGTACACAATAACAAAGTAAGTACATAAAGTACATTTTCAGGCAGAAATCTTACATATGATATTTGTGATCACACAACTGATAAGAAAACTGTCAACACAGTTTCTTTTACACAACAGCATACATCTGCATGTTTACACGACTCCGGGGGAAGTACAGGGAGTAGACACCATCGCTGTGGTGGCGTCTCCTGCAGTATCCACACGTTTGAATCAGTTTCAGTACAAGCTGTACTAATATGTTTACCTTTACTTTCTACATCACTTTACTTTTGACAGCGAACGGATTAAGAATATTGTAATTATTACTGATTGTGGCCAGCTGATTCCGGAAATAATCTTGAATATGAATTATTTTTATTAATACAACCGGTCTGTGATGATTAAATGCAGTTCTTGATTGTTTTAGCTAGCTAGTAAAGCAGTTTGAGGGGCAGGGGCAAAAAAAATAAAATGGGCACCAGCTGTATGAGGTGGGGCATGTTTTGTCCACTGGAAGGACGTCCTGGAGGGCACTTTATCATGTTTTATCTACCATGTGGGCATCTTAGGGGGCACCTTTCTAGACATAGGGGAACCAGAGTTCACCAGTGATCACAGTACTTCACTACGTCATCACTTACATTTTGGTGGATAGTCACGTTTTTCTCTATTATACTATTATCTATTCGGGCTATTGTCGTAGCCAGTGTCTGTCATAATAATGTTAAGATCTATATAAAAGGTACCTCAATCAGAAACTGGGGGCCATTTTCTAATGCAGCTGTCACTCTAAGCAGGCGGTTACTTGCCGCCGCAGTAATGGCAGCAACGCCAGATGGCGAAAACACAAATCAGTTGCAGGGTTTGTCTATACTGTGGTGTTCAAAGCAGCCGCCGTAACCATTAAAATGGCCTGTACATAAATTAAATGTTAATGTTTTCATACGTCTTGCTGATAAGCTGCTGCACCCGGCTGGATCGACTCTTCTCTCCTTCATGGCCGACGCTGATCAGAGTGTTTTGGTCCGGCTGTGTTCCTCTGCTGCCCCTCCCTTGTGCGTCTTGTTAGTTCCCCTGTTTGTTCTCTCTCTCTCTTTCTCTGCCTGCCGGTCTGTGTTTGTCTGTCTGGCTTTGAAGCTTCATCTCCCTCCTGCCGTCAGTCACCTGCCTCCTGCTGCCAATCAGCCTGCACACCTGCAACCAATCCACTAATCAATACATAATCCCGCGCTTCTTCTCAAACCAGTGTGGCACTAACGCCATGGCCAATTAAGTTCATTCTCTCCTCTTGTGTTTGCGTGCACATTTTCTAATTCTGTTGTCTATCAGAGCCTCGGGTTCTTGTGCTCTCCCGGTGTTTCCCAGTATGCCTCTGGTTGCCTGCTTCCCCGCTGACCTGGATCACCTCTTCAATTCTCCAACGCTACATCTTTGCAGTTAATCTTCATTTTAACAGCTACGTCTGTGCGCCTGAGCTCTGCTCTCGGGGCTCTACACAGAGATGGAAAATAACTTGCGGAAAATGAGTCATCTCGTCTTCTTTGGTTATTTTGATTGAACGACACTTGACATCTCCTCTGAACCACTTCAATCTTGTGCTGTGCAATAGAAAAACAACATTTTTCGTGCATCCCGTGCAACAAGTGTTACTTCACAAAAGGAAATAATGTCAGAGACTAACAGGCTTCACATTCTGAAAACAAAGACGATGAAAGAGCATCTTCAGTGGCCGAGAGATGATGACTCACATTGGTTATTTTTTTTTACCATGACAATGATTGTTCCCCAAACTTAAACTCTTCGGTATAAACATCTTAAACTCACAGACATTTATTTTTTAATTATTGTCCAGAATTTCTCATTTTCATGTTATAGTGAAGCCATAAACATTCAACACTTAAATATACAATATTTAAACTGATCTGCTGACTGAAAACACACCAAATTAAACTTGTTTTTCAGTGTATTTCCTGTAATTATCACAAAGCAGTCAATGGTTCTTTATGTGAATCAACAGCAGTAGGAAATGTTGGGTTTGCAGTAACTTAATACAGCTCTGATAAGAGAACTAACTGTAAACAGCGATGCTCATAAATATATATTGGGTCACTCCACGCCAACAACTCACCGAGTACTGAAAAAGAATCATGTTGAAACTTCTATTAAATTCATGGCACCTCGCAAAATCCCACAGCTGTACTCTTTTTTAAGTTTGGTCCTCAGAGCTAAATTTCAGCATTTTAGTGATTCTGTGTATGTCTACTCTAAACTTTACCAATCACTTGTTTTTCACTGGATTGGGTTGAAATTTGTCCTGAACATCCTGGAAACCCCAGGGATCATTTACAACATGTATTCACAATAGTTGTTGCTGAATGGTTTCAGTAATCAAATTATTAACAGGGAGTCATTTTTTTTTTACCAGAACGAAGAATCTGTCATTTTCAAACAAATCATATCTCCACTAGGTTTTACTTTCTTTCCACCAGATTTTGGTTCTGTGTCGTATTAATGTAGTTCTATCACATCTAGAACTTATTTGGTTCTGCATAAAGAACTGAGTGCCATGGATCTTTAAAATATAGCTTCGGACCTGAAAAAAAACCTTTTGGGGGGTTATTTTGACTGTAGATTTCCTCAAGAAGGATTATTTTAATTTCCTTGAAACTTTTGTGTGTGAAAGCGTTGATATTCATGTCATATATGTATATGTGTTTTCTATCTGTCTGATACCTATTGAGCCTGTTTTTCATTGGGTTCTGGAAATGTGCAAGTTACAGTTTGTAAGGGATTGGTTTGTTGCATACTGGTGTGTGTGAAAACTACTTTATAGAAAGGAAATTAGGGAATATTTGAGGAAATATTTGAAGCTTTAATCAACCAAGTAGTTATTTTAACCTAAACCATTATCTTTCACTCGTCCCAGCCAGGTTGTTGTTGTACCTACACCGGACAGAAGCTAAACCACAGTACAGCAGTGATTTGTTAAAGTTTTTGAATCCTCCAACAAATTACGTATTCCCGCCTGCAGATCAGGAAATATTCATTTGTGTTCGCTCATTTACAAACCAGACATAGCTACTGTTGTTTAATTTGTTAGACTTTGTGGGCAGCCAACCCTGTCTCCTCGAAATTATGTTTATATAGCGCTCAATTGTTTTCTCAATTACTTCTGTGGTGACAAATGAAACCGCCGCCTGGATTATGTTAACAGGCAATGTGTGAAACTTTTAAGTACCAGACACCAGAATTCCTGCCTGTGGTTTAGGAACGATCATGGCTCTGGTTGAATGTGAATGAACTCGCTGTGCTTCAGGACTTTTTCTGTATTAAACCAGAACTGATGTTTCCCTAAGAACATGCAGTGAGTGCCAAAACATGATCATAAAAAGTTTCATTAATGCAGCAGTCACCACAGGCAGGTATTGAACTGCAGCGAGTAAAACAATTCTGATATGTTGTCAGCCAACATTTTTCAAATTGTATTCATTCTTTTATTTTTTTTTTCTTTAACCTCAATTTAACCTAGAAAGAAGTCTTATTGAGATTAAAAATCACAGACTTCTTGGCCAAGACATGCAGCAGCACAAATACCAATTAACTACAAGACAAATAAAGTGAAAAACAAAACCTTCATCAACATTCAAAACATCTGCAGCCAGACGTCCTTTTGTCCAAGTCGTTTAGAATCACTTTGAATGCGTCCAGCGAGACCAGCTCCAGAAGATTTAAGCAGTTTTGTAACTTATTCCAAGTGGAGAGAGCAGCAAAACTTAAATGCCCTTTTTTTTCTCCAAGTTCAGTACAGACTTTTGGGACAGTTAGTAGAAATAAGTCTTGGGAGTGAAAACAAAAAACCTGCCATACTTTTATGTAAATAAGAATACGCCAATGAGTCTACGAGGCAAGGACAAGGCAGACCATCCAAGGCGAGCATACGAAGAGCAAAGGTGAATAAGGGCTTTAAGATTTGTAATAAATCTCAGTGTGCCATGGTAAACAGTATCCAGTGTGGGTAGGCATTGAGAAGATGCATCTACGCATACTGTATAACATCACCATAGCCCTGCACAGACATGAATGTGGCAGCAAGTCTCCTTTTTGCTTCAAATAGAAACCCAACTTCAGCTTTAGTTTTTTTCATTAGTTGCTGCATGTAAGGCTGATTCCAAAAAGTTAAGATGCCCTATATTAATTTGTGTATTACTTTACAAAGAGAAGATATTTTTTCAAACTGATAAACTTACATATAAGGTTACAACGCGTTAAGCGATGGGAACCACTTTTGGGTTGTAGCTGTACATTGAATTTCTGGAAGACCACTTCTGGAATTTAAAGTGGACACCTTTTCTAGCAACATGGCTTCTGTCCAAAGCAACAAACAACAGCTAGCGTCACAATTTGACCTGGAAACCCTGATCTCAGTAACACCTGGTTGTATTAATAAGGAGGCAGGTTTTGTTACTTATTTATCGAGTAGAAAGAACGAACCGTCTCAAGTCCCGGTCGTAGGGGTTAACATATATCAGCAGAGGAACAGACTTTGACACAGCACCTGCGTTCTATATCGACCGAACGTGCATCTGTTCACTCTTGTTTTATGCAGAGTATCCACAGTTGTTCTAGTTCTTCAGCTATCACCATAGTGACCAGGTCAAAAAAATGCCTCTTCATGTACTTCCTTTGTTGGAGATGAATTTTCCTGGCAAACAAATTGAGCCCGGTGACAGCGGGGTTGATAGGAAAGCGGTCTATGCATGATTGTTTTTTCTACAGCCATTACACTGAGCGATCAGTATTAACTTCAGAATGATAAGTTAAAGCAAAAAAAGTTGTCCGCTGTCAGTTTAATTAACAGATCTCTTCCAGCACTAGCCAGCACCCTCACTTTCCTCACCTTAAACAGCTTCAGCATGCTGATTTTCTTCCTTTTTGAGGGGAACTAGCTTGGTCTGAAAAAAAACACATCCATTCAGTTAGATTCGGTTACACCATTAGAGAAAAACAGAACTGAAAATAGCTGATAATGACGATGACTCAACCTCACAATGGCGTTGCGTCACAAATCTACAAGTTCATGCGATGAGACTGACTGTGACCCAAATTCAAGAAGCCTGCTGGTTGAATACAGAGTTTTATGATCCTGATATAATGTCTGTCTTCATCAAATCTCCTCAGTCTTTTATTTTGCTGCTGCCACTGTGTTGTAACTCTCCACTCTTTAATGATTCATGAGAGGCCATTTCCTCACCGAGTGAAGCTATTAGGATTTTTGCTACCAGGCCTGGCTTGTAGCTCTGCACTTGTCTTCCTGTCTATAAAGAGACTCATATTACCAGCTCTAATTTTTAATAACTCTGATCAGCAAATTTACAGCACAGGGTAAAGTCTAACCTGCAGCCTGCCTCCGACAGCATGATGTATGTCCCAATCATAGCGGGATTTCATTTTTGCACTGATATCCATTTATATTTAGAGACTCGGCTGCCGTGCTGTGACTGTTTAGAAATGCACAGTGTGAGTAGACCTCACTCCTATATTAATGTCAGATTCGCTCTCAGACTCACCCCTCTGTCTGGATCGTGAACACCCAGCGAGGAAAAAAATGAGGGAGCAGTAATTGATGCGAGTGAGGCATGACAATGCATGCAATCACGGTGAAATTTTTAGCCAATAACATCACACAAAGCGGGTACAGACTGCCAAAGCACAGCTCCCTAATGGCTGCTTTATGTGTCATCAATATGCTCATCTTCTCATGAGATCGGATATACAGACTGTAACGCTCCACTTCTGAAACAACCCCAAGCTCACAATGCCGCCGCATGGATTTCAAATCCAATTATTGCAGCAGAAGATCACAGGACAGCTGAATCTGAAATACCCTGTAGTCGACTAAGTGTACTTTGGGTACAATGCACCTTAGAGAGAAGATCTACAGGAAAATATTAGTATTTTCTGTTCTTTTGGATGACTATAAAGGGTTAATACCACACATTTCTATGCTGCTTTTTCGTCTTTTGTATTGAAAGCCATCCCGCCTCTGTATTATATTGAAAAGAACTTAGAGAAACACTTTGAAGGACTTAAGTTCTTTGAAGCCATGAGAGTCTCTCCAAAAAACACATATAAGTTGGGGGATCTAAGCAATATGGAAATAAAGTAAACAAAGCGCACTCACTCTACAAAGATAAAGAAGTGTGAGACAGAAACAGAACCTGCATACAGGATAGGAAGCAACACATCCTCAGACCTAAATGACTGAACAGGTGACTCCTTATATGACATATATCACATTTTACAAAACAACATGTTCGGTGCAGCATACGCTTGCGGTTTGGTTGTGTTAAGGCAAGAAAATGACTTGGTCAGGTTTAGGCACTAAAACTACGTAGTTAGGTTTAGGCACTCAAACTTCATAGTTAGGTTTAGGCTCTTAAACTACATAGTCGGTGACCAAAACAGGTATTATAAGCCAAAACATGATGTTTTCCTAACCTTAACCAAGTGGAATTTGTGCCTACACCTAACCAGAACACAAGCACAGCACTGTGACGAGAGGAAAAATTGAAAAATTGGACCTAACGAACCGTGAAGTTACATCATAAACAAACTTTAACTTATCTGTGGTTTTGCAGAGATTTATTCTGGTAAATCTGCTGCCAGTAAAGTTGCAGTAGCTGATAGTGTGGATACCTGCAATCATGGCTCTCATTTACTTAATTTAATTCCAGAAAAAACAGATTGTTTTCTTATCATCTCAGTCTGCAGAGCACTGCAAGGAAAGCCTGACAATTCCCTGCTCGTGCAGCTTTTTTACATTAATCATTAAAATGGTGATCTCTCCTGACGGCCGTGCTGATGAGCTGCAACGATGATGGATATGTATATCTGTCTTTAGCTCTGCTCTTCATGTGCGGCTCATCTCACCACATGGAAATGGATGAGCATGAGCATTTTCTGTTAAGACACCCTGTTATGGACCGAGAATGGGGCTGTAAATAACTTCATGAAATAGAGGTAGCTCGAACGAGCTGCTGCTGCATGAAGCAAGACCTTTGGTGAAGCTAGAAAATCCACTTTTATACCCCCTCTCTATGTGAGAATTAATGTGCAGCGTGGAGATGGTCTGAATTTCTAATATTTGCCTGGAAATAGCCTTGTTGCTGAGTGTACACCAAAACATGTCAAAAACAATCTGCCTGCAGGGTTCGGCGTGCAGTTAGAATCTGCAGGCTTTGACATTATACAGCAGAGATAGCATCTCTAATGCAGGGAGCTTTTTGAATAAGCATATTTTCTGTTCGTGCAGTGTGAAACAGGGAAGCTGACGAAAAGAAGAGTAAATTGGGAGGAAGTGGGTGATGGTGTTTGTAGCGTTGCCCTGCAAATCAGCAGCAGAGGATTTTTCTATATCTCCAGAAGAATATTACATGACCACAGTGCCACCAACCCTTTATCACTTATAAATTAGCTCAGTCTTTAATTGACATGCCTATTATAGTATGCCAAATGTGGGTGTTTGCCTTCCTCAGGGGCTTTGTTTCAGGAATGTTAAAGGAGGATTGATTTTTTTTTCTTTTAGCTGCAGGGTGGCATCATTAGCTGATCTCTCAATCAGACAAAGATATGTTCACCATGGTAATAACGAGTCACTAATCTAGAAAAAACAATGATCCCGCTGTTTGATAGTTGTTTTGTGATTACACTTTGATCTCCAAAGAGAAATGTATTCTGTGTCCTGATCAAAGGCACAAAGAGGGACTGCTAAAGCTTGTTATCCGACCCAGTCTCCCGGAAATTTCCTTTATATGCTCTTCATTTGCAACACCAAATATCTTCTGAGGCAAAAGTAATGCCCCGCCTGAATTACATATTTCCTAACGATCAAATCTGCCAAGTCGCCAAATGTTCACGTTGAGCGTATCTGCGAAAATGTTTACTGAACGTAAATGAAGCAGCAATTAAAGTTTCCAGGAAAACTGTCTTGTATTATCACTGAGGATTAAATCCAGACTCTGCCATTTTAATTATACAAGATAGGAATGCTAATTTAAAGGACGGTTATCTATGAAACATAATTCATAAACAGCATTCATATTTTGTTATCATCGCTGGCAGTTTAATACATCATTGTGGGAATACATTGTCGGCCCTATAAAACCCAAATTCTGGAAGCCGAGGCAGACGCTGTATCTGCAATGTCATCAAGAGAGCCTCTGAAGTTCGTCCGAGAGGGAGAGACTGTAAATACTGTGACGGCACCTGGGGTGATTCTCTTGTGATGTTGATACTTTTTTAGCAAACTGTAGACGAGGGAAAGTCATTTGAATCTGACTGTCTGCCAGCTCCTTTGAGATCAGGCTCTATAATCCTCTGTGAAATATCTAAGCCAGACCCGGGCTGCCATGAAAATAAACTTAATTTTCTTTTAAATGCTTTAAACAAGAGTCTACTCTTGTCAGTTCAAAGCCAATCGCTCTGGCATCGCGGGTAGTGCGACTGATCTATTTGGATGTTTTGGCGAATTATTCTGCTTGAATCCTTAAGGAATCGACCAAAGTTTTAATGCAATGCAATCTGTCACTGATCCTTGAATCAATGCCTCTAACTATTACCGTTGTTACAAGTATTCCACCTATTATTCTGACATCTATCACATAATGTTCTTTTAAGCATATGTACACCAGTCAGCCAGACCATTAAAGGTCCACTTTGTAAGAAAGTTGATTTTTGAGTCTCATTCCCAACTTGTCAAATACTGACGCTTTGGGATGCAGCTGACCCGGTTAACTCGGTTAACAGGGCGCTGGTGGTAGATCCTTTGGGTCGTGTGGGTTGTGAGGTAAGGCCTCCGAGGATCCGACTTGTTCTGGCACGTCCAATGGATCAGCCACAACGTTAAAAGAACTAATTAGGGAAGTGAATAACATTGATCATCTCATTACAATGCAATGTTCTGCTGGGAAATCTTGGGACCTGGCATTCAAACAGATGCCACCATACCAAATACACCCCCTCATGGCAACATCAACCTTAACCCTAACCCTGACCCATGGCAGTGGCCCTCTTATCAGGGCAATGGACCCTGCAACACCACAAAAACTGTCCAAAGTATGTGACAATTCAATGCGTTGACACGGCCTCCAATTTCCCCATATCCCAATCCAATCAAGCATCCGTGAAGGCCCCACCAAGGATTAGATCTAGCTCTCATCTGTCAAGGCATGGACCCCTGGGGATGTCCTGTGGTGTCTGGTATCAGGGCGTTGGTGGCAGATCTGTTTGGTCATGTGGGCTGTGAGGTAGGGCCTCCATGGATCGGACTTGTTCCGGCATGTCCTATGGATGCTCGATTGGATTGGGATCTGGGGAATTTGGAGGCCATTTTGATACCTTGAGCTCTTTGTCACGCTCCTCAGGCCATTCCTGATTTTAGCAGTGTGGCAGGGCACACTGTCCTGAGAGGGGGTTACATTACCATTACAGAGTGCCGTTGCCATGAGGGGGTCTAGGTGGTCTGCAACAATGTTAGGGTGTCTTCTCCACTACACACTTTGCTGATCTTTGGTCAGCTCCTACCTAGTAGCTCCTAACCAGTAGTTTCTTTCTTTGTCAAATTGTGGTTGAAACTTTTTTGTGTGCGTTTGTGTTTTGAAAAGGGAATAAATAACTTTCAATTACTTGAATATTTAGGCAATATTTAATATCTTGTTCAAGTTTTGTATGGAAAGAAGAGTTTGGCACCAAAAAGAAAATAAAAAACTGGGAACATATGCTCCAATTAGTGTACTTCATGTTTTTTCTGTCAGCACATAATAGTTTAAATTCAGCTCCAAATTGGCAGAAATGTCTCCTAATCATGATGATGCTGGTATCAGATGCTCCATCACTTGGGTCAGGTCCCCAGTTACTTGACTTTTGGACCAAAATATTAAAATGCTAAATGCTTTTAACGCAATTATTAATTTGAAACCAAGATTTATTCACAGCCCATTAACAGAGATACTTCCATTCTCTGTTATGATGATTATAATGTTTCTGTCACATTGTAATGGGCCTTAGCTTTCAATAACGATGGCTAGACATCTTATTATTCTGAAATGAAAATGTGTTTCATCTCCTTAATTTGAGGGTTGGATATTGGATATTGGCTCATTAAACTATATCAAAATTATAAAACATTACATAGATTACAATGTATTCGTTGAAAACTTTACATTTATTTTGGAAAGCCTCCAAAAGACACACATTTTAAAATGTTATATTGTTTTTGCAGTGTCTATTGAACTAATTAAATATATATTGATTTACTTGTTAATAGAATTTGGGAAAACTAAATAGTTTAAAATGATCGACAGTGTATTTTCTTAAATGTGCATTGTTTGGGATAAGAAATATAATGGTTACACTGTAAAATGAAGATGGCGAGACCCCTGAATGCATTCTTAGCACTCCACCATGAAAAAAAGTTCAAATTTTATGACTTATCTGACCTGGAAAAGTCTGAATCAGACCCAGTAACAGGCATTTAGAATAACAGTAATATAGATATAGCCAATCTTCATGTCAAGGACTCCTAGAGGGAATTGTGGTTGGTTCCTTCTCCCTTACTTTCTTCGTATTTGCTTTCCTTTTTTAACCCCACCTTGAGATCTACTGATGTAGTTTTGTGGTGTGTTTTTGTACTTTGTGTGTCAGAGGTGCTTGGTGAGGCTGGGTGGAGCTGTGCCGGTCCACACACCTGCAGGGCATTGGTTGTAATCAGCACTTTCTCTTATACCCAGACCTTCCCTCTGCACGCTGCCAGATTATTGTCGCCAGCTCCAGTGGTACCTGGTTTCTCTCAGTGTCTTTAGAGTAAATGTATTTAGAAGCTTTCATTATGTCCACTCGACAGCACCTTAATCCAGCCTCTCTCCTCTTCCAGTGTGACTGGACCATTCCTGTGGACCAGCTCATCTACCACTCGCCATCCAGCCTCCCCGCACATCTGCCAACCTTCTCAGCCCTGACTGCCTGAGCCAGCCACCTGCGTAACCGTGAGTCTCCACCTGCACCACCCCGGGAGCCACCTGCCTGAGCTCGAGCTCACCACCTCCACCTGCCAGCAATTCCTTTGTGATCAATAAATTCACCTTTCAAATGTACTCCCTGTTTGGCGTCAACTTTTGGGTCCACCTGTTCGAACAACAACCGTTACATCATCAGTATTAAACTGAGACTCTTTCATGACTACTTTAATCACAAAAAATGTACTAGATTTATGAGTTTTGAACCCATTTACCTTGAAACCTCTGTCTAATGATGTCTTTGTACTATAATCCCAAATTCCCTTAATTGATTGAATTCCTGCACAAAGTGTCATTCTGCCCGCGGTGCTCAGATTATGAAAACTAATTAATAATTAGGGATACTACATATTTATCTCTCTAAAACAGCATAAACAGCAATTTATATGATCGTTTTCAAGGTATTTTTATGGGTTCTTGTTTTGCTAGAAACATCTGGCGACCACATTGAACCTTTATGGTGAGGCAGCTTTGGCCCTAAATCAGCCTTTCTCAAAGTGTGGTCTGTGAACAGATTTGGTAAAATATCTTGTTTTTAAATTAAGTGTTTCTCAAACTGTAGGTGATACTGAGCGGCTCCAAAGCCTCGTAGTGATGAGTAGGATAGATGTGGTGTTTTTAATATCAAATCAACTTGTATGTAAATTCATTATTTATTATTATGTCAAAGATGATCAGCCGCTGAGCGCTGTGTGACACTGGCCAGGCCACACGGATGTCTCCATTCTTCCTATTAAGATGGCAACAGAGACAACGATGAGTGAGGAGGCGAGGCTATTTTGCCAGACTGTCATCTAATTTGGCTATCATTTTCTAATATACTGGTGAAGTAGGTCGACTGTTTTTGGGGATACTGGGAACGTGAGTCTGAGTTTTTTTTAATTAGCTAAGTGGTCCTTTGTGCAGGAATTCAATCAATTAAGGGAATTTAGAGCCGTGTTTCTCAAAGTTTTTTATACCAAAGTGTCACTCAGGCCACGGTGCTCAGATTATGACAAATAATTAGTCATTCAGGATCTTGCATATTTAAAGAGCATTTTACCTCAAAAAGATGGCATAAACAACTATTATGTAATCATTTTTAAAGACTAAAGGTTTTTGGTGCTAAAAACATCTGGCAAAATTAAACCTTACGGTGGACCAACTTTAGCTCGCAGGCCCTACTTTGGGCAGCCTTGATCTAAATGTTTAAACAGTCAAGAGGTCCCTATGTGTGCAGTTACACTTCTTTAAACCTCAGTCTCATAATAATAATACAATCTTAACCTGCCTTTGAAACTAGTTCACCATTAATGCATGATGACTTCCTGCATGGTGGTGCCCCCACCCTATACAGCCGGTGCCCCTGTTTATTGTTTCGGCCCCGGGGCCCCTCACAGCCTGAGTCCGCCACTGATTTAAATGACTGTAGTGTAACTTTGCTGGCTGTCTGCTGAATGTTGAGGTGACCACTTGGATTGCCAAAATGCTAATGCAAACAAAAAAAAAAAAGAGGCTCCCTCCTAACTTTCAGAGTGTGGCGCTGAAATCTACTTGATGTGTTGTAAAAAAAAAAAAAAAAAATCTTAATGCAAATCCAGATCTCCACAGCTGTAGTTTGATTGTCATGAATATGACCATTGTCGTGAAAGAGCCTCCCTCCTCTCTAACGTGGTGGCTGCCTCCCCGATTCTTTCCGGTCGCGTCTCCCCCCCTCCCCTCCTCCCCACCTCCCCTCCTCTTCCATGTATTATTCACGTTGCGACCAAAGAGCTGAGACCGAGAGCTTGTTGACGTCAGCAAACTTGTCCGGCAAAGCAGCTGTAGAGGAGGCGAGCCGAGGAGGAGGAGAGGGAGCGCAGACTGCTGGATGTGGAGCTCTGGCTGCGGAGCGCAGAGGAGCGAGGGCTGCTTTTATTTTTTTTCTTCCTGCAGGACTGCTCGGACTTCTTCTTCTTCTTCTTCTTCTTCTCCCAGAGTAAGTACATGCGCTTCTCCTTCCCTTCCTGTCTGGGAAGCACTCACATTCCCCCCCTCGCTGCTGTGTTTTGGGAGTTGAGCTGTCGAGTTTCCCGGCTGCTGGGAAACAAATCTTTTGTGTGTGTTTGGCGCACGGTGCGAGCTCTCCACGGCCATTTGTTGTGAGCCCGAAGTTTGCGAATATGTAGCGCTTGAATCTTAAATGTTTACATGTCGTGTGGAGTTTACTGAACACGCTGAACGTGCGTTTGCGCGTTAAATCCACTCCGGACATAACGGGAAACTTTGTTGCGCAAGTCCGCGCAAGGTGGACTCGAGTGCGGGCTGCACTGTCCGTCCGTCTCCCTCGAAAATCTTCCACTAGTTGTCACTTTTAAGTCGTGTCATCTCCTCAGGGTGACCCAGTTGTTGTCATATGTAAAAAATATGGAAGTAGAATCAGAAATCTAGTATTTTGTGGCAAGTTTTTATTTTTGGAGTCGCCGGATTTATCCTCTGAGGCACTGTTTGCTCAATATTTTGCTGCGTGTGTCGCTTCTCATCTCCTCTCAGGCAGGAGAGAGAGGCTCATTGACGTGACTGACACTCAACCTTCAAAACAAACGCGCATCTATTAAATGGCATTTACCTTTTTTTCCTCCCCATCCTCAGGTTAGTCTGCCTGCGTTATTGTCTCCCACTGCGTGCTGCGAGAGATATTAATAACTTGATAAGTGCCTTGAGGATGGATAAGCATCTGGCTGGCTGTGTACTTCTGGTTTTCTCTCCCTCACACTTCTCATTTTTTTTTGCTGCAGAGGAGTCATCATTGTCTGAGGTTGTGAAATGAGATGATTTCTGCAGACTTGTTGAATTTTTTTTTTGGGTAGTTGATGGTGGTGCAACCTCCCATGAACCACCTCTGGATGCTTTCCAGCCACTGGCAGCAGTAAATTGAATAGCTGCTCTCATGTGGTATGCTGTGAAAAAATCTGCATGAATTAGCCTCCAGGCTTCTACAAATTGCAGTTCAGGACAGTTTTTCATATTCCCAGCAGACCGCCTTAAAAATCAGACCCTCATAATCACCTATAGTTCTGGCACAGTTAAATAAAGGTCATGTAGAATTAATGACAGTCAGCGTAAACACCTTACGGTCTCCTGCTCAACGCAGACGGTCAGAGTGGTGGAAATGCATCATCAGGCTGATATTGGCTTATGTAAACAGGTCTGCTGTCATTTGGATGCAAATAACATGAGAGCTGCACGATGAAGGCTGTAGATATTAAATCATCATTGTGTGGTGAGACGGTTTCTACCTTCTCCGATTTTGATATCATGATTTGCCAGAAGTGTTGTTGTATTTTCCTGGTTTTAAAGGCGGCACTACGGTGAAGTGATGTCATGAACTCACCAGACCTTCCTCAGGGCTCCAGGGTGCAACTGTGACTTCACATTTCATTGGTTGCAACAGCGTGCCTGAAACTAAGCAGTTCCTTTTTTTTAAAAAAAAGTTGCAACAGGTTATTGCAGTTTCTTCCCACATTTTGCTGTGATTTAAATGACAAACACTTTGTATTTGCATCTTTTTTCCTGTCAGGACTCAAGACTTATTTATGACACTGCTTGCTTACTGGTGCACCAAACTTTTTCATTTGGGTGCAGCGTGTAATTCAGGTGCAGCCAATCATATATTTTCACAGTGTAATTTCCCAACAAATAATGTAAATAATTGTTTTCTTCATTTGAATTACACGCAACAAGAAACTGCAACAACCTCAATTATCTAAGAAATAAACTGTTACTTTTGGCCGCATGTGCGTCTGCAGCCCTGCTTGTTTCAATCATTTACATAGTGTGTTAAGAAATTGAATTAAAATGTCTTACAGGTGCACCTTGGTTATGTGCTGGTGCACCTAAAGGAAAAAGTTAGGCACACCAGTGCAACCAGTGTGAGTTAGTCTATTGTAATACAACCTTTGCCCACTTAGTCATTATATCCATGTTCCTGATGATTATTCATCAAAAACCTCATTGTGTTACTATTTTGTGAAAGTACCAACAGTCACCCCGACAATCTCGTTGCAGTATCGAGGGTGAGATATTTGGATTTGTTGCCCAATCCTAGCTTTTATGAAGAGATTCAAAGTATGGAGATATATCGTAGGGATGCACGATAATGAAAAAAAAATTACATGATCAGTTATCGGCAGATAATGAAATTATAGCCGATAAATATAACTGATAATACAAAGCCAAACTGCTTTGGTTGACTTACCAAGTGCATCGTTTACACACAGTATGTGGTGGGATGCACCTTTTTAAAGTTGGTTTGCCAGCCACCAATAGACACAGAGAAGAAGAACAATAACAACAATGCTGTCGTCGCGTTCATGACGTAGAGCTGCTGCACCTGTGTAGAGCCACGCAATGTAGACGAGAGCCACACATGACGTCGCTCTAGTGGGCGTTTGTTTTGGAGAGGAGGGGAAAAGTCTGAGTTTAACACAATACATCTTATTAGAGCTGTGAATGATAAATCATCCATCTTTGCCTGCTACATCTTAGCCTTTTTACCCTCAGGGGTGCATAAACTACAGGTAATGAACTTATTTTTAAAATACCAAAATGTGAAATTATCGATTATCGGCTGAAAAAACTCCATATCGTGCATCCCTGATATTTCGTGTATCATGACAAGTACCACAATGTTATCTCCCAGCCCTAAATCCAGGTGCACATGAAGTATGATGCACTTCATTGTCGAGCTGAATATTGCCCCAGATTCTAAACTTTGAACTGCTGCAACGTTTTAGAGCCGGGAATCCTCGAGAAGCCGTAATAAATCACCTGACAAATGCAGTTTACTGTTTTTTTTTTTTTTTTAGTTTTGAGATGAGTGGGGCATCTCAGGTCCCTCTGGTGTCAAGTGATTGTTAACCCTTTGGTCTCTCAGCTTTCTTCAGTTCTCATTCATTTCACAGAGAGTCTTTCTGGCATGGTGTGACTACATATTGTTTTCATTTCAAGGATTTTCCACAGTTTGACATGATTCTTGCTTCATGTTTCAAAAGGTTCAGCAGGTGGTTAAATATATATGAAAGGAAAGTGTCATGGTGTTCGAGGGATGGAGGAACCATTCTGATGGGACATTATGTGCCTGAGTGTTGTCAAGATGTGCAGATACCACACACACAAAAGTACATTTTCTTGTCCGTCACTCCTATTGTTCACTTTTTCTTGTGAAATGAATATGTGTGTCGGTGATATAAACAGGAAGTATAAGGTTGTCGTGCAGTGAGCATTATTTTTTTGCTGATATTTAGATTTTGGTCACACAGCATTATGGAAAGTGATGATTCATCAGTTGATACTTGTTTGTATAGAACCGTGTGAATGCACAATCAAAGGGATTGCTTTTGATTCTTGATTTGATTTCGCAGCAGTTTTATAGGTTTTTATCCTCAGCGGACATTTTTGAAAGAGCGCCGCAAACAATAAGAGGCTTCTTCCATGCATTTGGTCCTTTCATACACTGGAAAAACTGTTAAACTGTTCTTGTTCATGGAAAAGCGACATCTTGGCACAGATATTCAGAAGCTATGTTTTTGTGTTGTACACCTTGATGGGCAGAAATGACGCAGACAACCACGTTTGCTTTCTAATGGGCTCTTGAGAGTGTGTGTAGCATCACTGGCGGATGTGAACTGAGATCATTTGTTATGATATAGTGGAGTGTTTGAGTTTAGTGTAGACGATCTGCTTCCTGTGTACACCAGCTTTGTTTTAAAATCCTGTTTCCAAAAATACCCTGTGCACGTGTGTGGACCAGGCCTAAGACACATCCTGACATGTCTTGTTATCAATATAGTTTTAAAGCCTCACTTATTAAATATGACTTTTGCTGTGTTTGCCTGTTTTTCCTGAAGCTTAATAGACCTGATATTTGGAGCAGAAATGAGTAGTCAATTAATTATCATCGATTTAATGATTTTGAACATTTTTCAAGCAAAAATGAAAAAGTGGCCGGCAGTCTCTCGTCCCAGCTGTCAAATTAAACGAGTGGCTGCTTGTCTTTGTCATTTATCTGTGACACTGTGAGATGCAGCGGGAAAACCTTCGCAACACGCCTCGATGATGTGTGTTTCCACCAGACAGTATGGTGTCGTGGTCAGGTGCACGTAGCTACAGGGGTACCACACTGCATGTAGATTATTGCATGTTATCTGGAACCTAAATTGACAAGTGCGAGGTACGCCTGGGAAGTTTTAGCCACACGCTGTTGGTGACTTGGTTTGAGGTTAGCACAACAAGCTGATTGGCATGTGAGTCAGTCACGCAGTTAAACGGCGGAGCTGGGAGACCCACCTGCGTCCTGTTTAAAACAGTAGTTTAGAAACTGTTCGGGTTACAGTTGAGCTACAACAGCAACAGAGAGTGATGGGTGTAAGACGACGGCGGTGTGTCGGCACTGATCTGCCGTTGTGGATGCAAACATGTCAAACATGCTGATGGAAATTGGACACCGAGATGAAAAGAGACATACGTTTGGGGTAGAAGGTGAACAAGTACTTTATGTTGACATGCAAGTTTGTATCATTCAAGACTAAAGCAGCCTCTCATGTGCGCTGAAAAGACTTCAGGGTGTAGTCTGCTTGTCAGTATGTGTTAAACTGACCCCAGCTTTCATTTGTGTCCGTCAGCATGTCTGTAAGACATTTTAATCAATCCTGCAGAATGCATTGATGCTTATTAAAGTAATGAAATTCACATATTGATCAATTACATCTCAGAAATGATTACATCTCGGCACATGAAATATGTAGGTATGAAAATCTGCATTTCGCCCTCCATAACGTTGACAGCACTCAAGTTTGCCGCTCGCCGCCCGCCTATCAGAAGCTTCAGCAGACACTCCATCTATCAGTGCACGATCACACAGTGACTGATAACATCATTACTATCAGCCAGTGCTCCCCGTTCCTCACTGTCACCAAAAAACTCCATTATAACAAGTTCATCTTTTCACCCAGGAGCTGTTTGTCGTCAGATTGCTGGGAAGCTGGAGTGACTTCAGCCTGTCCCCCCCCCCCCCCGCCCCTTTGTGCTCAGTCGGAAACCATCAACCAGCTTTTCATCCACGAGGACTATTGTAGCTGTTACCTCTGGAATCAAATTTGAGCAGGAAGATTACACGGCTGCTTATTACCGCCTCATCTTTTTCTTATCGTCATTGTGTCTGTGTCAAAACAAAATCCTTCTTCTGAGTTAAAACCACAAGAGTGACTCGCCTAAGTCGAGATAATTGATATTTCTGTCTTGCTGGGCTAAGGTGTTGACTCCCACAAATGTCAAAGCCTTCTGTCTCACCATCTCCGTGATGGAGTTAATCCTATCAGCATTTATTATACATCTCAATTAATCACAGGCTTTTGCAAATGAGACGGCTGAGGGAGCTTTGGGTCTGTGCATTTTACTGCCTGTTTTCCATCCTCGTGTCCCCCATTTCTTTTGTCTTTGCTTTTTCTTGGAGGGGGACGGGTATTGTTTCGTGAGGTAGAGGCTTGTTCTTTGCAGAGCTAATGGATCCTCTTTGTTGTTCATATGATGTGTCACTCTGGAAGTATGTTAAGAGGCACAAAGAGAGAAAAAATAATATAGCCAAAGTCCCAGGCGCTTTAAAAAAGGTATATATTTCATTCAGCGCTTTGATGTTTCGAGCTGGAAATAACACTTTGGTGCCACTTTCTTCGGCATAAATCATTTTTCAAAGAGCAACACAGCAAAGCAAAAAGGTAGTCGAGGAATGTATGAAGGGTGAGAAAATTTGCATGAAATATTACCGAGCAGCTGTTTCAATTCTATTTTAATAAACCCTGCAATATGTGTAGTTATGGCTGAATACATTAATCTGAATATGTATGGACCTCACATTCAGTTTGAACTCTTGTGATGAGTGGGCCATCGACAACGAGATGAACCTGAAACTTGGTATATCAGTTTTTATATTCTATTCTGAGGCATTGATTCTTCAGATTCGATACTAGTCCTTTTATCTTTTTGCTAAATTTGAGAATCGTTATATCTCCTCCAACACATTGGAATCATCTTTTATGTGACATGGGCACCAAAAGCAAAGCTGTCAGCCCAATATGACTGAATTTATGTTCAGTAACTGATCGCAGAAAGACTGAATTTCAAAATAACACTCACAAAGAATCTATATTTAGATTTATGGTCATGTCTTGGCTGATACCTAATCTACCGGAAAGGGACAGTTTACCCCAAACCCAAAAATACACGTTTCCCTCCTACCTTTGGTGCTATTTTTGCAGAGTTTTGAGATCTGACTTCTCTCAAGTATAATAGAACTACATGGCATCTGGCTTGTGGTGCTCAAAGTGCCAAATAAAAATGTTTGACCGCAAAGCTTCCTTCCAGAAGTCATGACCTGGAGGTTCAAGATGACCTGCAGACCTTGTTTTGAACAGTTTGAAGTCAGAACTATTTTCTTTCTACCGAACTACACCCACCTATCTACTCACAGAGGAGAGGCTAGCTAACTGAGCTGACTAAGCTAGCTAATGTTATAGCTCAGCTGAGGAGGACGCCATTAATGTTTACATCCTGTCACATGCACAAGTCTCTCGTTCAAGAGTAGATGAACACTTCCTTTTGCACTGATCTTCTGATTCAGACCCAGGATACACACTGATCAGCCACAACGTTAAAAACCACTGACAGGTTAAGCGGTTAACATTGATCATCTCATCACAATTCAATATTCTGCTGGGAAACCAACGATGTAGACCACGTAAATAACCTCATGGCAATGGCAGTTTTATAGAGCAAATTAAGTCAGATGGTAGTTAAGAACCAGGGATAGTTTGTGATAGTCGATAATTAGTATAGATTTTGAGATGGGTCTGTCACTGACTCGGCTTAACGATTCAGAATCGGCCAAACGAAGTCTTGGTCATGGGCACCCTTGTATTGGACAGAGCGCTGATAGCTCTACCAAATGAAACGGCTTCTGGCAACACGGTTTAGTTGGTCTGGATCAAACCACTGCCGGTAATCTCAAAACACGATTTGCAGAGGATGTAATAAGTTCATGTCCACTAATAGAAAATATGATCGGAGAATATAAACCTCGGGACAAGATTAAACGAGTCTATATAATTGGCATTTTATTGTCTGGGCAGAGTGTTCACAGCAGCTGGACCTCCTCCCTTAAAAAGCCAAATGAGTCAAGGGTAAATAAATCTGCCAAATAAGTGAAAGGAACAAGGCGCTGGTCCTAATGAAAACTCTCAGGCTGATAAATGAACCATCTTACTGGCCTCGTTCTTGGATGCAACATTCGTAGAGCAGAATGGGAATCAGCTTTTCTTGGGAAATATTCCCCATCGCTGTGCCGTTAAGGTAATAACAGCATCAGCATTAACTTCCTCATTAATGCAGCATTTCTCCACCCACGGTTGCGATATGTTTTGAGTCTTGATGGATTTCTTCACAGTTCCTGCTTACATAACATACAGCGCAAGTCTCATCTGTAGTACGTTGAAAGGTCACTCGCACATATGGTCGATGTGGAAATATGCTGGGTGGCAAACTGAATCGTCAAGGGTAGTGCTGACACCGAGGGAGGCGGCAGAAACATCTGTCACTGCAGATCTGTTTGGCCATTGATCAGGTGTCCAAGCCTTCATATGTGCTCGACGGAGAATATCTTCAGTGTGTAATGTGAGGGAGCTCATTTGTTTTCCTTTAGATTTTGATTACACACATTGAGTTTTCGACGTCCTGCTGTCAGAGCGGTCAGTTTTATTGATTTAACTTTGAACGTTAATCAATTACTGATGAGCTAGCACGCTGCATGTGAGCCTGCAGTACAAATATTTCTATATTTTAGTAATTTATGGTTGTACAAAAAGATACTAAGTCATTTGAGTTGCAAGATATTTCAGCAATGGCCTCTGTGTAAGCGTGGCTTGTTGCCTCAACCCCTGGGATTGCACTGTATTCATATTTATGAACCATGTTCAGCGAAAACAAGAAATCACTTTCCATACATTTAGTAGTTTTTCTCTGCCAGAGGAAAAGAAAAATAAGGCGGTCTAATATCATCACTCTGGAACAACATCCAAACAGATTTACCGGCTCAGCTTGAGTCACGTCACCCTCAGTGTACGAACGTACAAACATTCATGTCAAATACGCAGAAGTGTCATAAGGAGTAGACGTCACGGAGGTAAAAACAACAGTATAGATAAAGAGAGAGAAAATAACATCACTTATTGGAATAATATACGTCAAGCTCACAACGCGAACTAGAAACGTGTTGGCTCTAAACAGACTATGTTGTGGCAGACGGCCTCTAACCACAGCAACTGATAAAGTGAGAAAGACCTTGACAATGTACAGACCACAATCTGGCAGTAGAGAAGGGCAGACAGAGCGACCTGGCTGCCCAGAGAAGACAGGCTGTGCTGTCATCGTGATGAGGGAGCTGTCGAGGCGGCACTGCACAAAATAACACAAAATAACACAAATATAAGGGAAGAATTTGTCCCAAAATTTGACAGACTGGGAGAAATGACCCCTCATTCTTGGAGAAAACAAACAATGTGCACTGTTGGCAGCTAAATATGTCAATTCCTGCCAGTTCCTGGGAGAACAGTTGTTAATATTACCACTTTTTTCTTGTTTTTCTTAATTTCCTAAAAGCCAATATATGGAATTGTATTGAATTAATTGTTTTGGTGTCTGCAGCTTTCATCGTGCCTTTGGAAAGCACTTCAGCATACACTGTTAATTTAGTTTGTGCCTTTTGTGGTAATATTGTTATGAGCCTGTGCAATAAATCAGCTGGATATTAATATTAGACACAATAAGCTCATCACAGTTATATCAGTATATTGGAGTACTTCCTGCTCATTAGATACGGTGGTGTTAATTCTTTTAAGGTGTCCTTATATGAACTGTTTATCTGACGCCTTAATGGGAAGAAATACTCAGACATGTACTCCTTTTCGGCTAATAAGGAAAAGCAGGGCCAGTTATATGAATACGAAAGTCCATCCCTGACTGACTGAAGTTGATTGATCGGTTGGTCAAGTGATGGAGTTCACATCAACCTTTGGTATTTCAAAATTGATAGGTGTGATTGGAAAAGTCCTCACTACGTCCTCAGGAGGCTTTCGATCTGTGTTTATGCTCACGCAAGACACCACAGCGCCGGCCTCCAGGGGGCGCCTGAGCTAGAAGCTCACTCAAAGACGAAGTTACTAGAACCAGAACCAGAACCATAGGACAAACTTGTAATCAATTGTAAACGCGAATCTATTCGCGGGCAAACTTTGTATCTGCTGAACAATCCCATGAGTTTTGTCAAGACTTCACTTAATTTAATTCAGGATCTATCAATCATTTCACTTTATAATCTATTCATCCTTTTTCATCCAACTGTCAAAAATAAAGACATATGATATTATCTGTCATTTTTTTCCAATTATGTTCACGATTTAAGCATTTTAAAAAAAAACATAAAATTGTGAAAGATGTCCACCAAGGTCAAGCTGGTGTCTTCAGATTGCTTCTTTTGTCCGACCAAAACTCAAATATACAGCTTTTAATCACATTAAGCAGCAAATCCTCACATTTAACAAGCAATGTCTGTACGTTTTGCTCGAAAAGCGGATTTAATGATTACTGGATTGCTGCTGAAGATGAATTTTCTTGACGCTTCATAGACTCATCACTTCAGCCAGTTTTGAATTTTAAAAACCGGCATTTGAAAGTAATCAGCTGCAATATTAGATTCATGTAAAGCTCTCTGGAGTCAAAGTACAACATGAGTCAGCGTCTATAATCTTTTCCTGTAGCCCTTTTTAAACATTAGTTGCGAAGAAGTCAGACAAGGGAAGGTGAACGAATATGAATGGTACTTTCGTATTCATGCCCATCTTTTGTCCATTGACATTTGGAGGAAATGTCTCTCTCCATCTCTGCGATAGGTCAGATTGATCTCGTAAGTAAATCACAACTGAGACGAGGGGAGGCAATGAAAATGAGCAAGGCTGGCTGATGAGGAGAAAGTTCCCATCAGCCTCATTATATTATTGCTTTCCAACTGCGACTCGAGACTTCCTCTGATTTGAGGCAAATCACAACCGCTGATGTGATTTAATGCCGTCTACGTCTTTGGCTCTGTGTGCGGCGCTGCACGCTGTGTGCTGCTTCTGTCTCTCTCCGTTAGACGCTCTGGACGACATAAGTGAAGCTAAAATGCCCCGAAAAACTGAAATTAGTCAGACAGTGGAATGACACACGCAAAAACATCTGCTAACGTCTGTTATATAAGCATATGTCTGCGTTAACGCAGTGTAACGTTTAAATATAGCAAGGTGATTGTGTTCTTGTGTCATTGCCGGGTGGGTCACAGCTGAATGTCAATGAGGATTGCTTGTCATATTACATTTTGATTAATGAAAGTCTCTCTGCGATGCAATTTCCTGATGAATGTGCTTACGCCTTTGTAAGAGATAAGCTAATAGGATGAGAAACATGACTTCTCACAATTAGCGCTCATAGCTGTGACGATTTGACGGTGGCAGTAACTAAAGCAAAACACAGCAGACACGTGGACTGAATGTTAAAATAGTTTTCTCAGCTTTTTGCATCGTCCCTCGCGCCATCATCCTTTATCTTGACAACGAGCTCCCATACATGTCTGCAGGACGTGACCTTAAATTTGTTGTGGAAATCAAAAGTTGTTGAGCTCACCTACCAGACTAATGTGTATCGTTCACTGAGGAGGACATTTGTATTCCTGCAGCTCTGTGCATGATCAAGACCCCGTGGCAGCTTATTTGACTCATGGCTTCCCTGTGCTGTAGAGCTGTAGTGCAGCATCAGCTCTCCACTCTGACACCGAAGCCCAACTCCACTCTTTCACTTTGCTCAAACACTCGCTGGCTAAAAGAAAATGCACCACCAGGTACGCCATTGAAACCAATTAAAAAGAAACAATAGACATCCAGTGAGAAGTAAAGATTACTCAACAGGCTACTCTGATCCTGCTGTAGTTTAAGCTTTAGCCTTCTGATAATGTGCAGATGGAAAGACTAGCGGTCTTCAGCTCATTCTCACCCCCCACGCGTCAACTACAGCAGCCTTGTTATCCCTCTGGTGTCACTTCTTGAAGCGCCCGTCCAGTGCAGTAGTATAAATGACAGATGTCGATGTCCAGGAGCAGCTGGGGTGGTCTGTTGGGTCTTACACTGGACTTTCCCTCCGGAGACTGGAGTTTATGTCCTGCTTGTGACCAAAAAACAAGAATGTAATGTAAATGTATGTAAGTTAACGTAAATTAATGACATAACTTACGCCACCCCGTAACATGAGCAATTTAGCCACATCACTTGACGTTTTTAATTTACGTAACTAACATTACAAGACTGAAGGTAGTTTTATTAACCCGAGGTCTAATCTTTTCCTAAACCTAACGTAAATAGTTTTTGTGCCTAAACCTAACCAAACCATGTTATCGTCATAACACGTGGAGCTTTATTTTGAAAGTGTAAATATACGTTGTTTATTATGTGTTGCCTAACTTGACCGCTGAGCCTGTATTTTCAGTCTGACTGGATGTTGCTCATTAAGTATTATTGCTGATAAACTGATGCTAGAGAGGTTAGTTTAGCGTTACAGCTTGAAGCTGAAGGACATTCACCAAGCTGCTGTATTTGACGAGCAGGACGTGAGAGTTTCTGTCTTCCGTCGACTTTAGTTGCATGGCTTTACAACCAGGGTTACACCAGGGGTGGAAAGAGTACTAGGATAACCCACTCTAGTAAAAGTACTGTGAAATACTGTGACAAGTACAAGTACTGCAGGTCTCTCTGTCATTTGGTGGGTCGGTCCACAAAAAAATTCCCCACCACAGTTCTCAGGCTGAATTTGGCGTTGCGGTCAGGTGCGTTCGTGTTTTTGTTCATGCTGATTGGCTGCAATGGGAGTGACCAATTACAATGTGCATTATTAAGGATTCACAGACTTGCACAAGACTGTCTGTTTTTTTTGGGGGGTTTTTTGCAAAGGGGAAGTGGCAGTGGGAGTGGCCTGTAGCAAAAAGGTGCATAACCTCCTAAATAAATTCACACAGCATGAGTTAATTTATAGAAAGTTACACACACACACACACACACACACACACACACACACACACACACACACACACAGCATTTTGCATTCTCCCCTTCAATAACTCACAGACCAATTGTCGTGGACACAGCCATCAGTGGACTAAGTGGAGTTCCCATTTTTATTGATGACAGTTTTCCCTGCCCCTGCATTTTCACCACGGCTCAGTTCATAACTCATGAACCATTTGTCCGGAGGAACCACTGAACTCAGCAGAGATTCTTTTTCATTGCTCTTTATCCCTTCTGTTAGTCCATCAGTCCTTTGGTCCACAAATACATGTCCTTTGTTGGTCCAGGCCAAGTGAGCGCGTGGATGTCTGCACGTACCTTGCTGCAGCTATTAAGAATTTGTGCTTATAATTACAACTACTCATGTAAAATACTGTCCATTTAATCCCAGATCTATTTAAGTAAAAGTAAGAAAACTGCTGTTCTGTTTGAAGACCGACAGCAGGGTGGACCGCTCACTACTGGAATTGCCATCATGCGCAGGAGCTGTGACAAACCAGGACAGTGTTCACCTTTCACCCAGCTGTGCCTTCGCTTTGATTGGCTCGACGTGGGGTAATCAGGCAGCCATAGAGGAAAAAAGCACAAGACTGCCGACTACGTTCAGCTTTCAGAAGTTTTGACGAAAGAGTCGCTGTGTTTTCTTTCACTGCCGTGTTGCTGTTCTCACCTCCATCTAACAGACGGCAGCTTCACTGTTTTCCTCCGCTGTGCTGTCAGATCTGTGGCAGAGTCTGTGTTTATTTCATGTCCATCTCATCATTATCACCCACAGCTATCTTGAGATATCCGTGCATACGCCCGTGTACATTTTTCTTTTATATATACCAGTTCATGTGTGGCCTGATTTCTCTGTGTACATCTGGTCCTCAGATCTACATCAGTACATTTCATGTCCTTCTTGTTGCCACAGGGGCAGATTTGAATGTTGCAAGACTGGGACGTCAAAGCAGACGCTGCCACAGTGAAACGTGTGAAGAGATGCAGGTGACAGGCGCATAATGTATTTCATGCAAACACCATACTGTGACATTTCTGCTTTTTGAAGGAGCACTTGGGCACAAAGCCTGGTTATAGCAGCCATATAGAAATGTGGCCCCTGTTGTGTGCTGCCCTGTGTTTTTCTTCTTTAGTCGCATTACTGACGGAGCACAGTGCAGATGAAGGCTTCAGATATCTGCATTTCATCCTCGCATCACGGATTGTGTTCTGCGCTCACGGAGCTGACAAACGGCGTTTAGAGCTGACGGCTCTGAACGAATCAGACAGGGGAAGGCAGACGAACGCCGTCGCTAGTGGTGTTCCAATTTGGCCGAGGCTTTGGAAACGCATGTCTTCTTGATCCAGCACCTCCTGAAAGAAATCAGTGGCATGCGCCTGTCCAAGGCGTCTCCAGTTAATTCAAGAAGTCATCCCCGCTGTGGGTGAAAACAGACTGCCTTTTATGGCTCTTTTATTTCCTTATGAGTGCCATTAATTTCAATGGGCAGGCCTCGGTGCTTTGCAGCTGGCTTTTTTTTACTCGCTTGAGACAACATGACTGCGTTATCCTCCTCCTGGTAATGAATTGGCAAGAGTTATGTGTGTTTTATTGGTATTGTTTAGCACTTTAGTTGGAAGGCTGATTTCTCTGTTCAGTCTCTGAGAACACTGCATATCTCATCCTCGCAGGCCCGAACGGCTATTTATGCTCGGTAGATGTTTTGCCAAGGCTGCAGTCTGAAGTAAATACTTATCCTTCTCGAGTACATTATTTATTTTTTCTCCTACACTATCAGCCCAGGAAGCTTCCTCCATAAAGATCATTCACATTAAAACTAATTAGATTTATTTGGGCTCATTACAATGTTGTTCTGCTGCACGAAGTCGACTACAGCACAAACCTTTTTTTTGACATGAAGCTGGCTCAGTTTTCTCACTTTCAAACATTGTTGTGGTTTTTCACAGAAAGAAAAATGGATGTATTGCTTTACAGCGTCACACCTGTGTACATTGATCCTTTGTATGCATTGAAAAACCAGCTCCTGAAAACAAAGACGGAACTTTTCTTCAGTGTTGTTCTGGGTCTTTCAGTTGTACTTTTTCTATAACCCAAACTGGAAAAACTTGTGTGCCATCCAATGAGCTAAACCAATAATAACCACCCTGGACCTGTGTGTTTCTGATGAAATCCATCCCTCCTCTCAGTTCAGACACTCAGGTTCAATCCCATTTCCAATTGTTAGCCCTAACCCTCCTTTTCGGGTGCTAAATGTCACTCAGGACAGAGTTACAAGGAGCAGTGGTTAAAACCTCCCCCTATCAAATGGGACAACCCTTCAAAAGAACATTACCTGGCCTATAGCGGTATTTTATAGGCTACAATAGCAACCTGTGCTCCTACCCTGCCAGTCCAAGTGCAGCAACTTCGCTGTTAGACTTTATATACATTTCTTCTGATCAAAGAGGTGGATTCAACATCGAATGCATCAAAATGCCCAACTGTCGTGCACAAATCAGCAATAACAATGTAACGTTAGCCAGCTGGCTAGTTAGCTACCGAGACGCCAACAAACTTGTAGTGATTGTTTTAAAGAAAAGGACCATGATACATTGAAACGACAGAGATAACCCTCAGTTTGAAGTGTGCCCCTTTAAAAAAACAAAAAAAACAACTCAATTTGGAGGACCATGTAGCCTCCCTACCCCTCTATCCCAACGAGAATCACTACAACCTAACTCTAGACGTGAACCGCAAAATGTAGGGGTAGGGCTAAGTGTTAGGTGCAAGAGGTGTTTTGTGATTTTCTCATCTGTTAATACGTAACCTGGTTTGTATTCTAGGACAACAAGTGCAGAAAAGAACAAGGGAAAAGTTATAAAGTTAAAGTTCAGCGAGTTACTACTTATTACTTGTTATTTTTGGATCCTGTAGAGGACAACATAGTGGGCCAACTTGAACAAGGTGTCTTATATATTCTGACTGATTACCCACCTCTCATCCAGCTTCTCTGGCCACCAGTTTGACTTTTGATCCCTCAAATTATATGAATCATTTATGGCGCATGCATGACCACAAATACAGGTCAAAGCTGAGACTTCATGTTTTTGTCTCACAGCATGTACTCTGTTAATTACAAACTGGAGGTTTCACATGTTTAACTGGTCGCTGGTAAATGATGAACAACGCTCACGACATCTACAGAAGCAGAAGTGATGATAAACTCGCACAGTGTTATGGAGTACGTCTTTAAATCTGCAGTAATAGATTTTTTTGGCCACTAGAAACGAGCTGCACACGAGAGACGAGACTGACATAATCTTTTCTCAAACTTGTCACACATCCAGCAGACACAGAGCAACATAAGCATTTATCCCGTCTTGTTTTCATTCTCTTTTTTAGCTCTGTGTTTGTCTCGACCGTCTCCTGAGGGGAATATGTGTCTCTTTAGCTGCTAAACGCTCCACTCTGTTCACCAGCTAGTCTCTAACTGTGTCTCTCTCCTCTGTTTGGCGCTGGGCAGATAGTGTAATGTGGGTTTTTAGAGCGTCTGCATGCTTCGACTGGAAATCTGATGAGAGCAGTGAGAGGGAACTCAAAGTTAAGAGCCATAAAACCAAAACAGTGAGCTGAAAGACAATTTAAAGCTCCGTTTAGCTGAGGAAAACTGCAGAGTTGGGTGATATTTCTACTTCTAACATGTTTTTATTTATTTTTTTATGGAGGTGAACTTTATAGCAATACAGCAGTGCACTGTATTAATACATCACTATAATCAGTACTCTTTGTAGCCCCTGTGATGAAGTAAACCAGCATGACCTCTCGTTATCTTATTAGTTGCAAACTCTCCAATCACAGCTGCAATCAAATACATAATTTAAAAAGAATAAAAGAAACACTATAAATATTTCAAAGTAAGCACAGAAGTCAAGTCTCTCCTGTAACTACAGCTCGGCTTCAACAGTTTCAGCTGTAGAGCACGTTGAATATGTGAGAAACACCATAAATACAACATCTTAACTTTTCACATGATCAGTTTAGTGTCTACTTTTAATGGAAAATGTAACTGGTGCTTAACGGCAGCGTGTCAGCGGGCCCATTTTAATTCCCCACAGACCTCCGAAGAAAAACGACATCCCCCTGATTTAAACAGAGATTGTTTTCAGTCTCTTCTCTCTGAATCCAGCGCCCCAGCTTGGTTGGGGGGGGGGTTGCTTGGAAAAAAAAAAAAGCTTGTCTGGCAGTATGGCCAAAAATGAGGCCAGTGAGGAAATCTAGTGTGTAATTGGCACACTAACAGCGAGCCCGGGTTAGCTCTTTGTGCAGGAGCTGAGATACAGACCTGGAGGGTGACTCCTCAGAGACTGTTGATGCAGGCTCGGTTTGACAGAGTCTTCTGTGGCTCAGCGCCACGGCGGCTAACACCGCTCTCCAGTCACAATCATAAAAATGAAATTTGGGGGATGAATTATGTGCTTTGCCTCCCTCACACTCACGACTCAAGATATAATTACTTCTCCCCTGTTTCGATTTTGTCTCCATCTTAGTCAGTGCTCTACTAATTCAAGCTGCTGTGATAGAGGAGATTGTGCTGCAGACTGTGTATCAGTCATAACCATCTCTTCCAGGGAACCATGTCAGATCAGACTTCCTCACAGGCCTCTGCAGGACTGAGGGTGAGCTGATAGTCTGTTAGCAGAGAAAAAGAAAAGAAAACACACTTCAGACGACAAATAAATGAACTATATGAAATCTTATGATGCTTGTTATACAGAGTAGTGAGAATTTATAATCAATTTAAAGTACGAAAGTCCTTTTTCAGACTATGTGCATCATTACCTTCTTCATAATTAGTAAGCTGTAATTTATCTTTAAGATTCATTAACTGGTGGTTGAATTCACATTTGTGTGTCCGTGCAAGTAATTTTCAACTGCGTCTGCGGTCGGGGCTTCAACTGATGATCATTTTGACGATTATTCAATTAATCATTTAGTCTATAAAACTGAAAACTGTTCATTGTGAAGTATGCTCATCACTATTTCTCAGAGCCGCCAAAGGGACGACTTCAGATTGATTCTTTTATCCAACAAACAGTCCAAAACCCAAAGAGTCGTTGTTTAAACTGACATAAAAGCAGCAAATCCTGACATTCAGTATCAGCTCGGAATGAGACTGTTGCTTTAATGGTCCACCTTGATGCTGCACAATGTCTCGTCAGCACCTTTCTGTTCCAGCAACATTATCTGCTTTCTCCATCAGCAGTAAGTCAACCAAAAAAACACACCTTTTTTGCAACCGCGGTCCCATAGTCATAACAGCAGGTGAGCCACGCGTGGAGGAGGAAGCCTCTTGTTGATTATAAAGCTGATCAAAACCAACGTTCACCAAACAACATCGCAACAACCGGGTGAAGCTACAGCACATTAAATAGGAGAGGTCGTATCAGTGCGTTTAACAGGAGGGATGTAACACCAGAGAGCGTCTCTCTGCAAAGCACGTGTGGTTAACAGTAGACGGGAGCGCGAGGGCTGATTGTCCGCTAGTTAATTGAGCGGACGGCATCGTACTCTCGTACAGATAAACCATAACTGATCTTCATTAATAAGCAAAACCTGACCTGTTTAAAGAGAATTAGCAGCAGTGATTCCTCAGCTCAACCTGAACCTGTCCAGACGGGTTTGTGAGCGTCAGTATGCTTCAGTTGTTGTTGTCTGGCTGAACAGCGTCTTCTCCTCACTAGTTCTGGGAATCTCTCGGCACCTCACGGTTCAATTGAATTCCCATTTAGTGGGCTACACTATGATTACAAGATGATTATCGATCTTTTGCATCTTGAATTTTCATCAGTTATCTTTGTTCACGCTCAGCGATCCTCAAATACCACGACGTAGCCTCGCTCAGAGTGTAAACGTCACGCACGTATTGACGCCTGTTACGTTGATTCAGCCGTAAAGTCCATCCAGCTTGGTCTTTCAGAAATGTTACAGGTGATCATGATTTAAATTTCCAGATATTTACTTTTCTGCATTGATAATCTTTCAAGACAGTATTAAGTTGCATAAAAGCTTTGACCACCCCCTCACCCCTCCTCCTCCCACATGTCTCTAACATCAGGGTCGGCAGGGCTGCGTTTGACAGTTTCCGTAACTTAACAAAATTGACAAGCCTCTGGTTTAAGGTGTAGAGGTGAGACAAGTTCGATCTTCTCTTTCGAGCTCTTTTTCATTATTCACATCATCATTTCTGCCACTTTTCATGTTGTAGAAAACGGCCTCGACACGTCTTAGAGGAAAGAAGTTTCACCTCGCCCTCGTTGTGAATCAGAGTGTGCCGTTCACATTTGATCATCGTCATCATTTGATTTTTGCATTGAGGTTACCGCTGTCTGTCACGAGCCAACACAACACTGCCTACAGGTGAGGCTGATCCACACACAGGGGAGTAGACACATTGGCATGCAGGTAAATACACCTGATGCCAGATGTTGTAGAAGGAAGTGTCAGTCAGCAGACGGGAGGGGAACCTCGTCTCTTATCGAAGACGACTGCACAAAGGAGAAACTTAATTAGATTTTAAAACAGGTGCTGAAATAACCAATGGAAGTATGATTTGACATCATGACACTGAGCAGACATAATTTAAAATTCCTATACTGGCACCCGACATGCATCGATTTTTCTTTAATCATATACTGGCAGCGTGGTCTGTTTCAGCCAACAGTTACAAATGGAGCACTCACAGCTTTTGTCTCCTTGTAATGGCCTGTCATTTACCAGAAACAGCCCGTTCTTTAATCACTTTAGAAAACCAAAACACTGCTTTGAGACTTCCCTCTTGTCGGGGAGGAAAATTTGAAGTCAGAAATTCTTAGACACTTAGCCGAGGTCTTTAGTCACACTAATGTGACCAAAGGAGCGCCGCTACTTGGGGTGGAGAACAAAATCTAAAGCGAGTGGTCACGCTCCGCAGCCTCGCAGAGTGCAAAATACTCTGCATTTGCATTGGTGTATTTTCTGATAATTCTGCTGACCGTGCTGCTCCTCTGTCACTTGAAGATGCATTATAACCAGTGTGAAGATGTGGTAAAGCCCTCCAGACTGATCTCTCTCATAATATATTAAAATTCCACCTGTGCACAAGCTACAGGTTTTATTAATGCATCTTCTCCAGCTTCATCACACGCAAGCAATGCACATTCAGACTCCTATCATCTCCACAAAGCACACATCCTCATCCTGACCTTTAGAAGCCGATGTCCCCAACTTTGTCATGTCGTTTCGGCAGGCCCGCGCTCGTGTCCCCTCTTCCCTCCCAGGCTTCCTCCTCCTGCCATGCTCTGCTGTTTCAGCCCTGATTGTGTCTCCTTCATCTGTCACAGCCCCTCCGGCTGTCTGGGAGGAACCGACAGTGATGGATGCTAATCACTTTGCCCGTGTGCCCGTCCACCCCCGGCGCCTAGTCAACAAGCTCAGCCCAGGCTTCCCCCTCTTCTTCCCAGCTTATGAATAGACGCGCTGCTCTCTTCATTTCTGACACGACCGTCACTCACTGTCATACACCTGTAGTCCATTATTGTTGAGCTCGAACAGTAATCATTGCACTTAGAGAATGGATATTAGCATGCGTGAAACAAAAAAGAGATTAATGTGCATCTCTACTTGGAAGAAATCATCCTCGGAAATAAAAATAAATCAAAATCTTGATTTATTGAACTTTCTGTTTGATGTGAGATACTCAGAGCAGATAAGAGGCCGGTGATAACACTTTGTGTTAATAAAGTGCCGGGAATGAAACACTTTAAAGAGTCAGAGACAGACAAAAATATCTAATATTGCTGCTTTTGTGGCCCTAAACAGTTTATTTCCGAGGTGCTTGCTCAGAGAGGTCTCCTGATAAAGCTTCCTCCAGAATAACCACTTTGATCGTCTCGGGCCTCATGTCATTGTTTGTTTGCACAGATGGCTTTGTTGTGTTGATCGCTGTGGTTTGTTGCTTATGGTAATGGCTCTGAATATTTCCGCGGCTGTGGCGGATCAGCATTCATGTTACACAAACCGTTAAAAAATTGGATCCGATCCACAGAACCTTCCGCAGCATTAACTGCGGATCATTAGGGTAAAGCACAAGATTTCTGAATCGTAAAAAAGTGTATTTCCGAAATGTTAAAGATCACGTCAGCTCTGGGGTTCGGCTCGTAGTACATTTTGTCTGAATAGAAACAGGCTTGTTTCTCACTCCTAAACAAATTAATTGTGTCTGATAAGTGCCTCTCTGTAGTCCTGGTTTGGAATTCAGAAATCCATTTTCAGTAATGAGCTGCTGAATTTCGTTGTCAGGAAATATTTCAGGCAATTAAATATTGATGAAAATCACCCACATGGCAGCGTTTGAAGGAGAACTTCAGCTCTCTCAAACTGATGACTGATTGCCATGGTTCCTCCAGAAAGCTGGTGGAAATTAAAATTGAAGGCAACCGGGTTTGTGTTCGTCCTGAAGGGAAACTTTTTCAACCAGCTGTGAATCATTACAATGTGGGAAGTGTATGCAAATTAACAAAGTTTGCATACAAACACGAGGTTCGTTTTGCCTGCAGCCAAAAAAAAAAGCCTGAGCTTCACGTCATCCGGCGGATGTTGGTCGAGCTACAGATTGTATATGCCCGGGGACACAGCATAGAAGACCAGTCGAGAGAGAGCGCTGCCCTCGTCTTTCTCTTTCGCTTGGAACAAAAGAGGAGTGGCTCAGATACCCAATCCGTCAAACAAGGCAGTGCTGATCAAGTATGAATCCAGATTATGTCACTGCGCTGCCTACAATGTTTTCAGAAACATATTTCAGCGTGCTGCTTAACCGTAATATGAGAAAGTTTGTGACAAGCTATTTTTGCCTGATTGAAACTGCACGAGACCAAAACCAAGCTCCTCCCACCTCTGAGTGTTTATTGGTCCTGTGTGGTGGTGCAGTGCATTCTGGTTGTTGTAGGTTTTCAACCTTTTTCTGTGTTTTCTCTGGTCATTTAGCGGCAATTAAAAAAAAAAAAAACATTAGCATCCTTATTTTATTAATTATTTGGTGAATTATTTATTCTAAAAAAGGCAATTTCACACTTTTCTACGCCTCAGATTATATTTTAATGTTTGTCTTGTTTTGTCCAACCAACAATCGATAACGAAGATATGTAAATGTTGAGATATTCACTTATTCACCACACAGAAGACAATAAAAGCAGCAAATCCTCACAAGAATGAAGCATTTGACATTTTCGTGATAAAGACAATTATCAACAATTTAACAATGATCCAAAACAGTTGATGATTTATTTTTTGATCCATTGTGGCTTAAAAATATAGCAAAGATACATCCCAACATACATTCAATGACTACATGAAAATGTTTCCTGCATTGGTCAAAACCTAGACTAACATGACAATGAAAAATTGTTGGAAAATGATTTTTTTTTTTTCACATTTAGTTTGGACAAACCTGCCTCTGAGCCATCCACGGTGCATTATTGGACATTGGGGGCTGTGAGGTGAAGTTATTATGTCTCACACATTCACTAAAATGAAGGCCACATTCCCTGAAGCCTGTCTTCGGGGGGTTATGGTCAGGTAGGACACATTTAGTGTAGTAATGCGTAGGATCCGGTCCGTGAACTGTGGCTTGTGTCTCGTCTTCCTTCAGGAGCCGTGGGCTCATTGAGTCTGGTGGTAAGCAGGTTTAACAGTGAAGGCAGTGAAGTGCATTGACCTGAAAATTACTCTACACAAGAGCTGCACATTGATTCAGTCGGCACCATCCTTGTGGAAAAGTGCCGCCGTTACTTGTCATTTTTTAATCCTGAAGGCCGATTCATTTCGGCCTCCAGATGACAAGTGATGCATATGAATGATAGCAGCGGCGTCAAAGAGCACAGCAGCGTTCATCTGTTCGTATGTGGACTGTTTGAGAATAATTGAAAAACTTAATGAGTCCTATTTTTGAAGTACGCTTTGGTATAAGCTAGTACATGTCAATTATTTCACAGACACATTCAATTATCTTTATTATCTACGGTATAACCACGGGGCAACATAATAGAATAAGCTCATGCTGACTTTTCTTGTCTCGGCTGATGAGAAAGAAAACAGAGAGGAATACATATCAAATGATTTCTTTTATTATGATATAAATTGTTGTGAGAAAAAAAGCAGAAGTACGTCTTTGTTGTTGAGCGTTCAACACATAATCTGTTTTTATTTCTTAGAAAGACCTTTACAGGCAGTGGCAAGGTCATCCGGAGTGTGATAAACACTGTTTCATCAAGAACTACGTTGTGCATTTCCTGAAGAAAATGCGGTGTGATCGTGAAAGCTCTTGCAGCTTCTGCAGCTTGCTCATAGTAGTGATTTGTATTATGCCGTCTTCATTTTTTTTACATTGCACCCTCCGGTATTGAAAACTGCCCAAAACTCGGCCGTCTTAATAACAATATAATATAATAATACGAGAAATAAAGTCAAGTTAGGCAAAGCTGGAAGACTTTATGAAATGAGTTCTCAGCTCTTGTTTGACCAGGAAGGCTGCATAAGCTGGGTCACCCCTGGATTTGACACGTGAACGGGGAACAGATACATAAGGCCCTGATCAGATGACCGGAGAGGACGTCCGTCAGAATAAGGGCTCAGTTATTCTGTTAATGCCTGGCTCAAATTGGACGAATTATTGGGGATTTATAGCTGTTGGAATTATTTGACCACACCCATAAAAGTTTGTCAGCCAATCAAGGGGTCATGGTATGCACAACCCAGTCGCCAGACTACATGTTAGCTAACTGCTTTTCTGCAAAACCACAGATGAGTTAAAACTGAGTGTGTCGTTATGTTGGATTTTCTCTCATGTCACAGGGCTGTGACATAAAACTTGGTAAGTGTTGGGAAAACATCATGGTTTGGCTTAAAATACCTGTTTTGGTTCCCACGATCATGGATGTAGATGGTCCAACTTCCCGTGAAGAAAGACGATTTTGGTTGCCACAAACAGCTAGAAATGTCCCCAGGTGTCCTTTAATATATCCAGTGGTGTGACTCCACCTGCAGCCTTGTTGGCTTTAAAAACGCCACCTCCACCCCCTTCCACTTCCTGATGTGAAAGTCAGCTAATAAGCATTTAATGTAATGTTTGCTACAAACGTCAACCACGGATGTATTTTTGGTTTGCAGAAACATTAACTGCAAACATTGTATCCTGGCGACCGGGCTGATCTCGTCAGCATCATCCACTGAATCCCTAGACAGCAATTTTTCTTCTACACCTGAGGGTTAGCTGAGATATGCACCAAAAGTCGTATCACCTATCTGAACATGCTTTCCAGCTTTGGAACAATTGTTCCTAGCTGCGAGCATGTAGGACGAGCAGCACGTCAAAGGACGGATGTGAGAAAATAGAAAACATAAAGAGCAGAGATAAAGCAATCACACTCATTATGCAGTCGGCCCACGTGTAATGATTGTATGCACGAGATACGATATGTGCACAAGAGATAACAATATCCTGCCAAAGTGGGAGCTTAATAGTCGTTCAACAGCGGAGGAATCATTTCCACTTGCTTTGGATGCTCTCGCTCTGCTCCCACAGGGAGTTTGAGCTCTGTGTAAGAACTGAGGAATCCTGACCTCTGAGCTGAACCTCTAAATCAAGATGAGCTGGAAGAAGTCTGAAGATGTGTTTCGCTTGCTTAGTTATCCTCAAGGCTATTTCCTGTCACAGCTACTCCAGCACACTGACAGAGAAGGATAGCCCCCAGGCAGATTGTTTTGGCCGCTGGCCCATACATGCATTGAACTTTAAGGTTGGCATGAGGTCTGTCTCTCTGTGTGTGAGTGGAATCCACTCCGGTGAAGCTCAGTCCACGAGGCTCCCCTGTAGGGCGGAGACGGACTGATAATGGGAGCATCTCAACCGCATAATTTAAATCAAGTCGGTATGTTCGGTGTGTGTATGACAGGCTGATTGTAGCTAACCGCTTTAATGCACCTGAACGTACGGCACAAGGTCATATCGTGTAACAACGGGTACAAAACATGTAATTAGCCTTTAGTGCACGTCTAACTTGACTAGAAGATGTAGAGGTGAGAGGTTGCAGGATGCAGATTAAGAGGGGCTGGTGCAGGAAAATCTGTCTTGTAACAGTCTGACATCAGGCCACATGATTCACAGAAGCAGCGCTGCAACGATTAGTTCATAATTGCCAACTATTTTGATAATCAAAGTCATTTTTCAAGCAAAAATCTCAAACATTCGCCGCCTCCGGCTTGTTAAATGTGTGGATTTGAGGGTAAATAAAGAGTCTTTAGGTTTTTAGTCGACAAAAGAAGCAATTTGAAGACGTCGCTTTGCGCTCTGGGAAAATCGTAATGAGCATTTCTCACAACTTTCCCAACAATTTATGCTCCAAACTATCAATAATGAAAACAATTGCTAGTTGCAGCCCCACACAAAGAATTAATCTAAATGTAAATACAATAAGAAGGCAGAAAATTACGCCGTTGACCAGCGCAGTTTCAGACAAAGCACTGCTTTAGTGTTTGCTAATTACACCCCACTGTCTAAGAAACCGCCCCCAGATGGCATGACATCATCATCATAATAATACATTGGAATAATGGCAGCCTTTATGGTCTTTTTTATAATATTTTTAAATAATTCAGTCCACATAATGTTTTGTAATAGCAGGAAATGTGTCACAGAGCCTCGATTAACTCGTTTCTGTATTAAAGCGCACAAAGGCCTGAAGGTTTCTTTACTACTGAAAATAAATGTCTCTCAGTTATAATCAATGATTTTCTGATTAATGTTAATCTGACAGATGACTTTAAAGCAACATTATGTCACTTTTTTACCTTAGAATAACGCCTTCAAAATCATTTTGATGGTACAGTGTCTTGTAATAGGTGGATGGTGTGTCTCTCAGCCACTCAGCTAACCCTATCACTTGTTTCTGCACTATGTAACTTAAGTGAGAGGGTAGGTTAACTGTGTTACATACATGTTTTCAACAAATAACATTGTTATGATGTAATGAAGTAGTTTGTAGTTAGCACCTACTTCACGTCTGACAAATTCAACCCAATCAAGATAATAAATGTCTGCGAATTACGTTTCTGCAACACAGATAAGTTAAAACTGGACATTTCTTTATTTTGCAACTTGTCGTTGGTGAATTAGGTTGAATTTTCAGTTTCTCACTTGTCACAATGCTGTGCTTCTGCTCTGGTTAGGTGGTTTAGGCACAAAAACCACTTGGTTAGGTTGGGAAAAGATCACGGTTTGCTTAAAATACCTGTTTTGGTCACCACGCTCACTGATGGAGACAGTCCAACTTCCGGCGAAACATTGCTGCTTTGTTTCGCCACTAACACAGCCGGAAATATCGGCATCTCTCCTTTAAAAACACCGGTTTACATGCCACGAAACACGGGTGGAAATGTCTCCAGGTGTCTAATCTATTATCCAGTGGTGTGTCTTTAACTCCAGTCCTCTGTTTGGCAGCCTTGTTGGCTTTTAATAACAAGCCAATTTCTACTTAATGTTGCTTTAAAAATAAATTGTGTATTAATGTAGCTATTGAATGCGATATGGATTTCAGGATTTCATCTTTTTTTGCTCATGTTCTTGAACAAAAAACAAATTTTCATAAACATACCAATATACCAATATATCTCTGATAGGCCAATTAAATCACTATACCGCATATAATTTCAGGCCATATTGAACACCCCCACTTCCAAACGGTATCACCATCGTAAACCATATTTACAGGAAGCGGTTTGCCAAAAATACAAGATTACAGTAAAGGACTGTAATCCATCTCATCATCTTCCTTTGACCCACTTCTGGGTTCCCAAACACTTGCGTTTCCTTTTGTTTTACAGTATTGGAGCAGCTCAGTAAAGTCTCCCGTAGTCACCTATCTTTAGAGTGACACACTTTGCCTCGTCGCACTCTCTCCTACAGCGTCAACAATAAAGATAATGAAAACTGATGGCTCCCCGTCACAGCGGCTGAGACCTGTTGCGTAAAAACGTTCCTGTCAAAGTCCAAATCCAAGCTGAAGTCAGCTGTCAACACATCACGGCTGCTGCGATGCTTACAAAAGGTCAACCGTTTCAAAAAGGTCACTTTTCCCAAAATAGATTTAAAACATTTCTTGGAGTAAAATGCACTTTTTACCTCAAGAGGAAGCAGTAACTGTGCGTTTAAACATCTTCTGAGTGAATAAATGCGAGGGTGTTAAAAATGCAGCTTAGCCCCTCGGTGACACTCTGCTGATCCAACTCACTCAAGTGCACTTTTGACTTTCTGTGACAAGTTGAGTCGAAGTGCTGCTGTTTGGTTCCTTGAAGAGAAAATAATGACTATATCTATTTCAGTTCCACCCACCTTAAGATTTATGTTATGTGACGCAATTGTGACATTTTCCCCCCCGAGTGCTTCCTAGAAGGCAGCTGCCATTGTTAAACCTGTCTGACTCTTCACTCTGGCATCACCAGCTCTGAGTTTCCATCAGTTTTCCTGGAATTTCTATTGTTCGGATCCCGTTGGGGATTAGGCAGCCATCGGTTATTCGAGGAGTTTGACTCTCTAAGTGCCTCTGGCCTGTGGGATTTCATTAAATAATACAATAATAACAAAGCTTTATAGTCTTAAAAACTCGATTGTTAAGCAGGGAGCGTGTTGCAAGAAGAGTGCTGCAAAGGAATGTGCTGAGCCGAGATGAGAGGATTTTTCAGGAAGCAGGGATGATGACCACAGTAGGGACCCCATGTGGTGCCGGATTGGCAACTGGGCCCCAGGAGACGTGAAGGGGAAATGGAGAGATTCTGACTTGAAGTCTAACAGCAGCCTGAGTGGACCATTTTTTTAAATCAATGCAGTTGAAAAATAATGCCTGAACTTACAGACAGCAGTTTGTACGTGAGCAGGCAAAGCTAGAACTTTTTATGTGTATAGTACATTTATGTTTCAAGGGAACTACAGCTTCTCAGTAAAGCAAAGAAAAGTACAGACTGTGGTTGTTTTCTGCTAATTAAAACAACCAATTATAATGAAAAACACATCCAGCGCTAAACAAAGTTAATCAAATGTGGAGGAGAAATAAGAGAACGCCTCAAGTTTAGTTTTGCAAGTCTAATAAGCATTAATCCCGAGTAAACATAATGAACTTAACACACGTCTAATCTAGCAGAGTACACCAGACACTGGGATCATTAAAACTAAAATAGTCTCACCAGCTTTTGATGAAACCCTCTCAACACCCAGATATCATGCACCGGAAGATCTGAGACTTCTGACTCATTTCTGAGAAGCTGATTGGAGTTGCTGTGGGGAAAGGCCACGCAGGCCTTTTTGACAATAAGTCCATTTCTGTAATCAATTCAAACATTACCTGGCAACCGATGCTGCGATCCGAGTTCGCCAAGGTCGACTTCTTCAGATAATGTGCCTCTTTCTTGTTGTGCTCTGGCATTCTGGATGAACTCGTCACCTGGACTGGAGAGGGAGCGATGGGGAGGACGTCACAGAAATCTAATGTAATGGTGATGAATGTGTGAGCGAAGGGATTTCTCACAGCCCAGTCCTCTGAGCAGGAACTGGGCACGGTGAACGTCAGAAATCTTCCAGCTGGAGTCTTAAAAAAACCTCGACAGATTGTCTGAGTCTTTACTCGTTAGCACGAACACGGACAATCACGTCACGGGCAGTCGGATGGATTTTTGTCAGCCTCGTAATCAGACTGAATAGCCAATCAGCAGCGACTCACGCAACAGTTCTGTCAATGTGATTTTCAGTTGATTAAAGCAGTTTGTGATAAGTTGTACTGTAGAAAGTAAAGATTTAGGAGCTGTTACTTCTTCAAGTCGACTCACAGCAGCCTGTACAGCTGCAGCAATATCATCCCAAATTCTTGACCTCATACATCCTGTTTGAATATGTTTGCTCTGGCACATTAGATGACATCTCATTCTTAATCACCCTCCTAAAAAGCTCTGCTGATCGTCCTCAAAAGTCGTTTCGCTGTTTCGTAAGCGCTGCAACACATGTTTACCTCCAAGTGCCAAAATCCTCTATCGACTCTGGTAATCATGATGGGAGCAAAGGAGGAAGTCACGTGACATCATTATAGAGCAATTCGTAAGATACTCAGCGGATAAAGGCTTAATCCGGATGTGTCTGACTCATGTTGGTAAGTGGTAAAAATCATGAAAACTTTATAGGAGCCACTAAGCACACAGTGAAACCGACAACAAACCAGAGAATGACAGATGTACATGGGTTTGGGAACAATTTTGTCCGTGTTTTGGTGGAAGATGTGATGACGGGTAAATTGCCCCTCTGCAGTCAGAAACATGTTGCTCTGTGGCTCAGTTTCCCCCCCGTCTCTGGGAATCATTGGTATGAACAGATGATGCTTTGCAATTTTTTTTAGTTTTTCAATTTTGTATTTTTTGCAGCTCAAAAATCCAAAATGACTGGCTTATCTTTATTACCTCCACTGAGGATGTTATGTTTTCACCCTCGTTTGTTTGTTGGTTTGTCAGCACGATTACACAAAAAATACTGTATGAATTTACACGAAACTTGGGTGGAGGATGGGTCTCGGCTCAGAATAGACCCCAGGAACTTTTGGTAAGGATCCAGATGAAGGGACGGATCCAGGCATTTGTTTCTCACTTTCTTTACTACAAGTAACTTTAATATTTTATTGATTTTGGAGGCCCCTGGTGACAGAAGTAGTCGTGTTTCCACTGTCAAAAAACCCAAAATATAATATTGAACACTTTTCTAACTGACTAACTTACTACTCACTGTAACTTTGCCTGGGAAAATGTATACACAGGCTCTTCCAGTCTGCAAGCAGACCTTTTGGCATGCTAAACTAATAGAAAATAGTTAATCTTCTCGCTGATGGTCTCTTTTTCTTATGTAGGTCATATGGAGGCACCATTATTAAACTGAGATTGTTTCATAACCAGTTATAAACTCCCTAGAGTGGCTTTAAAACCGCAAAATAGGGCTTATTTCCATATTTTAGGTACTTTCTCTGGGAATAATGCATTGATTTAGAAGAATCCGAGGTATTTAGGTGGCTGGTATCTGTGAGTGACAACAGATCAACTGAGTATTCTAGTTTTACATAAAGTTTTGGAAGAAGAATGGTTCACAGTGGCATCTTTCATTACAAATGCAAAGTCTCTTCCTCAGTATTGCATTCTCCATGATGTGGTGGGTCGGACATCATCGACCACTGTCAGACAGCAGCACTGGTTTATTATTATTATTATCTATGAAGCACTGCTGGGTAAGCCGTCAGCTTACCTCTGTACCCGTCTCTGTCTTAATTCTGGGAGTTATCAGCTACGCTCCTCACGGTGTTGCTTTTTTGTCATTCCCCTGGTTTTGTCAGATGTGGGGAAGACAGTGTTTCCCTGCTGTGCACCTTGGGCATCTGCAAAAGAATTAAATAAAGGCAACATGAAATAAATAAATAATAGGGAGTGATGTTAAAGTTCTATTTTAATGTGTGTAGCACACCAAAAACACTTCCTCTGACATCTTTATTTATTTATTTATTTATTTATTTATTTATTTATTATTTATTCATTCTCCGAGCGTACACTCATTTGTGCTTTTACACCAGAACCACTGGGACTAAAAGAGCCCGGCCTGTTGGTTTGACCTGCTCAGGTATCTGCTTTAGTAACTGTCATCACAAAAGGGAGAAAAGCTCCCCTCAGCTTTGGGTGTAATGCTCAGCGGGGGGCATTTGTTGCATGTCAAAACCCCTCAAACCCACATGAGAATTCACTCGCACAGTCTGGAAGTTAAAAAGAAATGTTTATCGTACATGGTTAGCATCGCTCAGCAGAACCACGGATGTGTGAGGTGTTTCTGTATTTATTGCAGAAATGGAGGAGGTGTGTTGGTAACGTTTCATCAATAATACAAATCCCCCTTGTTGCATTCGCTTGTCAGCCGACGGTCTGGCTGTGCGCACGCTGGGGGGAGAACCTGATTAATTCTGCATCGCTCGCGAGGAATTACAGTTCAACCTAGCTTGACTGAAGTTGACACAGAATATCAGTTAGTGTTCAAACTGGGTCAGGTTTTTACATTAAAGCTGCATTAAAGTTCCATTTTCTTCCAAAGCACAGCAAAGGTGATGCACTCGGGTTTTGCTGCATCAAATTCTCAGTATTGTGTGCGTGTGTTGCGTGAGCTACTGGCAATATTTCTTCTGAGAAATCTAATACGTCTTCTGAGATGCAGTTTATGACATGAGCATAAACCGTGGTTGCACTCCTTACATCTCTCTCAGCTTTTTCAATAGACTTATTCAGACCTTATTTTATTCATCAGCAGTCCAACTCAATTTTCTCCTCCCTATGTGCTTACACACTGACGGACGGCTGCCTATCGGCTCCACAGCCAGGTGATGAAAATATAGTTTTTTTTTCTGCCTCCTGTGATCTCATTTTTTGAAGTTTTTCGCAATCTTTTCTAGGAACATATTTCTCCAAAACTGAATTGCTGGGGATCTGGGGGATGCGGACGAATAACAAAAAGTCAACAAGAAAATTAACTTAAAGCACAACATGGTGATAAAAAAGTGCCAGTCAACATATATAGTGTGTTTGTGATGCATGAGTCTCCTCTCAGATCACATATAGGATATGACTTTGTGTTCACCCGTGAACATCTGGAGACATGAATGCATGTTTACACTGTATGTCTGTAGGGGTTTATTGTTTATATGGTGTAGTGTGTGTTATATCCAGATGTATAAGTGCAGATAATTACTATACATGTATAAATACATGCTGTGCGCACATGTCTGCACGTGAGTGTCATGATGTTACAATATGTGGAATAATCCTCGAGGTCCATTTTTCTCGGTTGTCAGAGATTTATAGATGTTCAGATTTCCACGTTTTCTGTGCACTTTAAGGCCTTCTCATCCACATTAAAGCTGGGATGCTCTCATCAGCAGATTGAGTTTTGCATTTCTCATTTATTTTGTAAGCACTTTTGTCCGTGTGGTTGGGTTTGAAACCTTTAGGACAGCCACTAAATGGACCTTGTGGTTGTTGCTACATTAACTCGCACCAAACTCGTCAGTTAAGGCAGATTTGGTCAGTGGTCCGAAGCCCCTCTCATGCCACTTTTACACGTGCAGGGCTCCTCAGTCCAGTTAGTTAATAAGAAAGATGTAATGTTTGGTTAATCTTTCAAAATTAAAGACATTTTACATATTGAGTTTTGGACTGTTAGGTACAGGCAGCCAAAATACAACGTTAGGTTTAGGAAAACATTGAGGTTTGGGCAACACGTTCTCACTCCCAGCTCGTTAGGTATGGTTTGGTTTGGTACAACTAACTACACACCTACCTGTGGCTACCTGCAGTCACGTCACTTACATAACAGCACGTAACTTATGGAAGTTAATTTACTTACCTAACTTGTTTTTGAAAACAAATCATTCTTAAATAACATAAGTTAAAAACGAGGAAACTTTTTGTTGGACCATCCAACTTCCCCAAAGTGTACTTTATTTTTCTTTTATTCTACCCTGTAAAAGGGATGCCTCCAGAAATTATGCTGCAGGGATATGTACGGCATCATAGTTTAAAGTGTTGGGCTGGACCAGGCTGTTGCAGAAGAATTCTAACAGAATTTCATTCATGGAAGAACCTTGATCTATTGTACTTGTAGTCATTTGAGGTATTTTTACTTCAGTTTTTTTTATTCTTAGTGAGGGTCAGGCTGATGTTTCTTCGCTTCCTCATCCACAAATGTCAGCCGGTGAATAAAATAACCAACATGAATGACGACCACATTTACAAGATACAGGTTGTAAAAACAGACTTTTTCCATTACCAAGGTTTTCTGTGATCTAGTTGTAAAAGTTATAAAATTAGAATTATTATGATGTTTTTAATCTCCAGTACAAGATTCCCCCAGCAGCTGCCCTTGATGTACTATATACAGTTCACTGTGGTGTTATTTAAAGAACATAATCTTTGCCCATTGTCATTTAATGCTTTAAGAGCACCAATGTACCGTGAAGGATGAGCTTTTTAAAAAAGCCTAGGAGTCACAAAGTCTCTGCTTGTTATTTTCAGTAACCTATTATCTCAAATATTCCAAAGCTGATTTATTTGACTTGTTTGTGTGTGTGGGTCAGAACACCGCGGGCTTTAAGTTGCCAGCTTGTACCTTCTGTATACAAAAACCTGACATCTGCCCGGCGCAGGCAGAGTTCTCCCCCTCTGGAGGCGAGATGGGCCGGAGCCAGTCTGGTGCTATCTGTGAGTCCCCGGCCTCTTATCTACCACTTCCAGCATGTTACGTACTGGGTCCGTGCTTCTGCCCACATGATGGTGTTTTGTTATCAGGGAACTCATGCTTTGGAGCCGGGAGGGAAGTTTAAAGGTTCAAGATCTTTGGAAAACTTTATTATCTAATGAGGATTAGGATGTGGGGCTGCGTGATGGAAGGTGCATGACCTTGGCCATTAAGACATATTAAATTCTCCAAAACTGCTCCATCCACTGATGCTAACCCTAGATCCCTCCTTCCTGGTCCTGGAGCAATGTGAAGAACAGCGATTGATACTCATTTCCCTTCACCAGGCATATATCTTGGACTGAGATGTCTTTTTAATTGGATTTATAAGACCTAAAATAATCACATTTTCTGCAACAACTGTCTTTTTTTGTACCCCATTCACACTGGACTAAAACCACACCAACAACCACTAACATCTGGTGTCTGTTTTCAAAAGTTTCCGCTGTAGTCACAAGTGTTTATCGGCCCCAGCTTCAGTCGGTTGAGATGGAAAGGGTCTTGCTATAAAAGTTGGTATTTCAAGATGTGGTTGTGCAAACGTTGGTGAGCTCCATGACTCATCTCAGTCAGTGTTAAGGGTGCACATTGTTTTTCAGTGATCTGTGTATTTGATATCGCATCAAGTTTTTTCTGCTGCAAAGCCTTTAGGAAGTCAGGTGATATGGTGGATGATATGGTTTTCACAATTGGTTGCATTGGTAGAGTTGACCTTGCGCGTGACTTCAATGAGGACAATGGGCGTTTGTGTCCTGTGTGTGGGTGGAGGTTTTTAATTTTCAGTTTCAGACATAGTGAATGTATTTTTTCTCATGTATATCAAAGAATGTTCAGTTCTTAATCGCAGTTTGGTTAGATTTAGGCAACAAAACTTGGGTGAAATATCAATATATATGCATAAGTTTTTAGGGAGTCTCATGATGGAAACGTGACACCCAGGTGGACTCTCTAATGTCTGGCGTGATGCTTATTCAAGGAAAGGATGTCGGCGCATGTATAGTTTTCCATCCGTGTACATTCAAGCAACGCTCGACATCATTCAGTCGGCGTTGTGTTTGACAGATGGACTCAGGTAAAAGATTGTAAAAATTAGCGAGATTTGCAAGATGAGAAAGAGGCAAAATATACTAGCTAGTTCCATCATCAGCTCTGGAAATATAACACTGTGTCTAATTTACGTTTTTAATTTGACTTTGTTTCTTGGATGGGTTCTGGATGTCGTCTGTTCCCTGTTTTCTTGCATGATTGTGATTCTTGAGCATGATATAAAGAGAAAGACAATCTCGTCTTCTGGCTGTGGAAAAGAAGTCAATGTCCTATTTTTAGCTGTTTACCCAAATTGAAAAAGCCTGCATAATCTTCAGATTTTGCCGTGAAAATGGTTTAGTAACTTTATTCTGTCCTTCATCTCCTGCAGGGCCGAGCCGTCTGAGCTCTGTTCTTAAGGGAGCTTTTTGTTGTCTGGGTGATCTTGAGCAGGGTTCATGTTCTCGGCCTGTAAAAATCCCTTTGAGTCATATTTAATGTTGGGCTACACAAATAAACCTGACTTGACTTGGCATACTTTATCAAGGCCTGTTTCTTGGAGTTTGTTTTGGGAGTCGACTTTTTTTCTGCCGAGCTGTCAAAACTTGCCTAAGAAGATTAATCAGACCTCCTTCCTTCACAACAAGTAACCCACCCCTGTCCCCGGGACTTCAAGCTTCTCAGTGCCAGCGTATCTTAATTATGGATTTTGGGTGATTGGCTTCCACTAATGAGGAGGAACAGGATAAATTAATTTCAACTGAACGGTGCTGTGATCCTCTGCCATTTTCTTTCACATGTTTTTGCAGCGTGAACTTATTACAGGGACAAGTTGTGCTGCATAAATTGAAGCCTTTTAGCAGACGGTTGGTTGCCTGCCCCATAGGTACAAACACAACTATAAACGTCCTTGACATTTATACTTATTCTAATTTACATAATGAAATTGTTAACAACTTATCCATGTTATAAATGAGTGTCTCTCAATGTGCATTGCATCCAAAACACCTGTTTCCTGGTAAAAATCCAGCTAAATATTTATGTAAAACCTCATTTGTGAATCCTAAACTCTTGGCTGGAGGGGAGATTAAAATGACAGTTGCTTGTTTATCTGTTCTCCGACATTATTCAGCATAATATATACTGTGAGATGCCAAAAGGCACCCACTTGAACACATCTAACCCTGGGAGGAAATCCATTCTGCATTAGTCCTCGGCTGGAGATAGATGGTAGAATTTTTTATCATGTCAGCTTTGTTTTTGCTGAGATGGAAATTACATTATAGGGAAGGAGAGGATTTGTGATCTGGAGGATATTTATTTTCGAGAAATAAGAAAAAGTTGTTTCAGACTTTTTCGATTTGGATTGAACTCAAAGCATCTGTTATTTTTAAAAGATGTCTTTCTCCTTGTTGGACAACTACAGTTTTCCACTGTGGTTTTCTTTTTTCTTTTTTGTTCTGTCGATGTAATATCAGATTTCTGCTGATGCATTTGACGGAGGTCCAGTTCTGCTGTGCTTGCACCATGAATCTGCAGGGCAAAGCAATAAATATCATGAACTCAAAATCCCTGTGAACATTTTTGTGTGCGTTGCAATTTTCTTGGTGTTGAATGGCTTACATTTTGAAATTTCAAAATGTATCGATGTGTGGTTGAGTCTCATCAGTCTTTGTGTTTGAAACTCTTACTGAACCAAGCACTCACCAGAGACTCCAACAGAGTTATTTCTCCTTCCTCTCTCCTCTCTGTACTGTAGCATTACGTTCATGAAGTAGACTGTTTCCCCTTCACCTTTGCTCAGCAGTCAACATTACAGAACATAAACACCCACGACTGGACCTCCACAGATCACTGCTGCAGTCAGGTTGATAAACAGGAGTGAAGATATAATCCACTTTTCTAATCCCAAAAGTTTAAAAGTATCTCTGAGCTCTCCTCCCGTCGGTACTCGGCTTCGGATCAGAGCAGAATCAGATGTGACTCCAGAAGTTCTGGCTCTGCACCCCACTCTTTCCTCAAGAGCCAGTCAGCTCTGAGCAGCTGCAGCTTCAACATCGTTTATCGACTATTTTTTTGATCATTATTGACTTTTTCTTCTTTGAGTGCAAGAAAAACAAGTCAACGTCAACTGGTATTTTTTTATGCATGGTATGTGGGCACATCTGTACTCTACAGAACTTAATGGGAAGGATTGGTGTATCACCGTCATGCAAACTTGGACTTTGGTTTAAGTACTGCTCACAGCTTGAGCTCACAGCTTGAAGTCGTTTTATTTGTATGCAAGCGACTGGGCTGTATTCAACACTATATATCAGCAAAATCTTGCACACGGTCCTCACTCAGCCCTTATTAATGCACACTCTTCGCCCTTTACATCTATCTCTGAATGTCATTTCCCCCTACATCCTCAGGGACCTTTATGATAACTATCCAGTACTACAGGGTAACACGTAATAGAATGCCTTGGCCCTCATTTATCAAGTGAGTACATCCACTCTATGTGGAAAGGATCGGGTCCTTTTTTAAGTGCCAATATGAACTGCTCAGATATTTAGATGAAGGTCAAACTACAGTGTAGGTTTTAAAAAATCTCCTCAATTTTAAAACGTTAAACTAAAAGTCAAGTGAGAAAAGATTTGAAGGACTGAAGGCTTGATAAAGATAAAAGAGATGCAGTGTTCTGTCGAATGGGACTGAATGACTTTTGATTTCAGATTTGCCAGAAATGCATTTTGATTGATTTTTTTTCCTTCTTTTGGACATTGAGTTTCTGAGAGTGATTGATCAGTGTGTTTGTTTGCTTTCTTTAACCCATTAATTCACACTGACAGCTCACAAATCACAACAGCTGACACTGAGCTATAAATTCAATAGCTTACATGACTAAAAAATGCTTCAGTACTGGACGGTTTATAAACATATTTTTTATGTGTCATGGAGTTTTTCATGTTGTCTGATCCTCACACTTCTGCACTCGTGTTGACAACATTGACAGCGAATGTGTATCGCCTCAAAAGTTCAGACTTCCCACATCCTCCACTCGTCAGAGTTCGACGTAGTTCAGTAGAGAGATCTCTAAAGATGCTTTAATGGTGCTAACACAGAGAAAAGAAAATCTGCTTTCCATTGTCTGTCACAGCTTTTGTGAGAACTGAAAACAAATTAAATTTCCCATTACTAAAGAGCTTTTTGACAGATAAGTACCTGTGTAGATTGTGTGAGTGAGTGTAATCACTACAGAGAGCAGGACATGCAGCGAGGCTCGTTCGTGTCTGAAAGCCCGACTCTCAAATGTTTTTTCTTCTCTCTTCCTTCCTACAGAAGCAGCGGCACTAATGAGCACCCAGCACCCTTTAGATGAGTGAGGCACAACAAAAAAACCTGAACATCAACGGTCCACAGTAACAGTAAGACTCCATATCTCCTATTTTACACACTCAAGAGCTCTCTGTGAAGTTACCATTATATATCATTATCATTATATTGTTATACCTCCTACTCCAGACCGCCCTCAGCCGAGAATGAACTCCCCCTAATGAACCTCCAGCTTTTTGTTCTGAACAGTGTTTATTAGAAAAGTCAGTGCAGCATATTCAGCTGTGTATATTCTCGTCAGGGACTATTTGTTTTGTGATATAACGCAGACGGGATTAAGGTGGCATTTTGAATACCGTCTTGTTTCTTTCCTTAGAAACATGTATTATTGCTCTGCAGTGACATTTCTGAAATATCACCGCATATAATAGGGACTGTTGTCAGTGGCACCCAGACGTTTGTTAAAACCATGAAACCTCTTTATAATGAGTTTTCTTTGATCATGGCACCCTTCGGTGTGCCCCCCCCCCCACACACACACATCATACACCACATGTGATATATATATTTGAACTAATATCAGTGCAAAGTGTGAGAACAGGCTGTTTTCTGTTGCTATGAACCTAATATAAGCATTGAATGAGTACGCTCATTGAAAAAATGCTTTTCTTCTCCTCAGAAGGAGAATTAGCTAACATTTTCTCGCTTCCAAGGACATAAAACATTCACACAAGGCATCATGAATCGAGTCTGTTTTTCCCTTTTACCTAGGCGCTTGAAATATTCAGTAGCTGAGCAGGCTGAAGAGGTGGTTTTGTCTCTCATGATGTCTCTTTTGTTTAGTGACATCATTACTGCAGATTGTTGTCTCATGTAAAACTGTGGAGGAGCGAGATCTCTTTGAGCATTTCTTCATGTTGATATGTTTGAAAATGTTAATATAAAAAGATAGTTAATGGAAGTTTCACCTCGCTTTTTTGAAGTGGTGCAACATGAATTAAATCTGTACAATAAAAATACAGTTTTAGACAAACAGTTTTCTAAATATTGTGGCGCCCTTTGTCTGGATATGCTGCAACTTTACGTTACTTTAGGTTGAATTTTCTGTGTTTCTGTTTTTGACGACGCTGTGCTTATGGTGTGGCGACCCAGTCACCAGAGTGAATGTTGGCAGTGTGTGCTTCTGCAAACCACGGATACGTCAAAACTTTAGGATATCTTTATGTTGGACCTTTGTTTCTTTTTCAATTTTCAATTTCCTCTTGTGACATCGCTGTGCTTATGGTCTGGTTAGGTTTAGGAACAAAAACCACTTGGTTAGGGTTAAGACAAGATCATGTTTACCAGCTCCACCATCATCTCCTCCGCCACCTTATATGAAGGCCAGGTCATAATCATGTCATGTGAATGTGTCAGTATGGTACAGTACATGGCCAGAAATGTTTATCCTGATGACAGGGCTGGGTTTGGTGAGGATTAGGCAAAGATCATGTTTTGGTTTACTTGGTCCTGGTGCCATAAACCCAGCTGAAAAATGTCTCAACATCTTGTCAAAAACATCCAGTGGTTTTTTTAATGCGTGTAAATGTTTTAACAGCGTTGCTCCACCACTGTCCTCACCACCTCCTGACATGAAAGTCGACTCATAAACGTGTAATGTGAATGTGATTTGACGCACACTGTCAAAATGTAGATATGACGTGCATGACGAGTACAAATTTGAACGTATCAAAAAACATTTTATTCCGTCGACTGGGCTGAGCATGCACATGCACATGCAGCAGTGTACGGTTTGGTGTTAAAATATTAAAATTCTACATGTTTTTTTAACATTCATATGCAGGCTGCACGAAAGATAAATTATTAAATGAGCAAATAAGTGATGGAAAGGAAAAACATCACATATAACAGGCTCAATCACAACCAGGCGTCCGTCCCTTTTGGTGGCCCAGTTCTTACTGACACACTTTTGTCAGGTAAAAAAGTCCAAACAACATAATTCTGTGTGTCTTCTTCAATTTGAGGCATTATTTCAGAGGCTCCGTCAGGGCTGAGTGATAAAGAGGCAGAGAAGAGGAGCGCTACATGCTACAAAGACTCCGCTTTGATGTTTTCTCACATTGAGAATGGCAGGGTCGTAGAAAATGTGATCAAAGTTTCTTTTCCCTTTTTTTCCCTCTTTTTGTTGGCTGGACTTCACATGGAGTGCTGCGCCTCTGTAGCAGCACCTTGCTTACCAGTTAAAAGAGAACAGTTTGTACGGCTGCAGGAGGTCTTTTATAATGCAAGTCCCATCTGAGCTTCTGTGGACCTTTCGGGGGCTTGCGTTGAGTGCCTTGACTGCCTCTTGTGCACTTCTTGTATAATTGAGTGTCAGTGAGAGTAAACATGACCTGAAAAGTCTTTTTATACACAGTTTGAAAATAGAGCTCGCCAGGGCTCTTCAGTCAGTACTGTACATGTAAAACAGCTGCTGACAGTAAAATATGGCCTCGTACAAATGACTTTGGCCCGACTTTATGTCCAAGCTCGGGGATGTCTTATCAAGCAGAAACAGGAGTGTAGATTGGAAGTAACTTATTGAGGTGGATTTGGTCCATAAATGGGCCATAGAAAGCGTCCTGTAAGATTTATGAGAGTGTCACCTCAGTTAAAAACTGCATTTTTATTTCCCCATGGAACACGTCCACGATCCTGAGGCAATTGCAGATGTAATTGGTACCTGTTATCACACACTGTAGTACACAGTTTTGGTTTTCTGTCTTGCTGATGCTGAAGATATTCTTGTCTTTTTTTAGAAACTGCCTTGTGTACAACTCTTTTTTTCTGAAAGAGCCACTTATGGTCAGAAAGTGTATCATCGGCGGGAATAAAGAGGAAGTCATTCAGAAACAAGCGTTGGTTTTTAGGCGGCGGACACACTTGTTGCTGTCTCGGATGGAGCATGAGCGTCCATTTGCTGTGACTTTAGATGATGGCTCTTGACAAACAGATTTGGAGAAGATATGTTTTGCTTGGTCAGCTGTTTCCTCTCCCCATGACATCAGAAAAACTACTCCGACACTAACGATGAGACTTGTATACAACTCAGTGGTTCTTTAATACAGTGTTGTCCCATGTTGACTGCTGATATGAAAGATAAAGACACTGTTGCTTGTTGCTGAAGTTGCAAGTTTTAACATTTGTGTTTAAAACAGATTTGTCAGGGTAGAATCTGAGATATTTGCCGACTCGACAGTAAAAACCAGCAGCTCCATCCAGTTTTAAATTTTTTACCCCTACACCTCAGAACAGAGCTGCTGGGGGACGGTGTCTGAAATCCTCCCTATGAAATGGAACGACCCTTCAAGACCCTCATACGTGATCAGCAGTCGTTGATGGCGAGCGGACGTTTCCGATATGGCGTCTTCAGCTCTAGCGATTTGTTTTGCCTCATCACAATGCCACTCACCCAGTTTGAAATTAAAGCTGCTCCCACTAACACCTCTAAATCTGACTAATTTACACAACCTAAACATGAACAGTCTGTGAAATATTTATTTGCAGCTGTAGCACAGATGAGTAAAGGTTGTGCTCCCAAATCTGGCAACATCAAGGTGGTGACAAGACGTTGGAAGCTCTGTGCAGGTACGGTTTCGAGCTGCCAAAAGAAAGTTTATCAGTGTTATTCTTCACAAACACACTGAGGCTTAATATGCATGTAATAAAATTAGAGCTGCAATAGTTGGGTCTTGGTTCAACTCCATGTAATTAAAGTTAGATGATGGTTTAGCGTTGCAGTTAAGATTATACTCATTAGCTTGAGGACGCTTTGAAACCGGAAATCACACCACTGAAAAGTCTTTATTGCAGGAATCAAAATGAGATTTCTCTTTCTGAAGCCTTCTTCAAGTTTTACTCCTCTTTTTCTAAGTAGTCTTTTTTTCTTGATTGAGGTACTTATCTTAATTAGCTTTTGGTGGCAGATTCTCTGGAGACTCCATGGCCAGGGACTTTTTTTTTTTTTCTTTTTCATAATTCAACCATTGTGAGGCCATTTTAGCCTTTGAATGTGATCAGGAGCGAGATAAATAACCTTGGCTCATGATGTAAATGTGTGTTTTTCATTTAAAAAAAAAATCCTTTTGGAAGAGTTATTAAGATGCAGCAATAAAAGACGTCATGATTTTCAGATTGCACTTTCGAGCATCATAGATTTTTAGTGGCCGTGCGTGTACTCTCAAAGGAGAAGCTCCCATAATTTCACTTTCTGGTCCAACTGGGACTAATTTTAGACTCGGTGCACATCGTTCAACACAGTTCACAGGGGGTAATCTAATAAACCTCACGAGTAAGGAACATTGAAGATGTACTGAGCAGTTATGTAAGTAAAGCATTGAATTAAAGAATTGGCTAACAGAAGTAAGGTGCACCACAATTCCTAAATATGTTGTAAATATGGTTTTACTTTGTTTTCCTTAATCTATTAGGCATCTATACAAAGAGCCTGTGGTGCAACACATGCTGTTAAACTACCATTAAAATGACTAAGTACTCGCAAACAAGTGAGTCTACCATCAGTTCTTAAACCGAGATCCCCTAGGGGGTAAACATGTCAGAGTGAGAACATCTTTCATATGTTTCATTCAAAAGCTGTTTCTGCCCGTCCTGATCTCTCCCATCTGGAGAAGCATCTGAAGGATACACTAAAGAGCTTCTACCTTTTGAAATTGTTCACCCTTGCATCCTGAATAGATCTGTCCTTTAGCAGCAGATATCAGGGAGCTGCAGACGCAAACTTGTGAGGAAAAAGTGTGAAAATGGTGTGACAGTATCTGCAAGCAACGTCCGTATATGTCGTAACATTTTATTTCCTCGTGGAATACAACATGCATGTCACAAGCAATATGTTTTGACTTGTTAAAATGTTAATCTCAATGGGACCAGATTGTATTAAATGTGTTCTGATGGCGGCACGACGGTGGTACGTGTCCGTTACTCATGCACACTTCCGGTGTACATTGTACAGCTGAGCCGCTGCCAACTCGCCGCTCCGTCTGTCCTCCCTCCATAATGTGGTGGAAAATTGTGTATAATTTCCTGGTGAGAAATAAAGAGGTTTTCAGCCCAACTGAGTCACAGCAGTACAATACCATTCAGCTGAGCAAGGGACAAGAGTTCATTCACCAGGGCTGATTCAGAAGTCTGACCCCCTTTTCTGTGTTAAGCAGGAGTTTCGTATGAGTCGGTACATGTTTCAAGCGAGATAAGGGACCATTCCCCAGGTGGGGTCACTCTAGGAAAGTCGTTGGTGACCCCCAGGGTGGGGCCGCCGCTGTTAGAGCATGTTGGAGCACCTTATCACCAACAAGCAGTTCTGTCATCTGCAGCTCAATAATGACTTTTAGCAGCTCAACAGATGGACAGCAGTGTGTTTTCTTCACATAACATTCCATCCTCAAGAAGAATATCAATTTTGCATCACGATTTGGTGAAATGTTCGTCCTTCTCCCCTCCAAAACACCAGATTTTGTCCATTACTGTGTTTTACAAGTGTTTTTAGTCCTTAACCTACTTTAACAACACATCTTCACACCAAAAAGACTGAATAGGTCGATCGCCAACGACACACAACACAACAAATTTTACCGTTCCCTAAACAATATGCAGCGTACAAGCCACAGGCATACCAGACCTTCATCGTACGCTCGCAGCCTTGTTAAGGTTTAAGAAAACTTAGGTTAGGTTTAGGAGAATGTTGCGGTTTGGGTTAAAATAACAATACTAATGTAAACTCTGAAGAGGTGTTCAGAGCCAATGATTAACCTCCCAACAGCCTGTAGGACAGAGGCAACATCTAATATGGTCACATCGTATCATATCTCACACAGGAAAGCATAAATTATTGACAGCCATACAATTTTCCGTGACTTCCGCTGCTCCCCGTTGGGACTGTCTGACATTATTATTGCTACAGATTGTAAGCAAAGTGTAAACAGGACAGAATCTCAAGGGACACTCCCCCTCTTTCATATGGAGGCATACTATTACATGATTTATAAAGCTTTATATACGGCTTCTCAATATGGGATCCGTTTAAGTTTTGATTTTAAAGACTTATAAGATAAACTGAGGATAGCTTCATACGTGTTTTTAACTGTGTGTATACATCAGGATGTGTCCACCACATGTGCTTATGTCTGCATGTAGTATATATACTCATACCATGAGATCAAATCCATCCATCCACCGTTGTTTCTGAAAGAGGCACCTTGTAAATCAGACATAGTCTCAAAAGTTTTCATGTTATTTGGAGGGATGATGAATTCCAGTTCTCTGGTTAGACTTGAGAATATTGCACTTATTGTCCTTAAAGGCAGCAACTGATCGATTATGTTTTCTGGGAGTCTGGTGCGAACTGTTATTGGCCGGAGGCTACATGCAGGAAACGTCACGAACACAGCAAAATAAGAAAATACATTGAGAGGAGCCACGCTGCTTTTATAACCCCTATTGGAGGATGACGAATGACTCCCAGATTATTCTTTATTAGCTTAAATTTACTGCCTTTGAGCTCAAAATTTTGTTATTTGTCAAACAATATTTTGCAAAGAGTGTGGCTCATCAACATATAAAAAAAAAATATGAAACATCATACAAATATCAAAATACACTGGAGGGGGCCTTTAAGTGTATTAGCATGAAGTACATAATTCACCTCCAAATGACCGTACCATCTAAACAATGAAGTAAACATGTTGTTTGCATTCAAGGCTGATGAAGAGTAGCTGCATGGTGCAGTGCTCTCTGAAGATTTACACATGGCCTTGTGAGAGAAGTGAACTCCACTATGAGACAGAAAAAAAAGACATGGTGATGATATATTGCCACTTACAGTCCTGACTTGACAGTTAGTATAAATGTCCAAAAGTGCAGGTTTGCTTTTCAGTTTATCGCTGAAGGACATCTGCTACATATACACACAGGATTATGATGAAATCAAAAGTAATCTTTTCCTGCCTTTCACATTTTTTTTATAACTCAAAATACTTTTCCATCTTGTGAAATTCCTCAGAACAAAATATATTGAGCCTCCCTCAAAGTCCGGCTCCTCATTTCAGCCAGTAACCATCAATCTTGTCAGACGCAATAACATCTGTTGCCTACAGGTCTTGTAACAAGTTGTAGTTAGTAAGTGTTGAATCAGTGAACAGACCAAACCCCACAAGTAAACTCTATGCTAAAAGAGTTACTGTGTGTGGATCATACATATTTGGCCAGAGAAGGAAACATCGCGGAGAGTACGTGTTAACCTTTAAAGCTCGTTCTGATCGTCGACTCGTATTCCTGCCTTACAGCTCCATCTGAACACGTGCACCCAGCCAGCAAAGCACAACCTGCAGAGGCCTCGAACCATCTGATATGCCTCCAACTTTCTGTTCTGTTGACTTGGGCACAAATGTGGGAGGATGATGTGAATTCAAAAAGACCTGAGTGTATCTGGTGGATTAAAAGTCAAAGATAAACTCTGCATTGAGGTTTTCCATGACTACAACAACATTTTTTTCTCCTTGTAAACGCATTAGTAAATGCCAAGAGAAACCTGGACACTGCTGACATGTTTCCAAAGGCTGTACAGCAAGAAAACTATAACTTCTTGTATTGTTGTACCTGAGGTAGGAATTCATGTCATGTCTCCAGCACAAAGCCGCATTTACTGTCAGATCTGACCCCTGAACTGTAAGTATCACAAGGATTCATGTTGTTACTCTGTGCACGTAGTACATGTTGTCTTATTCTATAGAGAAGACTGTTAAAGGCTTTTCAGAAAATGGCAGACACTTTGGTTCATGGAAGAGTAAATTAACGAGTAAATAAATAATAAAATAAATGTGCTTTAAATGAAATGAAACATAAAATTGGATGGTATTTTTTAACACTTGGGGCCGCATGACAAGCTAGAAAACACAACATTTGAATGAATTATCAGCTTGTTATGTTCATATGGCTAACGTGTTAGCATTAATTGCGTATTAACACATCCAGTAGATGTTACATTAGCATTTATTTGAAGTCAACCTGATTAATGTTTTTGGTCTCTACCAACTCCTGAAGAAAATGTGGCTATTTACCTGCTAAACGCTCCACTGTGTTTACCAGCTAGCCGCTAACTTTTTGTCTGTTGGTTGTCTGATTCATACAGCAGGTTTATCAGAGCTGGTTAGCTGAAAGCAGCTGTCTGCTCTGGACTGAAACAAAGTTGGTAAGAGCAAAGGTTTATGGGATAGAAAACTAAAACATTGAGATGAAAAGGCTAAAAGAGGCTAAAGAGGTCCTGTGCTTGTTTGTCCCAACCATCCGTCCCTGACCTCCTCACTGTGCTGACCTTTGTTGCTCTTTATACAACTTTGCCTGATTTCTTCCTTCTCTGCTGCAGGATGGGTTGTTTTAGAAATGCTGCTTTCACAGTCATCCTATGTTGACTGCTAACAGCACCAAATACTAAGTTGACAACTCGAGTTTTGAGTCATTCAAACCAAGCATTAAAAATGAAAAAAAGAAAAGAGAAGAAAAGGAAAAGTAGAAATAAAGACAAGGCAGCCATCAGTTAATTTATAGCACACTTGAATCATCTTTAAAACACTGTTCAGCAGCTACATTTATTCCAGGTTTCACATCACTATGACTAATGATACAGAAATCGATCAGCTCGGAACAAAGATGAGCTCTGACACTTCAGGGTTACTAAATCAAGCGCTGTATCTGATATCACGGTGGAGTGGAATAACTAATTTTCCAGATTTCCAGCTCCAGAGACTAAAAGTGAATTAATAAGTTAATTTATTCATATCAGTATTACAGCGTTAGCAGCAGACATAACATGACATTTGCAGCTGTCTAGAGCAGGTGTGAAGCTCTGCAGTGACAAGAGGAACATTAGTAGGAGGCACCTCCCAGCCTTCACTGTGTACGTCGTGATATTGCACGGCTTGTCTTTTTTAATTGGCTTCCTGGTGTAGATTCAGCAAAAAAAGGTCAGTTCACGACCCTATCGAGTTTCCCTGCTGTACATTATGGAGGCAAATTGATTTCCATGTGATGTGTTCCTGTTTTCAAACGAATGTTAATGCACCTGAGGTTTGGGTGCCTACCAACAACCAAATCACATACTGTAGGGATATAGAGAATATTTACATTATATACAGATATGTTTTTTTTTCTTATAGTAAAAACCTGGATATTTATATTGATGTTGTCATATTTGGTCATGTGTATTTATATATATTTTTTATGTTTCAAAGCAATAATACATCATTCTGAAAAAATCACTTCATTGAAATAAATTAAAGATAATTCGACAGGTTGGGGGAGTATGCTATTTTATATTCGTGCAGCTTCAACTCAAGTGTGTGTATGTTTGTGTGTGTGTGTGTGTGTGTGTGTGTGTGTGTGTGTGTGTGTGTGTGCGTGTGTGTGTGTGTGTGTGTGTACAAGTACTGTACTTCAGCAACAAAAGGTTGGTTTGCTGACAGCCTCTTGATGTAAACTCCTCCTCCCACTCTCACCACAGAGGCATGATAAACATCCATACAGACGAGGTCAAGTGAAACTGTTCATGAGGATTGAATAAATTGAGTTTTCTTACATAAATGGCTGCTTTATTTTTCCCACTGTTACACGTTCATGTGTCACGTTATGGCCTTTTATCACGTCACATTGTTTGTCAGCCGTTGTATCTGTTGTCTGTAGATGCAAAACGTTCGTGCACTACATATTTAAGATCCAGCTTGACTGGATATTCTCGTTGTCTGAGAGCCTAAAGTCTTGAAGAAACCTTTTACTGACTTTGTATTTTTTAAGAAAGAATTCAGGGGTTTTCCCAATCACTTCAATGCAATATGAGTTTTCTTGTAGCCATCTAGTGGCTGTCAAAGGGACTACAGGCGCTGACGGTGGTGGTTGAGTCAGACATCATGTGACTTCTTGGCATTTCTATGTATTGTTATTACATCTTAATTTATGAGCAGAAGCTGTTCCTTCTTATTTTATACAAACTCATGTAATGAAAATGAAAATTACAGAATAAGAAGGAAATTAGCGGTGAAATAAGTTGATAAAATGACTTGGCTTTGTCAAGTGACTGATATGAATCAACAACTACTGTGATAATTGGTATATTGAGCATTTAATTGAATTTTTCAATATGCCAAACATCCTCTTGTTTCGTTTTGTTCTGTCTTTTTGGACAAGAAACTGAACTGACAAGGACTTATGTTTTGGAGCATTGGTTGTGGGAAGCTGTGATGAAGTCAAAGTTCACCAAAGCTGTTTCCACAGTTATCCGGTCAAGTCGAGAAGAAAAATCGCTCAAACACTGGAATGTAATGTCAGTCCATCATTTTCCCCATACAGCTCTCAACAGCAGGCAGCTGATGTAAGGTTACTGTAATGGTAAATAATTCATGTAATTTACTGCTGTAAATTTAGTGCACTTAAAGACTTTCAGAGGATGATTGTTACAGTGGATTGCACTTACAGTATTTTCCCCTCACTGCTGCCCAGAGGAATATGGGTGAACTTGAAGAACAGAAAGTTACAGCCAATGTGAACAAAGAACTGAATCACTTGAGCCTGAATAACAAAATGATTGAGCTGTTATAAACCCGTTGGCCTTTTGTCCTGCAGTACTTTATCGGCTGGTTAAAGAACCACTGCTCAGCACGTTCATGGTTCCCAGAGGATGAATCCCAAATGACTTTTGGTGATCCTCTGAGTTTTCTTCTAGTGCCATCGTTAGTTTAGCATTTGAGGGTTTTTGTGAAATGTCTATTGGATGGATTTGTGATGGTTTGAGTTTAGTTTATTTTGCATTACAAATATCGCAGCGAGTGTTGCCGTGACTAACTGCTACTTGTTGCAGGGTCTCTTTCTGTCTGTAACATTTCCCTGAAGATCTGAAATTTGGCACCAACGTGAATCTATACTCGTTAGTACTGACGTGATTCGGTCAGTACTCTTAAAAGTACCAACCCTAATTATAAGGGATTACAGTGCTTGCTACTCCTCCACGCTGGTGATAGTTGTGGTCGGAGGCATTATGTTTTCAAGTTGTGCGTCCGTACATCCCGTTCTTGTGAACACAATGTTCTTCAAATTTGGCACAAACATCCACTTGGACTCGAGGTTAAACTGATTAGATTTTGATGGTCAAAAGACACTCTGACCTCACAAAACCCATTTTTGGCCATTACTCAACAATTAATTTGACGTTTGTGACATTTTGTATCCGAAAGGTCAAAGGTCAGCTTTACTGTGGCATCATTATCATCTTCTATCCAATATGTAACACCATAGCTCAGGAACTTGACCAGTGTGCCGATGTTTACAACGGCGAGACGGTAATTGTAGTTTTTATGCTGTTTTATGACAGAAATACACAGCAGGTGATTACATTGATTTGTGTAAGAGTGCTTGTGAAGCTCTGAACTTAAACTTAAGTTCAAAATAAAAAAGTAATAACTTGAAAAGTTGTGTATGCTGCTGGCCAATAAAACATCAGTTTTTGTTTTTTTTATTTTACAGTCTAGCCAAAAACTCAATTCCAGCACCGCTGTATTAGGCTTCAAATCAAGGACAGGTGACATATAAATCACTTCAACTCCACATTTGTGTTAACGTTGTTAAGATTGGAAATGATTGCTTTCACTCTTGGGCCGTAGTCATCATAATTTTTGGTGCAGTGAGCGACTGAAAAAATACGCCGCTGCGATCGCACACATTTCTACTTTGCAGCGCTGCTTTGATGGAAACACAAATCATGTGGAGGCTGCAAATCTCAATGAAAATCCACTGAGATGCTTCTCATTGAGATGCACATTCCTGCTTCAGCTCCCACTCACCACTCCCACAACACACACACACACATCCTGAGCAAGGAGTGAAATAATTGGACCCTAAACTTGGTGAAGATGCTTATAATCTTCTTTATATCTACTTGTTATATTGTTTCTATTGTCCAACTGGGTTTTTCTCCTTGCACACGTTCCTCCTGAACATGAGATATATATTAAAAAAACCCACAACGTTTGTTGCCGTAGCCTAGTTACTAAACAAAATCTGAACGATGACTCATTGGCATTGTCTTCAACTGCTGACCTAGATGCATTTGAGATGCCTGTCAAGCTTCTTTACTCCTGTTTTTCAAAGTTGTTTTGCTTCTCAACACGGTAAAAAGTTCATCAAGTGATACGCCCATGCATTGCGGTATCTTTGAATGTGTGTTTTTCGGAGATTCTTGACACTTTTCATGCACTGTGATGGATGCAACCATAATTTATCAGAGCCCAAGACTTAATGGCGTCCCGTCATCCAGGGAACTATTGTAAGTGTTTCCCACACATAGACTATACTTGGGGTGGGCCGAACAGGTAATACCAAGCCGGTGTGTGCACATTTTTGGACATGTTTTATGTTTTATTTGTTTTTTCGAGCTGCAAATTGAAGATTAATGAGAAGTAATTTTATTTTCACATCCTTGTATTTAATGTATTAATCTGTAGTGTAGGGTTGTATGGAGGCGGGGGGTGTTGGGGGTAGGTCATTTGCTGAAGTAACAGAAAATCTCCCTCTTTCTCCACAGCCTAATGTTGGCAGTTATGTAGATGGATGGTACTGTTGCCTTCCTGTCATGCTCTCAATGCCTCTTTACAACTTCTCACAATAAATGTTGGCCTGTTTGCTGTGTGTGACCTTGTATATAAAGCACAAGCACCAATTATGAATGTGAAATAAACGATGTCATTCAGAAAATAGATAAACTTTCGTGTACAAGACACTATCAAGCAATAGCCCTTGGGGGCTGAGAAACAAGATAAACACTGATGTATGCGAAAGCAAATCGATCACTGTAACGTGTACGAGAGGAGAATCAGTCATCAGCTTTGTTTGAATAGCATCAAGGTGTCGCTGCTAAATAATGGAATTAAACCAGGAGATGAATGAAATATGTTGAAATCAGCTGTTAGCAGCTAGTGGACAGGATAGTCCTGCGAGTGTTTGGCTGAGGGAGCTCACAGCTAATGGAGCTAATAGAGCTATTAGAGCTATTAGAGCTTACAGCTAACAGAGCTAATAGAGCTTACTGCTAACAGACCTCATAGAGGTCTAGGAATAAAGCTAACAGAGCTTAGAAACAAGCAGCAGGACTGGGAGGTGCTGTTGAGAGAAACATGAAGTGTTAAACACTGAACTGAAGTCTGATGTGACGACTTTACAGAAAATAAACTTCTGGATGGTTCCAGGGTGAAAAACGTGAGTCTGGAGTCCTTCTGTACCTGAAAAAAAGAAAGTGTTACAAATATCATTAATTATACCTTCAACCTTTCCACTACATCTATATAATGGAGCATATTTTCCTTCCCTTTTTTTATTTTTTTTTTACCCATATTTCACCTCGTCTGCATAGCATGAAGGGCCCCACTTTCCCGGAAAGTGTCTGGGCCAGCCACTTCCTTTACCCCACCGCAGCTGTTCATACAAGATGCAAACATGAAATGATACAGGGCAGAGCAAAGAAAAACCTTAGAAAAATAAAGTGTGAACAGAACAGCCTGGATCCTGAGACCCTCCCTGTTTTAAATGCTCTCTCAGGCAGAAACCAAAGTTCTGCTGGCCAGCAAAAACACACCACCACCCAAGGGCCTGACTGAGCTGAATCTCTAACCAGCTCCCATTAAAAGAACAAGAAAATGCCTTCCCATTGATTTGAATGACCTTTGTAAATTGGCCGGTGACTGTTTGTGACCTTTTTAAATTTTTTGATTTGTCTCTTTAGAAAATGCTGATTGTTTCCCAAAATTCTCCTGAGCTTCTTTTTTTTTTCCTCCTCCACGTTGCTACCTGACACCTACGCGAAATGTCTCAGCAGCTCTTTGAAGCCCATGTTCAACACTCACATCAATGCTAATGCAGACGTGAATTCAACTGGGTCCAAAGTACGCACATTATATTTGGATGAATGCCTCTATTGTTGTGAAGGGCCGATATTTAAAATTCCAGACAGCTGTGTGTCTCCAACATTTTTATCAAGAGGTGATCTCTTTGTATTTTAGTGTTTGAACAAACCTTTTCATCCATTCTTAATTAAATTCCACATTAATCCTGAATTTGGCTTTCTGTATCATCTTTATTATCGTCTTTTGAATTATTTATAACTCTTCAGAAAGTTCAGAAAGTCAGTTTTTCTTCCTTAAGTAGTTGTATCTTCTATCTATTGAGACACGAAAAATGCAAAATGCCGTGAAGGTTGCAGTTTCTGATTATACCCCAAGGACCCAACATTTAAATGACATTTCAGACGTGGATATCAGGGCTGCAACTAATAATTGCTTTCAGTATCAGTTAATCTGCTGATTATTTTCACGATTAACCATTGAGTCTCTCGAATCTAAAACAGTCGTGAAAAATGCTCAACGCGGTTTTCTTTAAATTGCTTCTTTTGTCAAACCAAATGTCCAAAATCCAAAGACTCTTCATTTACCATCATAAGTAACAAGGAAAAGCAACACATCTTTACATTTAAAGGTCCAGTGTGTAGAACAGTGTTGTGCAACTTCACACAGATTAAAATAAACTAGTTTGTGTTGGTAGTTCACAGTTTTAATTTTAAAGAGTTTACAGTGTCATCTAACATGTTACCACTGGACCTCGTCGTCTGGGGTCCACGATCATATTCCAGATCAAAATATGTCTGGACGACATACTGTATATCTCCGGGAAGCTGCATGTTAATCACGACTTACTTTTCTTTTTGCCAAAAAGGACACCGTGGTGCGAACCATGGCTGCGGTTGACCAATTGGAGGCAGAATAGGGCCGGTCGTTTCATACAGATATGCGTCGTTCAAAGGAAACATGCGCACGTTCAGTAAACTCTTTTAGCTCGTTCATGCACAACACTAATGTAGGATTAAGTGGTGTCTCCCGAAGTCGCTGCAAATTGCAACCAACTAAATACCCCTCATCTGGGGAAGGCCCTCTCTCGAGCCACTGTTTGGTTTATCACTTCTGTGCTACTGTATAAACATGCCGACTTGAAGAGGCCCTGCTCCCTCTGTAGATATAAATGGCTGCCTCTAAGGTAACAAAAACACACAACTCTCAGCGAGGTGATTATACACTAAAGAAAACATAATAATGAATATTATATTCCATTTAAACTCCTACATTTCCTTGAATTCTCCTCAATTTTCTGTCGATTGACGGATTAATTCATCGACTGATGGTGGAGGTTAAATAAATAAACACACGGCTCTTTGTCGTGCGCCCAACAAGCCGATAACGAGGCTCCACATTCAGGTTTGTCACTTCCAGCTTTGTGCTTTATTGTGTTCTTCCTGCCCTCTGCCCTTCACTGTGAGGGTGTTCCTGACAGTCCATCTCTACGTGATAAAAAAGAAGAGACTTTAAACACATTTCCAGCTGCCGAGATTCTCACCTCCCAAGTGTTAAATGTTTCTGAAGTGCAGAAGAAAAAGGAAAAGGGTATTATTAGGCTGACATAATCTCACAGGGAGGCTTTTAGGTGTTTGTGTTGGAGAGCTATTGTGACTTTTGACTTCATAATGTTTTGGCCATACTGCTGTTTTGATTGATGCCAAGATGCTGACCCGAGGCTGTGGCCAGTGCGCATAGTGTGATGATGAATCACACACTGCAGCAGGAGGGTCAGACTGCAACCTCTCGCACGTTGGCTTTTTATAGGTCATCTCTGGCATGCCCCGGTGCACCTCAGTGAAACAGCTCCCGTTGAAAGGGGTCTTTTTTTTGCACATGCAAAAACTCCTAGAAGAATTTTTCTGGACAAACTGTGGGCGGAGGAAGTTTGGTTTGAATGTCAAGTATCGTGTGTCGAGGCAAAAGCTTCTTGTTGAGTTTGCAAACCCCATCATCTCCCCTCGCTGCAGTCCTTTAGTGTAGCACCATCTGGCCCACAGCTGAAAACTATTAAGATCCGCTGGAACTTCCTCTTCACTATTCCTCCCCAGTTTGAAGGCGAGTAAGTAGCTTTTATCTCGGCTCTGTTGTTGTTTGCATGTTTTCTCTCCATAGATCTTTATTTTTGTCCTTCACCCTTGTAATGCGTTTTCCTTGATAAACTTTGTCAGGGGCGCTGGAGTTTTAAGCGCCTGGCTGTGAGAGAGCAAGCCTGGATTTTAGATTAGACATCAAGACACCACGGCCGGTTCAACTGAGGAATTCTGGGAGTAAAATTCATAAACAGATTGTAGTCGCGATGTCTTATGTGCCGCGCTTAGCCTGCGAGATTCCAGAGCCGGGGTGAGAAGTGAAGAAAACAAAGGATCTTTGTTGATTTTCCTTTCTGGGGCATTATGTTGGGACCACAGTGCGTGCTCTGCTTCTTTTCAATGTTAAAAGCCTGCTGCCTTTTTAGCGCATATGGGTCAGATTAGTGAGTGTGCTGTGAGGCATTTATACAAATGGGACGTCAACTTTGCCTTATTTTCTTTCTTTTTAGTCTTTTAAACAAACCTTTTTAAACATTTAACTTGTATCAAACTTCTCTGTTTGGATTGGTTTTCATCTTTAGATTGTTGTTTGGACTCCACTGGGTCAAAGTAGGTTGCGCTCGCTTCCAGAAAGAGTGTTTCTCAAGCTAAATTCCAAGTGTTTGAGTCACTGGAGGTGAATTGTTGCTCTGGACATGGTTGTTGCTGTGTTATTTGGAGGATGATACTCTGAGTAAGTGAAGCGTTGGCTCATATCTTCCATTATGTTTCATACATATTGTGTGAATCAGAGATATTGTACCCAAATTTTATGCACCAGTGTTGTTTTATGGTCTCGTGTTGAGACTGTTTCAATATCTTGTTAGGTCTTTGTAGACTGTAATTTCATTCAGTTGGTTTTTATTACCATTTAATTGATGTTTATGTGCTCATTTACTTTTGTTATTAGGCCTCATAATGTCAGAACATTCATATTAGAGAAGTGCGATGGGTAGTCAATTAAGGATACTGAGCTCTTGCCTGTGTGCCAACAGACACACACACCCTCCCGGTGAGGGCTCGAGCAGATCCAACCTGCAGCTTCCACTGCAGCTGGTAAACATCGAAGGGAGACTGAGGAAGTTTGCAGCTCGGTGTTAAGTCTGTGTGTGTGTGTGTGTGTCTCGGGGTCGACACTTCTCCCGAGGGGGGTGCCGTTGAATCGCCAGACAGGAAGCTATTAAAACCAGGCTGAACAGTGCAGCTGTCAATCAAAATGAGTGACATCACAGCCAGGTGTCAGGCGAGGCATCGCATTACACCTCAGTATGTCACAAACAAACAAAAAGGTAGCCGGGCTTAGTGTGCTGCCAGAACCTTCTCCACAGACCGGTCCTCGGCTGTAAGAGTAAAGCTGTCATCGGTGACTTAAAGGGATGTTCGATGCTCATCCACTGGATCATGATTGGGGCAATTAAGGCGTTTTTTTAATGACTCGCTATCAAATATAAGCAGCCTGATAAATTTCCAATCCTTTGTTTTTGTCACCTATTTTACTCTAAGTGATGCTGTCACTCAGCTGTCAAGCACATGTCACTGTCAGTTTTTGAATCACTGGAACACAGCTCCAGTGAGAGTTTATTATATATTTTATTTTAAAATAGGCCGATTAAAGCTACATTTCTCAAGTGTGCTACACCTCCAGAGTGCTGATTTGGGTTGGAAATGCTTTTTTTATGTTCTTAATGGAAAAAGAGAGGCTGTCCAAATCCCCTTCATACTTCCTGCCACAAAAGCTCCCCACTGACGCTCTCCTCTCTCAACAGATTTATAAAACGCTACACCAAAAAACAGAAACCATTAAAAAGGAAGCGTGGTTTTCTTAAAGGGGCAGTTCACCCCAAAATTAACAATATATGTTTTTCTTCTTACCTGTAGTGCTATTTATCCATCTGGATTATTTTTTGGTGTTAAATATAACGGAAATAGATGGCGCTCGGCATGTGGTGCTCAAAGAAGGCCATTTGTGCCGCTACTCAGCTCTTTTTTTAAAACATTCATCGTCAATGTTTTTAAGAATTTCAGTAAGAACAATCTCAATAAAGGCTTTTTAACCTTTTCTAGCCAGAAGTGTGCCTTGGACTTACCTTGAACTTCAGTATTCCCCATCAAAGAGCGCCTTCATCACATGTTGTTTTGAACTTCCTGAGCACTCCAGACTTTGTCTTGCCGTAAAAATACATTAAAAGAAAACTCAGCAGCAATGTCTCTTCCCAGATATCATGACCCAGTTACTCAAAAGATAACGCACACACCTTGTTGTGCGCAGTTTCATGTGGGAAGTATTTTTTCTTTCAACTGAACTACACCCACCAACATCTGTAGATGAGAGGCTAGCTAAATAAGCTGAGCTAGGACACCATGAATGTTAACATCATGCGCTGTCATAAGCATGCGTCTCTTGTTTTATTTTAGATTTTTTGTTGATGTTGTTTTGTTTTTTCCGGCGCTTTGAGCACCGCAGGCCAAATACCATCAAGTTTTAAGAGAAGGCAGACATCTCTGGCAAAAATATCTTCAAAACTCAGCAAACTCACTCCAAAACAATCTAGATGGATAAAAAGCACCACAGGCAAGAGGTAAAATATGGACTTGGACTTGGATTTAATGAACTGTCCCTTTTTAATGTAGTGCTATTTCACAGCAAAAACATATCTGACTTGTTTTGAGGATGAAAGGAAACAGAGCACCTCAATCCAAAAAGCTGTTTCTCTGACGTTCTAAGGTTAAGTACCAAGGCCAGCACTGCCAAGGTCCTGATTTGGCCGGTCCAGATACTGCAGAGGAGTCTGCTGCTGAGATCTGCAGAATCCACCCCGCCTGTCTTTTCGGTGAAATGTAAACAATAGTCCCGTCCTTGGTCATCTGCCCGTGCAATGTTTTCAACACCAGCTCGTTAGACCTGTAAATAAGGAACACAAGTTGTCTTTTTTTTTTTTTTTTTCAGCTGCAGAGATATTCTGTTTTTGCAGACGGAGGAATGTCCCAGTCCCCACCCTGAAGCTTGTTCCATTTAAAATTTCTCCAGCCCTTTCCAGGGCCTCTGTTGCAGTAAAATATCCCCTTACTGTGAGAAACCCACATACATTGTATTTGCACTCTGCAAGCTACATTTCCCTCAATTATATGCCATATATCATTATGTGCTTTTATTATGTACAGTCTGCAGCTAAGGGCTTTTCATTTCTCTGTGTAAGGAGGCAGCTGATTACCACCGTAGAGCACGTTTAACGAAAAATTGAGAAATAATGTGAGCCCTGTCTCTTTCTTTGACACCAGCTCCTCTCAGCAGCAATAAAGAACATTTTGACTCAATAGCATAACTCCATCATTTTGCAGTGGCATCTTACCGCTCCTCAGACAACGCTTTAGCAGATACCCCTCCGTGTTTCAGTGATGGATTTGTTTTCGCATACTTTAGTTTTTATCTTTTTTCTCATCTGGGTTGATGGCGTCTTGTACTTTAAAGTTTATTTTTTGAATGGCATCATTTCTGCCACACCCATAATGGGTGTTTGTGCATTGTACAAGGTCATACGCAGCGAATAAGTCCAGAATTATTGTAAGAAGCTGTAAAGCAACAGTACCAGTCATGTAAAATATGGTCTCATTTGTCTTGGACAATGAATTGGACCAAAAGAACCCAAAACATGTGAGGATCATGTGTTGTTATGAGGTTATGATTCAGTATTGTATCAGGGCAGTTGGTGAAATAGTCAGAAATTATAATCTATAGGAGAATAAATGACATTTGTTTCAGTAGGACTTTTTATCTTTTATGCCTGCACCACATTTTCTTTGACTGAGAGAAACACTCACAGCATACAGCCACAGAGAGGTGGTCCGGGTGGAAGGTGGGCGTACAAAGAGACACCAGAATCCAGACTTTGCATCCAGTCTGTGTTTGGTTTTTAGGCAACAAAAGCAATCTGCTTGAGGTCAAGGAAAAGAGACGTGAAGTCCGCGAAACAGTCACGAAATTGAATCATCAGGATTCACTTTGTTAAAGGTCAGGGAAAAATCGTGTTGTCAGCTCTGTGTTAAAATAAATAATTTCATGAAATACTGAATAAAGGTTTAAACTCAAGGATTTGGGCTCATGGACGTGAATTTTCCATGTTAAACTTGAGTGTCACAACAAGTGGACAATTCATGCCCATGTACACAAATCATATAGATTACATTTACTCACTATCTCACCAACTTCTGGGATACTTTGTTGAACATATACTGGAGTACGAATGGGGGCATAAAGTAGTAGTATTCACAGACTTCTTGTACCTTAAATACTCTTAACATAAGTCATTTTGTAGCACGACATCTTTACTTTTACTCAAGTGTGCCTTCTGGGTACTTTGTACAGCGGCTGTGGCTGCTTCTTAACTTGTGCCACTTCAGGATGCTGCAAGTGTTGTTGTTCTCTCTTTATTTAACTTTATTTGGGTCTTTTCTGCTCCACTGCACATTCGATCAGGTCTCATTGTCTTCAGGTGTGTTTGAATCAGACCTGACTGGCCTCACGTTCCTTCAGGATCAGGACTCTTCGAAAATTGATTCATGCACAAAAAAGTTTGGTGGGTTTTCTGCAGTCGTGTTTCGGATCAGGACCAAAGTTTTGGACTAATGAAGACTTTATATGAAGCTATAAAGACTTAGATAAACAATGGTACTCATAGTTTATCTCCCTCTGTATTGTTGGTAGAAATACATAAGGTAGAAGTATTTACTCGCTTACTTGTAGTTGTTTCTCATGACTTCCCAGATTCAGACATTCACGTTGGCAGCCATCATTGTTTTCATAAATCAAACCTCATTTCCAGTGTTGTAGCAGTTTGTCGTGGGATACAGCATGTTGGAAGTTTGGTTCCGAGGCATGAGCAGGATTTATTTTACCATCCACTAAAAACTCAGAATAGCTCCAGCTTTCCTTGATAAATGGAAAACGCCAAAGATGGAAAAATTCAATTCATTTTCTAGATTGCCCGAGCACAAGTTAATTTGTTTGCAAAGGCACGGATTGAAATGGCTGTAATGCAGCCAGGCCTTGCATATTTTCCCACAGTAAAAAGAGTAAAGAATATTGATTGTGGAAGGGCGCTGACAGCTACCTAGTCCTGGACAGTTTGTCCTTGCAGTCCTCTAGATTGCTGAGCTCTCGTGGGGAATTGATGCAAAGGGTCTGAAAGCAGTCGAGGCAGAAGTGTCAGACTTTTAGAGATGCTGGAAATGCCTTTTTTTTCTGTAATGTAGCACAGTGTCGATGTTTTAGTAGACAAACCAGCTGCACTGCTACGTCCACAGTAAGTTTAAAAAAGAGAAGAAAAGCTAACTTTGACCACAGACCACATATATCTTTTGTTTTATCCAAAATAAGTCAGCACAAGATGAATAATGACAGTGTGAGACAGAAATCTGGAGAACAAAATGCTGAAGGTCACTGTTGGCATCGCCTGTGATGACTACACTTCTTAGATTTGGTTTCAGGTTCTGTGAATGTGTATCGGTGCTATACTCGTAGAAAGAATTACATGCCCTACTTCTGTAGAAAGATTAGGAAATAATGCCTCTGACTGCAGCAGGGGATCATAGTAAACAATGCTGCATTTTTCCGTGAAACACGATTACTTGCCTTTGATAGAAGTCACCATTCTTAGACACGTTGAGTGCTGTAGAACAGTAAGGACAGTAAGTATGTCATTGTCAAACCCCACAAGATTAGAATTACAGCCTCCACGCATGATGAGCGTGATGTGGCCCGGTGGTAAACAAATGAGATGCAGATGGACTGAGACTTTAATTTGAACACGTTCTGACAGCTAAACGTTGCCTCACTCTCAGTGGGTGGGGATTTTTATTGCAGAAGAAAAAAACTTGTGTTTGTTTTGAGACTTTTCTGCCTTTTTCGTGAACGCTTGAGGTCAAAGACATTTTTAACTCTCTTCTCCCTGCTGCTTTTCCAGGTGGAATATTGTCAGATACTCAGGAGGGACCTCGGAGACGCACATTTTTCCACTATGAACCGCGCCTTCAACAGGAAAAAAGGTGAGCAGAAATAACTAATGCTCATTTAGTTAATGGAGCCTGTTTTAGCTGTAGCCACAGGCTGCACAGGGTTTTTAAGAGTACTGAGAGAAGAAAAACTTTCTGTGTCTGTTGCAATACGACCATTTTATGAAGGTATTTTGTCACTGAAGCCACTCTTTGTTGGACCTGGACCATAATGGACAGTCCTACAGCAGAGTGTTCTGCCAAGTGTTAGTGGACACGCTCCACCGATTTGACACATGAAGTTTGGTTTTCTTGGTACTACAGGTTTTGTGTTACAAACTGAGTGAGGTGCTCCAATAAAATTTGTAGTCCCGTTATGTTATGGGAAATGTAGGATCCAGTGTTTTTGGAGCCTGACACACTAGAGACTGATGGTGTCTGTCCAAAGAGGTGTTTTTTTACGACACAAGGGACTGTTGCCGCTTCACAGCATTGGATGATTGATGGGCGCGCCACGATAGGTGATTGACAGGTGCTCTCAGGCAAAACAGGATATGCACCTGATAGGATGTGGGCTGTCTGCTCCCAGATGTTCCCAGTGATCCAATATGGTGGCTCGTTTGGAAAGTTTCCTCTATACAAAGTGATGAATGTCTTTCTGAAGGTGACATGCTGAATCTGTCTTCAGTTTAGATCAACAGTGGTTAGTTTAAAGGAGACCTATTAGTTTTTTTTATATTCCTGTGCATGTTAAAGATCTCGAAAGGTCCAACCTCACACCAACAGAAGCTCCTCCCTCCCACAGAAAGCTCTGCAGTAGCCTCGCCTTTAATTCTGTGACTTTGTGACATCACAATACATCACTGTGTCACACGGTTGCATAATTTATGCCTAGCGGCTAGTTCGGCATGAAATAATTGATTAAGCGTAGCTGCTCTGTTGTTGGTGGTGGTGCTGGGTCAGTCGTGTGAGCTGACCAATCAGAGGAGACCGGGTATGTGGGAGGGGGGGCCTTAAAGAGACAGGAGCTAAATAAAGCATTTCAGACAGGAATACAGTGCTGCAGTACTGGACAGTATGAGGAAACTGATTAAAAAATCTTAGAAAATCTGCATAATGTGTCCTTTTAAATGTTTCTCGTGAGTTCCTAGAGGTAGCGTGTTGTGCTGGTAACCCTCAAATTGCATAAAGTAGCCTAGACCTCAACGTTATGCAAATGAGGCACTGCAAACGTGACGACTCATCTCTGAACAACAACGTGACTCTACCAGAATGTATTTTACAGCCGCTTATGTAGACAATGAATGGGGAGCTTGGAAATGAAGGATCCTGTGGACACGCACCATGAATGTCGAGATATATCGAACCCTGCTGCTTCATTTCTCCCAGGGCTCCCAACTCTATTAGAAGTGCAAACTTCTAAAGAAATAATGTCGAGGCAAACAGATAAACAAGTTTAAAGAACTTTATTTGGAAATATTTGCATATCTTCATCTAGATTAGTTTTGTTTTTCTTGGAAAGTTGTATGAATCAGACAGTAGAAGTTGTTCTTGTTCTTGTGCAGAAACTGTTTTATAAATCCCCCATGTCTGAACGTGGTAAATTTAATACAATCTCAGCCCTGTACCTTCCCATTCATTCATTTGGCAGGACTATAAAGTCTTCACACTTGAAAGCTCCAAATGAAAAAACAAATAAACAAACACAGAGTGATGTGTATGTTCATTATTTTGGCCGATGAAATGATTTTATTTGTTTAACTGGTGCAGCTTCAAAGGCTGTTTGACTGACACTGGTTGCAATAAAACAGCCCAGACATAAAATTATTCATTTCCATAAATCTATGAAGGACAACAAAACTGTCAATACCAGCAGAATGCAAAAACAGACCACAGACAACAGTCATAATAATATATACATCCTGCCATGCATTCATAAATGTAAGAGGGTGGTGGTGCAGTCTTGAGGTGACCCTGCCCGAATGCACAGGAAGAGATATTTGGGAGTGCTGTTTGCCAAACAGCTTGATGTGTTTACCACCATCTGTCCCGCTCCCTCTAGTGGAATCAGCAGACCTAGAGAAGCCTTGGACAGTACTGGGTAAAGTGTCCGGGGCCCAGGTGTTTCACCGGGCTGTAATGATATTTGGCTGTTATAATTCACTTTTTTCCCATTAGGTCGTCTATTTTTGGAGATAAAGATGGTGATCAGGGAGAGCAGCACCTCACATTGAATTTCCCTGTGGTTCACTGTGATGGAATTGCAGCTTTCCTTTCATTTTAAGAGGGATTTCATTTCTGTAAATATGAGCTGCACAATTGCAGCACATTCTCACTCCCAACTCGGCAAATACAGCAGCCTGGTCCTTGGCCTGTACTTCAAAGTTTGGACCCTAGCGTCACTTTTTGAAGGACCCATCTGGAGCAGTAATTTGAAGAGCTAGAAAAGTCATGGTCAGAGGATGGTTGGGTTGGGTGGATAATACAATGGACTTTCCTCCGGGCACTGGAGTTTGTGTCCTGTTTGTGACGGAGAGTCAGGAGGGATTTGTTTTTGAGTTATGCTGCATTAGTAAGTGAACATACATAAATGATATAACTTGCATAACAAAAGTGACGTGGATATGTTATGTGACATACTTACATCACGTGCATTACGCAATGTTATGTCACTTCCATAAGTTACTTGACTGAATGTAGTTATTTATACCCAAAGTCTGATCTTATACTAAACCTAACCAAGTAGTTTTGGAGCCTAAACCTAACCAAGAAGTTTTGAAGCCTAAACTTAACCAAGTAGTTTTGGAGCCTAAACCTTACCAAGTAGTTTTGAAGCCTAACCTAACCAAGTAGTTTTAGAAGCTAAACCTAACCAAGTAGTTTTGGAAGCTAAACTTAACCAAGTAGTTTTGGAGCCTGAACTTAACCAAGTAGTTTTGGAGCCTAAACCTAACACACTAATAAACCAAAGCAACCATTTGACAACGTTAATTACATTCCAAAAGTCATAATATGTCATACTATGTGAGCTGTTTGTCAGCAAGCTTTATTTTGAAAGTCAAACCGGAGATACATATATTAAATATACATATTTGCAAAAACTGATTCTAGGGATAGAGTGTCATATTTATGTCATATATATATACTTTTCCTGCTCTTTCTACTATTAGAGGGGGGCTTCAAGAGGTGACGGTAGAAGTGGTAACTACGGCATCGAACTCTGAAGCATGGGGCCACTGACCTGGCTGCTGTATGTGACATATTGGGAGTGAGAACGGGCTGACATTTGCACATGTCTGTCTGTGCCTACACTGTGGGGGAATGTTGGAAAAAGTAAATTACAGCTGAAGTAAGAACCCAATCTTAAAGTTGGCCTTGGCAGCAGACAGATAATGATGACCCCTGCAAAAAATGACAGCTAAACAGACAGTAAACAGATCGCTCAACAAATGCTCCGGGCAGAGGAGCACACACTGGTCATTTATTTTACAACTGTGAGGAGCTGGAAAAAGGGTTCATCCAGTCACCAATCTGACATAAAGCCTTTTCACTAAGAGGAGAACAACATCTTCCTGAAATCCTCATGCACTATTACATTAAAACTCCAACAGACGCCTTACCCTAAGGCTTCTCTGTAGACTTGATTTCTGCTACCCTTTTTAGTCAGTCAGTGGCAATTGGTGCCAAAAAGTCCCCAACAGATAGCATAATGACAACTATTCCCTCCCAGAAAGATAAAAATGTTTTATTGAGAGCATGAACCTTAATATACAAAAATATCTGGAGCCAAATTACGTGCAGTGTGAGGCTTTATTTTGCCACTTGCATGGATGGTAAACAGACCTCAGTATTCAAAGTTTCCTGTCACAAAACAAAACGAATGTTGATGAAATGATTAAATGTCCCTTCAGAGTTTATCCTCCAAAGATTTTATCACAAAAATCTGAATGAAAGCCTCTTTTATGATGTTTGAATGAGCTCTATCTCGAACTGTTAATGAAATGCTCTGATGAGGAAGATAGGGAAATGAACAGTGTAATTGCTCCTCTGGGTGGGACTTTGAACCATATCACAATAGATTTGGACCAGCCTGCGAGATTATTTCTTGTCTCATTGTGCTATGATTTGATTCTTTGAAATCTCTTTTCAGTTTCTTACCAAATTTGACTTCATTTGTGAATATAATGGTCCCATAAATTGGGAATATTCATCTGATATGCAACATTTCATTTGCAGCTGACAACCTCCCACATGAGTTGAACAAAGGTTTACTTGCCAGTGATTTCACATCATTATTCGGTCTCTGCTGAACTCTTAATGCGTATAAAGAAGATAATTGCCTTGTGTTGTTGATGCTGTTAACACGTCTCACTTTCATTATCATTTTTAACTTTTTGTTGATGGTTTGGGTGGTTCAGACAATGCCTACAGGATTGTTAGAGCTTGTCGCATGTGTTTTTTTTAAATCTGAGGTCAACATTCAGTCCAACATGTGTATAAGCTTTAATTGTTTTTAATTTTTTGTACCTGCCCTGGTTGCCTCTGCTTTTTTCTGGCTGCGAGAGAGTGAAGGCTGGCACTGACAAGCAAGCCCACTCCACTGATTTACCTCCTCCTTTATCTCTGGCTCTGGCTCTGTGTTTTGTGGACTTGATCACGTCTAGCAGGTAATGCCAGCAGGGATCTTGATCATTTTTATCTCCTGTGTTTATTGCCCCGTGCTCTCGGACGTGACCGGCAAAGGAATAGTTGGACTGTGCAGAATTCATGTGCACCCTGTAGGTGAGCAGCGGGTTAGAAAACATAACTCATCTAACACATTAGCACCGTACCAGGATGCAACCTGCTTTGACTTCTTAAAGTGATAGCCCGACTAGGCAGTCAATGACCTTGTGAGTACTACATAGTATTCACAGTTGGCTATAATGAATGCAGTCCTGAAATAAGTCCTCCATTAATGAACGTTATAATGTTCTATTTTTGTTGAAACTGTTTTAAAGAGGTGTTTATTCAACTTAATGGTTATTTACTTATTTTGGAGGCTGTAGTTTGATGTGCTGTTGAATAGTATTGATAAGGTGTGTCTGGAGTATTTAGTCTAACCTTGTTTATATAAATGGGGACACTATAACCTTCATGACGGTTAAAATAATTGTGAAGACAATAGGTTGCATTTGTGTTATCTAGGAGTATAAACTGGCAACTGAGTGTTTTTTTTAATCTCCTTGACCCTTAGTTTCAGTTACTTTGCCTCAAATAGCAAAAATACTGTATTTTTTAAATGTTTTCGGTCTCTGTTTTGCTAACTTATCTGCTAAACGTAGATTTACAAGTCAAGTTTTACTTGAAGAATCCAACAACACATTTTTACAATCATGAATATTGTGGTGGTTATTTTGATTTTTTTTTTTTATATTCCTGAAAAACAATCCATTTCTGTGAAATGTGAATTGAAAACATTCAGGGTCAGACTAACTCTTATCCTGCTTTTCTCTGGCTGCTGTGTTGTTGGTGAAATTCAGGTCAGGTTTTTGGCCAGCAGTCCCTTTATCCGGATCTGCACCAAATGTTAATTGGCTTTATTCTGGGCCATCCTTCATCCAATATTTGTAGAAATCTGTTAAGTAATTTTTGTGTAATCCTGCTGACAAACCAACCAACCAACAGACAAGGGCAAAAACATTATTACATTTACATGTTCTACCCAAAGACAGTATAAATAACAGACACAGCCTCAAACCTGCAATCTTTCTAATGGCCAGCAGGAGGCGACTCCACTGGTTTCAAAAAGAAGTCTAATTGTATGTAAGCCTATGAGAAAATGACCCTACTTCTCACTCGATTTATTACCTCAGTAATCAGTTATTTAATGAGTTTATGGTCTCACTCGCTAGTTTAAGTGTTCTTCAATACAGCATGATGTTCATTTTGTACAACATGGTTCCATTTAGTAATATATATGATAAAGCAGAGTAAAGACGTGTGAAACCTTGTAACTGTCTCTACCACGGCCTGTCCTCACATTCTCAGTCAGATCAGTTAATATCTCCTGAATCTGTGAATATGCAAATATTGTTAATTTCAAAACCTCAGTCAGTCAGTTGTCAGTGTTTGTCTGCTCTAGCTGCCAAGTTTCCACATCACATGCGTGGAAGTTGCACATTGAACCACGACCGGCTTCGAAACTAACTAAACTGTGGTTGAAGGTGAGCCCAAAGAAAATCCCCCCCCTACCCCCCAGCAGATTAATGTCAAAACAACCTCTACGTGTCAAACCCTGCACATACATCATCCTGCACAGTAAAGGTCAAACATTCAAACAAAAAGCTAAGTGAGTGCAGGTGGATTTTAACAATATACTCTTAAAGTACAATACAGAATCATTTTTTAACAGCGCCTTCATCGTGTACTGGATATGTATAGGTTATAAAGTAGCTGTCGAGTTACAATGTCGCAGTGTCCCGGTGATGTATTCAGAAACTCAGAGACTGATTAATTCCCTCAGTGAGAAGAAGCACACACTAAATCCACAGTGTGTAGTTTGTATCTAACTGCAGGAATCGGAGTTAATTCCACAGCAGGTCACTGAATGTGCTGCATCAATTATAAATATTATTACAATTCTTCCATACCAGCAGCTGGTAGCTGAAGATTAGTCATGTTAGTGCAGATGAATGGAAGAAAACATCATGGACCACTGTAGTTCGGTATACAGTAGATGAGGACAGTGACCTGGATTGACCACTGAGGTGTTTCAGGTTTACTTACTTACTTAAACTTAATTATTATACTGGTGTGATTCACCTGCTGGAACGAAACAAAGCACAGGGATTAAACTACAAGGTGATATTAACGTCATTTTTATGCTGCTTGTTTAATTATTAAGGTCACATGTCCTCTATCCATCATTTCTGATTGAATCAACAGAGAGCACTCATACAGAAAATTAGATGTTGAGGACGCACAAGCTTTTTTTATTTATATATTTATCTTTTCATGGCCGTGTTAGCTGAATTGCTGGTTCACATAAATGCCAGGCTGAAAGACTCAAACCATTACGTAAGCCATCATAAATGGTTTGTTATTTGATCAGAGAACAAATAAATATAATTAATGCATGTCAGATAACCTTGTACTGGAAGGACTCTATCATGAGTCCAGAGATTTACACAATGTATCATTGCCTGAATGATGGCTTATAAAGCCATTGACTGAGTCAGTGATCCTTAAGCATTTCCTTCTTTGGCCTGATGTAATCCGTATTAGCCCTGAATGAACCCTGAATTTCTTCCTGACAGCCATATTTTCTGCATTTGATCTTTACATTAGTAAAGAGTCCTCCCAGGAGCTTTTCAAACATTCACTGTATAAAATGAGGAGTAGCTGAGAAGTGATGCCAATGCGGAAGTGCCTTAAACGTGCAATCTTTCCAATGGCCAGTAGAGTTGTCACGATACTGGATTTTCTAACTTGGCTACAATAAAAGAATAGATAGGGTATAGATATAGATATTCTATGCCATTTTTGATACCATGTGGAAAAATTGAGGGCAGAAAATGTTCGATTTTATTGAAATAAAAATAATAACGAGGCCTGTGTACTCTGTTTAGCACAACAGCATCTAAGTTAATTTACTTCTGACCATAGTCAGAGGAGTCGGGGGAGGCGAGCCCAGAAATCAGCTGGTTCGGCCGGACAATACTGCCAAAAATGAGTGAAAAATGTATCCATATATCATTATTTTTGACAACACTAATGGCCAGAAGTTAGGCACCTCCACTGGTTTCAGAAAGAAGTCACATTGTGTGTAAGCTTATGAGAAAATGTCAGTACTTCAGACTTGATTTATTACCTCACTAAACAGTTTCCTAATGAGTTTATGGTCTCAGTGGTTAGTTTCAGGGTTTCTTCAACACAGCATGATGTTCATTTTGTAAATTATGGTCCCATATAGAATAAAACAGACGATAAAGCAGAGTATGCTTTAGGGCTTGACTTTGTGATTGACAGTTCATTACCATGGCGTGTCCTGGTGTTCTTGGTCAGATCCAATCAGGGTTTTCTCCCCAGCTTCAAACTCTCTTCCAAAAAAACAAGATAGCGACAACCACAATGTCCAACCCGAGGCTTCAAAACAGTAGTTGGTTGATGTCCAGTGGGTTTGACACTTGTTTTCAACTTAACAGGGACGTGTCAGCACATGAACTTACAAGGGTTTGACACAAAAGCATGAACACTTAATTGCAGAATATAATGAATCCCTTTACAATCACCTGGCAGTCAGTACAACCATTGTCGACCTTATAATGTTCCGTTGTTCCTGATCAGCCTGTCATGCTGTATGTGTAGGTTGTGCTGTTGTATGAAAACATTGAATTGTAGGGAGTTTGTGATATTTTTGGTCCATTTCCTCAGATGTGCTGCAGACAAGCCTCAAGTGAGATTCTCTCAAAGGACACACTCCCTGTTTCTATAGCATTGCAACATCTTGCATAGCTCTCTGTTGCATTTTATCCTGATGTCAAACAGTGGTAGATGTTTGTACCCAGATGGATTATTGTAATTTTTATAATACTTCATCTCAAAGTGGAGCCGTCCTGTGAGCCCTCAGTAGACGTGTGGTTTAGGTCCTTCCTGCGCCGAGCCCATTTGAAGTTGTCTTTTGCATGATGGAGAACTGTGCATACCCAGCAAATTCATTGTGTGTCATTGATTGAGCACTGCAGTGAATTAGGCTATTGCCTGCTCGCTGCTTGTGGCCCTATAGAAAAATTGTCCACTTACAGCGCAGCACTCAAGCTCTGAGAGGTAAGAGCCTGAAGAATGTTAAGGAGGGATGACCGCAACACTTAATGATGCGGGATTAAAAAGGCAGTCTTTAACATAGGGCTGTTTTTGTTTTTTTGTAATAGTAGTAATATTATATCACATCTAATAATAGTGACCTTGTATTCTGCCTGTTTTTTCAAAAGTGCTGTACACAGTGAGGTGAAAAACAGCAAACAGCAAAACAGAAAGCATCCACATAAAATGGAAAACACATTAGACAGCAGCCAACAAAGTGTTTAATTTGGTTAATCTGGGGGAACACATTTCCTTGCAGAAGGCAATTAGTAGCGAAATGTAGCTTCTCTGAGAGCAGCTGTACTCATGTGCAGAAAAAGCTTCTAAAAATAGTTTCAGTTTCAGCATTTTTAAAGGTGAAGAAGAGTAAATAATGGTGGAGGACTTTAGAGAAGTGGAGTACTTGTTTTCTTAGGAAGCATATCGCGTTGACATCAAAGACTGCGGAGACCCTTTATCACCCGTACGCCAGGGTTCACGGTAGAATACCAGATAAACAAGGTGGAGATAAAGAGGAATACAGCTGTTAGCGTGTAGATAAGGAGAGATACTTTGTGATAAAGGTTGAATACATTAAAAACATCAATAAATCCAGAAATTACAGCAGTGTGCCAGACGTCTTTCTGTGCAAGTTGTTGGTCTCTTAGTACACAATACACAAAAAACGCTGCGAATATGCCCTCTTGGATGCCTCTATGTTAGATAAAACCTGATAAGCTCTCTTCCAGTGGACAAAACGTGGTCGGGTGCTCTCTATTCACTATCAATCTGTCATGACTTTTCTGCTTGAGCTGGTGCCCTTTTTATTTTTTCCACCCCTGCCCCTGAAACATCCTGAGTCCGCCACTGTTTATACCTAATGTTAGATATGCCTATGGACACGGACGGAGCCCTCTGTCTGTTCTCTGGGTTCATGTCGTCTGTATTTCTGCACATATTCTTAAAGCTCATGGATATGTACCGATGGAGCAGTACCTCCGGTAGTAGTTTTTTTTAAAATGGCAGAGCTTTTTGAGGAGAGGTTCTGGATATAACAATTCAAATCTGGGTACAGCTTTGGAGGTGGAGCCCCGTTCATTCCTGAGAAAGCAGCCCAGTGGTGCATGAAGCATGAAAGTCTTGACTTGTGGGGTATACAATTAGCTGGATCTTCTGTGGAGTGTGTGCACTAGAGACAGAAACCAACTGAGAAGGCTAACTTCCTGTTTAGTTTTTTGTTTTTTGTTTTTATAATATGAAAATTATATAAAATTACATTAAATTGTATAAAATTTAACTATCATATTAAGGGACTATAACTGAAGGCAACACTGCCAGCGAGCTGAGTCATAACTTTGTAATTTGCTGCTGTTGTGAGCTGCTCACCACAAACTGTGAGGCAGATACGAGCCATTACTACTCCAGAACCTTTTCCTATTGCTGAGGAGTGAGCCTGTTTTGTTCACATTGTTTCCCTTCTTTCTTTTTTTTCCCTCCCATGCCGAACGATTAACCATTTGTATCTGTCTACTCTGTTTAATTAGTGCAGGTATCTGTGGGCAGCAGCTTGTCCACACACTTGCCAATAGATCAGGTTGGACTTTAAATGAGGCTAATGTGAGATTCAAGTTTCAGCAACAAGAGAAAAACTTTGGGATCGGTAACAGATGATTTTTAGGTTGAAGTGATATAATTTTATGTACTTTTGCACGCATTTTATTTGAGCTTGAATACTTTTACTGCAGGTGAAAGCAGGTATATATGGCTTCCTGTGGTTTGTACCCAGCAGGGGACTGAAAACAACAGAATATCCATTTTGAGAATGACCTAACCCCACGATGCATGATGTGACAGCAGAAATACAAAGGCAGCTATTACTAGCAACAGTAGCTGGAGTGTAACATGCATGAAGGACGCCAGACCTTCCTCATGTGCTAACTGGCACAAAGCACTGAGCAGCAATGCACTCCCCGTCTCCAGAGGCTTTTCATGCAGTACAGAGTGACAGAGATGCATTGACACTTGTCACGCTGTCACCTCTTGAATCTTCATCCAACACCTGACAAGTCAACCACACAGGCTGACCTTCAGACGCCACAACTCATCCTCACGCCCCAACGGTTAATCTGACCCTGAGAGCACTTGTAACTGCCCACACCTTTCCGTTCGCTCTATCTTAGTTGCCATTTTATGCAGCAAAGAGGGAGAAAGATGTCATTGTAAGCCCCCACACCTTCCCCTCCTTTTAATCAGAACAGTGTGTGCTGACGCCTTGAAAAAAAAATGTCAGCCTACCTGCCACGCCGCTGTGTCAGCCCTCACCTCCTCCTCCTCCTCCTCCTCCTCCTCCTCCTCCTGCATTCCTCATCCTCTTTCTTTCGAATTTACAGTTTCTTAGCTCTCTTAGCAGCAAGAAAAGGAGGACATAGATTGTCCTTCTATCAACTTTCATTCAAGAGCCCCACTAGGAAATTGATTGCACTTTGGAGAAGACTGTTGCAAGGTGCAAGCAGGGGATAATCTCATTGCACAGCTGCTAAGTAAACTTAAAAGGAGGGCAATTTAAATAGAGGAAAAGTCTCACAGTTTTACCATGCAGAGTCTGAAAAGTGAAGTCACCATCCCTCTGTTCCAGCTGTTATTGCCCTCCATCGTTTCTTTCCCTCCATCAAACTATTATCCACAAGAATAAAACATGACTTCCTCTCCATGTCAAGAATGTGCCCATTGGTTTCCATGTAAATAATATGGTAGATGAGCAAACATCAGCAATCACAATTAAGCAAATGCGGAGCGCCAAATTAACACTAATTAGAATAGACTTTGAATCCATCAAGACACTTATCCAACAGCATCAATGTAAACAACGTCATTAGCATACTTGTGCAGAGGACATGTTAAAGTTGATTCACATCGTTTGCACCTCCTAAAAGCCCCGATTAACGCTATCAACCTAAAGCAGTTGAGGAGCCTCAAGGTCACAGTCATGCATCTTTTGTCACCAGATTCATTAACGGGGTGATAAGCCGGTTATGAATGGGAAATGAAGAAAGACAATGATCCTTAATCAGCGGGTGATTAAGAAATGCAGGAAGCCATCAACGACCCGTTGTGATTTCTGATGCACTGCTCATCTTGTGTTGAGGTAATCATCAGAGTCCCGAGCTTTTAAGTTAGTCATGAACGTACAGTGGTGAGTGACAGTGTGTCAAGAATTAAACTTAAAATACAAGTGAGGTTCAGTTTTAATTGTGTCTGTGAAATAGTTAGAACATTTCTTCTGTTAATTACCTTATGTATGTATGTACCTTATATATGTTATTTAAAAAGTGGGTGAAACGTCATGATTGACAGCTGAGCCCTACTTTTCGATCGAGTCGGGCAGGATCCTGATTCTGTGGCTCCACCACCTGATGACCACTGTGCACACTCTGGCCCCAAATGAAGTCACCAGTGCAAGATGGCAGCACTCGTAAATGCGATAATTTGGCTCAATTTTTGGTACAACAGGAATTGGAGATGTGTCATCTGTCTTTATATATGTCAATGATTTTACACTGGAAATCCAATCCAAGTCAACTAGTGAGGGTCTGGTAAGAGTTTCTTCACCTTCACATCTAGAGTCTGCTAACCCTCGATGTGAACGATGGATTTGGCCTCAATTAACCAATTCAATTAAGATGTTTGACAGAGAAATAGCTCTGCAACAAGATCGTGAAGATGAAGGTATCACATAAAAGTGAACTGCCTTAAATTCTGTCATCTGACAGCTGCACTATGCAAAACTGGAGCTTAAAAAACATACAAAACACAAAAACATACTGATTCCCGCTCGCTGCTGCTGGATTAATTGTGTGTTCATTAATTGAAAGAGCTGACTGCTGTTTGTTTCATCAGCGCAACAGTTTGCACACTGACAACTTTGTGCTTCAGGAACAGTTGACGGTGATTAATTGGAGCACAGTGTGGTGGTTTTGACAGCTGTCATGTTTCAAAACCTCATTGAGGATCAACATTGGAAGCAGGTTTAAGGTTTGTTCAGATTCTTTGCAAAGCGAGTTTTAGTTCCTGTATTTTATGCAGAAATATGACTGATGGACAAGTAAATGTTTGTGGTCAACAAACGGCCAATGTACAAGCTGTACATGCATTAGCTTTAATTAGCTAAGAACACACACAAGAGTGTGTCTGTATGTTTTTGTGAAAAGAAGATGGATGACATGCCCGGAAAAAGGTTTTATCAGACTTGAAAAGGGAACCGCCAGAGTCCCAACTTTTCACTGAATAATGAAAAACTGAGGACGGGATGTTCACACAACCACCTGTTTGTTTGTAACTCAGACTTTCAGTGATCTCCAAACCCTCTCAGAAGCTCAGTCCAGCATTGTTTTATTATTCATACGAGTGTCTCTTCTTTTATTTTGTCAGCCTTGGTCACAACTACAAAGACATTCTGAGGATTTATCTCCACTTTAAAGTTGCTCTGTGGAGTTTTTCTTGCAGCAGAACAAAAGTTTACATTCAGTTCTTCTCACCACCAAACATGAGTACAGATTCCTCATTAAAACTTTTCCAAAGCTGATTTTCTGAATATTTTAGATCGTGCAGTGTCTATATTCATGTTAATTTGCCAGTTTAGCTGTATTAGTCGTCTTCCTCACCACCCTTATTGGGTCGTTATGCTTCTTCGCGCACCGCTGCCACTGACTGTCGCTCGGTCGAATAGCATTAAACCGGCAGCGTGGAACTTTGCTCATCTGATTGCGCATTTGCGGTCCAGTTCATGTCAAATTTGTCCTTCACTCAGTCAGAACACACTTTCGGGAAGTGGACCTAATGACTAAAGGGTTACAGGTTTAATAAGCAGAGCTGCAGGACAGGTGGGAGAGTGAGAAGCCTCATTACGTCTCGCCTAATGTCGGCTGTTGATGTTGATGCATAACCCCCCCCAACTGTTCCAGTGAAGCTGCTCACTGACCAACAAATCAAACTGGGATTGTACTGGGCAGCTTTCAGGTGTAAATGTGAGAGAGAGGAAAGCTTTCTCTTAGTGAAACCGACACAAAATATTTTAACTTAAACTTGAATTATGCAAGTTTGTGTCATTTAATGCAGTTCTCTCTTTATATAGGCTGTTTTTTTTTTGTCTAAGCACTTGTTTTTCACTATTTTAAGTGCATAATGTTCGTGTAAATAAGGAAATAAAGAACTATAATGGTTATAATGCTCCTGTTACTCTCAAGAAGTACTATGTTAAGGTCAGGAAATGGCATTTTTTTGCCAGGCGCTTGGATAATTAAGTAGAAAAACATGTGTTAAGTGTCCAATTTTATTGATATTGTTATCTAATTTGAACTTGTAGCATGTAAGACTATATGATGTGGACCTATTGTGTTTTCCGGCTAATAGGGACAGTTACAGGTCATCTGCAAGCTCAGTTTTGTATTAAAAAATAAAAAAAATCAGTGTGTTGAAACTCCTATAAGTCAATGACAGATGCACTTACAGAGCTGTTGACTGTTTTGGAAAGAAATTCAGGCTGTGACCTTTCAAAAGAGCCCAAAACCATGACTGGGCTCCAAGTGGGTCAACAACAGCTTTGGATTTACTTCGGGTGAGACTGGGACGGATGTTTTCGGACAATTTACATACATTTCCAGGAGATTTAACCATGTTTGTAGTTGATTATGTCTTTGCTCTACCTTATTGAATGAAACAAGCTATTCAGACTTGCTTATTAAGTGAGCTGTTTGTGTCATTTCAGATAAATCATGGATGCACACCCCAGAGGCTCTGGCCAAGCATTACATACCCTACAATGCCAAGGTACGTTTCACCATCACACTGTTGGATTATCGGAGCTTTGTGACTGTATAATACCTCAAACAAATAACGAAAACCAGAAAGGCATTTATGCTGTTAAACAATGCTGGGGAGCTGAAATCCCTTCGCTCTGTGGCCTCCACCTCACTGTTAATTGGTTCGCTGTCTGTCAGGGCAGCTCTCAGGCCAGGTGCTCCATGATGCATTTCCCCCCGAGACAACCGGGCCTTTCATGACCGCTGACAGCAGCTTCACTCCTTTTTAATGTTGTGGTTTTTTTCAGCATTACCCAATATCCTCTGCCCCATTACATCATCTCCAAGTTACATTTGGAATAACATGACAATGATAATTTGGGTGTTTTAATGGTGGGTGATTTTACTTGGACACCACCGCTGCTGTAGAATGAACCGTCTTATCTCCGCTGTGTATACTGTGGTGTTTATCTTCCCGATCAGCTGTTTTCCCCTCAGCGCTGTGATGAGTGGAAATCGTCCTTGTCAAACTTTTAATTTGAAAGTTGTTCCTGTGTTTCAGCACTTCCTGATACGCTCACTTATTAACATGTGTGTGGGTGTTTTATGTAAAGTGCCTCACACTTCTGTCAAATCCAGTCAAAACTCCCGGTCGTGACGTGGGAATAACTCAAAAAGAAACACTTTTTTAAAAAAAACACTTCTCGCAAGAGGACCGTCTCACTTCCCCCGTCCGACCGGTTGTCTGCTTCATTTCGACAAAAGAGCTTGTCTCCTATGAGGCTCCGAGTCTGACAGCCTACATCCTGAACTTCAGAAATGTTTTAAGCTGGAACTCCAAAACGACCACATCGCCTCAAAACTGCTGAAAACTCCTTTGGCTGATTGAAGCCAAGAAGCAGGGAGAAACTGGCAGAGGACACATCTCTAAAATCATAGCATATTGTCAGCTTTCACTGATGAGTCGCCTGTCTAGCTGAATTTGCTGAGATCTGAGTACTACCACTCATCGCTGAAGGAAGTGGAGGGAGCGAGACAGCCAAAGTGATGAGATTGTTCTCGGCCTCTCTGAAGCGCTCAGAACTGTTGAAAATAAGCTTCTTTTGAGCTCGTTAGAACGGAGACTGGTCCATTCTTTGAATCTTTTGATCCATTGATTCAACAAGGTCATTTTGATTTGATGGCAGGACTAAACTACTCTCAGTATTGTCTTCTTCTTTTGAACCCAAATGTTCTCCTCCACTCTTCGCCTGAACTAAACCCAACGTGAAGTATTGTTTCGGCACATGCCTGCAGTAGAAAGGAGGATTGTACTACGAATGAAAACACTGAGGTCATGTTGTCTGTACTTTTCTTTTCTTTGGAGTTTCAAAATAAAAAACTTTTTTTTCTCCTCTTTGACTACATCCAAATGAAAACATAATTTCAAAATCAGTCTATAGTCACATAAATCTTCATGTTGGAAAATAACCATTCATCTTTTAGAACTGCAACTTATTATTTTCATTATGCATGAATCAGATGAGAATTTTATTATTAAATGGGTTTGTTATTTATTATATAAAATGTTAGAAAATAGCAGAAAAACATTCATTATAATTTCGCTCAGCCCAAGGTGATGTCTGAAAAATTGCCGCACTAAAGAAACAGTTCAGAGCCTGAAGATAATTAATTTTTAAGTGTCCAAAACTGAGAAAAGAATTCTCACACTGAAAACAAACACTCGATCGACTAATTGTTTCTGCTCGAAACACTTCATTTTACAGGTACTAGTTATTGGAAAATTACAGCTACTTTTCTAAAACGTTTATTTTTGTCTGTGTTTGTAAGTTGTTGTTCATGTCTGGGGAACTTAACTTGAAAGAAAGGCTCCATTTTAAATAAAAACCTTTCGAAAGCCCTGAGGGTCAAAGTCCCCCCTATCCAACCTCCTCCTCAGCAAAGGATAGGGGGGACTTTGACCCTCAGGGCTTAAAATCTCTCCTACGGTCTCTTTCACAGAGACTAGATTGTTGCTGCATCTCAGTAATGCTGCACTGGTCCTACAGCTGCAACAATTACTTGATTAAATGATTAGTCGTTTGATAGACAAATCATTGGTGGCTATTTCTCTGGTGTCAGCTTCTCTGCTTTCATTTGTTTTTTATGATTGTAAACTGGACATCGCTGCGTTCCAGACAATGTCAGAGGTCAGAATTTTCATAGTTGAAACTTTTGACTTCCAACCTTAAAGCGTTCCAGGTGCAAGACGCCAAAAGTGAAAAAAAACTTGACTGACCGTGACAAAATTATGTCATTTTGGCAACTGTACACACAATTCACACCCTCAGCAATGCAGCCTCCGTGCATTATATATGAAATACTTGGAAACATATTTAAACATTTAATTTCCCAGCCTTATACAAATGCTGCAGTCTACAAATACACACTGCTCCCTTCCCGAGGATGCTGCCATTGGCGTGTGACGTCAGACAGCTGCTTTACTCGTGAAGTCGGGGTTGATAAATGTGAACCCTGAGTTCACAAGTAGCAATTCCGACTTTGAATGGCGTTCCATTTTACTTTTAGTGAAGTACTACTCCGGTAAGAGGATTTCCGAGTTGTCGGGAAGACAGCGTACGTTTTGGTCTTAGACTGTTGGTCAAAGGGGTAGTTTGTAAGATATGGCCAGGACTTCAAAACATTCAAAAAATGAATTAAAAAAATGAAAAAAACGAAGTGTTGACGTTATGTCAAAGACGTCTCTGTACTGTTTTGCAGAGATGTCGGCTGAAGCCGGCCCCTCCTGTCTCGTAATACCACTTTACAACTACTGCAAGAAGCAATAGACCAGTTTCAGCTTCGAGATGTAAGAGCAGCAAGTTTGCTACTTAGTTTAATGAGTGAACTAACTAATGTCACAAGGTGTCAAGAAAGGAGACATTTCTACACCTATTGTCCTTTACTAAACAGAAAAATACAGTCTGGATAAGACAAGCTTAATTGCCTCATTAACTCACCTCAAGCACAGTACAGAGACATCTTTGACACAACATCAACACTGTTGTTTCTTCAGAAACTGTTGATAATGCAAATTTTTTGACTAAAGTTTTGGCCATTTCTCACAAATTACTGCATTAAATGAAACAAACCATTTGAAGTCATTTCACTGGACTGTGGGGAAGTGAAGCAGACATTTTTCACTGTGTACTTTACACTTTATTGACAAAACAATGAATCCAGGAAATAAGCGATAGCCGCATCTCTAATTAAAACACGAGGAAACCACTTACGTGACGAGAAACCTTCCGCCTCTGCATTCACCAGAGAAGCGCAGAAATGCAGCTTCATGTTCATGTCAGATTGTCATTAACAAGTCACAGCAGGACCTGTCAGTCCAGGTGATGTGTTCTTGTTGTGAATTTAATTAGCTTTATGTTCACTGATGTGACAGTACAGTCATCACAACTCATCTGTTCCTCCGTGCTCTGTCACTCTGACAAGTCGACATGTGTACAAAGCTGCTACTGGTGCTTTGTTTTTGGGCGCAGCTTTAATGAGTTTCTGCTGACCGCCATAATCAACAAATGTTATTGACCTCTGGACGGAAGGAGGAACGAGGTGAGCGTCTGCGCTGATGGGTTCAGTGGGTCTAACATGAACAATCAGATCTCCTTCAGAAGTCACTTAAATTGCACGTGACGCAGATCCTGCCCTTTAGATATGTGAGAACCTTTCAATTAAGGAGGAGCGAGCTGTGCACAGTAAAACGAGACGCAGTCTGAGTGCAGCTTTCAGTGAACTTTTCAGAGCTGCCACAGGGTTGACATATTTGTGCATATTTTACGTGTGATTTTTATTTTTTTGCATTCGAGGGTGCACAGTCCCCTTTAAGCTCAAGTGTGAATCCTTTTGGGAAACGAGGGGGCAGGGGTGGTTCGTTTTTCAGCTGCATGCACCAGTTGATGGATGAGCCTCCAGGCTTGGTCTGCCTTGTGAAACGTCCCCAGTCGTAGCCCAGAATGCACTGGTCAGGAACAAGAGCTTCTCCTTTCTATTCTGGGCATCTGTCAGCGGCGCTCTCAGACATGTCCTGAAGTGTGTAGAGTACATTTGTCACACCGGAGCAGAGTGCTGACACTTTCTTATAAAGCTTCAATCTGGCCTCTGGCTCTATCGCATTTAGCCATTGTAGTATTTCTGTTTTATATTTATATTTTAAAAAAATGCATTTTAATTAGTTACAAGTTTAAAAAAATAAACTCATCTTTAGCTCTTTTTGTTTATTGGTTAAATATCATTAAAGGCGCAATATGTAAGAATTCAATCCAATCCAATTCATACTCCAAGTCATTAGGGGGCAGCACATCACCAAAATAACCGCTGACTACTGCTAACTGTAGCTGCAGTTAGCTAGGGAGCTTAGTCAGCCGTGCAACTAGTGGCCCGGACTGGGATCTCAGGGCATCATGGAAGTGTGTGTGTTAAACTGCCAGCACTGGAGCTTCAGACCAGGACGGGCTGTGGCTAGCTGGTTAGCATGCTAACTTCGGTAGATACCTCTGCAACACCATCCATCGATGTCATAATGTAAAAAGTGCTATTTCTTCCCATTATGTTGATAATTTTAGTTCATTTTTAACTAAAATAATATATTTTGCTTCTTTTAAGTGACTCTTAAGTGCTTTTTATCCCAGCATGAACACCCCGCTTCACAGTCTGTCAGATCCGTCATTCAGAACCAGAAATACAAGGACAATGGACATTATCAGAGCCGAGTCATGGAAAGCTTCACACAGATTTTTGCCTTGTCACGGAGACCATCCACGTCCGTCTGAGCTGCTGCGTCCCAGAGGGGGAGGCATTGTTATTTTTGTTGTTCCCAACCTTTAAGCAGCTGACACCGGTGTTTATGAAGTCTGATATTGGACCAGGCTTCACACATTAAGCTCAGGAGGCAGTGGAGCAGTGTGTGTGACTGGAACAATTGCTGCTGCTGCTGCTGCTGTCGCTGCCAGATGGAAAGCACCATGTTCAGGCTCAAAGGTTAATGGCTCCATCTGTTGGAGGACGGCAGAAGTGCTGCCCAGAAGTCTGTCCGTCCTTGTGCACTATCATACACGCATTCCTCACTTGTATAGGCAGATGCTTCTGGATTAAGCAGTTGAAACTGTATGAGACGGTACATTTATGTCTCTGAAGGACGTGAGCATGAATAATTTAAGAATGTTATTGACATTTTTTTTAACTCAGAATAATAAATTCTAGATGATATCGACTCAAATGTCATCTGTGATTGGTATGCTAATGAAAAGGTGTTCGTCTTCTTCTTCTGACCCACTCCAATGGCAGCGCACACTCTGCTCTTTGCTTATATTTAATCATCATATCTGTCTTTGTTGTGTTGACGTCACATCATAGATTTGTTCCCTTTTTTTGTTCTCGTTGCAGTTCCTTGGAAACACAGAGGTTGAAGCCCCCAAAGGCACAGAAGTTGTGAAGGATGCAGTCCGAAAGCTAAAGGTAAAAGCCAGTCCTCGGAGCTGTAGCAGTAGCCTAAAGGATAGAAGAGTGTCCTCGAATTGGATTGCAGACTCGGATCAGGGGGAGGTGGGAGTGAGTGACAAATGCTCCCCTCCCTCATCAGTTACCAACAAGGTGCCCTTGGAGTTTTTTCAGCTCCCCGAGTGTGGATGCCTATAAGTGCTGGATAAGCACAGCCGCCGTCTGCTCGGTCGACCTTCCCCCGGTGGATGTAGAATTCAATAAAAAGGGATGTTTATCTGCCGTGAAACCTGTTGTTTTCCTACTCCGAGCCTGAATCCTCCAACCATAACAGCTTCTTTCTTGAAATACCAACACACCATTTTTACTTACTGAGTCACATTATTAAAGCAGAGGTGCTTTAGTGTACCCCGACAGAGCTCAGTGACACATCATAAAATCTCTTGACACCTAATATTCTCCACCACTGGTTTCCTAGTATGAAGTACATGATCTAATTAGACGCTGCAGACTAGATTTGCATAATAATGGGCTAAAAAAAAAGATTTCTTGAACAATATAATCTTTTATTACCGAGTTACACAATGAAATGGAGCATTTTTGCCTCTTTTAGCTCGTTGTTTGGGTTTTTCGGCCCACAGATTCCTCTCTCATAAGCGTCTCTTCCTGTACTAAAGCTCTGGTAACCTTACTTTACGCTTCAAGGCCAAATGAAAGTAAATATTGGACTTATAATTCAGGTGAATGCTGATGTTGCTCTGTGTCTGTCAGATAGTATGTAAATAGTTTGTTGTTTGCTTCAACAGCCCGAGAGGCCAAAAAGTAAATGATTGCATTTTTAACCTTGCTTTTAACCTGCATTCATTGACTCTTTTGCTCACTTGGGGCAGTGTAACAAGCTGTACACATAACATTGGTATTTTTAAAAAGTTGATGCGACCAACATGTTAGCCAACTCTACTTTCAGCTCCTCGAAAAACACAACTCCTGAGGGAAGTATCTGTGTTTTTTTGTAGGAAAATGTTCCACATAGCCCTCTGTTTCCATTCAAGATTCTTGGAACTTGGGTATTATCCAGCGAACGAGCCCACTTTTCTACCAGTTTTGGGCAGAACTATAGTAATACAGGATTTTATCCGCACAACAGGTCAAAGAAAACCTGCTTTTTTCATGTTCTGAACCGATTTAGTGTGCAAGAAGGACCATCTTTGAAAGAGTACAGCATTTTTCCATATGGAGCAAATACAAGGACAATGGACATTTGTGCTGAGCAGGTAGCGCAGATGGGATTTTCCTGCCTGCCTAAGAACGATGTCGATGAAAGCAGTGAGACTGAATCAAAACAGGAAGGTTTCAGACCAGAAAACCAAAACAACAAGCTGAAAGACACTAAAATGACCCAAAGATTACACACAGTCACTGCATCTGTGATTAATATAAAATATTTACTAGAGCAGCGTTAATAGTTAACCCATGATGTTTTTATTAACATTTCTGCAAATTGTTACAAGAATTTGTAAATTATTTGTTTTTTGAAATTCATTAATATATTTTTGTGTGGCCCGCTTTATATCTTGTTTTTTAACTATACGTTTACTTCTCAAACTTCACATAAACTGCCGCCTATCAAACCCAAATTAATCATAATTATCAAACATCACACAGTCTCTTGCTGTGTCCCATTGTTTTCCAGCCATGGCCGCAACAGCTGAAGGTCAAAGTTTTCCCTGCTTCATGGACCGTTTTCCAGTCAGAGCTCGTAGTCTGACCTCACTTTGTCATTACAATCTGCCGTAAAATGATCTGACACGTAAATGGCAAAAAAAAGACATATCATAGCATCGGGTAAATCTTCATCTGCAGACCTACTGTCATCAAAACCCTCCGTAATTAGAGAAAAACAAACAGTACCACACATGCTATCACATGAAATAAACAGATTTGACAGGGTGTATGCCGGTCGTGCATTTAAAGGTTGAGGTTGAACTTGGGGGTTTAAAGATGTGAGTTCAACATCAGAGACGAGCATTCAAGTCCCATTATATTACCAAGAGTCAGTGTTGGTTTTCTTTTACCAGGACAAAGTCTTAGTTCCCAGTAAAATGCTCAGCGGGTCATTTTGTAAAGCTGACTAACAGCCTTCCAGGCTTTAGTTTTTAGTCCTCAAACATCCATGCTGAATGACACTTAACCTGAGTTCCTTTCAAACCCATCACTCCTCAACATTAATCAGGTTTAACTAAACTAGCAGTGCAGCCTTCCTGCATGGGAACACGACCCAGAGAAAGATCTCCTTTCTCACAGCTTCTTGGTAATGTGTCTGAGCTCGCTGCTGCCTGCTGGCCTCCCCGTCTGTCTTCTCCTGCCAAGAGTTGAATCTGTGAGGCCACTTGTAGGGGGGAGGACTGTTTTCCCAAACCCATACCTCCATTGTTACGTTACATTTGATCTCTAAAAGCCTGTTTGGAGACCGAGGCTCCATGGTTACTCTCCCAGATACGCTGGCAATTAGGACAGGCTTTTCACTCCAAAGATCACGAGAGGGGAAGAAACTGTCGGCTGTGCAAAAACGAAAATTGAGAGGCGGTCCTCGAAGGCATCGGCCCAGAGTTATGGTCAAATATTGTAGTCTTATATCACTTAGAATATAAAAGCCGGTGTGTTTTCAAGCAAGTTAAATCACGCTTAGAGTTCACTCCCCCGCTCTGTGTCTGCAAGCTCTGGAAAGTAAATAAGTTGAATTATAGAAGCTTTACTCGAGGCCTTGCAAGGACTTGATTACAACTGAATGCATCATTTTACTGTAAGCCTCGAGGTGCTGTAATGTTAGTTGGAGGCTGTGAAAAGTGCTGCGGTATCTCACACACACTCTTTATCTGTCTCTCGAGGTTTCACTTTGAAAGTGAAATTGGAGGAAAGTGTTACACAGCTGCAGATTTAATCCTCCGTCGTTCTTACGGCTGTGGTGGATACTTCCTAAACTTCCATCTCTACATATATTAAAAATCTGAAATACTCGTAAGGCTGTTATCAGCTTCCTGGAAGTGTCCTCACACACAATGATACAGTGTCTCTCTCACTGACAGTATTCACTCTCCTTTTTAACAGACATTTAACCGACTGCCAGCTCCTGTTAGTATTTATGTCAGTTGGCAAAATAACTGTGAAAGACTTAAATTGTTTTCTTGGCAGTGCTTGAAGGAGTGACACCGTAGATGAATCACTGATTCCTTTAATTTCCTCGTTAATCTTCTTTAAAACACTTTAACCTTAATGCTGATATGTTCTCTGCTCTCTAAAGATCCCATACCGCCGCTCTGAGTCCAAAGCATATATGTGTTTTATCGGCTTTTACACATTTTATTGACATTAATCTACTTTCTAGTTTTACAGAATGACTGCTTCACTAGTGCAGCGCAATATATCAATATTATGTCTTTATGGTGAGAGGAGACTGTATATTGTCTTAAATCATGATATGTCATAAAAAAGTGATGTCATTTTATGAACTTAACAGACTGACTTTACCCACTTACCCACACAGATGATTATTCATTGTGTTAACATTTATATTGTAGGAATAGTTTTTCCTACAATATTGTCACAATATCGATATTGAGGTATTTGGTATTGTGATATTTTGTGTTTTTGAGGAGATTTTAAAATATCGAGCTTCACTGTATTTCCTGTATCGTGATGACTCTATCATGAGTGGACACCTGATGCAGTTTCCTCCGGCTCGACAAACATTTTTTAGCCTACTTTAGCCCGTTGTTTTGGTTTTAAGGTCGACAAACTTCACTCTTTGGTTCAGTCTCGTCGCATCGATTATAAATATTCTCCAGCGGCAGCAGGCAGCTGTTTTCCATGACCAAAAAGACAAAATGGACGAGTAGCTGCTGAACACAGAAGAGCATGCAGCAGCTATAGCACCATATATTTTACTTAGGAGATGTGCTTCCTCTCATTGACAGTTTCAGAGACACATCAAGAAGTCAGAGGGACAGAAGACCCCCAAAGTGGAACTGCAGATCTCCATCTACGGCGTGAAGATACTTGATCCCAAGACGAAAGTGAGCCCAAAAATATTTGAGTTTTATCGTTTCGGCAGGTGCATCGACACCCTGAAGTACCCAGTGCACGTCTCACCTGAAGTTACGCTGACAACAAACACCGTGTAGAGAAAAAGAAGTGATTTGGTGTCAACATTCATAAAGCTGGTAAATAATGAATGCCTTGTGTTTGTGTTTTTTTTCCAGGAGGTGCAGCACAACTGTCAGCTGCACCGGATATCCTTCTGTGCCGATGACAAGACGGATAAAAGGATATTCACTTTTATCTGCAAAGACTCCGAATCCAACAAACACCTCTGCTATGTGTTTGACAGTGAAAAGTGTGTAAGTGTCTCCTGCTTCCTTTTTTTGTTTGCAGTGAAATAAATATGAAAAACGCTCTCGGCAGAATGCAGAATCATTTTATATGTTGCATATTTTAAACTGTGTTTCGACCATGAAATGATCGTTTCAGCTGTTATTAAGCTGCAGTGACATTCAGGTGAACATCGTCATCAAGTCTTTGCTCCCCTGCTGCAGGCGGAGGAGATCACTCTCACCATCGGTCAGGCCTTCGATCTGGCCTACAAGAAGTTTCTGGAGTCCGGAGGCAAAGACGTGGAGACCAGGAAACAGATCGGGACCCTGCAGAAAAGAGTAGGACGCGCGTCCAGCCGACTCAGCGTGTCGACTTTAAGCACCACGCTGACACATTGATATTTTTGTTAATTAATGCAGGGCTTGTTTTTTATTGATTGTTTTAAATGATCCAGCGTGGACAATTAAACTGTTGATGAAAAATGTCAGTAATGAATATTAATGATAGAGCGCTCTGTTGTTACTGAGCCAATCTGAAATTGAATTACTGTGCACCCTGCTGAAACTGTGGCGCTTCCCCAGTGGTTTTTGTTTAAATGGTGATTTATTAAAACATTATTATTAACTCGATTAAATGACGGACAGGCTGAGGCGACTAAACAACACTGTGGCATTTATTTTAAGGACTGTTTGGTGTTTTAGCTTCGTGGAAAAAGCTTAAAAACTTTCCACAGAAACTTTGCATATAATGAAAATGTATCCAGACATTAAATGGTTTAAGGTGAAATTACGCACAAGGTCCCTGTGAGTCCTCGCAATCCTTGAGAGGAAAATTAAGACCTTAAAAGTTTTTTAATGTAGCCATAAATAGTCGAGGGTCATTGAGAGGCCTTGAATTTACAAGTTTTGTGCAAGAAGAGAAATCAAACATTTTTACTGAACGTAATAAAGAGGCTACATTTGTGTGTTGCTCGAAGTTGCATCATCGTTTGACGCCTCACCTGCCCCGAAAAGTGTGTGACCACGTGCGCACATAGATGATTAAAGTTTAATGATGCAGGTTACGGCAAGATGTTATGTGTAACTTGAAACCTGCTGCTTTTCAAGAAAAAAATTCTCAGTTTTGAGACATTAATTAACCTTCATCCGTCTCTTAAAAGATATTATGTTGGCTCATTGAATTTGAGGGAACTGGTCCTGGAAAGTCCTTTAAGAAGTTGTGTGAACCCCGTCCGGGTTTAAAATCAGAGTTCATTTTTCACCTTGAAAGTAGTTGATTAACAAAATAATCCCAATTACTCGAGCAACGTACTGCAGTATACCACAGTCTATACTGACATCACAATGTTGTCATATTGTGCAGTGATGACCACGTGTCTCAAAATGTGGTTATTTAGATTTTTCCAGGAAAAAAAGAAGGATTAAGTTTTCCTTTATGGATTAAAAGAAATCTCCTTCTCCTTTAAAAAGAAACACAATCACCGAACTGAGAGCAGACGTGTTTTTAATGAGGCTTTTTTTGGGTTTTTTTTGGTTTTTCACAGAACACTGAAGATGTTGCAGTATCATGAAAATTGTGACCACTTAAACCTCATTCATGTGCGAGAATTTCTGTAAAACTCTGCAGTTAAATTGGCTGTTTTCTTCAATATCTGACACTGCAGCTCATTCAGACCTTATTTCAGTGTAGTCGTCTGAAATGACTGAACTGCTCTTGTGTTTGTGCAGATTCAAGAGCTGGAAACAGAAAACTCTGAGCTAAAGCAACAACTTCAAGATCTTGAAGAACAGCTGATGATTGCTCACGTGCCACCAGTAAGAACAAACCGCACCGACACACAAACACTCAGTTAAGAGACGGAAAGTTTAGAAGGATCATATCTTTAACCCTTAATGTCCTCTAAAGATGTCTTCTATCTCTTTAGGGTAACAGTCTATCAACTCTGCTACGTAGCAGTATCTAGCATGCTAACAGTAGCTAACATTAGCTGATCAGGTGCATTTAATTGCTTCTGAATATAGCTTTTTATTTCAAAGACCAAATGTGGTTTGTTGCATATTTCAAGTCTCTGCAAGACTGCAATAATAATTGCAATGTCTGCAGACAAATCTTAAACAGCTTAGAAATGCGATGTGACTCAAATCATTTGTAATTTCATTTATTTCTTTATTTAAACGAGGACAACGTGAAATAAATGTATTGCACCAGACGGAGCACAATGTAAATTGCGTGCTTACAATGCAAATATAACAATATAGAAAATAATGTATACATATTCAAATTCATTCAGAGAGGTGAGCTGGTCGTGGCAAATCATCTCCGTGACCATCTTTTAATTAAAGTTGAACAAATTTGAGTTTGCAACTTTTGAAGTATTTTAAGGACAGCTGGTTTTTGCTGATATTGCTTCACTGATTAAATTCACGAGCTGCACCTGAAGTTTTTCGATGACCGAACCTGTCTGGAGGCAGTCGTGAAGGTCTGAGCCGTGACTGAAGCCAAGCAATTACACACCTGATTGGTCTGATGAGAAATGTGATACATTCAGCGCCTAATTGGGCCAAACGCCAGAACCTGTGAGAGCCCGCTGCGAATGCAATTACCCGCACCTCTCCTGCTCTACAACACTCACTAATATTGTGCCTCTCTGCTCATTTTCCTGTCTGCGATCTTTCCTCAGCCGCTGCACATAAACGCAGCTAACGAAGCGTACATGCTGCAGAGGCCCTCCTCTCTCTTCTGGTGTCACAGCATCAAGTCGCTCTCCTGTCTGGAGATCTCCTCCGTCACGCTCACTCCTATGAGCTCGCCGGAGTCCAACCTGTCCGCCGGGCTACTAACTCCTCCGCCTGCCAAACCTGCTCTCCTTCCTCCTAAGCCGACCGAGGGGTGCAGCATCCCGCGGCCTCGCGTAAACACCCTCTGCTTTTTCTATTCTCTGTTCTGTTTGCTCTGTCGCCGCCCCTGAGGCTTTAATGTCTCCTGCTTGTATCTTACTTCTGCTGCTGCTACTTCTTCTCTTGCCTTTGCGTTAAAATAACTGTGTAGTTTGTCTTCCGAAGTTAATCTTTTCCACGACTTCACATACAGGCGGGGAGCCTCTCCATGAAGCCGCAGTCTACAGACGTTTTCGACATGGTTCCGTTCTCACCTGTGACGCCGCTGGTGCCCACACCTGCCAGCAACGGCTGCCCACCACCACCACCCACCACATTACCACCAGACATACGTGAGTCGCTCCTTCATCGCCGTCTGATTTACACACTTTAATCAGTTCTCCAGCTCCTGATAGATTTGAAGATGAACACTACGACGTAGGACTCACGTCTCAGTGTTCAGTTTTGCTCTAGATGTTATGATTATGTTGTTTTCGTATAGTGGTGTCAGATATTCTGATATAGTTCCAGCTCAGACTGGATCTAAAGAGAGAACGATGCCTTATTAAGGTGAATAAATTCCTTATGATGTACTTAAATGTAAAGATTATTTTTTATTATCTTTTTTATCTTTTGCTTTTGTACGGAGCAGAAGGCTGAAACTGAACCCAGGCCACTGCAGTGAACACTTCCCCATAAAGGTCTTGCTCATGAAAGTATTTATTATGCTATTAATAATGCTTATACAGTCTTATTAATATTAATAAGCAAGTTTCCGAAACAAATATGTTGAAACTTTATACAAACACCACACAGGGTAAATAAAATATCACATTGGTTTACCTGGTTATGTCGACACAAACACAAAAAAAATACCCAGTGGTTTCATGACCACAAAGTCAAAATTCATAAACATGTAACCTGTTGGTGTTGATGAGGCGTATGCGTGGTTTGCAGACACGTACGATACTAAAAAAACCTTTTTGGGCTGGGTTCTCTTCACCGCCTATTAAATCTGTTATTTCCTTTCAGTCCGTGTGATGTTTATCTGCCGTCTGTGTTCGTAGGGAAAGATCTGTTCGGTGCCGAGCCATTTGATCCGTTCACCTGCGGGGCAGCTGACTTCCCTCCAGATATTCAGTCGAAGCTGGATGAGATGCAGGTGAGCTGTCCGCTTTATCTTTTAAAAGGAACTGCAGGGAGGCTTCTAAACTGTGAAACCCGCCGCTGCTGTTTGTTTTATTATCAGTATCAGCACTTTCAAAGGCTCTTTTGTTGATATATTTATATACATGAGGCTCGGTGCGATGCGGCACCTCTGCTGAATCACTTCTTGGTCTTAATTGGCCTGTGAGGGAGCTCCAGTGCCCCGTTTATTACAATTATTAATGTCACAATAGATAAGGTTTGTCATGCAAGGAGCAGTAAAACAAGCAGATGTGAGGGATTGCCTAATTCTCTCTTCCTGTTCATGTTCTTTGTGTAAAAAGCTGAGCACAGTAGGGTTTTAATGAAGCCCTCAGCTGACTCAGGGGTGAATGAACGCACTTCTTTATTTAGATCGATCAGGAACATGAAACCGGTTTCGTTTAGAAATGAATTATTGAAACAAAAACGTCTTTATGTGACTGTTTTTGTGGTCCGGCGGAGCAACAAATGAACATTTTATTTAAAAATGGATGATTGTGTTTCATCAGAAATAACACGTAATTACCTCCCGCTGTCTGGAAGTATAGAACAAAAACTCCATCAGCACTAACTCAGGAGGGGCTCATTCATACTGCATTGCTTTCTTTAGAGGCCTCACATATCATTAGTGACAGTGTGGCTCAGTGGTTCTCAGACTGTGGGGCGGGTCTCTCTTGGGGGGACGCAGAGCCATTACAGGGAGGCCGGAGAGACGGCAGCTGCAGAATCTCATTACTGAGACCAGAACAAACAAACAAGAGTTCATTAGTGAAGCTATTAAGATCAGGTTCAGGTGATTTGTACCTGAAGGTAGATTTAGTTTGCAGTGAGGAATCCATCTTGACACGAACATGTTCAAAGTACCCCGAGCCTTCCAAATCGATGTTAGCGTGATTTATTTAGACAGAAAACCACATGTAACCTTTCAACTGACTCATTCTGCTGCACTGTGAAACATTTGAAGCAGGCTCAACTTGAAAACTTGACTTCTGCTCCTGCCTGATAAAAGATATAAGTTAAACCTAAACTAAACCAACCAATGAAAGTTAACTGAACATGAAAACAAACAGTTGTTTAATCAGCCACTGTTTGATCACACCGGCACACAGTCAATTCTGCCTGCCGTTTGCATTTAAAGAGTCAGTTTCATAGCTGTGGCTGCTCGTGTTGGAGCCGCTCGGTCCCAGAGTCAGTACAAAGGCAACATGTGAGGCTGCGAGGGAGCGACTGGAAACCACATCATGGTTCGCTTTGTTTATATTAGAAGGAGAAACTTAATATGTGTCTCTTTAGAAGCGTAATTTAATGAATGAAGTGAAAACTCAGTCAAACCTTCATTTAACTCAACATATCAACTCACAAAACATCATAAAATAAATAAAATAAGATGCAAAAGGAACATTTTTTAATTGAAATAAATGAAATTTATTTATGCAGAAAAAAGCAACGCAGTGTAACTTCCTGGAGAAAGATAGTTGATTATTGGATCTCATCCCCAGATCATCAAATACTGACGCTGTAGGTTGGCAGCTTGGTTTCAGACGCCAACCTGAAGTGTTACACTTGGTTGCCTTAAGTTATTAACAGAGATGTGGACTCGAGTCGAGTCGAGTTGAGTTGAGTCTCTGTTTAGATGACTTACAACTTGACTTGACAGAAAATCTAAAAGTCTTTTCTCGTTATAAAGACAGAAAACTGCAGAAAAAGTCTGTAGTACCTTAGGGGCGAGGGAATGATTTTACCTGGGACTTGAGTTGTCTTGACTTGGACCTACTTGCCGAATGACTTGAGTCACGTCTGGTTATTAATAAAAGATGACTTAATTCCACTAAATACCTTAACTTTACTTTTACAGTGTGCTTAATACCCAAGCAAAGAAGAAAAGAGAGTAACTGCCTCTTAAAGAGGTTATAAGAAAAAGTTTGAGAACCACTGATGTAGTTTGAGTTGGAACACAATCAGTCAAATCATCACAAATACAGTTTATTCCATAACCCCCACAATCAGTCTTTCTCTGTTGGTCTGTGTAAGGCATTAAATTGCAGGCTTTTGAGTTATAGTATGATTAGAAAATAACGAGTCCTGGAGCTGAAAATCAGCTCAAACTTTTGATCCTGTCAAAATCCTGCAAAGTAACTGCTGAGGTTTAGCAGGGATTTGCCAGTAGGAGGCGATGTTGGACCGACTTGCTTGTTTTTTAACTTTTCCTTCAGGTTCTTCCTCTTCTTTATTATTAACAACCTGATTTCACCTCTTGTCTTTTCCACCTGTAGCGGCAGAGATGGTTGGTACTGTTTGCTCTGTGTCTGTGCCGTGACAGTGGTTGTGTCTTTGGTTTGCATGTTTGGAGCATGTTGCATGTTTTCACTAATTCTGTGTGGTGCAAATTTACCTGCTCCTCCAAAAATGTCCGTCTATTTCTCAGTAGTGTGTTTAGTCCGCCTTGTTTTTGAGTAGCAGTGTGTTTTCTCAGCTGTGGTGGGTTGTAGTTGATGAGTTGCTCTTTTCGATTACTGTGAGGAAACACTTTTCAAACTCTAAGATGTTGATTTTCATGTGATAAATACGGAAGCCCCTTTTTTCTAGTGATCCATTTTCTAAGTCTGATCGAAGTCTGATGTTTCTCTTCTGTGTTTATGACTTGTGAACTGGTGGGAAAAAAAGTTTTGCCATGAGTTCTTTTTTTTTTTCTATCAGTGAAAAAAAATAATTCTGGAGATTTATTTTTTATCAGTGAAACCGAGTGAAAAAAAAGTTTTTTCAGGAGAATTATTATTGTGTATTTATTTATTTTTCCCATATGTGAAAGTTTTTTTTTTTTCCTCAATTTTTTTTGATGTGTAAAACCGACTAGTAGTAGTTCGGCAGGAGGGAGGAAAAAAACTTAAGCCTAATTTTTCAAAGTGCTGTTTTTTTGTAATACTCATTTTGACCACAAGAGGCTGAAGGGCCCCACTGCCCCATGTTCTATTTTTTAATTTTTGTGTGAATTATTTTCTTTTTTTTTTTCAGGAAAAAACTGGGTGAATTTTTTTTTATGTGTGAAACCAAGTGAAAAAAAAATTTCAGGAGAAAAACTAAATTTAATGTGTGAGCGAAAAATTAAAAGTTTGGGCGGGAATTTTTTTTTGTGTAACAATAATATTCCACCTGTTATTGTTTTTTTTATTTGCTCAGGAAAAGATTTGTTTCCCACTCACTTTCACACATGGGAAACACATTTTCTACTGAGCAAAAAAAAAAGAAGAAAAAAAATGTGGTTTCACACAGGAAAAAAAATTCTCCCAGTTTTTTCCTGAAAAAAAGTTTTCACACATGAAATGTCCTGCAAAAACATTTTTCACTCAGTTTCAGATTAATTTTTTTTTTCTCCTAAAATTTTTTTTCACTGTTTCACTGAAAAAACTCCAGACTAAAAAATGTTTTAAAAAATAAGGAATTCATGGCGAAACCTTTTTTCCCCACCAGTTCTCAAGTCATAATAATTTCTAATTTTCAGTTATTTTTTTATTTTTGACCAAAAGAGGCTGAAGGGCAGCACTACCCCATTTTCTAAATAGGACTTAAAGCATTCATGTTTTTTTTCTCAATGAAAAAAACATTCTCCTGAAGTTTTTTTCACTTGGTTTCACACAAAGAAAAATTTCACCCAGTTTTTCCTGAAAATAAAAGTTTTCACACATAAAAAGAAAAAGAAAAAAAAAAAAAACTGGGGTTGTGGTTCATACATTAAAGACAAAAAATTCTCCTGCAAAAACATTTTTCACTGTTTCACAGACGATTTTTTTTTCCTCCTGAAAATTTTTTTTCACTCTGTTTCACTGATAAAAAAAACAACTCCAGATTTAAAAAGTAAATAAATAAGGAACTTATGGCAAAACCTTATTCCCCACCAGTTCTGAAGCCATAAATCTTTTTTGCAGGAGAATTTTTTTTCTTTGATGTGTGCAAACTTTTTTTTTTCAGGAAAAAACTGGGAGAATTTATTTTTTCTCGAGGATTTTTTTTTTGATGTGTGAAACCGAGTAGAAAAGGCAGGAGAAATAAAAAAAATTAAAGCCTAATTTTTCAAAGTGCTGTTTTTTTGTAATACTCATTTTGACCACAAGAGGCTGAAAGGCATCACTACCCCATGTTCTAATTTTTTTTTTCATGTGTGAAAACTTTTTCTTTTCAGGAAAAACTGGGAGATTTTATTTTTTCTCAACATTTTTTTTTTTATGTGTGAAACAGACTAGAAAATAAAAGTTCGGCAGGAGAAAAAAAAAATTAAGCCTAATTTTTCAAAGTGCTGTTTTTTTTGTAATACTCGTTTTGAGTAAAAAAAAAAAAAAAGAGTGAAAAAAATTGAAACAATTTCCAGAATTCAAGAATTTTTTCTTTGATGTGTGAAACCAAGTATTAAAAAAAGTTTGGCAGGAGGAAAAAGAAGAAAAAAAAAATGTTTTCAAAGTGCTGTTTTTGTAATACTCATTTTGACCACAAAAGGCAGAAGGGTCAGGAGAAAATAAATTTTCATCTGAAAATTGAAAAATGTTTTTGCAGGAGATTTTTTTTTTTTTTCATGTGTGAAAACTTTTTTTTAGGGAAAAAACTGGGAGAATTTTGTAATTTTTGTAATACTAATTTTGACCACAAGAGGCTGAAGGGCACCATTAACCCATGTTCTATTTTTTTATGTGTGAAAACTTTTTTTGTTCTTCAGGAAAAAACTGGGTGAATTTTTTGTGAATTTTTGGGAAAAAAAAATTTCAGGAGAGGAAAAAAAATATGAGAAAAACAAAATTTTAATGCATGAAACTGAACGAAAACACATTCCTCACCGGAAGAGAGACATGACAGTAATGTTACATAACCTGCCAAAACACAATAGATGTATGTTGTGTTTAGTGTGCAAGAACACATGACAAACACTTGACAAAAATGAGCCCTACAAAAAAAATTCTCCTGCCAAAACTTTTTTCATCCAGTTTCACATTAGCAAAAAAAATAAAAAGATCTCCTGAAATTCAACATGAATGCTTTTAGTTCTATTTAGAACATGGGGTAGTGCTGCCCTTCAGCCTCTTTGGTAAAGAAACAGTGGAACAGAGTGGAAAAAAATGTTCAGGAGAAAAAAAAAATTCATCTGTGAAACTGAATGAAAAATGTTTTTTGCAGGAGATTTTTTTTTTTTCATGTGTGAAAACTTTTTTTCAGGAAAAAACTGGGAGAATTTTTTTTTTCTCGAATTGTTTTCATGTGTGAAACAGACTAGAAAAAAAGTACGGCAAAAAATAAAGAATTACTGAAAATTAAATTTTTTTATGACTTGAGAACTGGCGGAAAAAAAAGGTTTTGCCATAAGTTCCTTATTTATTTGTATATATTTTTAATCAGTGAAACTGAGTGTTTTTGTAGGAGAATTTCTTTTCATGTGTAAAAACTTTTTTTCAGGAAAAAATTGTTTTTATGTGTGAAACTGAGTAGAAAAAAAGTTTGGCAGGAGAAAAAAATAAATAAATTTAAGCCTAATTTTTCAAAGTGCTGTTTTTTTGTAATACTCATTTTGACCACAAGAGGCTGAAGGGCTGAAAAAAAAAAAGATCTCCTGAAATTTTTTTTCAGATTATCCTGGCAAAAGCTTTTTTCTCCTACCAGTTTTTCCCCACAGGAGAGAAAACAAGTTAGATCAGACTTCAAAAAATGGATCACCAGAAAAAAAAAATTCTTCACTATACTTCACAATAAATGCTCATAAGTGTGCTATAATTGTCAGGAACCGAAGTCGCATTTGATATAAAATTTAACATCTAAATAAAAACAGCACATTTCCAGTACAATATGGCTTCATTTTCACCAGATATTTGCAGTTTGCAAAATAAAATAGCTTTTGACTTTCTATATAACTAATTTCAGCAGTGCGCTCCCATTAGGCGCATGGTTTATGATCTCACACATGATGCATGACCAAGCATGACAGAACAGCAGTGTTTTTTAAATCTCTGGTTTGGCGTTTCATTCTGTTTTACCCTCAGAGATTCAGAGACCTTTGGCTCTAATCTAAACATTATTCACAACACATGTAATCTCTCAGATGCCACATCCTTGTCACTGAACACCACTCTGTCCTCTGGCTTGTCTTCCAGGAGGGGTTCAAAATGGGACTAACCTTAGAGGGCACCGTCTTCTCTTTGGACCCGCTCGACAGCCGCTGCTGATGCCAAGAAGATGCTCTTTGTCGCGTACTTTTAACTCGTTTGTATGAAGAAGTGCCAAAATCCACTCCACGGTCGAGTCAAGATGTCACAGTTTTTCATCTTGAGGTTTATATGCATTTGCATTTAGATGGGTTTTTTCGATATTTCAAGGTAAATTCAGATCCATTATAGAGAAGAGCCTATTTTTGTAAAAGAACAAACTTATGGAAGGAGTAGTTTTGAGTACCGTTGCTTGCACAGGCAGTGAGAGATGTAAATAGTTCGAATATGTCCAATGGTACACAGAATTTTCATAATGAGAGACAGTTTGTGTGTATGCACCATTTGAATTCTGTATTGTTAACACATTCCTGTTTGTATGCCAAAACACAAGCTGGCGAAGAAAATAAATGGAGTCTGTATCATTAACACAGCTCGCCCATAACATCACGTAGCTTATTTTACTCAACATTATCTCACTCATGAATTAATCCAGTCTGATATTTTTTTTATTTTTTGGCTTACTGACCTTTATTGTTTTTGTAATGAGTTGTTGGTTTATTTTGTTTGTTTGTTTTTTTTTGCATTTCACAAGTCTGAGTCGCCATTTCAGTATTTTACTTGTCATATTTTTTGTCATGATTTTAGTCTGCTTTTCTTGCACCAGAGGGCACTTTGTTTGGACAGTCTCTGTCCATAAACAGTACTATTCTCATTATTTTACTTTTGGTTGCATTGACTTTGCTGTTACAGTTATTAAAGAAAATTTTACCGCAAAAAAAAACAAAAAACGTGCTACTAGCTGTCGTGTATTTTTTGTGTTTGTGTTTTTTCCTCAATTCAAAGATTTTATTATAGCAGTGATGGTTGATTGGTCCAACACTTTGGTCCAGACTGAAATATCTCAAAGGCCAGAGATATTGTACAGACATTCATGGTTCCCAGACAAGGAGACGTTGGTGATCCTCTGATTTTTCCTCTGGCATCTCCTTGAGAGGATGACATATTTGGTCATGTTCTTGTTCTAAAATGTCTCAAAAACTATTTTCTATTTTATTTGTCTAAATCTAAATGGGACCATTATTTACAAAATGAACATCTTGCTGGAGTGAAGCAGACTTGAAACTATCGACTGAGACCATAAATTCATTAGGAAACTGTCCACTGAGGTATTAAATCAAATGAGAAGTTTGGTCATTTTCTCATAAGCTTACATGCAACCAGTGGAGTTGTTGAGTGAGTGAGTTGCCTTGCTAGGTGTGATGAAGTGTTACTATTCTACTTCTTCAGTTACATCAATGCTAAAGTTGTGGTTTCAACATCACATTTTCACTCTTTAATCATATCTGTGTTTTTTGCCTCAGAGCTCCACTTCCTCTCTGAGATGAACTTATTCAATTATGGTACAAGTTTTTAAAGCTGCGGTAGGCGTACCTGTGCAAATTTATGCTAAACCCATCTATCGCTGTCTCTGCTGCCTGGTATCACTCCGTTAAGCCCGTCCAAGCCCCCCAGTTTTGAAGCAGAAGGAGTTAGTTGCCCTGCTGAACCTCCTGGTTCCTCTCAAAGATGCTCCTCCAGCTGCAGGGCCGTCTTACAGCACACACACACATACACCCCTACATTACCAACAGTGGACTCTCATGCTTCACCACGTGTTAGACCTTTGTTGACGTATATTTATGGTCATTTTGAAAAAACAAAAATATAATAGAAAATTGAATTTTTCCATAACATTGCAAATGTGTGGGGTTTTTTTGGGAAAAAAAGACCAACAAAAACTTGCGGAGTAATGTCTACCTATCAAAGAGGGGACTTCCACGCACTGCGGTTGAGCTGTCTGGACCAAGCCTTTCACCTAACAAGTTTGTTTACGAAAAAGGCTTTCTTTGTTTCTTTCAAAAGTTGATAATTTAACTTTGATGTTGTCAACATTCAAACATTTCTCTGTGATACAAATATTACGAAAACAGTCATGGCCATTAAAATGGAGAATAAATAGTGTTTTACCTAGAACAGTCAACAGGAACACCGTCTGTCTTAAATGAACTGTGATTGGCCAGTGTCTCGTCACGGGCAAGATTTTCTAAAACAGAACCAGAACTCTAGCTTTTTTTCCGAACACTTGATTTATAATATGCTGAAAGGTTATTATGGAAATTTTGCTAAACAACGCTAAAAATAATTCTGCATGTCTCAGCTTTAAAAGGGACCAAATAAACTTCTGAAACAAGAACAGGCAGGGAGAAGTATTTTCAATATTTATTTCCAAAAGATGAAACGCATCTGCTTCCAGTGTGGAAAGCCTCTTCCTCTTCCTCCTCCTCCTCCTCCTCCTCCTCCTCTGCTTCCTCTCTGCCTCTGGGGTGTTAGCAGGCAGTCAAGCCTCGCAATAGTTACAAATTTATAATAAATATACTCAAATATGAACCAAATGGTCACAATAGAATTACTTGAAGGCACATTCATGAAACTTTCAAAGAGACAGCTTACATTTTAAAAAAAAAACTGAATGTTAAAAACAAAAGTCTTTTAAAAACTACAAAATATGTCTAGAAATGTGTGAAAAAAGGCCAACATAAAGGACCTAACTGTACCTGAATCAATATGACAAGAGCTTGGGGGGATTAACAAGCATTTTGTTTAATTTGTTGCAAAGCAAGAAATACAAAGCAAACAGGCACTCACAGCCACCTTATTCTATAAAACGGATTATAAAAAAGATTTCAAGAGCATATAAGTCCAGGATATTGAAAAAAGGGGGAACTGACATGCATAAAAATAGAATATTCTGTGCTACCTTTTACTGAAATCGAAGGAAAAACAAAAATGTTACAAATCACCACACACCACTCACATGACACCTCATTCATCTCTCCGTCGTTGACAGAAAGATCTTTATTGGTATCCCCAAACCCTGCCCTACCGCGCAGCTGGGAGGAGTGCACAAGGATCACACTACTTACAAAACAGCACCTGTGAACAAAGATTTACATGTAGTGTCATCGTTTCTCAGTTTCGGTGACGAGGTAGCTAACACTGAGGAATCGACAGTCTTAATGTGTCTTTAATGTTGTACGTGGTCGGTACAGAGTTTCAAAAATAACTGGTTACAGACATTGGTTCATCAAAACTGTCTTGAGAAAAATACCTGCGCCAGTGAATGTATCACCTGCCGTATTTGTTTCCTCAATAGCACCACAATCTTGTTTTTTATATTCAAACATAAAAAGAACAAAAAAGGAATAGACAAATCTGTAGAAAATAGTAGTGGAAGGACAACACTTAGTGGGATTTTTCTGGGCCTATAAACAGCAGTTACCATTTTAAAGCTTTTCATATTCATAAATCTTTGGTTTTGTGAAATAAAATTAAAGATCTTTGGAACTACACCATCGTAAGCCTCGACATCAGTCGAGCTTTAAGTCAAACATACACAAGACAGAGGAATGATTCTGATTTTTACCAATTATTTCATGCAATTTTACAAACATTCATTCTGACTTACAAATCTTCGATGTCTTGAACTGGGTTGAAAGGCACAATAAATATCTTGCCACAGGGCCAGAATAGTCCTCAGTACTCGTATGTACAACGTGGCTGATCGCGTCAGCTGTCAGTTCAATAGTCTCAGGATTCTCCTCGACACATCCCTGCTGACGATTTTACAAGAAGCACACTGGCCCGATATCGACACCGAACTCTTGATCTGGGCCACCAATGTCCACAGGGGCAATGTCCACAATAGGAAGTCTTGCTGTTTTCTGTGTCCTGTACTCAAACACTGTCTTGCCCCAGTTGCCATTTGCTCTCTGTAAAAGACAGAAAAAAAAGAAGTTCAGTAACCAACTTACATTTTCTCTATAATGAAGATCATTACATCTCAGTGAAATGGTAAACAGTATTTTAATGAATTTGTTCTGCGCTTAAACGTCATCATGTATGTAAGTATGATGAAAACAAAAGTGATATTTCTAAGTTGTTCTTTTGTCGTGTGGACAGAAGCCCTGAGAAACAAGTAGAGAAATGTTTTTTTTTCTTTCTTGTGATCCATTCTCCATCCATTTTCTGTTCGAAGTCTGATCTAAATTGTTTTCTCTCCTGTATTTATGACTTGAGAACTGGTGGGGAAAACAGGTTTTGCGATAAGTTTTCCTTATTTTTTTTTTTTTTTTCCCATCAGTGAAAACAAAATAAAATTCTTGAGTTTTTTTCAGTGAATGAGTGAAAAAAAAATTTCAGGAGGAAAAAAAAAATTTCATCTGTGAAACCGATTGAAAAAATGTTTTGCAGGAGATTTTTTTTTTTTTTGATGTGTGGAAACATTTTTTTCCAGGAAAAAAATGGGTGAATTTTCTTTCTTTTTTTTCTCGAGAATTTTTTTTTTTTTTTTTTGATGGCAGGAGAAATTACAAAAAAAATGTAAGCCTAATTTTTTTGTATTACCCATTTTGACCACAAGAGGCTGAAGAGAACCACTACACTTTCACTTTGTTTCACGCATGAATTATTTTTTTCTCCTGTGAAATTTTTTTTCACTTTGTTTCACACATAAAAAAAGATTCTGGAGTTTGTTTTTTTGAGTGAAAAAAAAATTTCAGGAGAAAAAAAAAAAAGATCTGTGAAATCGATTGAAAAAACTTTCGGTCTTTTTTTATCCCAGGAAAAAACTGGGTGATTTTTTTTTCTTTTGATGCGTGAAACAGAGTGGAAAAAAAAGTTTTGGTAGGAGAAATAAAAATAAAAAATGAGCCTAATTTTTTTGTATTACCCATTTTGACCACAAGAGGCTGAAGAGAACCACTACACTAATTTTTTTCACTTTGTTTCACACATAAAAAAAAAAAAAAACACTCAGTTTCACACGTGGGAAACTCATTTTCCTGAGCAAAAAAAAAAGATTCTGGAGTTTGTTTTTTTTGAGTGAAAAAAATTTTTCAGGAGAAAAAAAAAAGTTCTGTGAAATCAATTGAAAAAAACTTTTGGTCTTTTTTTGTCCCAGGAAAAAACTGGGTGATTTTTTTTTCTTTTGATGTGTGAAACAGAGTGGAAAAAAAAAAAGTTTTGGTAGGAGAAATAAAAATAAAAAATGAGCCTAATTTTTTTTTAATACTCATTTTGACCACAAGAGGCTGAAGAGAGCCACTATCCCATGTTCCAAATATTACTAAAAGCATTCATGTTTTTTTTTCTCCATGAAAAAAAAAAATCTCCTGACATTTTTTTTTTCACTGTTTCACACATGAATTCTTTTTTCTCCTGTGAACATTTTTTTCACTTTGACAAAAGAAAAAAATTCTCCTGATTGAAAGAGATTGAACCAAAACAGTGACATGGGCCAAAAAGTAAAAACAATGAGCTAAAAGACCCTAAATGCAGCTCAGAGCTGAAGAGAACTACAATCAGGTGATAATTCCCTGTGGGTTCATCACTACGTCTGACCTCTTTCATGTGATACATTAACAACGTACAAAAAAGAAACAATAGATTTACGTCTCAGACGGTATTAAGTGACGCACTAAAGGTTCGTTTAATCAGTCATTCAAAACACCTTCGCTGACTTCCTGCGAGGAAATCCCTGCCGCCATTACATTCCATTTCTCTGGGAAACTCCTGAGATCGACTCTTCCAGGATTAAAGGAGTGAGTCATCAACGATCAACCTCAGCACTGCAGTTTTTTCATCATTTCTGCTTCGACATCAAGGAGCAGTTGATTGCAGTATTTGAGAGGGATGTTTGATGTCGCCTGAACGTTTTCTGTATTTAAATGATGTATAATGACGAACGCTTCAAAAGCAGATGTTTGTGATCCGTGCAAACAAGTGACAATATCTAAATAATTCAATGTTTCTCTGTATCTGCATTACGCTGTTTTGTGCATCATTACACATTATAGTCCTGTTAGTAGGCCACGCAACAGTGATTGTTTATGGTATTATGGTATTTAAAGGTCAGAAGAAGAGATGGAGCTGCTCATTTAAAAGCATCAGTAGTGACTGTGAAGTACCTGAAAGCTACAATAAAGCGCTGCACAGTTAACTGACTGACGATCTGACAAGGAATACTGACAAGGTCAAGTGCATTCCATTTAAAAACGCTGCACCTCCCCCGCTCACTTTCCCTCCGCTCTCCAAGTGGCCTCGGTGCCATGTATGCTGTTACATAATACTGAGGGCGAAGGGTAACTACTGATGAAACGCAGCTAAACTCATTGTTGGTTTTGTTCATTTGATGGGATTTGTCGAGAATAAGAAAAATACAACATAATTCCAGCCTGTGTGTGAACTTACTGAGCAGGAGTCCTCCACCACTGTGTATCTGAAGCGGTTGTTTCCCTCTGCTTTGAGTTCCAGGTCGTTGGAGCCCTTGAGGATCACAGCTTTCTTGTAGTTGCCATTCTTCTCGTCCTTGTAGCCCACAGAGTTCTTGCAGTGGTAGGTGATGGTCTGAGATGCCTCCTTGGAGAGCAGGCGGATGAAGGTCATCTGAACTGTGACGGCGTTTGTGGCCTGATCCTTGTTACCATAAGCGAACTGGAGACACAAAGAAAGCGATCAATAAAAAGCCTTTTTTTCAGTTTTTCACAAATTTTCCTCCAACATTTCCTCAACTACAGGAATATATTCTTGAAAAGATTCTTATGGACTCTTAAACAACTCCACTGTTCCTGCTTAGTCTCTTCTAACGCCAAAAATGTAACAGCTCACATGTGTTCCTCTGTTGATGTCGGCTCCGAACCACACAGGTTTGTTCCTGGAAGAGCTCCACCACACTTTACGAGGTATGCTGGATGGGTTGGCGGAGATGCAGGTCTCTCCGGTGTCCATGTTGCAGTGCACTTTGATGGCATCTTCTACACTGCCTTGGTTTGGATCCACCCAGAATTCCCCTGCACAAGAAAATGATAGATTGATTTATTCTACAACTGTAACAGTAAAATAAATCAGCAGGGAGGTTTATCTCACAGTTCAAAGTCACCGTGCGCTGACAACATTTCTAGATTTATCATGTTTGAGACAAGCCATAGGAAGAAGAATTTATAGATTTCCTGTAAAAAAAAAAAAAAAAAAAGGAAAAACAGGTATTTTCCGGACACACATTTCCTGCCTCTTATATCAGTGTAAAATCTTCCTACTCCTCTCACTCACCACTCTTCTTCATGGGGTAGCATCTCTTCAGGTCGTCACAGGTCCTGGCAGGATGTTTCTTGCTGCCGTCAGGGCTCTTCATGCTGTCGATCTGGCTGCTGAGGGCCTTCAGCGTGGCCTGAATGCTCGGGTCCACGGGCACGATGGTGGAGGAGTTGCTGTTGGGCATAGCCTCGTCCTCGCTGAACTCAGGAGGAGGAGGAGGGCCGGAGTCGGAGTCGTAGTCGTGAGGGCCGCCAAAGAGGTCGTCCATGGCAGCCATGGGAGGTCCTGGGGGGCCAGGGGGGCCTGAGGGTCCAGGCTCTCCTGGAGGGCCCTGTGGATTAGGAATAGTGGAGTGTTTTACTTTTATTTTGAAGAATAGTTTTTGTACAGACAATAATAAAACCTTAAGCAGTCCTGTGTTCCCTACTTAATGAACATCTGTTGAAAAGATGTTCACCAATTTAACAAGAGTCTTTTTTTTACAGCTGACTGTTTGGGTCTTTTTATCAGTTCAAGAACTTCCTCTCTGTACATATATATATTGAGACAATACCTCTGGTCCAATCTCTCCACTGAGTCCACGAGTTCCAGGAGGTCCCATCGGTCCTGGCTGTCCCATGTGTCCTTCCTTTCCAGAAGGTCCAATAGGTCCAGGAGGCCCCTGTATCACATACCAATAAAGATGGTTAGCCTCTTAAAATTAACTGTTTGGTTCCAGATCTAATGCTGTAATTAAACTACAACAAATGACGTGTTTGCTCCTCGACAAAGTCATTATAAAAAACTAAATTCAGGAAGCCATGTTTTCCTCCTGTAACAAATGGAAATGTAGTATTTACCCTCGGCCCGCTTGGTCCAACAATTCCTGAAGTTCCCTGCTCACCTGTCGTACCCTAAAAGCAAGAGGTAAATATTCATTAGTCTCTCTATATGCAGAATTTATTTATTTATTTGGCAGGGACGATACATGTAGGCATTGCTACGTCCAAATAAAACGCAACTGATGCAATTTATATAGGACTTCAAGCCGTCGCTTATTTGCAGACCTTTTTTTTTTGTTTTAAAGGAATAAAACATACAAAAAAATATTGTAGCAGAGAACATTAATTTAGAACAATGAGTGAAAAAAGTATTAAAAAAAAATATTATTCAAGAAATGTAAAGTTTTTCCCAGAATGAACACAGTGCACAGGTTTACCTGAGCCTGATGGCTGTGACCAGTTGGATGATACTCAACTAGGAGACCTTACATGTTGGTAACTCTACTATACAATAGGAGACCATTCTTAGATACAGACAGAAGATAGAAGCAGCTTCTGTACCTGATTTTTCTGTTCAATAGTTTATAGTGTATTTTGTGTTTTTCTCCAATCAGATGCATTTTTAAAAACAAAAAGCCCAGTTTTGAGAAGCACAAACGGCTGTTTTCAAGTTTGCAAGAGAGGAAATTCATGCTCCAAAATGTGGTTACTTAAAAACTCTGTTAAAAGAACCAGAAACCATCAACAGTTCAGGGAAATGATTTTAAACTTTGGATCACTGCCCAACTGCATCTGCATTATGAGCTGAGTTGGAAAAGGGAATTTGAATAACGAACTAAAGCTGGCGCAAACACACATGGTGGGTCTGGAGAAGCGATTGGATAATGAGCACTTCTTTTACTTACTGGAGGTCCAGGAAGACCCTGCAAACCAGTGAATCCTCGATGTCCCTTCTGCCCTCTCTCTCCATGATCACCAAGGTCACCCTTATCTCCCCTAGGTCCTTGGGGTCCCTGAATTAGAAAGATTTAATACATTCATGATAAATGTTTTGAAATCAGGTAAGTAAAGTAAATATTGTCAGAAACAGCTGTGTTGTCCTTTACTAAAATCTGCAATGCATTTAGGGTCTGTCAGTGTACTGTATGACCACTAAAAGGTCTCAGTTGGTGACTCACCACTAATCCTCTCTTTCCAGCTGAGCCAGGTGGGCCAACAGGTCCTCTGGAGCCCTGAAAATAGGTCAAATGGTTAGAAAGCCCTCAGGGAACAAAGACCTCTGCCAGCACAGAAAAACTCTCCAACTCCTTGTTACACCCAAACACATCATCTCTATCATTTAATATTAACTTGACTCTTGTTCCAACATGCCCTCTGGGCTTAAATCAAATCATATGTTCGCAGTGTAAAACTGTTATTTCAGTCCTGTATCCTGCTGATAGACTAACAACTAACACAGAGATGAGAAACAGAGGGGAAAAAGGTCCGCTTACAGCGTCTCCTCTCCTTCCAGGGCCACCCGGTGCACCAACAGGACCTGGAGGGCCAGGGAGTCCCTGAGGACCAACCAAACCTTCTGGGCCAGAATCTCCTCTGTCTCCCTGGAAAAAATTAACACCCGTCAGTTACATGCATCATGTAAAACTACACAAGGATCACATTTTCATTCTCTGTGTCTCTTACTCTTTGTCCAAGAACACCGTCTTTGCCTGGTGGGCCATCAGATCCTGCAGGGCCCTGAGGACCAGACAGAAAACATTAAGATGACTGTAAACATTACAGACTAATTCGAGTGATATATTATTTATTATTTATTAATATAAAACTTGTGCTTACATCAGGACCAGGATCACCACGAGGTCCATTAGCACCAGGAACACCAACTGGACCTGGGGGTCCTTTGTCTCCAGACTGACCTGCAGAACCCTGTTTTCCTGGTGGTCCCTAAAAAAAGAAACGGGCAACTCAGAATGCAGCACTTAAAGGATCATTCCACAGAACACACACTTATCAAAATGAGTATACAGTACACTATGAAAGCACTGAGATAAAACTTACTAATTAAAGAAGAAGTTAGAGGTTTAATGTGATTCATGTTCAAACTCTGAGGCGACAGATGAGATGAGGAAAAAGACTCATGTGCAGTAGAATCGGGACTTAATGATACAGACCGCTGGTCCTGGCAGGCCTGGCATCCCGCGCTCTCCTCTCTGACCAGGAAGACCCACAATGCCTCTCTGTCCTGTAGTTCCAGCTGGGCCTGGAGGACCATCAGGACCCTGAAGCCGACAAAACGAAACAGGAAGTTTAGATGAAATACTGAGGATTAATGGCACACTGGCCAACAACTGTACAACTTATTTCAAATCAATTTGTGTTCACGATGAAATAATATACCTAGGAAATAAAAAAAAGTTAGTTTAATTTAGTTTAATTGAAACACTTTCTCCATTTGTTGATTATAACTTCATATTAAATTGTTTTACTGCAATAGCTACAGTACAGAGCAATATGGTTAATCAATTTAAATAGTGGTACTGTGATGACATTGCAGTTTTGTCGTTTAAAGTAGGTGCAACAGAAACTAAATACTCATTCATGTGGTGTCTGAATAATCAAAACAATTAGTTCCTGACTTTACATGAATGCCTCCTCAAGTCAGAACAACAACTCAGAAATTCTGTGAAAATGTTGGTACATAAGTTGCATAGTTTGTAGTCATATGTGCAGAAACATGGCACAAAAAAGAGTATTTGGTTGATGGTTTGGTTGACTTTCTCTTGTTTTGCATCACAACTCGGGGAATGGGACTCCCAGGAGTGTGATGCACTTGTGTGTGTGTGTTTAGGTGTTTGTCAATCTGGCAGCTAAAATCTAACGCCTTAACAATAACATCACTTTACCGTGGGTCCGTCTTCTCCAGAGTCTCCTTTGTCTCCTGGGCTGCCGGGTGGTCCAGCTGGTCCTCTCTCTCCTTGTCTTCCAGGGGATCCATGGTCTCCACGAAGACCAGCAGGACCCTCTTTCCCAGGAGGTCCAAGGGGTCCGGGTTCTCCAAGTGGACCCTGTCAGGAGTGGAGGTGGTCGTGAGATAGATGCATGCAGATGTATAGCATTAAGGTCTCGCAATGTTTAAAATGAAAGAGTTTACACAGCATGCATGTTTGGACCTTCCAAAGGGCCACACAGGGTGAGACACCGTTCACACCTCTGCACACCTGCTGGCTGAGTGTTGTATAAAGTGTTTATGACAGTTGGACTGTTTTGTTTTTGAGAGTTGAAGATAACCAGCTCCTCTACAAGTTTTCAAATGCTGTCAGATGACAAAACTTAGGTCTGCTTCACAAAGAATTTCATTTCAAATTCTGTAGACTTGCCATTCTGGATAACCTGGCTGAGCTAATATAAAACAATGTATTAACTTGCGGTTACCCTAACTTTCATACAAACTCGGGGGAGTACTTACAGTTGGGCCGGGTGGGCCAACTCTTCCTGCAGATCCTGGGAAACCAGTGGGGCCCTGGAGAAAGAAGAATAATACACAACGTAGTCAGATTCTGGTTTACAAGTCGTATAACAGAAAGCATTATGTACCGTGTATTCAAACCCATTAGATATTAAACTGTGCATGAGATGGCTTGAGTCAGGAGTGAAATACCTTTTCTGTCTAATGTCAACGATCATATGAATTATAAAATGGTCTTACTGGTGCACCCTGTGTTCCTCTTCCGCCTTTCAGTCCAGCAACACCACTTGGCCCCTACAAGTAAAAAAACTTTGTTAGAAAAGCAGCTATTAGCAGCATAAAGCTAACATCTCTGGGACTTTGAAGACATACAGTACCATTCAGAATATCAAGTGTTAGCCAGCATAAAAATGTGTCAGCAAACTACTTTTGAAACAATTTTATCAAGAGACGTTTTCATCTAGTGTCTCTGGTGCAACTCACGGGAGGTCCGTGAGCACCAGCTAAGCCTTGAGGTCCTGGTGATCCAGCGTCTCCTTTCTGGCCTGGTTCTCCAACCTCTCCCTTGACTCCAGGTTGGCCATCAGGACCCTGTAAAAATGTTAACAATATTGTAAAGAATACATCAAATCTAGTTAAATCTGCCATCACTTTCCCCTCAGCCCCTGAGCCAGAAATGTTTTTCAGGAAATAAAATACAACGTGACGATGAATGATACTTACAAGAGTTCCAGCAAATCCGACAGCACCAATCGGGCCAGGGTCACCTCTTGATCCCTGTCACAGGAAAATATATATGTTATTTAGAAACACACTAATGATGAACAATCATTCTGTATCATGCATGGTCTAAATAGATTCATGTACAAGTTGAAAAGGTTTACTCACTGGTCCTCCTCTGGATCCTGGGGGTCCATGTGGTCCTTTGGGTCCAGGTTCTCCCTGCAAAGATGTCACACGTTTGCTGTTAATAAATTCCACACCCATGCATTGAGCCTGTGCCTTCCCATAAATCCAGTATTCTTATGTTTGCATAGGCAATTTAAGCAGAAAACTCTCCTTCACAAGCTAGAAGAGACTATCAAATACATCCATGAAAATAAGAAGCAGAAGGCTTCAAGGCATAGTGCATCCTGGGGACTGAAACTTCCCTAAAACAGAACTTTTCATAACCTGGAATCATTGTGATGTGAGTATCAGCCTCTTAATGTATGTCAGAAAGATAAGAAATACTCTACCTTCTCACCACTGGGTCCTGCAGATCCTACTGGGCCAACAGGGCCTGGAGCTCCCTGTTGACAGGAAACAAACGTGGTTGGGGATCTCCGCTCATCATTGCTCGTCACAATAACTTGTGCAGTCAAGTCAGTGGACACATTTCTTTGAACGAGCTGGGACAAGTCTCGAATTTGCGCTCACACATTATCAGTTTGTTTTAGTCTTACAAGTGTCATTTTAACTTCCTTGTTCATGGTTTCACTGGGACAAAACATGTTTGAGTGAGTGGAAGGTATTTTACTTACTCTTGCGCCATCATTTCCAGCTGTACCTTCTGATCCTTTCTCACCAATTGTGCCCTATACAAAAGACAGCAAAAATGGTGTAAGGCTCCTTTGTTTACTGTGCGTGGCACTCAAAATGGTTCAGTTTGAACTCAGACGTGGACCGACAGCTTAGACTAATTGCATCTTGAGAACAAACATTACGAGAGCACATTCCCTCTTGAACTAATTGATAATGATTTTTGCAACCACTTTAATAAACCCATTCTGTAGTCAATTATATTTATTGTTATTACTTTTCATGCGTACTATAAAACATAAATTAACACCATAAAAGAAAGACGATGATGATGAACTTACTCTGTCACCTTTAGGCCCAGGAGGGCCAGAGATTCCCCTCTCTCCCGGCATTCCCTGAAGACCTGGAGGACCCATGTCACCGAGTGCACCAGGAGGACCAGGACTGCCCTTCAGGGACAAAAACACCAAGTTCAGCACGCTAGTGGTTACATGTATCAGTCAAATAATCAGATTACATCTTTTACATGGGACACTTTTTATTATGGTCGATTTATGAAAAATGTCTGCAAACAATTAAAAATTCTGTTCAGTTTGGGCCTGTTTATTCTGACTGAGGTGTTTATATGGACCATTTTTATTCTGCTTGGGCTTTTAAAACAACTCTAATTGTAAGATTAGGCTCCATGTAAATGCAGCCACTCGGTCGTATCTCATTTCAAGATGCAGTGCGGGACTTTTACTTATAAATGAACGTCCGTTACATTCAAGCTTTTGCCAAACAAGTTCACACAATGCTGATTCAGTCACTGCCAGATTAATACCTCTGTATGTCACAGCATACCAGAGTTTTTTTTAAATCTGAAGCTGGAGTCAGTGGTGCCTTTCCTGCCCTGGTGCCAATGTGTTTTAAGTCAACCAGCAAAGACTGGTTTGCCAGAGCTGAAGAAGGGAGCCCTAACCCTAACCCTAACCCTACAGCAACTAGGAGCATGATGGTGTCATAAGCACATCAACAGTGTTTTTGTAATTACTCTGACTGCCAGAAGGGGGCAACGAAAGTCGTGCACTGACAGTTTAACTGTATCTGTAAAAATGTTCTGTACATATAGGTGGTGATGTCTCAGTACTGTACCTTTGGCCCATCTGGACCAGGTGCACCAGGGATACCCTTAGGTCCCTGTAGACCAACTGAACCAAGTTCTCCTCTCTCTCCAGGAATTCCACGCTCTCCCTGGAGAAGAAAAATCATTAGTTTCAGTCAAAGGTGTTCACCTTTACCAACCACCAAAATAATTTTAGCATAGTGAATTTCACCTACCCTTGGTCCAATTGCTCCCACAGCACCGACCTCTCCAGGAACACCCTGAAAGACAGAAACGATGGTGTTGTTAATTCCCAGTAAAATCTGAATTCTGATCACTATCAAGCTCACAAAATGACACTTAAAATAATTTTCATGTGCTTGAATCAAGGCTAATTTAAACCGAAGAAGCATTTATAGTTTTTGTCACACTCACAAGGTCACCAGGTTTTCCAGGTTCTCCGGGAGGTCCTTGATTTCCAGGCAAACCCTAAGAACACAAGACAGTCGAATATGGGCATCAGTGAATTTCTTCAACACGGACTGAGGTTTAATAAAATAAAATAATAAAATAAAAGAACACGTCTTCTCACATCAGTTCTATTTAGTTAGTTTTTGTTCACTTTTTGAAACATTCTCATATTTTACTAAAAACCCAAAACAATTACACACCTGGAATCCATTTACACCTGGAGGTCCCTGCTCTCCTCTGTCTCCTGCGACACCCTTTGGGAGCAGAAAGTAATGTCTCAATTATTTGTGGTGATGGCAGCAGTAAAAATACAAATAATGCAAGAGAGAAATCACACTTACAGAGGGGCCAGGGGGACCAGCAGGGCCAACTTCTCCATCTTTTCCAGGAGGACCCTGAAGACAAAGTGACAGTTAACAAACCTGACTATTAGACATCTGGCAACTCAGCTTCCTGAAGGTGTGTGAGGCCTTTAGGTAACTTTGAATTAACTTATGACTTCAATCACTGAGGAACACGGTACTCACTCTTTGACCTGCCACTCCTGCAGATCCTTGTTCACCTGTCTTTCCTGGGTCACCCTACGAGTGGAAGAGAACATGTTTTGAGTTTAGAAACCGAACAGAAGATTAACGGTCTAACCTGACACTGCAAATTAATGCAAAGTTCAGAGTCTCTTCAGCCTTACATTGAAGCCCTTGGGGCCTGACACTCCCATGATTCCTGCGGGCCCTCTGTTTCCAATCGACCCTGCAGGGCCTGGACGACCATCTTCACCTGGGGCACCCTGAACAAAGAAGAACCACACTTTGACTCAGTAATTTTCTTATAATTCACCATTACATTGAAGTTAACTCTAATGGCTAATTGTGAATGTTATTGCACACTATAACACACCAGTGGTCCTGGCTTGCCCTCTGCTCCCTGGACTCCAGGGGTACCAGTAAGACCCTTGAAGAGAAAGGGAGGAAAAATGTGAGAAATGGAAGTATGGGTACAGAAATAAACAGAGTGTATGTAATGATAAAGTAGAATGCAAAGCTCTTCAGTGTTACCCTTGCACCTGGTAGACCAGGTTCTCCTGTACGCCCAGGATCTCCTAGAGAACCTTTTGGTCCTGGTGGGCCAGATGTTCCACGATCTCCTAGAGCACCCTTTAGAAAGAGAAATGATGAGAACTCTTACAGTTTCTTTCTGAATGAAATGTGTGAGAGCCAAACTAAACACCCACAACATAAACTCTGGTAACACCTGGCAATAAGCCACAAATATCAGCTATTATAATCACATATCGCTTTATCTGTTTGAATCATTCATATAATATACATTATTAGACCAATATGTCATGAAAATATGTCTAAAATATACTGTACCTTAGGTCCTGGCAACCCATCAGCACCAGGGAATCCTCTGTTACCAGGAGATCCCTGAAAAACAGATCATGAGTTAGATTCATCATGCTCATAGTTTTCTTACACAAAAGATGGGTAACAAATTAATATGACCAGATGAATAGAGAACACAAAGTCTGCACTGAACAGAACATTTTACATCTTGATGTTTCTACCAGATACAACAGGGAAAACCACAGATTATCCATCTTCTACACTTGCTTTGTTTTGTGCAGAGACACTGAGCTGCCAATCTACGGACAATTTAGATTCTCCAGTTCACCTAACTTTCGGACTGTGACAGGAAACCCACACAGACGTGAAGAACATGCAGACTCCTTGCACAAAAGCTGCAGCTGCCTGGGATTCAAACCCGTGATCTTCTTGCTTTGAGCCCACGGAGTAAACCATTTTCCATGAGTTAATATATCGCGTGCATAAATGGGAGTATTTCCAATTTCACGCACTAATTGTCCAAAAGTGTTTCACTGTGTCCCTCGTTTTTTTCCCTCAAACTAATCACTTTTTTTCTCTCATTTACTGAGATGAACCTTGTCATTAAAGTGCAGCTCTGTGATGAAAGTTAGAATAGGAGGCAGAATGCTGACTTACTCTCTCGCCGACGGGACCGTGAGGGCCCACAGAGCCAGGGTCTCCACGCTGTCCTCGCTTTCCTTCTTCACCCTGAGGTCCAATCACTCCCTGGGAGCCTGATGGACCCTAGAAAGTTGACACACAATCCAGAAAATGCTGTGAAGCCAAGTGTTACCTATTCAATTAGAAAAAAATGAAGAAACTAGATGTAACTGAAGCTTACAGATTCTCCTTTGGGTCCAGCTTCTCCTTTAAATCCTGGAACACCAACATCTCCCTGTAACACAAAAAAACACAAACCTATGAGTCTCCCGCACATCATGCATTTGCCACTTTTTATTTAGTATATGAAAAAAAAAATGATTACAGCAATAATAAAGCCAGAATTTTCAAAATTTTACCAGTTGTCCTTTGATACCAGGCTGACCGGTGCTTCCCTGAGGTCCTGGTGGGCCAGGAGGTCCAAGATGTCCGCCTGGACCTTGTGGACCAAGATTACCCTGTGAAGAGGCAGAAGAGTCAGTTGAGTCAGTTACCCTCTGACTTTTGCGTATCCCGATCACGAACAGGGAGTAAAACATTTAAATTAGACATCTTTACATACCACTGGTCCTTTGGTACCTGTGCCACCATCTGTACCCAGGGGTCCCTTGAAACACAAAAAAATATCCAATTAGAGCATGAATGCAGCGCACTGAGGAGCATGTTGATATGTGAATAACTTCCTGATTGATATGCTGTAAATGAAAGTAAGAAATTAACCCTTTGGCCAACTGGTCCAGCTCTGCCCAGGTGACCAGTCTCTCCTCTCTGTCCCTGTGGACCCTCTGGACCCCGGACTCCTGTTGGGCCAGGTTGTCCCTGAGGAAGACAGTCACCAAGTACAGTTAATATACAAAAATGTGACACTGATACAATTGCAACAATGGCAGCTTAGTCTGACACTACTAAATGCCTAAGGACAGACCCTTTTTTTAAGCATTTGGTGTCGTCTGATGTTACGTCAAACAGCAATATTAGGCTATCTTGGCTCATTTGTTCAGTGTATGTATGGGATCAAATAACATAAGCATGATCCCAAAAGGAATTGAGCTAAACTAAACAAAGGGTGGGTGAGGGGGCGCCTTTTTCCCAAGCTTTGTCTGAGGGGAGGCCCACAGTCTCAGAGAAAACTCCTGCTTTGTGTATAGCAGATGGTAATAGTTTATATGACAGAAAACATCGTAAATGAGACAATTAATGGTGATTTGTTCATGGAAAATGATTCCCTTTCCATTAAAAAGAGCTCAACAACAAGAGCCAATAGCAGAAGGAACAGTGCCTTCTTGTTAGGTGTTGTTTGCTGTACCTTCATTCCTGGGGTTCCTGGATAACCAGGTGAGCCACTGAGACCCAAAGGACCCTGTTAAACCAACAACAATACAATTATTAGCATTAAACACTGGAAAAGAGCATTCACCAGACAAAGGTACAAATATGCATCCAGTTTCCACCCAGATTCACCTTTACATGAGTGTACATGCTAAACTATGTCAGAAGGTCAGTAAACTGTACAGTAAATCGCCAAGGATAACACATCTTGAATGGTGACTTACCATTGGACCAGGCTTTCCGAGGTTACCAGGGGAACCACGCTTGCCCTAAAAGACAAAACTTTGACTGTTAAACACTGACATCAGGCACGCTTTAGCAAAACACAGACACTGAAGAAATACACATATCAGAAAGATACAACCAGTCTTTACTCTGTAGCATGGTGATATTATCCTTACCGATATACCGCCGGGTCCAGAGCGTCCCCTCTCTCCTGGCATCCCAGCAGGACCCTGTTGAACACAGACAGTGATAAATTACAGCTGCCCATTATCCATTCAGTGCAGAAGTTTACAGTTAGGAAGGTCAGAGGTTTATTTACAGCATAGCTTGCACTGCAGTCGATCATTAGCTAAATAAACCTCATAATCTGTATGGCTGCTCTAAGCAACTTATGAGTGTCAGACCATAAAAAAGGAAGCAGTATATAACTTACCATGGGTCCAGGTGCTCCCATTGGACCATTGGGGCCTGTAGCACCCTAGAAAATCACAGAAAAAGTACTTGTTTAGTTGTAATAGGACAGCAAAGCTACATAGCAAGATGATTTAAAGGCCTTTTAGTCAAACAGGTTTCACTAAACCAACTAGAAATCAGCTGTTCCACCAATCGAACAAACAGATGGACTAAAACATTTAAAATTGGACTTCATGTATACCTTTGATCCAACAGCTCCAGTTTCACCTTTTTGGCCAATAAGTCCACCGTGGCCCTGTAAGCAAAAACAGAATCAAACAAAAAACTGTTAAACTCTGTTTGTCATGTATTCTCTAACGAGTAAAAAGGCAGAAGAGAAGAAAAACACTGAATGAAGTTTATTAACTTTTATTCAAAGGTTTCAAAAGTAACTGTGGTACAACAGACAAGTCAGAGCGGAAAAAAATGTCACACACATGTTAAGGGTTTAAACTCACCCTGTGACCCTTCAGACCAGGAGGCCCAGGTGTACCTGGGAATCCTCTGGAACCCTGAAACACATAACAGCATTTTCAGATATTTGTGAAATGTGCAAACACACATCATGGGGTCGTATCCTGTGTGATCTAAATGAGAGACAGAAGATACAGTGTTAGCAGTTAAAGATGTTATGTGTGCGATTTTGAACATTGAAGGTCCCGTACTGTAAAAAGTGATGCTTCATGTCTTCTTTGACACAGCCTGTATTCAGAAACTGTGTCTTTAAAACGACCCGTCACAACTTCTGTAACTTTATGATGTCACAACCATACAGTTAGCGCCCTCAGTATTTCCCTAAACAAAGCCGATGTTGCAAAACAGCATCAGAGCTGATGCGGAAATGTGGGTGGTGGCGCCTGCTCAGGCCTGTGAGAGCTAACCAATCAGAGCAGACTGGGCTTTCGGGGGGGGTCAGTGGAGTCTGGTGTCTTTGAATAGAGCAATATAACAGGTGTTTCTGGTTAGCGGAAGGTGTAACTGACATCTCCATTTGTTTTGGTCTGAAGTGGTGGGGCTGTAGTGCGACATCTAGTGGCAGTGAATGTCGTATATAGAACCTTTAAATGATGACGGCAAAGAGGTAGAAACTTACCGCTGATCCAGGGAATCCAACTTCTCCACTGTTTCCTGCTTTGCCTGCTTCTCCCTGTGTGACGACATGATATTTACAAATTTAGTTGGCTGCAAGAAGTTCAGTAGTGAAAGTTAAATTAAATGCCACCAAATTGCACATCTTGGATTTCTTCTCTCAGGTTTTGTGTTACGAAAGGAGCCTCTAATCACATACTGCAGGTGCAGAGCTGGAGCTTGTTCCAGGGTTTTGTAAGTTTCTCACTTGTGTTAGTTAAACTCATCAAGATGTTTGGAAACACAGACACACATTGTTGGCTTTTTATGTAAGAAACTAATTCTTTCATTATGCAATTTATTTTGTCTTACTAACCCCATGAAAGGAAAGCAAAGACAAACGCTATATATGAGGTTAAACAATGTACTTGAATTAAAGGGAGACTCAAGTTTCTGTCAAATTAAGATGGTGGGTGATGGTTATACTATCTGTCCCCCTTGTAATCATCAAGCATCTCCAGGATCTTATACTTCACAATACTATGAATGCAGCCAGGCCAGTTAAACTGTGAAAGAAGTCATTTCTGATTACAGGTTTACACAACATCCGTACTGATACACAGAATTACAGTGTGAGTGGTTGTTTATACACCTTCTACTGCTTTTATACATTGTATTGCTATTTATATTTTGCAATTATCTTTATGTTTTACTGTTAGTATACTGTTTTTAAATTCATATTCCTTACACACACACACACACACATATTTAATTACTAAAGAAACCAAAGAATTTCACCTTGAGTGTACTTGATAACAACCTGATTGACAATAAACATCTTGAATGCTGGTGTTGTGGCCTTTTCAGTTTAACAGACCTAAAACTGGTGCAGTTTTCAGTGAGACAAAATGTTTTTTTGTTCCAAAGCTGACTTACATCTTCACCTGGTTTCCCTGGAGGGCCCTCAGGTCCTCTTTGCCCAGGTGGCCCCTGAAAAACACAGTTGGATCGTAAAACATCCAGCCACAATCTGCCCTTCTGAAATCCATCGCAGTAAAAATTGTGTGTATACATTAAAATCAGGTATGTGTATTGATGATTTGTACATGCAAACAAACTGTACAGAGAAATTATGTTATACCATGTGTCCTGGATCACCAACATCTCCAGGAGGTCCTTGAGGTCCAGCTTGACCCTTAGAGGAGGGAGGAAAAAAAGACAAAACATTTAAAAGATGAATAAGAATAAAAACTGTATAAAATGCCGTTAAGGAAGTGTTTACTGTGCAGTGTCAGTCAAAGCTTGTTGAAGACTTACAGGTGAGCCATTTGGCCCAGGAGGTCCTCTTGTTCCAGCCTCCCCCTACAACAAACATGATGCAAAATCAAATCATGAACAGAATTAATCCACATTAAAGGCAGGACATAATTAAATGTGCTCACTGGGGATATGAGAACAATACACGGGAGAACTAAACTGATTTATAGTCTCTAAGGATTCATTTGAAACTCTATGAATCCAAGTTAAAATGGCTGTCAAAGCACAAACAATAGCCCTTTATTTACTGGTCCATTTCTCACCTGACTGATGTTCAAGCACACCAAAATATTCCTGACGTTTAACTACAATACAAGCTATAAAAGTCTATTTTAATGAAAGCCAAATGTAGCTCTAAACTATAAAACAACATGAATGTTACCACAAACTGTTCCGTGTCCAACTGTTTGTTAAAAAACAATCAAACAAGTGAAATCAGATCATTAATCCTTTCTTGTCTTCTTGTTCATTATTCTGCCTCATGGTAATGAAATTAGAGGCATGGATAGATTTCAAAAGTCTGCCAAAGTGCTGTGGTCACGTACCGGCTAATTAAAATGTATAATGTACTTTCTAATTAAAACAAGAGTAAACTTTATCTTAATCTGAAGTCTGACAAGCTATAACACTAAAAAACAGGATGGTTTATGTTCCAGCAATAAATCAAAAATTATTTTCAACCATTACAAAGTGGGAACTTTTAGCTTAGAGAGGCTAAACAACAGCATCTTATATCCTATCCTAAACCTTTTTGCACCTTTTATAACAATATTCAAAGACAATGTTTTTACATGGCATGTTCATTTCAAGCTAAAAATGTGAAATATTACAGGATATTCATGATTAAAGGAGAACTCAAACAATTTAATAAATCGAGTGATGTTTACTTGTGTACTATTCAAACTGTGAAAGTTGTTTAATGATGTATAATGTCTCCTGTTGCTCTGAAGGGAGCCATAAAAAACAACCCCAGTGATGTCATCAGTGTCACCTCAGCAGTCAAAATTATAACAGAAAGCCTGCGTTCAAGACTGAGGGAATTTTAAAATCCCACCTGGTAAAGTGTGTTTACTGGATAAGTAAACACCAAATTTCTTATACAAAAAAACTCATTTTAAAAGATAAAATAGTCTCCTTACCCTTGTGCCACTGAGCATGGCTTGAGGTCCTGTTTTGGAATCAAATCCTCCGGCCATGGCTCCCAGACCCTGCAGGTGAAGCAGATGACGTTTGGTTCAGGTTCAGTGTGTTTTATCAGTATGTATTGGCCGTTCTTCAGTATGTTAACAGGCATAAATAAAAAGAAAATCTGGATACAAATGATGCACAACAACACACGTGAAGGACAGCTCGTATTCTGGGGAATTGCTTAAAATTGTGCCAGTGTACGTACATAAAGTGAAACTATTAAGGTAAGACATTACGATTGGTCTTCTTGTGCTTCTACTTAGTGCAGTTTTCTGATTTACCTAAAATCCTAAAGTGTACAGTGTCTTTTTATGTTGGATGAGTAAGGACAACAAAGTAAAGTACAACAAAGTTTAAAATGGTTTCATGGGTGTTTCTGAGGTGTGTGAACAAAGACTCTGGTCAAATAATCTGTCCTGTGTGTTTGCAGCATGTAGGAGATCTTCATGCACAACTCACTCCTGGGTGTGTTGGGTGTCCTGGTGGTCCTGGTTCACCGGGCTGACCTGGTACACCAGGCTCTCCATCATAACCTGCAGATCCCCGCAGTCCCTAGAAAGTAGAGAGAGAGAGAGAGTGAGGTGCTGATTTACTGGTTTGAAAACCATTTATAACTTTGGTCAGTCTGACAATGATTTATTGTTTTGTGGCTGTGAAAACTCGTTTTAATTTTTTATTTTTTTTTGAGAACTTCAGGACTGAAGTTTTGATCAATAAATCAATCAATGTAGCTGAGATACTTTGCTCAGGCTGTTGTTCCCTTTTGATATAAATGATGCTGCTTAATTTTTTGTTTATGAACCATTAGCAGAAAACTTCTGGTTATGTTGTAATAAATCACCCTCGACTGGATTGTAACTCCACCAAAAGAGGAACATTCATTCATCAACCTGCTACATTTTTTGCTTGCAAAGCACATTATACATCAACTTACCACATTAAATTATACATTGACTGTTAGACTGTTGCCCTTACTGCAGTTCAGTTTGCATTTATTTTGTCCACTTTGGCTAGTTTGACAGAAAAGGGAGTATTAAGGAGTCATTCTCATGACCCCAGCAAGAAAAAAGTCAAGTTAAGATTTCATGTGAATGCTATTTTTAGGAGTGAGCTTCCAATGGATTATGTAAACATAATGATTTATCTAAAATAGTTTGATTTACTAATAAATTAAAAATAACTATAAATATGTCACTCTAAATAATGAAGCTTAGAAACTCCTGACTATATTTGAGGCAAAAACAATCACACTGTGGGCTACCATATAGCCTCAATTCAACTTTTTGTTGAATTTTGAGTAATAATCAACTGAAACTTGATTTCCTGTCTTAATATTCTGCTTTGGTCTGTAGAGACTGGTGGATGTGACGTACAGGCCTTCCTTTGTTTCCTCGAGATCCTCTATCTCCTGGAGAGCCGGGAGGTCCCTGTTGTGATAAACAAAACGAAACAAATAAAAATCTGAGAGCGATGGTATTGAAATCACACAGATTAGTGAAAGGGGTGCTTAAAATGTCACAGTGACTCAGAGGACTATCCCATTATTGTGCAGGAGTCCTTTTAAGGTGAAGTTATGCAGGAGGTAACTGTCCTCTTATGCCATCTAGTGTCAGTTCAGGTGGCTAAACATTCACAAACCAGAAATTGTTTTTAGAAGATGTTATGGGTAAAACAAACAACCAAGATGCTCACCATGGGTCCAGGGCGGCCTCTGATACCGGTCACCTGCAGGGATATCATCAAACACAGAGTTATAAGCTGTATTTAGACAGTTGATTAAAAATGATAGGCCTGTTTAAAAGGTTCATATAAAACAAACACTTACAAGTGGGACATCCCCTGGTTCTCCCTTCTGACCCTGAGTAAACAGACAGATGACAAAACCGTTCAAACTCATACTCCACGATGGTGATAACAGCAGCAAACAAATGTTTAAGTAGTAAAAATTAACATTAAAATATGTTGCCTACCTTGTAGATCCTGCCCCCACCTATATTGGGGGATAAAGCATAAAAGATTACATTATTTGCTCATTCTATCATAACTGAACTGTGAATGTGTCAGGAGGCAGTTATAAAAAAGATTCATCTGTCATCATTATGCAGGTCAGTCGAGGTAAACAAAAGGCACAACACTCAATTAACACAATCACCCTGATGTCACCCATTCTTAGCACGAGTCTATTGATGTGCAACAGCTTGAAAATGGCAGTAATTAGTTCACTGTGTGACAGATAAATAGATCACTTCGCTGGCAACACGGAGACCTGCCAAAACTAAACATAGTTCATAGTGATGAGGTCATTCATCTTATTGATTCCAAATTGTTTGTCCTTAATTGGAGCTCTACAGCTCACTGTAAAAAAAAATGGTTATGTGAAGTCTTGATGATTGTGCCCCTGTCTCGAATGGCCACTGTCCAGTCCTACTGTACGTTAGCAACCATAACTAGGCACATGAGGCCTTTCCAGCTATCAGAACAAGGGAAAATGTCAAAACACTGTATATCATTATGAAACCTGCACTTCTGACAGCTGATGTCCTCAAAGTTTAGAGGGGCTGTTGTTTATTTTGCTTTTCTGAAGCCAGCACAGTTCTTAGCAAACAAAGACAGCTGGAATATTTATTAGTCGGTGGGTTACTTTTGTTTTAATTTGAAGTTAACATAGGTTAATAGTAGTTTTGCCAGCACTGAGCTTAAACAAATGTTAGATAGGGCTTATGGAGGCTATAGGGACTCATAACCAGCTAACCGTTAGCTTAAAATAAAACCAAATATTGACTTACCCTGCTGTATGAGAACATAGCTGTTGCTGTATACTGTGTGTTTGCCTGCTCATGACTTGTCATAATATAGTTAACATTAGTGTGCCTATAAGTTACTTTTGTTGTAATCTTAAGTTAACCTGGGTGGAAAGGCGGGATATTTACTTTTGCTAGCAATGAGCTAAAACATAGTTAGATAGGGCTAATGGAAGCTATGGGGAGCTATAATTAGCTAACAGTTAGCTTAAAATAAAACCAAATACTGACTTACCCTGCTGTATAAGAACACTGCTGTTCCTGTTTGCCTGCACATAAGTTGTCGAGGTGTAACTAGTTAACATTAGTGATCCTGCTGCTTTTGTTGTGACCGGTGAACTTTTCCTTCTTATAACGCCATTTTTATTCACATTAGACTTCTCCACTCGGACAAAATTAGCCCGTATTGAAAGCAGCTCTCATGTGCATGTTGTAGCCCCTGTCTGTCCGCTTCTCTCTGCTTTTCAGAGCTGAAACTCCACAAATTAACTCTTATTTCCTTCACAATATATCTCTCCTTGTTTTTTCCCTGAGAACGCCATCTTGACATGTCGAAGCTTGACACGCATAGCAACAGTAACCACGGGGAAGTGGGGGCGGGGCATAGCAACAGTAACCACGGGGAAGTGGGGGCGGGGCTTAGCGAAGGGGGGCACGCTTCCCCAACACCTCACCCGGACGAACGTTCACATGAAGCGGCCGTCAGCTCACCGAAAGTGCCGCCGCCGCCGCCACCGCCGCCGCCGCCGCCGGTGCTGGGTGAATCGGTCTGACAGACGGGGCAGCACTCTCCATCGGGGATGACCATCTTATCGCAGTTAGTCAGCTCATCGCACTGGATCTCGTCGCAGAGGACCTGGCCGTTGTCACAAACACAGATCCGGCATGGCTCCGGCTTCCAGATGTCCCTGTTGGTGTACGTCTGTCCGTCCGCCGTGCAGCCCGCGTCATCTCCTGGGGACACAAAACATGGGAGGGGGACACTCTTTAATTGATCTAATAGAGGGCCAATTCAATTAAGAGAAATACAAACTTTTTTTAAAAATCTAATGAACACCTGAGAAACACACCTGTTCTTTATTATGAATGTATGAAACTACCTTCTGGGGTCCATACTCAGCTTGTCAAACAATTTCACTAATGCAAATGTAAGATAAGTGTAGAAATCACATTTTCTTCAAATGTAAAGAATACAAAATGCAATCATCCATCCTCTCTTTCCTGTTTTCATTTTCTCTTAAGGCTCACACGGGAGCTGAGGCCTGTCCTAGTCTGCACTGCACAAGAATTAAAGGTCATGGGGTCAACATATTCACCCTAATGCTCTTCCAGAGGCAACAGGATGAACCACTAAGCCTCCACACTGCAGGAAATTCATTTATTCCCCCCTTAACGCAGCTGCCTAAAGGGGGGAATCGTCTCCGAGTTACTTTCCTGTTTGATAATACCGCAGGGCGTTATGATTGCCAAAGAAATCACGATACATTTTTAATGCTAAGACATCGGGTGTGAACGCTCAACAGCTGCTCTTCCCTCCAGGTAAGAGCCCTAATTAATTCAAACAATCTAAACTGAGGAAGGAGAAACACGCAGGACGCTACAACAACTTATACTTTCTCTATGCTGCTCAATGAAACGAGGTTTTACCACCATATTCTGCACACACGGTGAGAGGAAAGAGGTCTGGAAAAGGTTTGTTGTAGCGATGTCTCCAGCTGTTAGACATGACATCATTTCCTCCTGAGGCAGCGTCTCAAAAAACTTGACTCACGTTCAGAAAAGAGAAAACCTGCAGCCACCTGGGAAGCAACTGTTGACTTCTAGTGTGTTCTTACCCATTAACCTAATGCAGTAATCCTAACGCCACACACTAGAAAATATTTAGAAATGGCTAAATCCATCTTCTCCAACATATATGGAGATGAATGGAGAAGTAGGCTGGTGTGTGTCGTGCCTGGCTTTAACATGAATCCTGTATGTAGCCCACCTCTCTCAGGTCTGCAGAGCCTTCACCTGTTCCCGATACAAACAGCAGGTGGCAGCTCTGTACTTCAGACTGCAGGTAACTCAGGTTAAGTTGCAAAGAGGAGCTCTAACTGCTGTTGAAGCATCGTATACCAAGAGACGTAGGGTGGGAGAGCATTATCACAACCTGAACACTCTGGATTATCAAAAATAAAGTCAAAGAGCGGCAACAGTCAGGTAAGAGTGCAGGTCGACTTCTGCTGAGGCCTCCTGCAGCAGGACAACATGTTTTAACACAGCTCAGTCCCCTATTTACATTTGTATTAAGACGTGCCTGGAAGGCAGCGGCTGTGAATAATACTTGGCAGTTGTTTACATTTCATTAGAGAGCCGAATGAAAAGAGCAGAGTGCAAGAGGACGATTCAGAGCGTCAGCCCACTTATCACAATACTGACTACTAAATCAGTCAACTGTAACCAGAAGACCTGCAAACACATTTTAAGACGTTGAAGCAGTGATCAGAATCAGAAACAACTTTATTTGCAGTATTAACACATATTTAAGCATACTGAGCTCCACTTTACTACAATGATATCACCTACAGTGTGGCATGGTGTGGGTTAAAGCCTGATCAATAAAAGTGTGACAGCTGATATTCAATTTTTACATTAATACGTATCATCAACTGCATTTTCTGTCTTGAGTTACATGAAAAGAAACGATGAAAGGCAGAATATTTGAAAGATTATAATAAAAATGTTGCAATGCAACAAGCCTTAACGAAAGCAGCAGCAATAGATTTGGTAGCAGCAACAAAAAACAGACTGTCAGAGAGCAAAGCAGCCTCCACCACCACCCACTGAATGCTTCAATAACTTCTTTTAAATGAAGAAAAAACTTGACCAGTTGCTCTTTTTAACACAATATAGGAAAACATCGTCAGGTGCTCTTAGAAAACAAGAGAAAAAGGTGATTTCCAAAAACGACCCAGGCCCTCCAAGAAATAAAATATAAAGAAACGAGGACAGACAGGAAGGAGATATAAACACTGTTCATAGATCCAGTATTCAGTGGTGAAGTGAAGGGCCTCTACTGCATGCAGAAAAAATCTTGGTACAAGTTCAAAGCAAAGCTGACATAAAGATAAATGACAATCTGAGTGGTAGATTGCATTTCAACTTGCCTTAACAAGACGTAACTGGAACCTCTGGAATACCTCAGATTAAAGTAAACTCCGGTGCTGCACGGATGCAACCGTGTAATCAGACGCTCTTAAGGTCATTACATCTAATCTCACAAGTATGAGTAGCTGTGATTTGGGTAATACCTCAGACAATAGTATGGAAGACAAACAGGAACATAAAAATACAGAATCAAATCAGGATTTTTATGTATATGGTGTGTGTTTTTATTATTTTGCCTTTTCCTTCCAGTTTTGTTTATTGATTTGTCTTTTCTTTTCAAATACACAGATATTGTAAGTATGCTACATATTTAAGCTAGTGTGAAATCTGTCATGCACGTTGACGGTGCTCATAATGATGAAAATAAACAATTTCTGTTTAAAGTATTTTTTACACATTGTTGGACAAAGTGTGAATATATTACATTTTAAAGAATTATGGCTCCTTACTTGGCTCACATTAACTGTACATATTAACACACAGAGAAGCTGTAAATAACTCTTTGACAAACAACAGCAGTCACACTTGAACTTTTTAATCTCCCGACCAGCTGTGTTGGCTGACGACTGCAGCTTTTATCTGTGTATGTTTTGGGAGATCAACACTGAAACAAGAAAACACATCCCACCAGGTACACTTTTTCTCAGCCCGGCCGTGTTCTGTCAGCTGCAAAGTATGTGAAAATATAAAACATGCAGCATATTTCAGAAAAATGACTTCCCGCCTTTAACAGCCAGGAACTTCTCGCTGTCTAATTTCATGGTCTTTCAAAAATAAAAGCCAGCTTTCCGTGGAACGAGTGTATTTTTCTTCATTTGCAGAGATTTGTTTGGAATCACTGAAGCTGTGAATCTTATTTCTGGAGAGCAAAGTCATTTTTTTTTACTCCACTGATCTATTTTCACAAGAACAATGTGAGGTGTTCCCTCAGAAATGCTTGACTGGATTTGAATTGCCCCAACATGCTATCTCTTGTTTAGATCTCATTCAGGTTATCTTCACGGTTACAGTCTTTTCACTGCTGAAGCATAAAAAAAAACGTCACACCGGGGGATGTCTGGCAGAGCCGCATAGCTGGAGAGCGATTTTTCCTGTTGGGTTTTGAGAGATTTCAAACACTGCATGTCGGGAGGGTTTGAAATTCACTGGGAGAGAAGTGTGGTTTTAAAAAAAAGCCCACCACAAGCCTTGAGGAGGAGGAGGAGGAGGAGGAGGAGGAGGGGGACGTTCACTTTTTCCCCTCCTCTCAGCTAATTCATTGCAGCTTCCACACTTTTCCACAGACGCCATAAATGCACGGTTTAAATCGTGACAACGGTGCAAAGGCATGCTCCCCTTCAGACGGGTGACTGCTTGATCTGGTTTTTCCACTAGTCAGCTAAGGGGGGCAGACGGTTTCCTCTCCTGGTTTTTTAAAACATGGAGTCTGGAGGTCTCCGACATGACTCACGTGTCTGCTCTGTGCCTATCGTTCAGTAACAGCTCCACCAGACACCAGCCAGATAACAAAAGAAGTCGTGGAACGCATCCCAAACCACGAGAGTTGGGAAAACTACTTTATGCCTCGCCACAAAACGTGATGAAGCTGGCAAATGAGAGCAGGAAAAAAAAAAAACAGTAGATGGTTTATGGATTTTCCCTGGCTAAGATGGAAATACTCATAACACGCTGTCTATGGGGAGAATCTACTGCAGCCACAAGTGGAGGGGTTAGAAAAAAATGACCTGATGGAAACAATGAGTCACATTAAACTGGAATTCTCATTTCCTTTTAGAAGAAAAAAGAGATGACTGTGTCCAAGAGCAGACCTCGAACTGATGTCTAATCTTCAGAAAGATAATGCCAGGGTTGGATTGCAATTACACGGAACTATTATCAGACCAGATTACATTTGAGAATCTGTGTAATCAAATTACAGTTGCAGCGTTGAGCATTACTTGATCACGTTTCTGATTGCGCCTGAAGATGAATGTTCCTGCAAACCACAGATACTTGCAAATTTGTTCGTCATATTTATTTCTACATTTCCACTCACGTGTCATATGACATTCGTATAAGAGCTGACTTTCATTTTGTGGTTTGGAGGGGAAGATGATGGCATTATCAGCTGAGCGTGAACCCTGCCAAGCCAGAGACTGCTGTTCAAGACTGTGTTTCAACATTTGTAAGTGTGAAACCACTGGATATCTTTAACGAGACGCCAGGATATTTTTCCAGCCATGATTGCGGTGGCAAAACTGATAATTTATGACAACACATCAAGATGTTTACTGTCATATTTTGGTGCAACAAAACCTGATATCTTTGACGATACGTCAGCCATGATTGTGGCAACAAAAGTGGTTGATGTTAACAAGATGTCGGGACATTTCCATCTGTGTTTAAGGTGCCAAAAACGGATATTTTTGACTAGACATCAGGACATTTACTGTTATGTTTGTGATAATAAAACTGGATATGTATATATATATATATAAAGTCGGGACATTCCCGACCGTGTTTGTGGCAACAAAACAGACATTTATGATGAGGTGTCAGGACATCACCACCTGTGTTTGTGGTGACAAAACCAGAATTTTACGGCAAGACATCAAGACATTTCCAGCCGTGTTTGTGGCTACTAAACTGGGAGTTTGTAACGAGACATCGGGACATTTTCCGCCATATTTTTGGCAACAAAACCATGTGTTTTTGACAAGACGGTGGGACATCTACAGCCATGTTGGTGGCTACTAAACCAGATGTTTTTGTCTCGACATCGGGACATTTCCATCCCATCTCTGTTGTAAAAAAACAGAATGTTTCCAAAGAGAAATCAAGACCTTTCGTTCTGTGACTGTGGCAACAAAATCCAGTGTTTTTAACAAGCTATTAAGACATTTCCATTCATGTCTGCGGCGACAAAGTCTGACATTTATGAGGAGTCGTCGGGACATTTACTGTCATGTTTGTGCCCATTAAACTGGAACATTTCTGACAAGACATTGGGATATTTCCAGCGGCGTTTGTGAAGCCAAGCATTGTGTTTTCCTAACCCTGACCAAGTGTTTTTTGTGCCTAAATCTAACCAGACTGCAAGCATAGTACTGTTAAAACAGAAAATTTAAATGTGAACCAGAAGAAATATTAAGTTTCAACACATCTGTGGTTTGTAGAAACTTTCATTGCCAACATTTGTTCTGGCGAGAAAAATATTTGCAGAGCTGACAGAATTTTTGTGGCTGCGTCCATTTTTTTGTTTGATTTCGAGGTAATCCAACAGTATTCAGATTAGGATCCATTCTTTGTAATCCAGTGGGTTATGTCACTAATTCAGTAATTCAGTAACTGACAACATTTCAAAGCAGTCCGACCCAACCCTGGATAGTGACCACTGGATGACAAGTTTACGAAACCATCTCTGACGTTCTGTTTCCATTCCTGTTCTGAACAAGTTCTTCGTAGCACACTGAGTAACTGACACGGTTAATACCGTGAGGAGTCCGGCCTGATTCCTCGTCCAGATGCAGATGAGTTACAGCTGCTGAAGGGTGGCTCAGCAGCAGCTGCGCTTTCCTGCTGCTCTGAAACCCTCAGTGTCGTGGCCAAACATAAATCTTCCCTCTGAAAAGGACCTTTAGCTCAACCTGTGACTGGTCCACTGAAGATGTCCTTGAAAAGCTGCCATTCCATGAACATCAGAGGAGGCTTTTGCACAAAAAACAAAAAAAGCACGAGTTGCAGCGGGTCAAAAATGTGTCAACACAGTGTTTTGCTTCGGCCTGCAATTACCTTTCAAATCTTTACGCTCTTTTAATTACTGGCACAAAGGTTTAATACATCATCCTGTCTGTTTAATATCCCGAAGCTTCGAGGATTCACTGTATTGTGTTGACAGGGCTTGAAATCTGTAATAACGCTCTAGTTCGAACATGCTCCTCACCATGGCTTCGACAAACAAAGCTCAGTATCTCGAGGGGAGGGGGGAGGAAGCTCGGGCCAGGAAAGTTGAAATGAATAAGTAGCTTGCTGATTACATGTCTAGGCCTTTCCATCAACAGGCCCCCGTCTCCGATGGGTCTTCCTTTAAAGAGGCAACCACAGTTACGAGTTGTTCCCGTCCCAGGTTCAGCCCTGGGAGGATTGTGGTCCTCCTGAATTACACCTCCCTCCTCCACCTCCTCGTGTCTTTATCTATCTGGCGGACTGACTCCTTGCTTTCTGTTACCTCAGATTTGATTCATTCCCCATCTTATAACTGTGTTTCAGAGTGTTTATTGAAGCCTGGAGCTGATTTTTTTTTCCAGATCCTGCAAAATAACCTTTTCTGACTGAAATCAAATTGGCTGTGAGAGGCAAAAACAACATCTAAAAGACGCTGTCAAGCACACTTCATCGGCTTTCTCGTGAAATATGTGACGGCAGCGGTAACTCAAAGAGAGATCCTTAGTGCTTACACTTGTACCAATCAGACAGGTTCTGTGTCTTCACACCATATGGAAAATGCAATCCACAGCATGTGCGTGTGCTCATTACGATCTAAATATGTCGTGCGACAGATGGCGTGCTCTAAATGAATAATTTGCTGTGATTAGAGAATCAGAAAACACAAGCTGTTGGAATGAAAATGCAAGCTGCTAAACTGTGAACGCTCCTCACTACAAACATCCAAAGCCAGGACTGTCTTTGGCTCTCGACAAAAGTCAGGGTCAAAGTTCAACACCGGGGCAATCGTATCCAGTGTACTCACAATAAACTTCATGTGAAAACTGTGTACTGTGGAGAAGATAAAGGTCCACACACAGATCTGGTCTCTCTTTGTTTTATACTAAACATTTTGTGTTTGATAAGGATCGAGTTACTCTGTGGACACATACAGTCTTTATTTTTGTTTTGTTTTCTCTGCTTTTCTGCCTCAAATGTTGCAAACATGTAACTGCAGACGGCAGCGTTGTTGAGTCAATATGTACTAAGCAGTACTTTATTACAACAATCATGGAATGTAAACACGTAATGTTTAAAGGCCCCATGTTGTAGGAAGTGGGATTTCCATGCAATGTAAGTACTGTGAAACTATCAAAAGCCTCAATCCACACAGAAAGTTGCACAGCTGTGTTCAGAAACTGTGCCCTCAAAGGAGCCATCAGGACTTCTGTGACATTGTGATGTCACAACTGTACAGACAACACCCTCAGCCACGCCCCTAGCAGAGCCATGGTATCAAAAACACCAGAAGAACTGATGCAAAACATGGTGGATGGTGCCTGCACAGGCCTCTAAGAGCTGACCAACCAGAGCAGGGGGGGGGGGCCTTAAAGAGACAGGCACTAAAAGGGAGAATTGAGACAGAGGGTGAATCGAGGTGCTGCAGCAAAGGTCAGTATGAGAAAATAATGTTTTTTGAACATTAAAGCATGTAGATATTCTGTAGTAGACACCAAAATAAAAGCATGAACTTGAAATGGTAGTTTAAACTGCATGACCCCTCTTTAGGTCTACATTGAAGTACGCTAAATAGTCTGATGACTTTCAGCTAGTTACTGTACGTCTCACTGTAAAGTGACCTGTACTCCCACACTAACACAAGACTTTTAAGCAATAAATAAATAAATGAATAAATAAAAAGATGATTGTTGATTAATACAACAATACAATACAATAGTCTGGCCTGTTCAAACCAACATAGTATACAACTGTGGGAAGCAGATAAGGTTTTTGAGTACTTTGTTCTCTGAGTACAGGATAAAGCACCAAAATGTTAAACTTTACCAGGTGGAGCTGTTTGATTTGAAATCAACTCTTACACAAAGTTCTGGTAAAGTGTCAAACATGTGGTTTTCATATCCTCTGAAGCTAGCTCCAATACACATTGATCAAGCTAAACAGCACACGCTGACACACATTTTGCTAAATCTGAACAATGCGCTGCATCGCCTGTCTGACCTTTACTTTTAAAGTATCTAACAGACAGTTAGAAGTAGTGAAAAGTAGTGTATGTATTTGCACATCATGCACATTAGACTATTGTTTCAGTCATTATAGACAAGCTGATCACCAGGCCCACAGAATCAAACACATAAAACACTGTGACATTTCCTCACGCAGGAGAATTCGAGTCATTATCTAATCGCCGCAAGTTCCAAGAAACGTTTTCCATATATATATTATTAATATAAGCAATTCTGCATTTGGCTGCTCCATTTAAAAGCATTTATGCAGCCGAGGAAAAAGAGGGTGACGTCAAACATTCCAGTTTATACCGGCACAGAGCGTTAACATATACAAGAGGTCAGAGCGCCCTGGTGTTTCACATCAACTGAGCACATAGCCAGATGTGGAAGAATAAACTGCGGATTCTGTACACTGAGGAGCGCCGAGGAACGCGTCTCCAGCACAATACGCTCTCACTACGGGACCGAAACACAGTGAAATACAATGAAGTGCAGTGTGTCAGGCCTTTTATATTAAAGGACAACTGGAAGTGAAATATAACATCTGGTTCTGTGGATGTATCTAGAAGTTAAATGGTACAAGCATCATTATTGTTGCTAACACATCATCTGCAATCTTAGCTTTGTTCTCAGCTTTGGAAAAAAATGATTATCAACATTTTTAGTCTATTAATTTATTTATAAAATCTATAATTTGATGAATCTGTACTGTAACACGTTATACACTGAACATAAGCACTTTGGTACCACAGAAGTTTTAGTTTTAGTTTTTTTTTAGAAGCATGTAAGTGTAAGAAACTGTGTTTTGGTCTGTGAGCGTCGGTGCAGGTTTGTGTACATTGAGGTTATAATGCTTACAGTATGTGATGCCAAAAACCCAGAATGTAGTCATAAATTCATGTTGTCGGTCAGTGTGGTGCAAGACGTTAAATGGTCAGTTTCACCAAATCACAAAGAACTTTTTCTCTCACGCCCTGCTAGTGTAAATCATTTCAAACCAGCTCCTTAGGTCCTTAAAATCTGTCACCAGTCCATCAAAATGGTGGTGATTAAAAAAAAAGTTACTCGAGTTACTCTTGATGATCCACAGACTTCGCTGCACTGTGGACTGTTTCCATTTGAGCTAATTAAAAAAAGGCTCTCTGTGAATACTGTGACAGCGTGTTCTGCAGATTATCCTCAGTAATGAGGACAACGTTTTTGGAAAGAATTTTGTCTGGAGAATCGCTGAGATGTCATTTTCTGTTTTTTTACGCTTCGAGCGCAAACAAAAATTCCATTTGCCATCTTTTTATCAGGCGCAGGGCAGAAATCTTGGAGATTGATGAGCACAAAAAACCTCAGCACGAATTCAGAAATGATGGATTGATTAGCGAAGTAAATGAGAAAAATGTTTTAAGCACACTGTCTGCAGCTCACGTCTGAACGTCTAAACACATCTGTTGGCCTTTTCAAGTGCAGATGAGGTGTTGGTAGAATAAGTCTGTGCCGTTCTGTTTTATACACACACAGGATCATAATACCAGGTGGTTGCATCAACACGCCCGTTTCCCCTGTGCAGTCTTGCGGCTCTCTGCAAACTGAGTTCCTAAATCAATACAGCAGCAGCTCATGGGACAACACTTGTGCACGAAGTAGCAGCTCAACCAACAGAAATCCCAACATGGACTGAGTACACAGTGAGTACAGCGTATGGTCACAACTTAAAGGAACACACTTCTAATAATGAACACATGAGGATGTAACACACATGTTCAACCGTTATCACTCCTCAAGCAGGGGGAAGATCTTGAGCTGTTTTACGAGGTGTCCTATATCAGTGTTGAGGAGTGACCCTAAAGGCAGTTGAGACTTATTGCCTCCACATTTTGTCCGACCTCGCCACTACAGCAGTTTCAACATGCTGCATCCTCTCCTCCAAACCCAAATGGCTGCCGCAGGGCTCCTTTTTTTAAATCCCACTTTTTTCTCTCTTGCATTAGCCTGTGTTTTCTCATATCCCCGTCAAGCTCTCCAATCTCCCTTTTTTCTTCCTCCTTATCCCTATCAAAGCACGCTGGCCTCGCTTGGACTTCTCCTCCACGCTCCCTCATTTTCCCCCTGTTTCTTCTGCTTTTTTCTTTTCCTACTGTACACATCTCTGCTCTTTTTGTCTCTGTTTGGTTATTCTTAAGGCTCCGAGGAACGATGCCACGGTGTCACGTGTGCAGCCCCCGAGGCGAAGGATGTTTTTGATAAATATTTACATTTTCAACTGGACTGCAGAGTGCGAGGCCACAAGCATGACATTATTTATAATGACATTAGATTGTGAGTTTTAGCTGAGGCTCTCGTCCAGAGTTTCTTGTTTTCCTTAAACAAAATAAGTTATAATTGCAACGCTGACTACACAAAGAGCAATAATGGAGCCAACTCCCCTGAAAAAAAACAAAAAAAACCAAATCATCTGTTAAAGTATGCACACACCTCCTAATGTGACATTATTACATTTTATTTTTTTATTTAGGAGCGTATTTGTACATCTTTATTAATGTTTCCCTTTAAACGTTTAAAGAATAAGTTCACCCAAAAATGAAAATTCGCTCATTATCTATTTACCCCCATGTCGATGGAAAATCAGGTAACGTTTCGTAGTCCACAAAACATTTCTGGAGCCTCACAGCAAAACAGCGTTGCAGCATTCTCCTGAACAACCAAAGTAGATGGGGACTTGTTTTAAAATGTTAAAAAAACAACTGAAAATAAAACGTAAAATGGCTCCATACATCTCAACCAGCAAAATCCAACTCTCCAGAAGCCCCAAGACCCCAAATTGATGTGACATGACGTTATTTAAGTACTTTTTAAAGCTGAAATATTCACTGTAGCTAAGCTAAAAGCGTTAGCCACTCTTTGAGGCTGTTAATAAGGTCTTTTCAACTCAATTTGGGCTCTTAGGTTTTCCGGACATTCCCCATCTACTTTAGTTGTTTTGAAGAATGCTGCAAGGCCGTTTTGCTGTGAAGCTCCAGAAATGTTTTGTGGACCTCAAAACTTCACCTGACTTTACATCGGCAATAGGGGTGGGCACAAATAATGAAGGTTTTTTAAATGCAGAAAACTGGATCACGATCTATCCAAAAAACACTGCTGGAAGACCCTCGTTTGAACGTTACGTGACACGGTCGTATTTACAGAGATGCAATTTTTTACAAATGGGTTACAGTCCTGAAAACTCAAACACAAAGCCAATGTTATGGAGAGGCTTTTGGAAGCTGAGAGCGAATCTGTAAAGAAAACAGCGTCTGAGCAGACGGTTTAGGCCAAAAACTCCTCAAAACATTGTGAGAGACGCTTGATTTGGCGTCACTCCAGTATCATCTCTGAAATGGAAACCATGACTTAATTCCAGGTGAACTAAATCAACCGTTTTTGTTTTAGGCAATTCCCGGAGACATCTATTATTACATTGGAACCGTTAAAGACTGTAGAGCTTAACTAAAAACATAGAAGGATAACAGTTTGGGCAGTTTCCAGTGATTTCCTCTTTACAGGTACAAACCAGCTGCGACTGTTAGACTCATCCTGATTTAAAGATAAACAGTGCAGTGGCTCTGCTGGCTGGTGTCCAGTGTTAGCTGTGGTTAACAGTGGAGGAGCCTGAGAGGGGGGTCGACACCGCGAGGGGCCCCTCACTGTGGTGACATCACTCACACTGCAGCCTCGGGGGAAATACAGAATTTATCACTTTCTCTTTATTACCAAATGGAGGCCCTTGAAGTTTAAAGCAGCCTGGATTTTTGTGAAAGCTGGAGACGGACAGAGGCGGAGAGAGGCGGTGAGGTCAGAGGGTCACGGTTATGATGCGTTTTATCTTAACGAGGTCACTGAGGCCTAAAGAGGCGGCCATGTGTATCTCTCCTGAAAAAGTTGCACCTGAAGAAGAAACAGTGTCTCTGTTAAATAGCTTTGTTCACCAGTTAGCAACTTTGCACACAAGAAAGAAGCAGAAGAAGAAAGAAGAGAGCACATTTGTGTACTTAAATGTTGAGTGTATAGGATTAACTGACATGTAGCGGTGAGGTTGCAGATTACAACCAACTAAATAGTCCTCATTTTGTTCTAGGCTACTGTAGAAACATAGCTGACAACGATCCTCAGGTGATTATACACTAACATATATATATCTATATATAATTATGAATATTTATTCCATTTCTGCCAATAGATCCCCCTAAATCTTACACACTGGACCTTTAAAATGATTGTTACAATGTTTCACAAAGTAGCATTTGTTTATTAATGTATTTATCTTATAGTTTTGACCATCTTTGCAGTCATGCTGATGGAACGATGCTGTTACTGATAACAAATTCCCACCAGCAGCTGTGTGCTCACTGAAGTGAGTTAGTGGACTAAAGCTGTGTCATGTGGTGTTACAGTACAACAATGACTGCGGTGAATGAATTGTATTATAACCAAAGACAATGACGTCAAAAAAACTACAAATATAACAAAATAAATATAACTCTGGAGCTTCACAGCAAAACAGTGTTGCAACATTCTCCTAAACAACTGAAGTGGATCCCAAACTGATTTGATAAGAAGTTATTTTGACCCTTTATTGAGCCAAAATTTCCTCTGTAGCTGCTACGCTGAAAGCGTTAGCGTGCACCCCGTCTGAAGTGAGTGCACAAGCTCGACTGCGTTGAGGGTGTAAATTAGATCCTTTCAAATCAATTTGGGATCTCGTGGCTTCCAGAGACTTGGATGACACCAGACCAGCTGTGTGGAGTCATTTTATGTTTTTTTATCTATTTTTTTATGCACATTTTAAAACGAGTCCCCAAGTTTAGGTGATGGCTGCAGCATTTTTCTCAGTGCATGAAACACATCTGGTGGAGCTGCTGTTTAGGAGCAAGTTATATATTCTGCAATACAGTTTCAATTCATCACTTTAATGCTTCTTGTGAGTTGAATTTTGAATTTTGGTTTAGATCCAGATGTGCTGGGATGCAGCTGCATGTGATGTAGGCGTGCTTGCACAAAGTCTTCCTCAGAGCAAGTATGAATTATATACTTTTTGTGTTTAAACAGCCTTATAGATAGTCTGACATGTTTGTTTGGGACTTTTGAGATGACATATCAAGTGATAAAGTTCCATATTGCTTAATTAAATCCAAGTTTAAATGTTGTTTTACAGAAGTAAATGTTCTCTCACACAGAGCGATCTGTTCTTTGTTTCTAATGAGAGACGTATGAGGGCAATATTCCCACCCATGCCCTTGTGACATTATGGCAAAACACCAAACTGCATCAACCAATGAAACTCTTATTTTATTAGCATCCTGAGAGCGCTCTTGCGATTTCATCAGTGCCAAGCGGAGGATTGTTTCTTGGCAGATGCGCCGCAGTTTGTTTGCTCAAACTCCTCCCTTCCATCAGCAACAGTTGCATACTTTACCCAACATGTCATCAACAGCTGTGCGAGCCCTAGAAACGTCTTCCCAAACCTTCCTCTCCAACCAGAGAAAAGGGCTGAAGCTGTGTTCAATTCTCAAGAGCTAACGATCGCCAACTGACCTAATTTCGATAGTAACAGTGTGTCTCAACAGCTATTCACAATGCGTATTTACTTTAAATCTGTCTATAACATTTCCTAAAATAAGTTCACAATGTTTTGATCTCACGATTGTCTCATTAATCACGGCAGCCAGAGACAAAACACGTGCCTCTCCAGAGGAAATTCCACTTTGATATGACTTCCTGTGTTGGAGTTGGACCAGTTTGTTGCGATGTATGGTGTATTCATGAGTATTTGCCTTATCGACACGTACTAAACAATCCTCTGGTCTTCCCTCTGTCACAATCTCTTATCCTCTTTCCCTTCCTCGACTCCTCTCCTTCCTCTGCTCTTCCTCAGCGCCCTTCAATCCTCCCTCTCTCTTAAAAGATATGAAATTATGCTGAAAAAGAAGTTTCCTCCTCTCTGGTTTGTTGCCATTTCTAAAGCTTATCATCGCCTAAATACCAGGCCACATCAGCGAAAAGGCTCAGAAGTTAAAGGAAGCATGAGATTAAAAAAGAAGATCAAGACTCTGAAGCCTGTACTTGGAGCTCAGGTAAATAAAGATTGATGTGATGCACAACACATAGTTGTAGCTGAATTGTGCAGAACTGGCTGAAATAGTGAAGCCTGAGCCAAAATGCAGCAATTACAAGGTTATTCTGCAGGATACTGTGTCTTTAAAGAAAAAGCATGTGGCTTTGCTTTAATTCTGAAGTATATTAACAGAAACACAAAGCACTAGTATCTGATGTCATCCATATGGATAGTGTTTTAAAGCCGGCCAACTGTAAATCACCGTGCCGGAGTTTGGATTTTCTTGTTTCTGACTTTTCCACAAACTCTTGTCTCTGCAGCAGCAGCCTCTTCACCCATTTTGCTGAACTCATGGAGGTTAAATGGTAGCCATGAGTCACTGACTGCGAGCAGACATTTCCACATCTCACTGGTCTGGCTCCGTGTGAGAAGTGTTTGTTCGGGAACACTGACTGGTCATCGCGGCCAGCGGGCAAAGGGCAGCACAGACTTCACATTGTGTGAAGAGAATGAACCCTTCTCTCGACTGAACAACTTACTGGACATGATTTGGAGTCAGTGGCTATTTTGATGCAACAGACCATGACCCGATGGGGAAAAAAAACCTCCTCAGTCGTACCGTTGCGCTCCACAGGTCTGATGATGTTCCCAGTTAATAGTCGATGACATCTCCAGAATCAAACTCTCTGCTGAGATCTGGCAGTGTTGCACAGAAAAGACTCCAAACCTAATATTTTTCACTCCCCAACGTGAGGCTCTGCTGCAGATCCACTGTACATCCATTACAATGATTAATTTCGCAGGGATCCTCTCTGTTTTCACACTGTACTCCATTGATCTGGTATATGGAAATATGGAGCACAGAAAGCGTCCAACAAGTCTCGACAGCGAACAGGAATTCCACACAATATGTGGGTCCAACTCAGTCAAGACATCCATCACACACAACTAACGTGGCTGAAGCTGCACAGTTCAAAGCTTTCACACTTCATTCATAACGCTGACATTTGAATCCCAAGCTTTTATTGGCACGTCTTCATTCTCTTTCAAGCCGGTGTGTCTGCACAGTTGCAGATAAAGATGAGGCTACACTAAAAATATCGAGCTATTTGAAGAATTAGATTTCAGAGACGGCTGCAAGGGGATTGTTCTGGACTCATCCAAACATGTCCAATAACTCCAGAGCATCATAAAGTCCAAACGTAGAAATATATTGAAAAAAGGGAGATGTAATTGTTTCCACAGCAAGTTTTCATTTGACAAAATCTCCTGCTTCAATCCTTTAGCCTTTAAAAAACAACAATTGTACTTTATGATTACAGTAAATTACTTAAGTTGTAACAAAAAGAGGGATCATATTCTTTCTATATGAGCAATGGCTGGACCGTGTACTCCAGCAAGACATCCTCACTTTCATAGTAGCAACGGCCGTGACGTCGAAGAAAAGACCCATTTGATTCAGTCATATATGTTAAAGACACTAAAAAAGACTGACTCGTTTAAATGTGTGTAATTTCTCTCCATCAAAACAAATCAAAAGTCTTAAGTACCATCATTGCTGACGAAAATCTATCAACGTTTAATAACGCATTAAAGTTTTATTCACGTTATGTTTAGTCACAGTCACATTCAGACTCGTTCCCCAACTTACTTCCTTACTCTAAGACTCTAAGATTTCTCTGGGTTTGAACATTGTTGGAAACATTTAGGATAAAGTGCGCAAGTTAACAAAATATATAACAAATCCGAGACAACTGAATGCAGAAATGTTACATCATATTTCTTTGAGATGATTAATTCAAGTGAGGATTTTAAGATTTCTTTCTTTCTTTCAAAAACCTCAACAGAAGCTTTGAATAAAAAAAAAACAAAGAAACCCTACAACCCTACAAGAAAGAGTGAGGGAGATCCATTGTTTTGCTCGGTGCCTGTTTCTGAGTTAAACCTGGATAAAGCCTGTCTGAGCTTGCTGATAATGATGCAACACCTTTATCTTTAAACCACACACAGCACAGTGGCTCACCTCAAAACAAGAAACTCATCATCTGTAAACAGAACTGCAACGATTTATCAATCTACTGAGTCTCTCTCTGATTTCACCTTCTTAAATGTGAATATTTTCTGGTTTCTTTACTCGTCTATGAACGACTGAATATCTTTTTGTCGTGGATAAAACAAGACATTTGAGGATGTCATCTTAAACTCTGGGACACCCTGATCAACACTTTCCCCCATTTTACAGACCAAACTAATTGATTAATCACCCTGGCAATTACAATAATCGTTAGTTGCAGCTTTATTTCTAAGACAACCATCAATTTATGACTTTAACAGACTGCAGCGATGTCAATTCCACAGTTTCAGCTCCGCTGCGAGAAGACCACCTGGATTCAAAAGTGACCTCGAGGCGTTTCACCGCACTTATATGAGGCATTTCACCATCGAGTCAATCAGCTGTCCAACAAGTTGTTAAAAGCCTAAACTTAACTCCGGCCACATTGCTAACCCTTGTCACCCACCAACACCCATGTAGCTCCACTTGTTCACCCTCTGCAGCTGTAATATACACAACCTAGCTACAACTTAGAATTTAGGTTGGACCACAACCTGCAATTATGGCTGACAGTCGCCATTTTGTGGCGTTTCAAACAAGTAAGCGTAACGCCTCAGAATCTGTCGGACAATTTGGTCACGTTTTTATGATTTCATGAGATTTTCAAATACGGGTGATACTTGTGATTTATGCTGCTTTTACATATTAGGGAGTTTCTGAAGCTTAACTCTAACTCATTTCCTGTTATGGCAATCTTTTTTCTCGTCTTTGCTCAATTAGAAAATTCACTAAACTTTAATCTAATCTGTTTTCGCTGAGTCGTTACCTGGCCCCCGAGGCACTTCAGCAACAGAGAGCGAAAGGTTCCCAGATGGGAAATAACATCTGATGAAATTGGAAGATTTAAAGCTACTACAGCAGCCTTTGAAACAGTCACCAGGGGAGAGACGGAGAACATGTTCGGGTGGGGGGGAGAGCGCTATATTACACTAAAACCTACCAACCTACAGAGGATAAGCTCCAGAGGGCAAAAGTCCTCCTGATCTGCAAAAACTACAACCAGCTGTATCAACACTCAGTGTACAGGCAGACTGAGCTGTGCACCACCACCGGCTGGCTCTCTCAAAGACATTAACATGACGGCTGTGTTTGTTCCCCTGGCGTTAGAGGATGGAAGATATTAGTTTTTAATTCCTGAGAGGGGTGATGTCTGAATTGGATGCAAATAACCATCATCCATCATTAAACTAACACTAGTTTTATGAATAATTAAAGACATACTGCACCAATTTATTACTGAACTTCCATGAAGTTGGGGAACCCACAAAACCCAGGGGCGTCCTGTCGTTCCAGGACAATAAAAATACATCTGGGATGAACACATTTCTTCTCCAGGACGCCTCCAGGACAAAAGCAATTTTTTGTAGCCTATGTATGTATAACCATTGCTGAGCAAATGACAAACTGAACTCAGCGCTGACAATGGAGCGTCTCTTTTCAGGCTAGTCAGCAAATTAAAATTAAGAGAGGACGCAGTAAACTCCATCTATAGAGAACACGTGCTACATTGTGAACATTAGATCCGTGCTGAACTTGGCAAGAGCGCTAGTTAGCTGTTAGCAGCCGCTGGGAAAGCATTGAAGCAGAGTCCTGTGGTGTGTTTGGCTAACGGAGCTAACAGTCAACAATTTCAACTGGAACGCCCCCCGGACTTGGATTTCTGATTCGCAAAGTCAAACGCACCTCACCAAACCCCACCTTAAAATACTAGATGGCTGCTTTGCTTATTAAAAGCTGTAGAATGTATAGCTGTTAGCAAACAGAGCTAATAGCGCTAATGGATAAACACACAGCAGGACTGAGAGTTTCCATTTTTTCAGGATGGTTATCAAAGTCTGGAGGCCTGGTCTTTAGTATGGGTCAAAAGCTGCATCCTACATTTCCCACAATGCAACAAGATAGTATCTTATGGTGAGTTCCATTTACTTCTGAAGTCTGAAGTTGATGTTGGGAACGAATTCATACCCAAAACTATTCCAGTACAAGAAGTCGGGATACCAGTTCTAGCTAGGTTAGCCATTGTTAGCACTAGCCTAGCACTTGCTAACAATATCAATTGCAATGGATAGAAGGATTTAATCTAATGTAGTCTTAATTTAATTATACACAAATAAGACAGTGGTGCATTAAACAGTATATTTTACAGCATCTTTGACAAGCCAAGCAGCCATCTTGGATTTTGAGGTTGGGGTCGGTGAGGTCCATCTGACTTTAACGGGAGGCGTTCCAATTAAAATTGTCAACTGGGAGTGTACCATTACTTCAAACCCTCCCTGCCTCAGTTGTTTTCATACAGACTTTTCACTAGAAATTGGTTATTTTCTCAAACTTTGGAAAAAGCTCCCCACAGCACCACAGACACATTATCCATCTGTTTTCAGTCTTCTGCTGAGGTTTCTTACATTGTTTCCCAGTTAAAGATTTTGGGGGTATTACTGAAACTGAGAGATTTTTAAAGCCCCTTGAGGCAAATGTGTGATTTGTGATATTGGCCAATAAAAATAAAGTTGACTTGACTGCTGACGAGCAAACTGAACCATATGTGATAAAATGGCAGTGCCACTTTAACTTTTTTCCTGAACTGGTGAGTAAAACTGTGAACCATAAACCAGAAGGCAGTTGAATTTCTTTAATTACAACACATCACATGTGGGTTTAGAGTTCGTCCTGTTGAATGACGAGTACGAGCAGCGATTCTGTCACGTTCTTAATTAGAAAGAAATTACAGCGCTCGGTGGAAACCCAGCCCCGTTCTGTGTTTACGTTCTGTCCTGTCATCCTCCCACATGGACAAGCTGAGAGGATCACAGGGCACGCTGGTGACTAACTGCCAATCAAGGAGCTGGAGACCTGTCAGGGGGGAAGCCCCTAATTGCACGGCTCCAGAACAAACAGTTACTTTAACTTGAACCTGCGGAGGTGTTCGGTTTTTAGAGATATGGAAGAAATGACATCCTCCTCAAAGTGTTCAGCCAGGAAGAGTCACCCCTAAAACAATACTGACACTTTATGTCTTACATCAGCCGTTTAACGTCCTCCCCTTCCAACTATCTCTAAGGCTGTAAGACTTTTCTTTTTTTTAAAAAATATTTTCCAAATACAGCCAGAGCAACTATTTTAACATCTGGAAGTCATCCCCCCCCTCCACCACCCCAAGCCTCCATTTGCTGACTGCAATAATTTGGTTTATAAGCAGTTCCCATGGAGAAGTCCTCACAGGCACAAAGCTGCATTAAAAAATCTATCGTCTCCATCGTCTGTGCCACCAAGATACACCCACAGGATTCACATCCAGATGCTGCACATCAGGTGACTTATAAAACGTTGTCCTCCACGCAAAAAAGTGTAACTGAAGACAATGTACAATCTGGCGAGGCCGACCCCCTTAAACTCTGGAAAGAAAAGAGGCGTGTAATCAAGTCATAGCTCAAAAATGCAGCATGTGTTTCTAATCAAAGCCGTCTGTGGACCTGGTTGAATTCACATGTTTGGACGTTTCGGCTTTTGGTAGAAAGCAGCCCCCATTTGTTGCGATGTCAGTGATGTGGCAACAACAACTGGAACCAATTTGGGAGACAGAGTGACCTCATGTTAGATTTTGTTGATTTGGAATAAGATTTTTTTGCTTTCGGCTCGTGTGTTTTCTCTCACAGAGGGCAAAAACATTTTTGAGCTTGGCTGTGATGAGCGCCGAACAATCTGGTGATGATGAGACAAATCCACTAAATCCACTGGTTTCACACAGTCTGAGTGGTTTGTGTCTTTGATGTGAGGCGCTAAGTGGCATCTTTGAAGATGTTTTACAGCTATGTCAGCGTCTGGGAGGAGTGATGTTCAGACTCACACACACACACACAGGCAGAGTCATGACTCCATCTCAGGCTGAAGCTTTGGGCACAGTCTCCTGCTTTTTTGTTATTGGAGCCGGTGATCTATTGCTCTTTTTTTCCTCTTTCCATGTTCACATCCCCGAACCTTCCTCCAAATATTATCCGAACACCTCTCCCTCTTCCAACACAGGTTGTACTGTAGGTTTTGTATGAAGGTTTTCATCCTGATAATCTATGTCAGCGTCACAATTTCCAATTGTGGATTAAAAGTCTGCACCTTGATCTCATTTGCCAACTTATGGTCCCTTTGCAAGCGAACTTTCCGCACATGTGCAGCCGTATAACTTTCATCTGTACGGACCTAAAAGATGTCAACATTTGTTTTAAACATGTTTTCAGTCTTCAAAGCAGCTTTTGTGAATCTGGCTTCTTGGAAAAAGACTCCAATAACCTCCTCCGTGTCCTCAACAGACTTTTGTTGCCTTATTTTTGTTTTTCAGAGAAAGACTTTATAAAATTGTGCTGCTGAGAGATTGAGTCTGCTTGCAATTATGTCGTTTCATCAACAGTCAACCACACTCAATGTGAAGTTGCAATTTTCCATATAAAAGTCCCAATTAAATGGAGTAACACTGGTAATTGTAGCCACGGCAGTGTGTTATATCCAATGTTACTCAGTGTTTTATACACTCTATGCTTCAGTTTGACACAATATATGTCAGGGTCCTGCTCTCACAGCTAGTTAGCATCTTCCCTGTTTAACCTAAGCATACTAGTTAAAGGAGACTTATTCTGCTTTTTTGTTTTTTTCCTTTCCTTCAGTGTTTTATTTAAGTTCTTGTGCAGGTAAAAGATCTCTCAAAAAATTCAATGTCCGCACCAAACGGGAGCTCCTTTCTCCCACAGAAAACACTGCTCCTGAAATGCCTCGTCAGTAGTCCCGCCTTTAAATATGTGACTTTGTGACATCACACTACACCACAGAGTCAGACATCTGCAAAAAAGGTATGCCTACCAGCTAGTTTGGCACATGATAATTGATTAAGCACAGCTGCTCTGTTGTTGTTAGTTGGGTCAGGCGTGTGTGAGCTGACCAATCAGAGGAGACTGTGTATTTGGGGAAGGGGGTGGGGGCCTTAAAGAGACAGGAGCTAAAAAGAAAACTGATGTATTTTTTTGAGCATGTAAACATATTCTAGTCATGAGCATAAAATGTCTCCTTTAAACAAAGTTGCAATGTAAAATGCCACCACATCTGGATATTCAAAAACCTTTCCGTGCAGTGCTTCCTTCACGTGGTCATCTTGTGGAGCAGGCCTCAAAACCCCCCTCCCACACACGCATGAGTACATTGTCTCAAAGTGCTGCTGAACCACATTTTCCCTGACTCTACAGAAACCATGAACTTTCCACTGTTTTTTATTTGGTCGAAATGCAATCGCCCCTCGCCCACCGCGAGTCCATGGAAAGAAGCCTGTGAGATCACTGTGCTGATTCACATGAGCAAATATGGACAAAGATGGAGACACTGATTAAAACAGAGCCTCTGAGAGCTTTTAAACTACAAGCTTTACAGAAAAAAACTTTTTTTTCCTGGTCACGTCAGAACAGCAGAGAGCTACAGAGCTTAGTAAGGCTTCTTTTCCAGCCACGTATCCTTTCAAAATCTTGATCAGAGTTCATAAAAATGAGTGAAAATGAATTGAAGTTGTAGCTTCAGATGTTTCTTAGGCACAGTATGGGACGTGTTTCTGGGCCCTATGCTTCATCCACCACCGGGTGGCGCTCTATCTGGTGCACACTGTCACACAACTGTCTCTGCTTTATGTGAAACTGAACTTTTAAGAGCAAAGCCAACTCAGTTAATGACATAATGACAGAAAAACTCAAGAGGGAGCGACGGCTTAGAAAAAGAAATAAACAACACTGTCTGTGCTCCACTTTTTTTTTAAACTCCACACTTCATCAGGGGCCCATCAAACGAACTTTCCAGTGCTCAGTGTGGCCCCGTGACATCATGTGTAGAAACAACACGGTCCCTGTGACGACACAAGACATCAAACACTCCAGCTGAGAAAAAAAAAAAAAAAAAAGGAAAGCGCAGCTCAAGTAAAACAAGAACACTCAGGTGTTCCAGCTCTCGGTGTTTGCCAGCTGAAGACATCAGCAGGCCCGCAGTTCACCGAGTGACTCAGAGCCTCCAACAGCATCTCTGCTGCTTCTCATGTCTCCTCCACATCTGCTCTGCATTAACGTGCAGCCCTGTGTTGCCTCAGAGGCGCGCGAGCCCCGCTGCTGAAATTCTTCTAGCAGATGTACAAATGTTGCTCCGAAGGGGGAAGAAAACATTTTGTGGTAACACTTAATGAATGCTCCAAAAAGTGGCGGAGCCGTGCAGGGGTACTGCTCAAAACCACAAAGGTGCTCATTTCCCACCCCGCTGCACATTTTCAGTGCCTGAGGGTGACATCAGTCAGAATCACTGACAGATGTCCGCAGCGCTGTTTCCTGACATGCACGGCTTGTTTGCCAATTGCAGATAATCCACGCTAGTTACACTCATCCCTTTTAAATCTACTCAAAGCAACACAGAGTCTCTAATAACCACGGCCGGTTCGTCTCAGTCATCCCAAACACTGATCTAACTAACATGTTCCCTTGCTGTTACAACACTTTCAGCTGCCGTCCAGTAGAAAACAGCAATTTGTAACTAGAAATATAGCAAATGAAGATGACATGTACGAGTAGAAACATCCAGGAATAGGTCTTATCTAAATAACTTAATCAGGAGCAAACTTAATCTTAATCAGGATGCAAAAAAAGCAATTTGTGCATCTAAACCAGCTGCTTCTTCATGCCTGAACTAAGAAGAGTCCAAGCTAATGTTCAGTCAATTCAAAAGGGCAACTATCAGCCACCCTTCAACAGCAATTAGGTGTTCAAATAAACAGCGGAGGGGTTTCACTTACCGCTGGTCCCGTCTTGACATGACACAATCAAAACCTGAGCCACGGAGACCACCAGAAAAAGGAAAGTCCTTAAATGCACAAAGCTCATCATGTCTATAAGAAAGACATGAGCCTTTCCCTGTGCCAGAGCAAAAGAGAAAAAGGGAAGAAAAAAAAAGGAAAATGCTCAGGTTATCACTGCACCACCATGAATTCGGAGAGTTCCCCTCCTTGTAAGCAGCAAGCAGACCCAGCCCAGACTGCGTGAGTGCTTTTTTGTGTAGTTACAGCTTTAAATGAGAAGAATGCTGGCGAGCCTAATTTTCCTCCCCCTTTTGTCAGCCCTCTCCCATAACCATCCTCCTCACAGGCTTTTGTGGCTGTGGGAGAACTACACCCATGTTCACAAGTTCTCATACTTTCCAGTGATCCTCTCTCTGTCTGTCTCGTTCATCGGCTCTTAGAAACTAATCATCTTAACTTTTTAAGCTAGAAGATGTCAGGGAACAGATAAGAGAAGAGCTTGTTTTGAAGGTGTCACTGATTTTTTGCGTCTCTCCCTTCAGACGTGGGTTGCTAAGCAAGATCATAAAAAGTGCTGTTTTATTGCTGTCTCTGGGGCACCAAACAAGACACACAGTGAGCTGAGAATCCCTGTTTTACTGGGCAATTAAAAGTAAGAATAGAGTTTATAACTCCATTGTATTTCTGAGGAGAAATTGGAGTTGAGAAATTGGAGCACACGAGAAAACTGTTTGCTTATAAAATTAGGGGCTTCGGCGGCACCGTCGTAAGTCCAAAAATGTAGTAAGAGAAGCTGAAACTGTGTGAGACAGTGTCACTGTGGGTGGTCATGAGTGTAGGTGGTCATGATAGAGAATCCAGAGAGTAAATTTAGAGAGAAATCTGAGGTCGACACCTTTTGACTTATGGCGAGAACGTGGAATCTGCCTGCAGAGCTGATACCACTTTTACATCCGATCACAGAGCAGTTTGTCTGATGTGTCAGTCCTGATCATCAATACAGCAATCAACCTTAACATACTGTTTATACTGTAGCACAATCTAATATTTTTCTGACACAGAACATGTCACAGAGACATAAAGTGGTTTTGATTAAACTCCTAACTTGACTCGGCCGATGTTAAATGAGCCTACTGGGAATGATGAGCCATTCCTTCTCCCCCAGAAGACAAGAAGGAATCTGTTGTAGTTTAGTTCTCAAAGTCACTGAAGTGACTCTTAAAGAAGTCATTGATTCATATTTGGGAACGGTACAAGTAGAAGTAAGAGGAAAAAGAAAGACAAGCAGGATGATTCTCTGCGGAGCTGTTTTTCAATGTTTCACTCGGCTGTGGCGACGGAGGGACGATCGTACCACCAGTTATTACTTTTAAACAACTTAAAAAACTTAATGGAGAGATCAGGAAGCCCACAAAAGTAATCTGACTGTCTACAGGAACACATTACTGCCTCCGCCTCTTTACCCTCGTCCGTTTGTTGGTTTGTCAGCAGGATAACAAAAAATCTACCCAACAGATTTCCACGATACTTGGACGGAGAATCGGTCTCAGCCCAGAATAGATCCAATTAACTTTTGGTGCAGATCATTCAATGTTTTCTCACTTATACGCAAATATTGCGTGATTTTTTGTGTTTTTTGACATTTTTGTTGATGTTGATGCCCAAAAATCAGGCATATTAAGGAGCTATCAGTTTGATATCGAATTAAGCTTGATTGAACTAAAGGGGAGTGTCGGGCCTTGGCGGAGGTATGCTCTCTACTGAGTGCCAAATTGGACAAACTTGAAATGAAATAAGCAACACTAAATACACATTTTAATCCTTTTGAAAATTAATTTCCACTGAGATTTATTTGCACGCAACTCATAAAAGTAACACCCAGGTTTGTCACCCGATCTCTGCCACACAGCCAACCCAGAACAGTGTGACAGGAAACAGCTGTGTGCCATGTTCACAAGGCGCTAAAAGCTAAAAGCATCAGGTGATCGGTTTCCCATCAGACAGTGTGTGTGTGTGTGTGTAGAGAAAGAGAGGGGGGGTTCAAGAGACTAGAGCAGAGCTAATGAGAAAGACAGCTGTTTTCTTGTTGGCCCTGCCCACAAAGTCTCTTTGCTGCAGGACTCACAAGAAGCATCAGTTGTATTTTCTGTGGAAACAGTTGACAAAAAAAAAAAGAGGAAACTTCAGGGCACTGCAAACAACGCCAGTTTGCCGCCTGTTTGCCAAAGATGTTGTCATCAAAGAGAATGTTTCCAAAGGGATGGAAATCAGTTTGTTTGTCCCCTGCTGGTCTCCAGCTTTGCAACTGATTGGAGGAGAGTAAACAACATTACTCAGCGTTCAGATCCGTCGTACTGTACCTGGTAATTTGTGCATACTTGTTTGTGGGATACATTCAATGTTGATTCACGTCTATTTATGGGATTTGCTGACATTAAGAAACAGACTGGACTTGTTTTTTTCTGAAAAAAGTATCTCAATGTTAATTTTTTGGAGCTATTTGAGTACAGTAAGGATACTTAATGATTCTGCTTAGACTAACCACGACTGACTGGCCTCTGCAGCACAACCAAACAAGAGCCAGCAGTCATCCTTGCTGTACCTGATGGAAATATATCGAATATTTCACCCTGAACAACAACTGTCACTTCTGGTGGCCCTCGAAGAAAAGTCAGTTTACCACCAAAGTCAATATGATTCATCCTCTTGATTGTCTTAATGACAATCTGTGAGATTTCAGTCTGGACCAAAGTGACAGACCAACAGACCAATATCACTAAAAAGAGTTATTGTTACCAAATATTAGTGTCAATGATCTCTAACACTAATGTGGAATATGATTGTTAATTTAAACTCAACTGATTTATAATACAAAGGCTTTGCACAGTGTATTTGTACTTCTTGGTTGATCCCCATCAGATACAAGCAGCAGATCAATCTACAACCTGTGGTTTCCTCTTACATAAAGGCACAGTCGCAAACATTATCCTGTCAGCACGAACAGTAATTCAAAGAAAGAGAAGGATTATTTCCGTTCAGATTTCAGGGGGTTTGGAGATGATTATCCAGCTCTGCTTCCTGCCTTAATACGTCACAAAAAAAGTTCCACTCTTTGAGCGGACTGTAAAATAAAACTCTCTTTTGTTCGGACTGAATGAAATGGTGCAGGTCAGATATGTGACAGGGTATCAGGGCAAGGTTATAAGTATCAGTGTGGCCAGAGGGATGGAGGCTGAGGTACTTGGGTACTCTGTTTCTGCAGAACATGGACAGTCATAAGTATTTATTGATTTATTGATTTATTGATTTACCCGAGTGAATAACAGAACATACAGTATAACCTACAGCCGCATTGATTTGAGAACAACGCATGCTTGTCTTGTAATATAAGATATCCGGCCCAGTCGCTTCAGTCTTCGTACAAGTAACACGACTTGAGACTTTCAGACTGTGTGCACTACCTTCACCAACATTTCCATTAACTTGTGCAGAAACGCGTCCGAATACTGCGCATAAAGATGTTAGGTGGTATAAAAAGCGATAAAGACCAAGGAAGGAGGAGGGTTTTGGGTTGACGGATGGGTCGAACAAGCACAGGACGTTCACCCAGGAGTGTTGGTGCCCCGTGTGAAACCACAAATCAACGTTGACTTGTTTTAACATCGTCTAAGAAGATCATATTTTCTACATTTAACCAAGTTGTTTTGCGACCGTTATGTCCATGACCGTCACTATGGATGACGACGAATATCACCTGACTATGGACCTGTTATTGACAGAAGTAAACATAAAGGCTTGGTGTATCATCTGAATGCAAAATTGCTTTTTGCACACAGTTTCAAGGAGTAAAGCTGGGTTATTTGTATGTAAGGTTTGTAGTGTCATGCAACAACTTGGCTTCCTCACAACCTACCACAATAATACCATATATAGAAACAATATGCAGAAAGTTAATAGCAATAATTAAAATGTAGTTGCCTGTCCTGATTTATTGTATTAACACAACACCTTGGTGCAAAATGTCTGCAGGGTGAGTCTGAGGGTGTGCAGACTTTCTTTTGTTTCTGATCCAAGGACTTTATTTTGACGAGGCTGCTGTAAAAGGAAGTAGTTAAGAAAAACTCTGCTAAGGTACAACTGGCATCATCCTCCATCTCCTCCCAGCGTTTTAACTCCTCCTTTTTTTGTTCTGAGACTGTGTCTAAACTGCATCACAGCATATTTCACACACTGCCCTCCCTTTTATATGATATCAAAATGTTTCTGCAGCTTATGTTGATGACTACAGCAGCTGCAGTGATAACAGATACAGACAGTTCACCATTTTAAGTACTTCAAAACAGTTTTTTAATTGAAGCTAAGCTCTAAACAAGCATTTCAGAAAACTATTTAAAAGTTTTCATCTTTGGCAAATCCTGCAACATCTGCACATCCTGTGCTTTTTTCAGACATGCTATAGGCTCACATGGATCTGATAGTACTGACAGACGTGAGGTGCTTCTTTGATGCGATCCCAAATAACCCTTAGCTTTGGACTCAACCAGAGAATGGAAATAATTAGCAGGGTCTAAGTCTCCAAGGCTACGCCTGCCAAAATATTGCACTAAACAGACCCTGCAGCCAGAGCTCACACACCATCAGCAAGCTCACCATTCCTCGGACGAAGTGGCCGTCCATAACCAAGAACTAACACCAAGAACTAACATTGTTTCCACCTCGTCTTCTCACATTTTCATCCACAAGACGGACTTCTTTTTACTTCTGGTGCTTTCTTACGGACGGACTAACGGACTGGACAGGAGGAATGTTGCAGCAGATGGACTGCACATGGAGCCTATTGTAAAAACGCAGAGCTCCATGTTTTATATCAGAGTGTATGATGCTGTCAAACAGCACACAGAGATAAAAGAAGCCTCTAGATGACCCACATTTTTGTAAATATTTGACACAGCTGCGCTATCATAATAATGCTATTAATAAAATCTTTATTTATGTAGCACCTTTCTTCGACTCCTTTAGAGACCATCAATAAAAAAGACAAAACAATAAAAGAGAGCCTGGATTAGAAGATATAAAAAAGTAAAAATGTATAAAACATAAAGACTTTTTTTAAACTTGGGGCTCCGAAAGTAATATAATATTGGACCAACCCAGTCTCTTCAACCAGCGTAGAAATGTACATGTTCATGTTACGTCCGTTAACTTACAGATGTACATCAAAACAAGTTAATGTTCATCCATTTACCCCAACCTCCAACCTGTCGGTCTTTCTCGCCCCGTCACCCGACTTTTGTGAAAGTCTTTTTCTGAGTCATATTTAGACGGATAGCTGAGACAATAAACTGCAAAATGGCGGTCAACATATCCTCATACCTAAACGAACGAGTATATCAATTGCCAGCGACTCCCATAACAACATGTATCACCGTTCCCAAAACATGACTACCAGCGGCAGGCATAACTGACCTTTCTCATACAATCGCAGTTTGGTTTGGTTTAGAAAAACATTGTGGTGTGGGTTCAAAAAGTGTAATTAATTTACTTCTGTAATTTCAGTAAAGCATGTACTTATGTAAGTAACATTTGAGTATGTGGTGTAATTGCAAACAGCGGTCCCCCTGATGAAAGTCCTGTGCTTGTTTAACTGAACTGTCCACCCTATCCTTCTCCCTATGTGGACTTTGTCACTCTTTAGACTTCTAAACCACAAAGTCATATTTGGATGCATTTGCTCTCCTCAGAAATTAAGGCGAAGGATTGGCGTTTCACCTGTATGTAAAATTGGACTTTGGTGTATGCATTGCATGCAATCTGAATGTGTAAAGTCGTGTTATTTGTATGTAGATTGAAGAGATTGGGCTGATTGGATGATTTGGAAACACAACTGTTTACTTTCAATGCAAATGACTTTGTGTCTAATGCCACTGTTCATTAAGGACAAATTCCAGGGGATTCCAGCGACAGACATATTGGACCTCTGTTGTATGATCGCGGTATGCACGTAACTTCACGTTGACTTTTGATGAGAACAGCGGTCTCCTGGGTGAAAGATCCTGCGCTAACCCAACTGTCCACCACATCCTCCTCCCTATGCAGACTGTGTCGCTCTTTATACTCCTTCACCTGACTTCCTCCTTTGCAGCCAATAACTACTATAGCCACTAGAAGTTGCAGTCTAAGAACAAACGTCAGTATGGGTCAGATACGACCCTAGCTGACGTCTGTCCGGGGACCTTTGTTGCACGTCATTCCCCATCTTCGCCTCCTATCATTTCCTGTCCTCTCTCTACTGTTGGCTCTCTAATAAATGCATAAAATGCCCAAACAATTATTACAAACCATGAATTCTTATAGCTTCAGGCAGACTGTACCCAAGTTAGGGAAGCTCTGATCACAAATGCATGATTACCCTTTTGAATGTTTGGGAAGTTCAAGGAGAAACTTATTGGCAGACCGACGGGTACATTCCACAGCGTAAGGCATCCAAACTGTAGGCTGGAGCCAAGCCGTTAACCGCCATGTATGTGATAAGGACAATCTGAGAAGATTAATTCTGAATGCAGCTAAAAACCTTCCTGACTTTGGCATTAGTTGAGAGCCTGGCTGTTGGGTTTTGGGGCCCAGTTGTAAACAGGAGTGTTTCAAGCCAGAGTAAACAGAGCTGGTGTAGTTTAGACGAGTGGAGATAAAAAGCATGAATTACTTTTTTTCCAGGTTTGTAAAAAATATAGGAAAGATTTCATTGTGCATATATTATTATGGATATATGTTTGTGTTCTGATTTTTGTCTTGTTAAACTTGATCCAGATGATGCCAGTCTCCAATAAAATCACACAAAACCTGTGCTTTGTTGAGCTGAAAGTGAAAACTCCTGAGCGAGCCGATTGGACGGGCAGAGAGCCTCGACAGAAATCTCCCAGGCGATGTAAGCCGTGAGCGGACTTCCTACAGCGGAAAAAATCTCCCCTGTGCTATCTCCTCCTCGTACTTCAACAATCCCCCCCTCCGCACTCAGAACGGAGCCTCAGTCTCTGACTGCCAAGGCTGTGATGACTTTCCCCTCCTTTCCTAACATGCAGTTTCGTGGTCTTGGCTCATCTGCTAAAGTAATCTCGCCCTGACCCCCCCCCCTCCTCTTCAAAACCCTGAAGACATTTGAGGCCAGTAAAATAGAGACAATAACAGGAGACGACTCGAACAAGAAAATCTGATATTTTTAACAGATCGAACACACTTTCTGTTCAGGTACAAAATGTCCAACACAAACAAGTATTCACGTTATAAAGCCAGATTTTTTTCTTGTCTACTATGTGTTGTAAATCTGATCTTGAGAGCCGTACGCAAGCCATGTGCCTGTCATTACAGATTATCTGATATCAATCAGCGACAGATCGGTCCTCCTGATTCATGATCCATATCCTCTATTTTAAAGTGGGATGAATGAGCCACCAGGGTTTAATAAATATTATCTTACAAAAGCTGTATTGCTTCTTTAATTTAAGAACAATATGAACTTCTTTTGAGTTTCCCCACTTGGTTATGAAATTCCTATTTTCTGACAATAATTGAGGATGAATCTGTGTCCTCACCCAATTAGCTGCTTTGATCCTGTAATCCAAAACTCATCTGGGCTGCAGGGGATTGTTGTTTTTAGCATGAAGCACATTTCCTCCGAGCATGTGTGAAGGAAACTTTGTAACCTACACCGGGGGGCCCTCCTCGCTGCCCACATATGAACGCTGCACACTGCAGTGACTTCCTCCGTTTGCCCCACAGAGAAATGAATCGTTTCCTCGGCCTTCCTGCTGAACTCTTGATGTGAGGGCACGTCGTCGCGGGCCGAGGGAACGCTGGGCAACAAGTGAATCGTCACAACTACTGAGTCTCAGCTTCACTCAGTCAGTTAATACAGTGTGGAAATGAATTATGCCCTAATGAAGATATTTGTTTCATTAAAGAAGCTTTCCCTTTATATCATAGCTCTACATACTTCATATCCACTGACAATTAAAGTTATCGCAACATTCTCTGGTTTAGACAGTGACTTTAACAGCCATTAAAATTAACAGCGTGGCAAGTGGCATCAACACATTTTTACGCCCACTAAATGGCAGTTGGATACGTCTTCGCAGACGGAGCTCCATCACTCCAGTGAAAGCTGCTCGGTGGCGCATGAAGACTAAAAAGCTCGACTTCCCGGACATAAAATCACCCGGACCTTCTTCATTGTGGTGCCCAAAGAGAGCGCACACCTGGAGACTTCCACCGGCAAACTTCCGGTTTAGCGCCAGGCTAACTTGAATGCTAATAAAATGCTTTTCTCTTCTAGACTCAAATTCTGATAAAATGAGTCATCTACCCACCATTTTACAGCAGCTTTTTTTGACAGTGTCTCTTTTTGGGCCCCAGTGACAGAAGTCTGTGTGTTTCGGTTGTGCCAATAAATGCAGCGATGCACAGGCGAAGACATGAAAGAATGAAACTACTCGCAAGTAAACATGAATGCAAATAATGCAGGTTTAATGCAAAGAAAAATCAGCTTCGCTATGAGTCATGAGGAGAATACACACTGAGCTTTGAACATTTTGTCTGTCTACAAGAAAAACTCCATGAGGCAGCTTCAAGCGTGTGGAATCTGACCGGGCTGAAGACCTGTGTCCATTTAACCTCAGTTTTCACTGCTCCCTTTCTCATTCCCTCCAGACAACAGCACTTCTGACTTTGTAATGGTGATGAATGCTCTTAAGTAGATTGTCGAGGACGTATCGGAACAAGTCCCAACAAACTCCTCGAAAACAGAGCAACCACCAATAGGAATGTCGGACGACAAACGAGTAAACGAAGCCGTAACACAACAGTCATCAGTCACCGTCTGAGACAAGCTCCTCCAGGGCGGAGAGAGCGGAGCAATCTGGGGAAGGGATTTCCTCAGTAATGTGGGAGGACTCGAGTAAGAAGTGAGCAGAGGGTCTTCATTTATGGCGAAAGATAAATTTACATCAGTGGAGAGTATTCGGAAAAAGATATCCTTTTCCCAGCGTGTGTCAGTATATCACGTCATGTTGCTGTAGATCACTGAAACCACGTATTTATGATGTTACATTGAGAGATAATGAAGAAACCTGCCTTCAGTCTGCAAGATGGACGAGACTACTGTAATCCCATGCAATTGTATCCACAAATGTAATGGGATACTTTCTTATCCTGCTAAAAGCTAGCTTCAGATAGCATGGGAGGTTGCACTGGTGCCGATCAGCTTCAGCTTTTTACTGTCCTCAGCTTCTTTGAAATTAGCAGGAACATCCAGCGAAGTGGAACAGCCAGAGCAAATAAGTGGTATAAAGGTTTTTCAGAGTGGCCTGAAGCCCGACCACATGTACATTTGGTTTTACATGGTTGTGGGGAAATGATTTGCACCTTGTGGAAAATGTGAGGAGGACTGAGGCCACTGAGCATGAGTCATTGGCTAGCTATCTTTGAGGGGGGATGGAGAGTCCTGCCTTTGAGTGCCGGACTCAGACATTTGTTTACTCTCCAGACAGAAGAGAGCTGAGAGGCACGAGAAAGGGGGGAAAATGGTCGAACGCAGAAACGTCACTTAATACATTTTAAGTGTTGCAAGCAATGGTTTTGATCAAATGCTCTGAACAGTTAAAGTTAATGTTTGGAGGTTTTTCTTTAATAGTTTCTCTCTGATTTGCACAACGTTGGAAAAGAAGTGCACTTTGGCTGTCTACACGTGAACACTGGCAGGGACGCCTTGTGCTGGCTCGAGCCTTTGTTTTCCTTTGTAGATTATTAAGACACTGAACTTTGTAGCAACGCTGCTTTGGACTCAAATTTGGGATTCGTTCGAGCTCTCAAAGTGTTTTTAAATCAGCTGACAGCGACAGTTCTTGGTCACCAAAGATATACGCGTTCAGAAATGACATTAAATGATATACATTCATGTAAATTGAAACATGTTTGGTGCAACAGAAGAGCACATAAGTGACTGTATGACATGGCTTCTCACATAGTTTCATTTACAACAAAATTATAATGTGGGCAGCTCTCGATAGTCATCTGATTTTCTTTCTTTCTTTTTTTCCGAACAGTGGTTTACCTCGACGGATGCAGTTCCCATGAGATCATGGCTAGTCAGAGAATCTGAGACAAGATGCAACAGACGGGAAACTTATGACTACTTCTCAAGAGCTCATCCAGCTCTTGGATGTGGTGAGATGTGATGACTTGCTCACTGTGAACAACCATCAGATGGCCTTACGGGGTTTTTGTATCTAATCACACGGCAAATGTGCACTTTTCAAGTCATTCATTAAAATCTCAGTCTCAAATCAGGACTCTTTTGTTTATTTAGAAGTGTTAACTCCACAGAGAATGAGCCTTCTGAGGAAGATTGTGACGTGGTTGTTTGAGCGACTTGAGTCTCAGCCAATCAGCATCAATCGTTGGTGTTGCTGCTTACACGACCCATCTCAGCTCCACATGAGTCGTCCTTGTCTTTGTTAAAATGTGGATTCAGTTAAAAGTCTGAGACTCACTTTGTAAGGATGTTTCTCATCCGATGTTTCTTAAGGAAAATAATGTATAGTAAATTGTTTATGCTATCCATTATTTGCCTTCTCCCATTTCAATAATCAATATTTTTTGCTAAATAATAGCATTAGTAGCCGTGCTAGTGGCATGGATGACAGCAATGGCCTGTTGGTTGGTGAGTCCACCATCTTGCTACAGATATACACAACACAGCGTCATATCAAGTACATCGACACCCAACATGACATACACCGATCAGCCACAACATTAAAACCACTGACAGGCGACGTGAATAACATTGATCATCTCATCACAATGTGATGTTCTGCTGGGAAACCTTGGGTGCTGACATTCATGTGAATGCCAGTTGACACACACCACCCGTCCAAACACTGTTGTGGACCAAGTACACCCCCTCATCACAACAACACTACCCGATGGCAGTGGCCCCCCCAGCAGAACAATGTGCCCTGACACACCACAAACACTGCTCAGGAACAGCTCGAGGAACACAATAAACGGCCCAAGGTGTTGACCGGGCCTCCAAATTCCCCAGATCCCAATCTGATCAAGCATCTGTAAGACGTGCTGGAGCAGGTCTGATCCATGGAGGCCCCACCCCCCAACATACAGGACCCAGAGGATCCACTATAAAAAGCCCTGGTGCCAGACACCACAGGACACCCTCAGAGGTCCATCTCTTGACAGGTCAGAGCTGTTTTGGCTGCACAAGGAGAACCTTCACAATATTAGACAGGTGGTCATAATGTTATGTCTGATCGGTGTATGTCACCACTCCCAAAGCAACAACACTGTTGCAGCGTACCGATACAGGCGTACTCGACACTATACACAAACACTACTTCTGTAACTTCAGTTACACAAGTACCATAGCTACGCTATGACAGTGACACAGCTTAACTACATTACTAATTTAAAAACATCTCACCGTTGACCTCTGGTTTCACAATGGATGCAAACAGCGCTAAAACCCTGCGCTTATTCAATCCAAGCATCCACCCCGACCTTCTCTCTATACGGACTTCTGCTCTTTGTATTACGTCTCCTCGCTTCCTCCTTTGCAGCTGTATTAATTATTATGACCACTCGAGCACGCCACCTAACAAGAGACGTGTCAATATTAGCTGCTTTCACAGTCGACCTACAGTTTATGGTTGTTTTTCTGATATGGACGGGCTGAACATTCGTGGTGCTGAGACGATGCAGCCTAATTTAAAATTGTCCAAAACTTTGCTTCATGACCAAATATCTTCAAACTAATGACATCCCCATTGGCCTAATTAGCAAATGTTAGCATGCTAATGTGCTAAACTAAGATGCTGGACTGTGTCAATATTACTACTAACCATTAGCATTTTAGCATCATCAGTGTGGGCATATCAGCATGCTGATGTTAGCATTTAGCTCAACAGCCTCACAGAGCTGCTAGCATTGCTGGAGACTCCTGTTATATGATAAAGGATGAACACACAGCAGGGCCCAGCACCTGGTCCAGAGCGACGCATCTTAAAAGCTGACAGATATTCATGATTATCTTTGATTTATATGACCATCTGATATTTGATCCGTTAGAAGATATCTTGGAAACTACCGGCTGGATTTCCATGAAGTTTGATTTTCATGATCTCAGAGAATTAATTATGGGGTCGTCATGACCTCCCAATCATTCCTCATGCAAAAAATTCCACTTGAGCTTAAAGAAATATCAAAAAGCTGAATCAGAGATCGCAAAGCCTTAACTTTTCCAGCCCGAGCATCACTCTGGAAGACTTTTCTCATGCAGCAGGACAGAACTTGCATGTTTGTGAGTGCAGCGGAGGCTTTAAACAGGCTTAAAGCACTTTGCATGTCCTCAGGGCCCGCAGCACGCCTGTCAAACTGATTGGAAACTGGCAGGCGACTCGCTGTACGTGTGCTAATGCAGATGAAGAAATACTTGAGTTCATACTCTTCAGTTTAATCCGACAGAGTGAGTCCCGTACGTATCGAGGCTTTAGCCATACAGGGAGAGTTTAGACAATGATAGATGTGAAAGTACTAAGAGATCAGGGGAAAGTCTGTGACTTCACGTCGCAACAAAGCACAGCTCATGTTAAGAGGTGCTCGTATTATCAGAAGACAGTGTCTTTGTTATTTCAGCAATGCTCAGAGTCATCACCTTGTTTCATGTGTCTTCAAGCCCCTGAAGTAAGTTTTACTCAAAGCTCTTCGCCCAAAGTTAAAACCCAAAGGTATTTAGATCAGATTGTTTGAAAAATGAAGTCCTGAGAAGAATGTGTGTTCAGGAGACATGTGTCAGGGTGTAGCCTGAGGTTGGTATGTCTCATTACACTTGCAATACATTTGTTGTGCTTTTTTTGGGAGAATATTTCCTCTGTATATTTCTCAGGTATGTCTGTCCAGCGGCTTATTAACTTAGCTTATTAAGTGATGGTTGATGGGTGAGAGGCAGTCCGTTCAGCCAATCACTGCAGTGGGAGCTGGGAGGGGATCTCCCTTCCTTTTTGTTGCAGGATACAAGACTCTAAAGATGACAAGCAAAGGTGTGAACTGAGTGTTGAAACCACTTGATGACATGAAGCCCAGATGAGTTGACAGCAGTGTGCAGGCTAAGAGTGAGTGAGTCAGTCGTCGGGGGCAGTGCAGCGGTGTAGGTCAGGGGAGACACAAGAGGAAGAAGTTTTCAAAATGGTGACACCTTTTGAAGAGAAGTTATGTGAGTTGGTGAGAAGTTCCTTACGATGTTACTAATTAAATGTTGCAAAGGAAAAATGGAGGTCCGTGCGAGACTGATGTGAAACAGAACTAGTGGTTGTCATCCTTCACACTGGCATGGATATCAGTGTCTGTCGGTCACAGTCTATGTCACTGTCTTCTTCCTGTTGTCATTGATTGGAGTGTGGATCAGAACAGTTGTATTCTTGCCATAGTGTGACTGACTGGGTCAGACATATTCCCTGTATGACTGCATGCACCAAATCAAGATTAATGCATGTGCCGCTACACCCCAAGTCAAAAATATATCAAAATATCTACATCTCAAGCCACTCTTGCAGCATGTCACGATCTCCATTTATCTGTATTTTCCTTATGTTCTACCAATAACTTCTCCACAACCGAGCTAAAAACACTACTTCTGTCTCCTCCTCCTGCTGCTACAAGGATTTTTTACTGAGCCTACAGATCATCAGCACAGATTCTCTGGACATTTTTGCTACTTTCTTGACTCCAGGTCAGCATTAAAATCCAATGTAACTGCTGTGAAACCAAGCTAACTGTAGCTGTTGTCCTCCACAAAGGAACAAGTTACATGTACGAGCCTCTCATACCTAAAGGCGGGGATACATTTGCTCTGTCGTTCTCACGCCTGCTGTCAATCTTCTGAGAGTAAATCAGTCTCCATTAATCTTGGAGATATGTTCCCTCTGACAGAATCTAGCTAGCACGATGCAGAAATGTATACTGGCTCATAATCAGGTCAATTCAAGAAAACGTCTCCTCTGACTCCACCCACGTATGAGCCCAATTACCGCTAACTCACATTAAACAATGGGATCCACCCTCCAAAACCACCAGAACTGCCGTCACATGATCATACATTTCATTTCATTCTGAACTTCCATTTTAAACCGTCCTCTGCATAGAGCACTGGTCCAATTAGGAGTATTTGGTGTAATAGCAGGAGAAGTTCTCATCCAAACCCATTCGACCACAAGCCGGGGAGCGATTTTTCTGCATACGGAGGCAGAAAACGTCCAGACCTCGTAGAGCTCGGGTAATAAAGCCTTCTCGTCTTACAATGCACTGAGGGTGAGGTCAGATGAACTTCATAGTCCCAGAGAATATGAATATGGGAAGTTCTCTCCAAATGTAGTAAGAAATAACACCTTGGGCGACAATTTTGCATCTGACTACAACCCTTCTTCATCACTTTACTGGTAGTACGGAGTGATTAGTTATGTTCCAACACATTTTATATGCACAGCCTTGTGATGTACATGCAATGCTGACAGTGATAAAATAAAAATAAGTAAGACTCGGAACCACAGAGAAGTTGAAGTAAAAGGAAACGAGGCTGCAGCCTGCAACACAAGGATAATCACTAGGTATAAAACAAACGCATGCACTCTGGTGATGTCACACTTTTATTAGGATGTGAGCCTTTTCTTTCCACAGCCGAGGGGGGTGGAGAGAAAAAATTAATGGTCCACATCTTCCAGTTGCTTTCTACAGATGGGCAAACCACCCCAGTGTGTCTGGTGAGTGGGGGTCTCCTCCAGCCCCAACTGGAATGTACCAGAGTCGTTTATCACTCTGAGGTCTGTGAGTCAAGAGGAAAGATGTAAAAAAATTCCCTGAGGAAAGAAAGCAAGAGTCCACGTGTAGGAAATCTATGTGAAGCATTTCACAATAAAAAAAGTTACAAAGCCGCCTTTGTACGACAGAAATACCATCGATGCTAAAAGGCGACTCATTTCACATATTTGTTAACAACAGGAAAAATCGGCTCTCGGCCTCAGGTCTGCTAGTAAACCGTGGTTGCACAAAACATGGCGAGCTGTTCTGGACAGAACTCATCACCTCTACCTCCCTTGACTCCTCTGACAACAGTATCTGTTTGCCTTTCTTTGCAACACACCTGCTGCATGCCCGTGCAGAAACCCCCTTAATGTATACAGGAGCCTTAAAGCACAGCGACTCGCCCTTTGCTATAGAGCTGAGTGATGGAGAAGGGAAAGCTAACCTCGGGCAGGTAATGTTACAAATAGCTGATAGGTGAGTAATGACAGCTCTTCAAAAAAGTTATTTATTCAACCATGTCGGGTTGTAGTCGGTGCAGGTAAGGAGTGTCGGCCTGCCTCCACTCCGCCTGCAGTCATCTGAGTGTGTGTGTGTGCCTTTTTTTTTTATCATTCGCATTGATGATGTGTTGAGTTTCCCTGCCAATAATTCACACAGAACACCTTCATCGTCTTGTACCGACTTGTAAAGAGAGCGAAGCTCAGCGAGTTGCTTTATCTTGTGTGCAGATAAATCAGATTTATAAGTTCAAATGTCAGTTTTCTCTCCATTCGGGTGATTTCTCCTCGAATGAACTATTTCCTGATGTCATTTGGATCTGTATTTTCTTTTTGTCTTATTTAAGTTTTATGTTTCAGGATTGTTGCCACCTTCATTTTCATTTTGAGATCAGATCAACATTTGCCATGTTGAGTCTACAAGCCTAACACGTCATTTGGCTGACATTCTTTGCAGGATAACATTCAGAGATAAATGCATGACAGAAACTAGCATAAAAACATTTGTTGATGGACTTTCTTTGCCCTGAAACCCTCCCTATAACCCCCAGAAGTAATAATAAACATATCATACAGACATGTGTATCTTCCTGTTACTGTAATACATCGACATACTGCACCCTCGAACATCTACACATACATATACACATAGATGTGCTTTTTGCATGCACACACAGTATTTAATATGCATACCCACAGTTGCATCTGCACATGCACAACAGAAAAAGCCCACCCTATCCTCTTCAGTCCCACTGTCAACTGAAAACCCGTAGAGCTAGAACGTTTTTGTACACTTTTAACTGGCTAAATGCGAACTGACTTTTATTTTGAAGTTTGTTAGTCACAGGAAATGCAATGTGTTCACTGAGCTCAAGCTGTCGTTCATCAAAAACACATCTACAGAGCAAACAACTGTCATTTCTGGCATTTTTTGACAGCAGATCATTTTTAAATTAGTAGTTTTATACAATCTCTGAGAGTAAAAGGACCAAGAAGGAGCTGTTAGATGAAGAGCTGCCACTTCTCAGTGAGGTCTGCTCCTTTTTACCTCATGAGCGTCGTCAGATTCCCTGTTAGCACCGGGCTTGAATCCAAATTATTCACAAAGAGGTGCTTTTGCTTTTCGCTCTGACAACAAATCCTCCGCCATCGTCTTGTCAACTCTCCTCACTCTCGTTATGTATTAAGTGATTTGTGCCTCCTCCTGCGGCTGCAGAGAGTTTGTAATTGTAATGTCTGTCTTCCTTTTAATTATTGATTTTAATAAAGCATTACAACAGTGGGGACGGCGGCAGGTAATGTAACCGGTGTACACCCGACCACGATGTGACATCGGCAACCCACACTACAGTCATAAGTCTAGTAACCAAGTAGTTTCAGTGCTACTCTGACCAGGTAGTTGCCGTGATGAAACCCAACCAAATACGGTGATATATGACTTTTTCGGAGTGACTGAAAATCGACCTATTCAGTCGTTTCACAGTCGAGAAATCAACACATAATTTGTGGTTTACAACAAGACCAACAACTGAACCGTTGGCTATCACGCTGGAAAAACCCCTCTGTGCTTCTTGAGTCTTGTTTGACATGTTCACCTCATTATGTCTGAAGACAGTCTTTCCTTTTGGATGTTGCACTGTTCCCCTAATCTGTGTTTCATGGGTCTGACCAAGAAGGTATTACATATATTTTCATGTGTCTTTCCAAGACGTGTTATATTTCCCTTACAGGACCAGTGGACATCAACCTTCAAACATCTTAACATGCTTATTTTTATGTTTCTTCCTTCAAAATAAAGAATCTGGTTTGTGTTATCTTACTATAGGGTCCTTATAGCCTGTCAGTTGTAATACAGTATATCTAAAATGATGAGACGAGCCAGTGCCTTCTGTTTCTTTTGTGTTGAAAAAAGTCTGAATGCAGATCATATTTCAACTTGAGTTTGCGCAGTGAAAACTCCTGAAACAATATGGAGTGTTTGAGGGGAAAAGGGAGGGATCAGGAGAGAGTGACAAAGAAAGAAAACCTCCCTATCTATGATGAACGCTCCACCATGACCTCACAGCTCTGATCTGTTCACCACATTAGACTGGAAAAAAAAGGGCTGAGCTAATTATCCCTGCTTCCCGGTGGAGCAGGGGGCCCCCGGGGGCTGGGACTCCTCCAGTCTGGTGAAGGTTGAATCAGTTACCCCCCCCTATAACGTGGAGTTTAACTGCTGACTCACATTCCCCTGGAGTGGGCGATAGTGCAAAAGGCATTGTGGGTAAAAGATGTAGCAGTAACATGTGCTGATGGAGTGTTTGGGGTTAGTGCGGGGTGTGCGCTGCATGTGTAGGATGTAGTATAACGGCCATTTTAGGGCGCATGGCGGCACTTTCTGGGTTTGGATGAAGTCTAAGCACTTCCTCAAATTGACGTGAGTTGTTCTGAGAGTCCGCTGGCAGCTAGACAGGCCAGTAACTCAACTCCTTGTTTAGCCTTGTTTAGCCAGAGCAGATATAAGGAGGCCGTGCCACAACCGTGCACAACATCATCTGGCTGGGGGGTTCGTTTGACACTGTTTACACAGCTCCTCTCTGGCAGCAGGCCATGTTTTTCCTCTATGGAGATGTGTCTGGGTCGGTGTTTACGCAGGAGTTGGGCCTTTTCTGCAGCCGTCCCAGTAAAAAGTGTCAGAATGCAGCAGACTGCTTGATGTATGGCTCACATGTGGGGGAAAAGTTGCACTTCAAAAGTAGCATTCGGCGTTTTGTCGTCGATGTCCTCTGCAATTTGGGTTCACACATAAAACACAATGAGGTCAACGAATGTTTCTTGTTAAGTCTGGACGGAGAAGCAGATACTTTAAGGAGACAATGAGCGTGTACATTTTGAGTTTAAGTCACTGTTTCGAAGTTTAGTCATTAACAACTTTAGTTAAATAAAGTGGAAACAAATATAAAACTTGTACTTTTCCTTTAATCTCCAACCAGTTAATTAAAAAATAAAGGTTTTTTTTATAATATAGCTTCTTTACCACTAATCCGTTGATATTTTACCCTCTTATTTATCATTTTTTCTCTTGTTTCTCATTTCCAAACCTTATTTATTACTTTCACTTTACTTTTAAATGTTTTGTCACACATTTAATCATTCATATATTCCCTATTTTCCCTGCTGACATTTCCCAATTTCCTTATTCCTGTATTACGATGGGACGAGTGTTTACATGTGTGTCCAAGACAGGCGTTGGTTTTAGCTAGCTAGCTAGCTGCATTTTATAAATCTACACATGCCGGTGCAAGTATTGTTAACTGTTACGATCGTAGTGCGTACCTTTCCATCACTGTTTAACCTGTTTTAATTGTAGCCTTTTAGCCAGCCAGCTAATGCTGCTAACAGCTAAAGCCAAGAACTTTGGTTTACTTGACTTTATGAAAAATGAGACATTAAATCACACATCTTATCTTGAAGATAACATGAAGATAGAAGCTTGCGTTTGTCAACTAGGTAGCTATCTTTACTAGCGTTAGCTTCTCGGCTAAAATGCTTTAACTAAAGTGACACTGCAGCAGCCAGAAAAACGAAAGATAAGATAGAGACGGTAAAAGGTGAATATGGGGGCAAAATAAATATATTAAGGTTTCATTAACTGAACTTCAGCCTGAGTTAAAGGAGCAATTTACATGTTTAAATCACTTTTTCATCGGCCACATGTGAGCTGACTGTTACGTAACGTGAAAATTGAGACCGAAACAAGCCTGTGGACAATTTATTTTAGTAGTTTAATGCAGCTGGACTGTGGATTTCTTTGTAAAGGACTCGTAGCTGTAAGAGGTCGTGTGTAACTGTCATGAAGTCAGTATTTCAGCAGCGATGGTGTGAAACAGATTGTGGCTGCGCAGGAAGTTTCAGCCACTTGTGCTGGTGATCTGGGTCACTTCTGGCACTGCAAACACATCCTCGTAAAACAGTTTGTTCTTTTCAGTTCAGCATAGGAGACGGTTATTGCTGCAATGCAAAAGAAATACAAATTAAGTCCGTGTGCATTGTTCTATGACTTCTGGAAAACTCCAGGGGGAAATGAGGTGTTGCACGTGGTTTTAGACAATTTTCACAGGTAAGAACACCAGAACATTCAGTTGTTCTGTTGTCAGACTCATCAAACCCTCTGGGTCTTTGTGGAAGCTGCACGAGGCGACACAGAAGTTGTTTGCAAAGCCGTAAGTCGTATTAAGGCTCTTGTACTGTTCAGCTCCCTGCATCGTGTGGCTCACCACAACATTCCCCTTGACTTCTCAGAGGGTGCTCGTCCTCTGCTCGTTGTGGATCGTGTCACAGAGCTTCTTTGTTTCGGTTTGGTTTGATTTACCCGCAAAGAACTCGAGATCAGAGTCTAATACGCTCTACAAACTTTATTTTCATGATACTTCAGCCTCACATGATAGATCACAATTCGTGTTACGTGTCGGACTGTTCTTTTTTAAATGTGTTTGGCTGTGTTGAACCAGGCTCCCGAGGGGCATGCTTTTCATCATCTGCACATTCGCAGGCCCCGATCCTGCCAACTTCCTCTCAAAATGTCTGCTTTGGCTTCACCATTTTCTAGCACAGGCATGTAACTGGCATCACTCTCCACAAAGCAGCGTTAACAATTCATTTATTCATTTGTTTTCCAATCCCCGGGAATGGAACCAATTTGTAGAAATAGAATTAATGACTCAGGATGTCTTAACGCCATAATTTACTAGAGGGGAACAACATGTTTTATCCCAATTTACTAGTTATTCGACGGCCTTGAACAGATCACCTGCAAACTGTGAATAACTCATGCAATCAGTGTTTTTATGCAACACAATGTCAAATACCGGCACACACAAAGCCTTTTCACGCCCAACTCGTCAGATACGCCAGCTTGGTCAGTGGCCTTGAGCTTCAAACTATGACGCTCTTCATACGTCTCATGTGAAGGTCAAGTAACATCGCGGGTTCACATCTTATGACTTTTGGGCTGTTATTAATGCCGTCAAACGGTCATGGTTTGGTGAGGTTTTGGCACCAAAACTATAGGGTCAGAAAGGGATCGTATATTAATCTCGTAACCTGTCTTGGGTGACACAACTTACGTCTCATAACGTGCGTAACAGAGAACATCACCTACACAATGTAAGTTATATAATTTACGTTTCATAGTATCACTTGAAAACAATCACATTTGACAAACTGGAAGCGAATCCTTGTTTCAAGAGGGAAAGTTCAGCGTATGAACCATCCAATCATCCCCACACCTGGACTCTTCTCGCTCTTTATACTGTTGCTTCAAGCAGTGACTCGAGGGCAAACTACAGCATCAAACTTAAAATCTGAACAGGCTGCAGAGTTTGACGTGTTCGGATTGAGAATGGGTTGGCCTAGCCCAGCCCAAAAGCCACGTGGCTAACGTCAAACACCAGTTTTTAGCACATAAAGAGCGACGCGGGACACAAACTCTGGTGTCAAAGCCCAGCGTGTCTCACACAGATGCTAAAGGGCAGTCTGGGAATGAGACCAGGCAGTTTTATACCTTCTAATTTGGAAACAGCATGCTAAGTGTGCTAATGAACCCTTTTCTAGGTGATTGAACACATTTGCCTGGCAAATAAGCGTTCCTGCTTCATATCGCCAACACCATACGAGCTGCAACGAGACACAGAGATGCAGTTTGGCGCATGGTTCAGAAGGAAGTGGACGAGCGAGCTGCGACTCGCTTATCAGACAGGAAATCTGTTCCCATAATAAATTAATAGACTGCATTGAATTCCAAAGGAAGCAGAGACGCATGAGAGGGAGGAACTAAATGATTTTATTAGGATTATATCCACTGGAGAAGCTGTTTAATTAGAGTTTTGTTTGAGGAGACATCTTCTCATTGATTGAAGAGTCTCCTCTCGTGACACGCCGACATGCAGAACAGTCGCGTCTTGTAATAATTGTTTTTTATTCGCCGCAGAGTTTTTATTTGTCCCAGTTATTCTCCCTCAACACGTGTTGCATGTCTAATGGTGGAATGTAACTAAGCATAGTGGACTTATTACTGAGCTTTATTTTATTTATTTCATTTTTTTTACTGAAAACAGCTGCCTACTACATCTGGAACCAGAGCAGAGTTGTCTGTCAGAAAACCAAAACAATGATCTAAATGTGGCTGAAAGGCTCCAGAGGTGACCGTGTTTGGAGATAATTATCTGTGGGTTTGTCGCTGTAACTAGGTTTCCTTTCAAATGTTGTGCAAATGTTAACTTTATCGGCTAACATGCATTTTGGTGGTGCCGCTAATCTTCCAGTTGGGTCCCATTAAACCATCGCAGAAGAAGAAGAAAGCAAAACAAGATGTTAAGTCAGCAGGTTGTTGGCGTTTCCACCAGGTCTTTGAAGCACAAATTGAAAATGTGCAGTAAAACTGTTGAATGTGACCCCACCGAGCGTCTTTGATCCACTGTCAGCATAGAAATATGAATGAGCAGTACTTTGTAATACAACGCGAGGACTGAGCTGTCACAGAGAGGTGTTAAGTAAATAATAAATGACTGGTGGTCTTTGACGTGTTGTTTCTCTTCAGACACCCGACAAACATCTTTGCCCCTGGGCCTCCAGATCCGAGCCTCAGGTACTGACGTAGCCAAATGAAACATCCTGTAAAGGCACCTGAGGAAGTCCGACTGAGGTCACATCAGGAAACAAGCTCGAGGCAAGAGAGTACCTACTCTATAAATTCATCATGTACTGTAGGAAGGGTCTTTTTCTACTGTACGTGTTCAGCTGATCTCCACTGTTCACGTCTTTGTCTCTAAATCCAACCCTCTGCTTCCATTTGCGACACTCTGACGGCCGTTCATCTTGTGTGTTGCAGCTCGGGGAGGAGGAGGGTGAAACCATCTCCATCATCGACTTGAGAAGGAATTCACAGCAGGAAGTCTGAACGCAATAAGTGACGCAGCACGTCAGAAGTTTCTCTCTCTCTCTCTCTTTAATGACGGTGGAGAAATGTTTCCGTTGGGATGATCCTCCAGCTGTGACACGTCTGTGGCGCAGATTTAAACATCCTTCAAAACTTTAAACATTAGCAGGACTTCCTGACACCATTTATACAAGTCTGTCTTATAATCTCGCCTTCCTGTTTTGACAGGATATTGTGTGGCAATGGCTCGCCATCAGCTGATCTGAAGAATAATGCAAAAAATGTTCTGTTATTGAGAAGACGTATCAAAATGCATTAATGCTTGAGGAGACAGTTTCCCTCCCGTTACCTTTAGCACTCGATTTTATTTCCATAGCATCAACTTTGCTTGTTTAATGCAACTTTTTTACTAATTATGCTGAGATACTATGCAGCACATAATACACAAGTAACTCTTGAAACGTGTGCTGTCTTTTTATATTTAAAGTTATGGCGCCCTCTAGTGGAGCGAGCCTATATTGCATATTGGCACATCTGTAGTTGCATGCACAGATGTGCAGATTCTTCTCCCTTCAGTGTGTTTACTTTAACAAAATGTGTTTCCACGTTCCCAACAGCTGGACATTTACAGACGACTCTTCCTGTTTTCACCTTTCGTGGCAAACCAACTCCCTCACATCCACAGACATGTTGCATGTTAACTACATGTCTGCCTGCAAAATACTTGAAATGATGTGTTTTCCTTTATATCTCCACACAGTCAGTCACAATTACGTTATATTGTTCCAAACTGACAAAGACGGCTGCACAGTCACTAATCCTCAAGTGCAAAATGTCCAAATGATGTTCACCAGGTGGTATAACCTCATCTCAGACACCGACTGAACCAGATTAAATATTATTTAGAGTGACACTGGTGTTATCTTTTGGAGGAGACGTATTGCCAGTGAAGTTTACACGAGGGAAACCAGAATATAACAGCTGTACAGTTATTAAACTGTGTTAGTCATCCACCATGTGTCAGCCTACTGTCACCATCAGTGTGGTTTGTAATGGAGGACAGTCAGTACATCTGCAAGATGTAACAGGAGGAAACAAACAGCACTGACCGCTCTCAATGATTTCACTACAGTCGTGTTTCAATCTCTGTTTAATCGTAATGTTGGACCTTTGTCAGGCTTCAGGAGACAGACGATTAATCTTCCCTCCTGTGATTACTCATTTAACCATCCAAACAGCAGAAAGTTGTACGTAAAATACAAACATTTAACTATAAACTCTCAAAAAGAGATTTTTTTTACATTCATTATTTCTTGTTTAAGAGTGCAATATGTAAGAACTGGCCTCCTGTCAAATAGTGAGCCAGCATATGACCAGAATCACCTCTAACTGCTGCAAACTGTAGCTGCCAGTTAACTCACTCAGTTAGCCGTGCAGCTAGCAGTCCAGGCTGGGAGCTTGGAGTGGAGGGTTACATGACAGGGCAGTGGCTAGTTGGTTAGCATGCTCGGTTTAGTACATATCTCTGCAACACAATACTAGATATTTTGCATAATGTCAGATCCTGTTATTTATTGATATTCTGTGGATAATTTCGGTTTGTATTTTAATGTTTGAAACCCAAATTCTTACATATCACACCTCTGATGACCTCAGGTGGAGCTGCTTGGTCATTTGAGGCCAGTAGAGGGCGGGGCAATGGTCAACACACCTTCACAGATACACTTATCCTACACTGACTGGCAGTGTGTGCTGTGATAGAAGCCATTTGGTGACTTTGGAGAGGATCTGGTTTGTGAGCGAGTGAGTGGGTGGAGGAACGGCAACTGACACATATATTTTAAGATTGCTGTCAGTTTCAGAGGAGGAGGTTTGATTCTGTTGAAAGCAGCACGTTCCTCTGATCTCCTCATTCAACACAAATGTTAGAAAAGAGAGCCGAAGGTGTCAGAACCGCCCCGATGCCAAAAGGTTGAATTCAAAACCATCTGACATTTAAACTGCGATGTTTGATCATTTTAAATGTGCCTGCACCCCCCAGTAACCAACCACGCCCGTCTGAGTCGTCCTCCTTTCTCGTTCAGGTCACCACATGAAGGCGGACATTAATTAACCAGACGTAGCAGCAAACAGGAGGCTCCTGCTCTCTGTGCACTAACGAGCAGACAGGATGCCTCTTATTTAAAGGAGGTCTCCGTCCTGATTGAATAAAGTGAGCAGGGAAATGTATTTTCTCTTTTACTGCACGAGCAGGAGGAGGTAGCTCTTAAAAAAAAAATCACTTACAGCAGCTTAGCAACTAAAAAAAAAGCATCTTCATCAATTTGACAACACACATGCATCATTAACAAATGCTGCAAAGTAAAGAAGACAAGCAAATGGAGACGCTGCAAGCAGCACAGACAACAACAGCACTGCCTGAAGTGGACATTAATATTGATGAGCATGTCTGGGACAATAAGCGTCCCTCAGGGTCACCACAGTCTGGACCTCAGAGCTGTTTCCCACCTGGACACCCTGTTGGACAGTCAGACTCGTGTCTGTTTACCTCTGTTGTTGCCACACAGTGGCAGTAAGTTCACTTGTCTCAACAACAGAGCTGTAACACTGTGTGGGATTCATCTGCCTTCCCCTTTAAAAGGGCTCTGTGTAGTTTCAGAGAATAAAGTCAAACTCATAATTTTAATTATTTACAAAATTAATGAAGTAAAAATACAAACTCAGAAATATAGATTTGTTCTCAGAGTCAAGTAAAGTCCCCAGAATACTGTTTTGAAGCTAGAAAAGAGGCAGGGTCCGCCACATATATACATAAAACAGCATGAAATTGTGTTGTTCTTCAAGGTCAGTTTGTTTATTCAGTCATGAAAACAAAGAGAGTTTGTTTGTTTAGACATCAAAACATTAAATCTTTCTGTTCTCTTTAAAACTCCACGTGTCATTTTTGTGCCTATTTTTCTTGGTTTTCTTATAACTTATATTTTCATATCATAGAATATAATATATAACTCATTATTTATAACCCTAACACTGTTTTGAAGCTTGAAAGGTGGCAGGGTCCGCCATATATACACGTAAAACAGTATGAAATTGTGTTATTCAGTCAAACAAAGAGTTTGTTTTTAGTAATTTTTAAAGTGTGTGCCTATTTTTCCTATAACCTGTATTACACATGATCTTCTATAACATTTTTTTTTATAGATTAAAGAAGCTGCTTTGGTTGAAACTTAAAATAAATACATTTAATTTTATTTCTAGATGAAATTTTCCAGTTGAAATCTGCAGCTCATCTGGAAATCATGTTGATGTTGTCCCTGTTGTAAATCCTACAACCACTACTGCTGCTGCTTTCTCTATTATTACTAATAATAATCTGACAATATTTACACTAATATCCGCACTGCTGCTGTAACAGGCTCGTAACATCACCCTCCTCAGATAAAACACAGCATGCTGTCTGTGTCCATCAGCGGCTTCAGACAGGGCAGGTTGTCCTCTGGAGTCACGTGGTCTCCTGAGCTGAGCTGAGCTGAGCATCCTTCGCAGCTCCAGCAGGCTGTGTGTGTGTGTGTGTGTGTGTGTGTGTGTGTGTGTGTGTGTGTGTGTGTGTGTGTGTGTGTGTGTGTCTTCACTGGGTTTCACGGCATGGACCAGTATCGCTGCTGCAGCTCCTGAGTCTAGTCTGCAGCCTCCTCTCTGCTTCTTGCTTTTTTTCCCCTCCCTCACCGCTGGACTGCTCTCCCCAAATCGCAGGTAAGAAAACGGATGTCGTTGACTTTTGAGTGCGCAACAACGCACTGGCATCAGAAAAAAACACGATCAGCTGAGTCGCTGTTTTGGATCAGCAACAAAGACACGCATGTGCTTCAGGAGGAGGAGGAGGAGGAGGAGGAGGAGGTGTAGCATTGATGTTGTTTGCATGTGCAACCTTGTAAATGAACGTGTGTGAGTGTGTCCTCGCGGGGACAGCGTTGCCTTTGGGTGCAGGAGACGTCTTCATCGTGTGCAGGTGGAGCAGCAGCAGCAGCAGCAGCAGCTCTGGAGGCGGTGGCTCTCACTGGTTGTAGTATGTTGATATCGCTGTTGTAGCTGCTGCTGCTGCTGCTGCAGGCTGAAACCAGACAGCACTGATGTAGATTAAAAGCAAGAAGCTGCCTGTGTCACATGTGAGCAGTGTGTGAGGGTCAGGTTCAGAGGGAGGCTGGAGGTGGAGGTGGAGGTGGAGGTGGGTCAGGTCACATAGTAATGACTCAGCATCAACCCTCTGCTGGGGACAGGGGAGTGATGCTGCTACAGGACCTCCACAGGAATTAAAGGGTTGTTTTTTTTATGGCTGTGAGAACCTGACACCTTCCAGCTTCAGTGTTTTATAAATAAGAATTTCAGAATTGAGTGCAGGTATCGATCGCTGCACCACTTACGCCTGAGAAGAAGAAGGAGAAGAAGAAGAAGAAGAAGAAGGAGGAGAAGCTCTGTAGACTACAGTAGGCCTACTGTACATCCTCCATCATAATATTAACCATTTCTTACATAACGCAGACTCTTGTCACCAAGTCAGAAGCTTACAAATTCACCCAAAGTGATTAAAAAGGTCAGTACAGGTTTGTTTTCTCTCGTGGTGTCTCATCGTGCAGATACGGTAACTTAAATTCTGTCTTTTTATGTTTTTAGTGTGTTTTTATTATTCTGCTTTAACCTGTAAAGTGTCTTTGAGTGCCTTGAAAAGCACTATATAAAATAAATTATTATTATTATTATTATTATTATTATTATTAAATTATCGTCAGAGAGTAGAAAAACAACACTGTTGATGTTATGTCAAAGACGTCTGTATTGTGACTGAATTTAGCATAACCAGCTAGCCTTCAGCTGGCAGATGTAGCTCATGCCAGCTGTTGGCGTAATAAATTAAGATAATATAATCCTTTGGGACATTTGCAATAGGGGACAACACAAATAGAAAGCACAAAATGAAATAAACAAAATAAACTCACTAAATGTCAAGAAATACAGCTTCACAGCTAACTGAGCCATTAGCTTATTAGCTTAATTAGCTGACGGTTAATCAGCTACAGCTAAGGATAGGCGGCAAAAAGCAGCTATCGGCGGTTACTCTGCTAATATGCTGCCCCCAATGTTTTTGGAGCTATTTTCTAATACAGGCCATATTCTACATGTTACATCTTTAATGGTATCCTGAATCACATTATTAAAATAGTTTCTTTAAACAAGAGGACTCTACGGTAGAGGTTGAGCCACGTTAGAGGCTCTGCTTTGAGCTAAATGCTAATGTAAATATCAAGGACATTACATTAAAATCTGGTGTCCACTGTTTTAAAGCTGCTTCTTTCACAATGTTAGCTTATGTAAAAAAAAAGTCATTTTGGGCCACAGTGCATCACGTGACGTTGTAATTACACAGGTACTACGAAAATTGGCTTTAAAGCCCGGCGCTCTTCCTTGGGGCTTGGGACCACTGGCTCCATGGCTAACTAAGCCATGAGCTAACTACAGCTAAGGATAGCTAACGTTTGGCGAGGAGCAGCAGTTGTAGTTACTCTGGTGATATGCTGCCCCCCCCATGTTTCTCTTTTATCAGCTCCATTGTATTCCTGTATATATATTACTGATCAATACAGCAATACAAACAGCTTATTGCCTGTATACTGGCTGTGGCCTGGCAACGTCATTGTGTTGAAGTTTGAGGCGTAACGCCGTGGTCCACTCTGACCCTGACTCTGCTGCCCACTTATCTGTAAATATAGATCCATACATCAGGAAATAGCTCTTTGCTGTGACTGGAGTGTCTTGATGTGGCCTGGAGTCGGGGGGAGTGGTTGTTACTGGGCAAAGACCTCTGAATGATGACTCTGCTTGCCATCTCTGTTCAGACTCTCTGGCCAACAGGAAAGCAGGACACTCTGATTGTATTGTGTTTTGTAGGAGATGACAAACATGGGCCTGCACATATGACATTTTGGCAGTGCTGCCTGTTATTTGATCGAAGCGGTCCAGATATGTGCGACTACATGAAGCACTGAGTAATAATAGTGGTGCTAGAGAGGGAAATGTGTGCTTTTAACAGGTTAACTGTGGTTTTGCAGCAGCACTTTCCCTCTGCACTGTATGTGAAGTCCACAAGTCTGTGTCCATGTTTGTCAGTATGTACTGTGAAATTCTGCAAGATGTCTCTGCACCGGTGCCAAGACTTCTTGTTCAGTTTTTTGATCAAAGTTAATCACTCTCTGGTTTCTTCCGTGCCAGATAATATCATTTCCCTGATCACAAACGGTAACTTCCTGTAAGATGAGGATGAAACATGTGATGGTGAATATGATTGAGGGGTTAAAGCCACCGACTCCTGGCATGTTTAATAAGGAAAATCATCTTATGTGCTGCATCAGGTATTTATCATATCCCATTTAATGGTGTTATTGAAAACATCCATCCATTATCTGAAACTGGTTATACCTTTCAGGGTCATGGGGGGCTGGAGCCGATCCCAGCTGACATTGGGTAACGGCGGGGCACACCCTGGATAGGGACAAACAACCATTGACCCCCTCATGTGGTTGCCATTTTGATGCACCACCTAACGTTGCTAGCGTTTACGAGACGACCGAGTCTTTCACAAAGAAAATCCAGAGTCCAGCAGCTTTAAACACCTTACAAACTGTCCACAGGTAACTGAGAAAGATGTCATGTTACAGTCCGCTCACATACGGCCAATAAAAAAGCGATTAAAACATCTAAACTGCTACATATTCTTACATATAGCCCCTTTAACGTCGCTAACGCTAGCTAGCTAACGTGTATAAGCTGGGCACATACTGTAGAAAGCCATTTTTATGTTTTTTATATCGTCAGTCTGACCTTTAACCATAGAAATCAAGTATAACTCTAGAACGTCACTAAAGCCGTCTATTGAGCTGAAGACAAATGGTGAAACTCACTAATATTTGTTATTCACGACTGTTTTTTAGACTGGAAGTCTCCTTTAGTTGATTGAATCTCTGAGCCATCTGGAGGCCACGGGGCCGATATGAGTTTGGCATCTGCAGTCTAATTTGTGAAGTGCTGCTCAGAAGCACGGTGCCATTAGGGACGATGATCCACTGTGGTTACTTTGATTAAATGATGTGCAACAAAACACCAGGCTGCTGAAAAATAACCACGAGAACGTCTGTGCATCTGAGCACATCAAAATGTTCAGTTTTTAACCGAGGACTCTCCCTGATGAGTAAAGTCCACCTCCTCTCTCTCCGTCTCTCTCAGGACTCAAAGCTTTTCTTTCCAAACAGTCTGGCAAAGAAATGGCACTTTAATTCTTCAAATGAATGTTGGCTCCTGGTGTAACGTGACACAGCAGAACTGTGACTGCGGTTATTTTTGTAAAACAGTAACGACGAGGAAAACAGGTTAATTATAGCGTTTTGTTAATTGATGCCATCGTATCAATGGCTTGGTTCTGTTACTGAGAGATGTAAACATATTTAAATCTGATTGAAAGCAAACTCATCACTTCAGCAAACAAACCAAATAGAGCTGAAACAATAAGTTGAATAATGGATTCCATGAAAGTTTAAAGTTGCAGCTTCCTGTTGGTGACGATTTGCTTTTGTTTGTCTCTTTAAATAATAAACTGAATTTCTTTTTATTTCCACTCAGCCACTCGTTAGCAATCGTCAAGATGCCTTTAATTCAAATTCATTAATTATTTTAGGTTTTTGCTAAAGTGTCGACAAAACAAGACCTTAGATTACATTATACAGGGCAGCCGATCCCAGCCGACATTGGGTGAGGCGGGGTTCAGCCCAGTCCGTTCACACCTACGGGCAAATTTAAAGCAACCGAACAGAAAGGCCCCGGCCGGGTCTCGAACACCGGACCTTCTTGCTGCGACGCAACATGCACTGCAGCCTAATGGCTTTTAATTAAATCAAATGGAAGTGCATTTCTTGCCTTTGGGAAATTATAATTGGCTCTCCTCATTTTTTCGTCTGACATTTTATAACTCAAACCAAAAATAATGACTTGGAAAAAATGAATCAGCAGATTGTTATGAATTAAAATAATCATTAGTTGCAGTCTGAAAAACTTGAGGTCGCAAGAAAATCGAAAACAAGTTTCTTTTGTGTGTGTTTTTTTATGATGTACTGAATAATGAGGACCCAAATGCAGATACAGAGACGGGGCAGGCTGAAAACTGAAAGCGAGCATCAATGAAAACTGAAGAGCAAAAAAACCAAAAGGTTTGCTTACCTTTTGTTAAGGCAGGTGGAGAAAAGCCCACAAAAGCAAAGGCAACAAAACAGAAATCAACCAGTGAAAGACTCAACAAACAAGGAAGCACGCAGGTAGAAACAGGTAGAACACAGGTGAGGCACACAGACGCAGGCTTAAATACACACTGAGTGATGAACTAATGCGACACAGGTGAGGAGCAAAAAGGGCGGGAAAACAGACAAAGGGAGGAAGTAGGAAGTGAGACATCACACATGAGGATACAGCTACAAAATAAAACCCAAAAACCCCAAACCATGACACACTAGAGTAAATATGCTCTCCGCCACAGTTAAGTGACTTATCTTCAAACTGAGGATCAGGTGGTGAGTGTGTGTGTGTGTGTGTGTGTGTGTGTGTGTGTGTGTGTGTGTGTGTGTGTGTGTGCCCTCTTGTCCACATGGCAGAACATGTGGGTCAGTATTTATTTTCTTTTCTGCAATTTAAGTACGTGGTTGACTAATTTAAAGGGGTCTTGTTATTATTTTTTGTCGCCCTGTCGTTCATCAGGGGTGTTGCTTTCCTCTTAATGTGTGTCTGCTGGCATCCCTCCCACCACCACCACCACAACACCAACACTTCTGTATGTCACCGTACCTTCACACATTCAGACTCTGGGTCCATTCACAGCTCTCTGATTACACAGCTGGACTGAAAAAGGTGGGACATTTGATATTACCGGAGCAGCAGTGAGTGAGGTGGTGGTGCTGGTGGTGGGCTGGGCAGGAACTGGGTCAGCAATGGCGAAAGGTGACTACACACCCCACGGGTGGCCCAATCAGGATGAGACGCTGGCCCCTTCAGACACAATGGACCGCAGGAAGGGGGCATGTGTGGGGGGATATTGTCCCATAGCTGCAATTATTGAAAAAGGTGTGAGGGGGTGGGAGACGTGCACATGCAGGTGGTTTATTCAGCTGTCGATGCACAGACGGATCTGTTGCTGTCTCCATAAAGCTAGCAAAGCTTTCATTATCTGGATTGCATAAAAGATAAAGCAACAAGGGTCAGAACCTGCTTCTTCTACCAAAAATAATCCTTTAAATAAAAGATTTCAGGCGGTGTTGACCCGCCGTGTTGCAGGTCGATCTCAGAAGATGCAGGACGGCATAATAATGTTGCCATGTTGTTGCACCACGGGGAGCGCTCAAGAACTACCCCCCAAACTGTTTCTGCACACTCACATCAACAGCGTACTTTTATTTGTGCAGCGCCGTGTGCATAATGTGAGCTATGAGCCAGCTGTAAATGTCTCAGAGGGAGCGAATGAGTCAGCTGAATAAAAACGGAGACAGATGTAGGGCCTCTTTATTGTGACAGAGGGAAAGCAGCAGCTCCAAGTAGGGTGGCTCTCTCGGGAATTATCAGCCATATTCCCTAAATTCCCATGGCTTCTTTTTTGTCCACACAGTATCCAGTACTCAAGTGTTTGTTTGGTTTTGTCTCTTAATTGCACGCACTGTACTATCTCTATAATCAGGCCCGTGAAAGCACTGTATCATTGCCATGTATCACTGAAGGGAAGGTGATATAATGAATGGAACAATAGAATAAAGGCTGCTCTTCAGAGAGGGATCACCGGAGCTGCAAACTGTGGCGTTCCCCTTTTCTGTCTCTTCTGGCAGAAAGGGGCACAGTCCTCGCAGAGTGGAAACACTTCTAGAGGCTAAAACAGTTTCTAATAAGTGGTCATTTTTCCGGCTCGCCCTCTCCAACACTGCCCAGAGTAATAGCAGACCAGTAATCCACGGCATGTTTGCATGGATGAGAGGCACCTGTTTCCCTCCATGTTAGAAAAATAATCAGCGGTGTCTGTTTTTGAGCATCATCAGGTCCCAAGATGGCTTCTCGTGTTTGATTATGTGCATATGTGCTGCAGTGTTTTTTTTTAAAAATTAGACTAATGAAGTGTCTAGTAACTCCTGTAGCAGGATATGTTAGTTGAAAATAAAAGTTAAGTTCAGGGCACCACCAGTAACAACTTACACATCTTTTCAGTCAGTCAATCTGAAGATAGTAAGAAGAGCAGTCAGCTGCAGGACCACTGAGCTTAACCTGCCGAGCACCAAACAGCAGACAAAAGGGCGGCCAGCTGGCAGTGAAGGCTTTGAAAGGTGCAGCGAGCCATTCTGGGCAAAGATATCTGTGCTGAGTGTCATTCCCCCCGTCAAATATCAACAGTGAGTATCAGGCCACCAAAGCAAAACATCATTACCTGACGACCTGGGAATGAGACTCAACACTCGACTGTCTCTCTCTAAGAACTGCCTGCTCAACCTTTAACCAAGATGAGAAACACAAGAAAGCAACTTTAAAAAACAAGCGGCGATGAAATGTCATGCTCTCAGGGCGCACAACCCGGTCACATCGAGGCAACGCACAGATACACATTTTACATGGAGAGCTTTAAAGTGAAAAACTATTTACTTTTCAATTATTACAAGCTGTGTTTGTGTAGGTGTGTGTTACAGTGATTGTTCACACTGTTGCAGCACGTTATATGTGTTTGGTTACTGTCCAACGGCTGCTCATATCACACTTCCTTTCTCTCGTCCTGCAGGTTATGCCACCCCAAAGGCTTCCTGGATCCCCAACCGTGAAAGAGAAAGGCTGATCCCCGTCCTCCCCCGAGGTTCCTGCTGCTCTGCACCCCATCTTCCCCTCCTTCCCTCTCCTGCTTATTCCCCTCTCCCAACTGCTCTAACCCCCTAACCTGACCCTGCCTGCCCCTGTCGTCCTTTACCTCCAGGACTGTCACATCCTTCCCCCACAGCAGCTCCGTACCCAAGCCTGTCTGTTCAGTTTGATTCCAGCCACCACTAGCCGTCTTTCCTGCAGGCCCTCGTCCTCGTCGTAGAGCTGTTCTTCACCCACTGGCTGCACGCCGGGCCCCATGGCTACAGGAGGTCATGCCCCAGAGATAGATGTGTTGATCAACCTACAGCAGGTGAGAAGTACTTCCAGGTGTTTCTTAAATGTGATCTTGCACGTGGAAGACATAAAACATAATCTTAGAAAACATTTTTTTAAGCAAAAACAAAGCACCAGCTCCTCTTTTGTTTGAACTGGAGCTCTTCAGTTCTGTTCTGGGGAGACTCTGTTGCCTCGTGGACATCCGGCCTCGGTGCTCTGAATGGCATAACCTTGTGAAAAGAGGCAACAGCTTTCAGTTTGATTCGAGCTGCCCTAATTAGACCCGAGAGCTCTCCCGAGCAACTGAGTGATTAAGAACAGTGGCAGAGTCCCTGTGGCAAGTAAGGTAACTCCTACAGTTGTGTGTGTGTGTGTGTGTGTGTGTGTGTTTTCACTAAGCCCTGTTGATTGCAGTCATGGATTTTCTTTAGGAAGTGTACTGAGGAATAGACTAGACGGGAGTGTGTCCCCTCGTTTAGGTGTGCATCGCTTTCAAACTCACAGTCAGTCAACATGTGCATGTTTAAAAGAATAATTCAGGCAGACAGATTGCTAAATTTTTGGAGCAGGTGCTGATACCTTTATTAGGGAGTTGTATTAATATATCAGCCGATATTCACACACGAAGTTGTGGAATGGAGGCAGGATATTTTACAGCTGAACAGTCCTTAACTGTCTAAACTGGCATCAGTACACCGAAAGAGTGAACTTCAGTGGGAATTTAATAATCATAAACAACCCCGAGCATCTTTTTCTGCATCATAATCTGGAAAAAGAAGTTTTTATATCGCTGTATATCGGACAACATGTACCCTGATAAATCTTTCATAGGCCGAGTGAGTCATCGGTTGGGCTCCAGTATTTGGGTTAATGTGCTTCTTCACTTTTTTGGTGACTTACTGCAGATAGGATCCGTGTCTGTGTATTAATTATACTATTAAACTACAACAACAGCAAACCTACCAACAGCTCCAGAGCGTGTGTGTCTCACTTGTTACTGTTGTTTTGGTGCTTTTACTGAGAGTTTAGCATTATTATTAGTAGTATTGGCCAACAGAGGAAGTGTGCAGTGTCTTCTCAGGATAAGTTGTTCGTCAAGAAATAGAAACATTGTGGTATAACGTGTGAATTATTCCATTTTTACAACAAAGTTAGCACATATGTGTGGGTGTTTGAAATGCAGGTAAACCAACTAAAAATAGGTGATTTCCACATTGCCAGCACACGAATTTCCCCTTTTTGTCGACATCGCAAACACACCGAAAAACAGAGAACAGTAGAAAGCATAATGTAGGACAGTGGCAATGATACAGTAGTTACTTTTCAATATATGTATTACTTTATTCTCTTTTCAAACTTCCTGTCTTTATGCTAAGCTAATCACCTTCAGCTCACTGCCTAATGCACACACACACTCTTGCGAAGCCAATAAGTGTATTTGTCAGATGTCAAACCCAAGAAGAATATTATTATGCTACCTCGGCTTTTGGAGTCATATATAGTTCTTGATATTTCTGGGAGGTACAGGCTGGTTTCATTCTGCAAGGTCATTTGCGGTATGAAAATCCACTAAATGCAAGAAAGATAATCTGATTTGTCCTTTTCAAACGGTTTGCGTTGTGGGATGTAGCAGTAAGGGAAGTGACTGTGGAAAAATGAATATGCAAATGTGAACTGCTGACAAGTGGAGGAGGGTTTGACTTTGCAGAAGAGAAACTACAACAACGCCAAATATCTGAAGAGAGAAATCTGGACACAATGGCTGTGTAGGAGATGTTACTATGTCAGCTTGTACAATGGAGTCGTGCTCAGTGAGCGAGTGAAAGGGTCCTTTGTGGCTACAGTAGGTGGCCTTTCATAGTCAGGGACATTAATGCCGGTGGTGAGGCTTGGAAGCTTGAAGATTGAGAAGTGGAGTGAGAGCGAAAAAAAGACCTCATAAGCTTGTTTGACAGAGAGCTATGAGAAAGTGCTCTGTGCCCTGTGTTAACTCATTTCTTAGCTGCACAATCTCTAACACCCGTTTTCACATTTTCACACCGATCGGCTGCCAAATAGCTTGTTTATTAAAGGCCAGTGAGCGATGGCAGCGGATCAGGTAAAAACGTCTCTGCTGGAACACAACATAAATGTTGGACGTGGTGTTTTTTTGCTTCCTGAATCGTGTATTTTTTCTCAGCTAGATGTGGTATTTTCGAGAAGCATCTAGTCTTGACTGTTTCTTTCCCTCTAACCCTCAGGCCACTGCTACCCTTTCAGACAGCTTGTGCATCACGAATGTCAGAAAACAAAAGGGCCTGTTTGAGTTTCCTTCAGACGGCGCTTTTGATATCATGAAAAAGATAGTTTGAACTCCTGAACTCAGCCTGATTTATTGACAATTAGAAATACAAGTTTCCCAGAGAGAATGGCTTAATGGTTTTATAAAAATGGGTGAAATGGCCACGATTTGGGCATTTTTTTGCCATTTTCAGTAAGGACATAGTAATACCAGCGCTTGCACAGCAGAATTTATGCACGTCTTTGATAAATATATAGCTCTAGAAGCTTGTTAATGAAGCAGGAGCAACATGCTAACGGCTAAGAAGCTACCCAGCTGGAAGCATGCACTCTTCTTTCTCCATCTGCAGCAATTTCTCCTCCCTAGTCCCATAGCAGATAGCTAGACTTTATTTTTTTTTGTTGCAATTTGGTGGTTAATATTACAGTATTCTGGCCATCTAGAGCAACTTCCAGACATATATTTTCATTAGCCACGTATAGCCTTCATTTCAACAGCCAAGTGCGACTTTGTGACATGCCGAAAACTGATTAAACTCCAGAGCCCGGCTTCAAAAATGCTGTCGTCCTGTGAATGAACAGCCAAAACGCAACGATAGCTCACCTGTTTTCTGTAGAAAATGTTTGCGCGTCTCTAAACGAGGCCCTCGTCGGTTACCGTACCTCTCCACGTTTGCGAGGTTGCTCTCTGTCAGTTAGAAAGCTAATTAGCTCAGCCACTAAAAAGACAATAAGCCAACACAGAGCAGTTTATAGTGTCATAGAGGAGGTTAAGTGGATTGTGCAACACCGCTAATAAATAATAAAACACAAAATAATGCATTTAATGAGTAAAAGGGATTGTGCTGCTTAGACTTTAAAACCCAAAAGGTGAGAACATCCTCGCAGGTTTTACTTCGCCTCCATTATTGCAGAGATGTCCATTAAGAGGACTGATTTTGCAATTAACATTTCCATTTTAAATGCTGCTTCGACCGGGTCTTCTCCCTCGTGTCCTTAACAGTTTATAGAAATTCCCTCACACAACAGAACGACTATCGGTAATAAACGGAGCAGTTAAATGTCATCAAGACTGAATTGTTCCCATTGACGTCTCAACACAGGGATGAGTCACTCAGGGGTCTGTAGGAAAAAACGCCGCTGTCCTTCACAGCAGAATGTTTTCTAGCTGCTATTCAAGTGAAACAGATTAGCCTGTGTCCTCTCAGAGAAATGGCTCCAGCCAACTAAGGAGGTGATGTGTCATTATGCACAGTGGGGACCGTGTCATCCTCAGCGTGCATACAGCATATTGTGACACTGATGTGAAGGAAATAATAGGCCGAATGCTCGGCTACATGAGTGGACCCTTCAATTTTCTACCCTCAATTACTTTGTGCCCTCTCGTACTTAAAATACACAGAGCGAGCGTCCATAGAGAGAGACGGGCTGCTTCTTTGCATCATCGCCTCCTATAGCTGACGGATGGCGCTCTAAACTACGACCGACTTATCGTTTATTTTGAGGCGATCCGGTGTGATGGTGTGTGTGTGTGTGGAGGATATGAATGCGACCTCCTCTGGCCCGGCTGAGTCTTATTGGTGCAGCAGAAACATCACCAGCTGCTGTCAGCTTACGTCAGAGATCCTCTTAAGGGAGTCTCAAGATAAAGATGTTCTTTAATTGAAAAACCAGGAGGTCCTGGATGTAAACTATAGTGTTCAGTGGAGCTTAAGGGAACTGTAAAAGTTTCCTGTGGCAGTTTTCACCACTAGTAGTGACACACAGCAGTGTATTTGTTTAACACGATGACGCACATGCACAGTGACGCAGAACAGATTCCTGCCAATGGATTCATATTTTATCAACTGATCTACAGGGGTTGGAAGTGCATCAAGAATCACAGTGTTTTTTTGTATTTGACTGTTTTTTATCTGTCTGCAGAATTTATTTCCAAATGTGTGTGAAGATATTTCTTTTTATTTGCTGGCGTTTTGTCAAATACCTTTTTTTATAAGCTGCATTGCTTTGAGCTGCACCTGCTACAGAAGTAAATCATTATGAAAAGCTTCATAAAAAAAATGACCCCGGTGCCTTAAATGTGCAGTCTTTCTAATGACTCCACTGGTTGCAAAAACAAGCCCCGATGTATGTAAGCTTATGAGAAAATGACCCCACTTCTCACTTGATTTATTACCTCAGTAAACAGTTTCCTGAGTTTATGGTCTCGATCGCAAGTCTCATGTCTTCTTCAACACAGCATGATGTTCGTTTTCTAAATGATGGTCCCATTTAGAGTTAAATAGACGATAAACGCAGGGTGTGCTTTAGGGCGTGGCTACCTTGTGATTGACAAGTCGCTATTGAAGCATTTTCACAGGTTGTCAGTCAGATCTCATCAGGAAAAACAAGACGCCGACTGCCTGGCGTAATACCAAACTGCAGTGGGTGACTTCACGGTGGGCTCATACTTGGTTCAGACCCACAGCTCATGTAAGGTAATGTGTTAGAGAAAGATTTAAGAAATTTGAGATCTGATTCTCAAGGGTGAAAATTGGGAAAACTGTTTAAAGGGTTTAAAGACCACAAACATGTGGTTATTTCTTATTTGTTCGGCTGAGTGGTTTGCAAACCTTTCAGTCAGTATCAGTCTCTATCTTAACTACAGTCTATGTTTAATTATCTAAATGTATTAGAGGTGATCCGATAGCATCCCTGAGTTGAATAAGGAGATAAGATTTGATGCCTTCTCACTTCACCGACGGATATGAAGCAGTTACAGTGGCTCAAATGACAGAAAAAAACTAGTTAGAGAAAATAATATTGACTTGGCCTTTGTTTAAAAAAAAAATTGCATTTCTGCTGCTTGAAACTGGCAGATTAGAAGTGTAGAGGTTACAGAAATAATTGTGTTTGTCAGAGATGCTTTAGTGCATGAAAACTGAGAGGAATGAAGGGAAACTTGCTCATCTTCCATTTAAAGATATCACATTGAGTTATAAGACATGTTTAATAATTGCTCATAAACATCAGCTGTGCGGGGAAAAGAAAAAGCAAAACACTGATGCTGATATTTATGTTAGTTGTGATTTGTTGGTCTGGGAAGCGTGCCAGCTCCTTCAATCAAAGAGGCCGGGATGAAGGGACGGACGGAGTGGGAAGCAGTTTTAAAACGCCACTAAATAAAAAAAAGAGCAGGAAGCAACAGAAAGCAACAGAAAGCAACAGAAAAGTTGTATCAGCTCTGATTTTTTAGAAGTGAGGAGATCAGTCTAGCACTACGTTCCCAACTGTAAGATACAGTATGTATATCCATCCATAGACCTGAACATATTATATTACTGGCTGTTGTCCTACTCACCATTGTACTGCTGAGTGGCTATCACAGTGTGCATGTCTAACCTGCATTCACTGATTTCTTGGCTTCCACTGTTAGAGGCAGTGGAAACCATGTGCCAACACAGCAATGACAAATTATCAGCTCGTACACTGATGTGGCTGACAGGTTAGCAAACAGTTGGCTATTATACATCCAGCAGATACGGAGCAACCTTAGCAACCATTTGGAGATGTGTCTCTGGCCAACTGATGAATGTAGTGACCTGTATTCACTCTCCTTTTAGCTCTGGCTTTGGTCTCCACCACCTCCTGAGGGGAAATATCTGGTGCACTAGTTGTTAACTTTATCCACCTGCAGTGTGCCGTTGAGCAGGTGGTTCAAAGTGGGTTTATCAGAGCTTTTCTGCTGAAAACAGGGAAACGATGCTATGAGACTGAACACTGAGCGTGCAGGCTGTAAAACCAACGAGCTGAAAGTTGACATAAACCTCCGAAGATGAAGGTGAAATTTCATAGTCCACCAAATATTTCTGGAGCTTCACAGCAAACTAGTGTTGCAGCGTTCTCCTACACAACTGAAAAAAAAAAAAAAAAATCATGAAAATGGCGTCTTCAACAGTTAAGCGTGACCACGCACCCCGTTTGAAGTGGGTGCACGAGCTTCACCTTGCATAGTGGTGTAAATATTGTCTTTCAAAATTAATTTGGGATTTCGGGGCTTCAGGAGACGAGCAGTATGGAGCCATTTTGTTTATCTATATATATTTTCCGTTGTTGTTTTGCATTTTAAAACAAGTCCCGACTACTTCAGTTGTTTAGGAGAACGCTGCAACACTGTTGAAACGTTTTGTGGACAACGAAACGTCCCCTGACTCTCCATCAGCATAAGGGGGTGAGTAGATATTGATGAAATTTTCACTTTTGGGTGAATTTATCCTTTAATTTGATGTATAACCTTTGCTACAGTTCACCTGAAAAAGACTTCTACCTGGGGAAGCTGAGGAAGATGGATAACATCCTGTATATGACTGTCCTAATATCTCATCACAGTGTATTTTTATGGCTGCACCGTCACATCAGGTGTAAATATTCTTGATCTTGGACGTCTTGCACATTATTTACATACACATTACCCCGTTTTTCAGCATGGTCATCAGAACAGATTCATTAGTCAGACGGTCAGGTGCATTTTCTGGGCTTCCCTGAGCATTTCTCTTCTTAAAATATGACTATAACCTCACTCTAACATTAACCAAATTGTTTTCAATTGCTGGTTACTTTAAACTTGAGTCTAATTACATTCCCTAACCTTTATATTAGACCTAATAACAGTGATCCCAATCCACCTTGGGCTCCACACTTAATGTGTTAGACAGAAATAACCCATGTTCTGTGTGTCCTCACTCCAGAGGGTTTTCCTGAGCAGTTGATCCTGACAAACAAGTCAAACACACAACACAGACACACACACACACACACACCCTCCTCTGTATTACTCAGCAGCTGATAAATATTTCAACGCATCTCTCTGGCTCAGCATTCCATTAAATATGAAATATTAATGTTGTGTAGAAGTTGGCCAGTTCACCAGAAAAGGTTAGAGCATGCATGTTTTTAACTGCACAGCGGCCCCCTCTCCTCATAATTGATTACAAAGTAGCTGAATTTTCATTCATTTGATACGTGTTTGATGTCGACGGTAACCCAGAGTGTTAACACTCACAGTAAACAGACTGTGATCAGATGAGAGCTCTTATCCGTCATTCATTATAACAATATGATTAGGCGATTGCCATCTGCATGTTGGCAACACCGCTGACTCAAATGGACTTTATAATTCCTTTGTGCTCCTGTTGGTTTACACAGCATGACAAAGCATCCTTAAAAAATGTACAAAGTTAACATCATCCAGTGCCGTCTTTCATCTAACAAACACCCCAAAACCTTGAGATTCATTCAGTTCACTGTCGCAAAGGATGAAAATACTAAAAGCTAATACTTGCAGGTAACCCAATGCACATTCCTGATGATGGTTTTGTGCTGTTCTACTGATAGAAACAAAGCAATGTGCCCAAAAACAGATCCAAAATATGTTTTGAATATTGGATTTCCAAATGTTTAGCAGGTTTGCTCCGCCTGGAAAATATACATGCTTTTGTGAGTAACACTGAATGTGAACAAACAAAAAAGTGGCTTTAAAAACACATAAAGCAAAATATCCATTTTCAAAGTTTGAATTCTATTTTCTTTGTTAATTGTTTTCCCATGTTAGCTTCCAAAGGTATGTATCACAGTATTTTTGATAGCAATAATCCCTCTCCTGTCCTCTCTCCTCCAGAAAATACAGCAGGGTAAAAAAAAATAAAGGAAAAACCTGAATAAATGAGTGGAGAAACGTAACATGTGGCGGCTCTGTCATGCTGTGGGGGGACATTATGTCGGCATGGTTTGGGTCCACTGCAGATCAATACAGAGTTGTTCTGGGTGATCACCTTTACCCTGTGATGAAACACTCACTGTTCAGGCTCACTGAATGGTTTGAAGAGTATGAAAATGATGAATCATTTGCTATGGCCAGAACCCAACTGAACACCTATGGGAGGTTTTGGATTGACATGTTGGGCAGCAAACATCAAAACACCAAATGAGGGAACATCCAGAGATCTGTTGAATTGATGCCGAGGCACCCTGAAGCTGTTCTTGTCACGCTTTTGCATGTAATGCTTCTGATGACTCATGTGAACCTCGGGGGGCATTCACGTACATTTATCTAATGAAATGTGATTTGGAGCAACTACATGAAAATAACCCACCCATCACGTAAAAACACACTTGACTGCCAGCTAGTGGGTCGCTAGCAGAGCAGTATCATATTGATATATTTATTCCAAAGCCACTTCCACTTGATATAACAGTGCTGGTGAGGCAGGTATGTCCACAACTCATAATTAAGCCACACCCACTTTTGAGCGATCCAATCACATTTTAAAGATTTGACTTAAAGGGCAACTCCACCAATTTTACTAATTAAAGTGTGTTTACAGGTCTTTGGGAACACTACGCATCCATAAAAAAGTAGTATGAAGCCTTTTATGGCTCTCGAGGAAGCTGCATGTAATCTGATAGATTGCCTCCTGTGATGTGGTTGAGTTGCATTGTGGGTAATGTAGGCACCACTCTTTGCAAAGGAATATCTGCTTCTGCTGCATCGATTTTGTCGTCATAAGCGATATTTTTCAAAATATTGAATATAGAACAACTGTGTAACTCTTCATCTGAGAGGAACTGCCCTGACCTTATTTTTTATTTATTACATTGTTATTTCTCTCCTGGCTGGTCCTCTGGAGTTTAGAGGGAAGAGAACCAGTGACAGATCAGCTGCACTCAATGCATTATGCTCTCACGTACTATATATATAATTTAAAAGTTCCTTTAATATTAATTCGTTATTTTAAAGTTTTTAAGTCTTGTATGTATGTATATATTAAATGTTCAGTGTTAATCTTCCTGGCTGACAGCAGAGACTCTGTGTAGCCAAAAACTAATTATAGAGGGGTCTGTTCTTAACATGCATGTATTATCTCATCGGGGTCTACCGTTAATAAAAATGCACCGCATCTAAAAAAATCACTGTACTCCATTGTCCGCCATCCAAATCCTCCTCACACACTCCCTCCACCACCTGGACCGGGGTTGCCCTCCTCCTGTGTCCCTCCACCCGGACTGACTTCAAAGCTGACATGAAAGAGTTTTGAGTCATTTGCACCGATGAAGGCAAAAAGCAGGTGTAGAAAAAGTCCCTCTACTCTAATAACTAGCTTGGTGTGGGTGTATTATTCCCTCTTGCATTACATATTAAATTCAGGGTGCAACGCTGGAAATCAGTGCTTACTAGAGCGAGATTAAGAGGGGAGGGTGTTAGAGGAGAGGTTGAAATTAAACTAGAATAGGTTTATTGGATTATAACGCATCTGAAGTAATGAATAAATTGAGCTGGTCGTCCTGTAAAAACAAGATTTTTACTGCTCAATTTAAAATTCTCCTTTTATATCCGTCTGGCTTCGTCTACCTTCGGCCCTCGTGTAGATAGGTAGCTCGGATCATTAAACGTATCCTGTCCCTCCATCCCACTGGTAATTAGGAAGTAATGGAGCCCTGGCACAGAGAAATCTGAGACCACAGAACAGAAGCCAGAGTGCTCGCCGTGCCAGCACCAATCTGAGGCGGAGGAAGCAGCCTGTCCCGGTGATTTGACCTATCAGAGGCCCCCAAAAAGGCTCCGACAGGACACTCCCTCCAGCTTTCACCGTCTCCAGGGGCCGTCTAATGCATTAGTTTCTCTGCTGCTTAGCACTTTGTTGTATTGATTTGATGTCCTCTATACGTAGAGTGGAGGATGTACAGACACTATGTGCCTATTGTACTGAGACAGAATTGTTTCTGGTTTCGGTGTAAGGCCAACTGTGGTGGCTTTTGGCTTAAATTGGGGCAGGACAGTGTCACAGTTTAACAATATCACAGTATATGGTATTACACAATTATTATCAATTACAACGACCCTTAAAGGAATGAAAACAGAGGAGTTTTTTGGTTAAACAAACTCTTTATCATACACATATGACATATTACATTTGATGTACTGATAGACATGAAACTTGATATCGACTTTAAATGTATTTATTGTTTAATAACACTAATACAGTAATATTCAATACAATAGACAAGAAAATGTGGTATGATAAATTAAATCAATTTTCAAACCACGGTATATCTTGAAATCAGCATATTACTGCAAGTCTTAACAGGCGGTCGCCGTCTTCTTGATTAAAAGAGGTGTAGTAAAATGTTGATAAAGTGGCCTTTATATCAGTATTTCATTCATTAAAAAAAGAAAACAAATTAAAAATTTTATTTATAAAGTTTGGATTATTATTTAAGATACTGAATTAACAAAAATCTCACAGGATAAGGGCATGGTGAAGACTAAGCTACATTCACAGACTTTTCAGTCTCTGCTAAACAGCCTCGACCTGCGTAAGAAGGCCAACTGTCAGGGATTAATAAATTCTTTACATTTGCTCTCCATTAAGTTTTAAGATTCTTGTGGCACTGATGTTCATCTCTGACTTGGTCCATTCTCACCAGTAGGTCACTTACAGTAGGTCTTCTGACCAGGATCTTCTGGTTGTCCCTCGTTCTTGACTGAAAGGACAAGGTGATTGTTCCTTGTTCCACTCTTCCTATAGACTTAAGCTCTGCGGGCATCAATAGAGACTGAAACAAGGGATCCCTTAAGGAAACAGGACGGGAACCACTGTTATAGATGTGCTGCAGAATTGGTGATGGATCTCCCCCATGTTCATTTGTTCCATGTTCATCCTGCATTAGGATTCAACTTTGATTTAGCACGACTGTATTCCCTGTTCGTGATGTCAGAGCCAAGCTGTGTTATGCTAAAAGAACGTCTGATTGCATTACCGTCCTGGGAAGTACATATAATACACTAATCAGAGCGGCACAATCCATGTAATAATCATGCAATCAGCGATGGTGACTGCTTTCTGCATGCACAGATTCCCCCATTCATCACAGTGAATATGATTCATCCCACACTGTAATTATTATTGCAAGAGAACAGCCCATACATGAAGATATCAACATTTGTATCCTTACTTCCTTTCCTTATCTACCTCTTAAGTGTTTTCAAATGTTCCTCTTTCTCTTAACCCTGCTCCAGGTGAAGGTGGAGGAGGAGGATGAGGAGGGTCCAGTGGAGGATGATGAGGAGGATGAAGACGAGGAGGAGAACCTGGAGAAAGCGCTGTCTGTGGAGCGCTTTGGAGACATCATCAGCGACTCCGCTTCCACCAGTGGAGACAGGATGGGCCGACACTACACCGAGAAAGACTTTGAATGTAAGCGAAGCTACCGTGTGGATGATATACCTCCAATTACACAATAACTGTCACTTACAAACTGTTCGTTTCCAGATGCATTGCCATGAAACATTCATGGTTCCCATAGGATGAATCCCATTGAAATATCCAGTCAAGTTATTGGATGGATTGCCCTGAAATTTTGTGCAATGATTCACTGTGCCAGGAGGATGAATTTTGTCTACAAGATGGATGGCCATAAAAAATTCTAGAGATATTCATAGTCTCCAGAGGGTGGTGATCCCTGGAATTTGGTGAAATGATTCATGGTAGCCAGAGGATGAATGCTAATGAATTATGTGGTTGACTGGCTATTTCTCTAGCATTATCAAGGCCTAAGATTTCACTACAACTACAAGATGGAAGACCATGAAATGGTCTGAAGATATTCATGGTCCCCAGAGGGTGAATACTATTGCCTTGACTAACCCTCTGATGTATCCTCTAACCTAACATTTTTTTTTTTTTTGTTAAATTTCTATTGAACGTATTGCCATGAAATTTGGCACATGAATTCATGGTCCCCAGAGGATGAATCCCACTAACTGGTGATCCCTGCAAATTTCTTGTAGCACCATTATAAGATTGAGAACTTTGTTTTTTTAGGAACATTTTTAGGAGTCAAGTTCTCAGAGGGATTACCCTGAAATATGTTGCAATGATTCACGGTGCCCAGAAGATGAATCCCTCTGATAACAAATCCCTCTGATAGCGATTTTATCGAGTGAATACTACCAACAATCTTATTACTGCTTTGCCCCACTTAGCTACTCCTTCTTACTTTCTTACTTGCGCTACTTTTGCGGAGCACTGGAAGAAACAATCTGTATGTTTTCCCCAGCAACCTTCTCAGTGACCTTCCCAGGAAACTCTTGGATATAGCAGATGCTAGCATGCTAACACACCAAGCTAAGACGGTGAACATGGTCGATATTATACCTGCTGAACATCAGCACATTGACACTGTTAGTCTGACCATGTTAGGATGCTGACGTTAGCGTATAGCACCACAGCCTCACAGATCCATTAGCATCGAATATCAGTCTCATAGCAGAATCATCCACTATGACTGTTTATGCTGTTGTAAAACCACTTTATTTTGTAAGATTATAATCCAGTTAAATATTAATGTGCTTATGTGTGTGTGTAAATACTGACCTTGTCTGTCACAGTTTGAGTTGTATTAGATTAAGAGATCAGTTTTTAGGGCAGGACAGCAGATTTTGTGTGTAAATCAGTACATTGGTGGATTAGTGTGACAGATGAGCAGATGCTCTGGTAGGAGATAATAGTGGCTGAGATTAGATGGAGCAGATTTCTTTTGATGTTCATTAAAACAGTGCATTTCTCCATTATTGCATGTTAATTAAAGTCTAAAGCTTTTGTTTGTGCTGTGTCTTTCAAGTGTTTAATAGGGATTTAGGGGGAGAGAGAGCTCCTCCTCTGAGAGTGGCAGCATTTTTTTCCCTCCTTGCATATTTAATTTAATGGAATCAAAAGGCTGCAGCTAAAAAAACACCGTCAGGCAGTGTGTGCTGAAACTCAAGACTGTATTTAAATATGATGCTTTAGCTACTCAAATTTCAGGGTAACTATTTGAGTTTTAATGCATATCGTGATGCAAATGCTTGCGTGTTATAGCTCGAAACTGCGTAGATTAAATTCCCGATTGGGTTCCCGAGTGCCGTTAGTCCTGCGATACAAAGGGACAAAGGACTGAACACTGTATGACACTATTTACAGTCAGGAAAAAGAAGTTCAACCTTTGATTTTATTCATCATTTTCATTTTTTATACAGATCACAGACACACTTTTCACCACACGCACCACCCCTTATCCACCCACCTGCCCCTGCCCCAGCGTTTACGCAAGAGGGTGCACAGCACGGACAGAAGGCGCAAAAAGAAGCGGAAGAAAAAAAAGACCTCACTGCCGCCGTCCGACGTTACACCCACCATCCACGAGGTAGACGAGGAAGAGGCGGAGTCTGAGACGGACGGACAGGGGACGGTCGCCACGCCCACAGACCTAAATGTCATCCAACCACAGGTAAAATAAGACTGAGGAACCACGGGACCTCCGCAGGGTGAAGGTGGCAGGATGAAGTATTCAGGTATTACAACATGTTGGCGTATTGCTCCTCTCTCACTGATCTTCCTCTTCCTCTCAGTTTAGTTTGGGGAGCCAAGAGGACTTGGAGGAACCCCTCCCGCTCACTGCCTTTCACACGGAAAACGAAGAATTGTCGAGGAAAGCTGCACCAACTCTGATAAAGAGGGAGACTCTTAACGGGGGGATCGTTGATCTCGGACAGAACGAGGAGGTGGACGGAGAGGAAGCAGCATGCAGCAGGTGCGATGTCCGGTCGTTCCCTTTGTTGTTTCCAGACCCACAAATTTGATGTCGGGCACATTCTCACCAGCTGACAGTTGGAAAATAGACTCAAACAGGCAGAATGCTACATTCACAACACCAAGCAGCAGACAGAGTTAGCAGTTAGCTCGTGTAAAGCTACATATAACAAGTAACTAGTGAAATATCTGGCTCTTTAGCAGCTAATTAGCCAAAAAACACAGCTACGTGACTCAGGTTGAATGCTAATGTTGCTACGTGTCTGCTGGATGGATAGCGTGTTTTGTTACCGCCAAAAATAAAAAGTATTTATTTTGAAACAGCTGAGCTTTTGCTGCTATAGCACGGCCAAAACCAAACCAAACCAATTACCTGAGAATTACCAAGTAAAGTAGACTATTACTTTCAAGTTGTATGAACTAAAAAGTTTTAACAACTCAACATTTTTAGTCTACTTTGCATGGTCATTTTGAGGTAAGTGATCAACATAAGTCTAGTATTCGCTCTCTTTTGAGCTCTGTTTTGGTCTCCACCAACTCGTTTGTCAAATATCTGTCTTTTTAGCTGCTAAACGCTCCACTATGTTCACTGACTACTGTCTAACTTTGCCTAACGGGTTGGTGCTGGCCAGGAAAGCTGCCTGCTGTGGCTGTTAATCAGAGCAACGAGAATGAAGTAAAGATGTGGGCCAGAATACTAAAAACAGTCGGCTTGGAGATGCTAAAACGCTCCGTAGAGCCGAGGGGAGCTGCTCCTTTTCATATTACATGCAGTCTTTAATCCACTGTGGTCGATTGATATAAAAACATATTTATTGTGCAGCTTATAAGCTTGTTTGTCGTCAGTTTACCCTCCGTTTCACCGGGGAGGGTTTACCAGTAATGTAGAATGAAGCACACATTACGCAGAAGTGCGTTGCTATGGTTCCCAGCAGTTTAATATGCCTTTTGGGCGGGTTTACCGACGCTGGTTTATTTTCACACAGGAACAATGTTTGCGGTGTATTGTTTCATGGTTTAACGGCCTCCTGCAGTCGGTCAGGAGCGAGTTTTCTGTTGTCTGTTATATAAGAGAGGAACACAAAGCTGGATTAAGATGAGATGATTAATATTCTTTATTGTTCTTTTCTAAATTGGGAGCCGACCCCCAGCATCAGATGCATCGACGCTTACAGTAGCAAAGCTTTTTAGCAGCACACAACAGAAAAAGAGCAGAGGGATGTTTCTGCTCTAATTGCACACAGAGGCTCAGTTGTATGCATGTCAACTGTACATTAGCAACTTTAATGTTTCATTAGGAACGTGAACATCAGACAAATCAAGACTAATAACCCACATGTGCCGTTCTTAAGACTGTAATGGCTCATTAATGGCTCCAGCTGAATCCTAGATGACCCATCTGGCTAGCAAAATAAAATAAAACCATAACCATCAGAATATGACTTGATTTGTTTTGTTTTTTTTCCATAATTATGAATTTATGATGTGTGCAGTTTGCTGCATCGAGGTCAGGGACCCTCTGGTGATTCAGGTATTTGGCTCTGCTGATGCCTGGTTGAACAAAAAGGGAACAGAAACACCATCGTGCCGGAGCCATGCAGGATCGTTCAGCTGTGTTTGAGTGAAAGCAGCTGAGGATGACTCAGAGGGTTGTTGAGGAGATCCTGCTGTGTTGTTGTGTTGTGAAGCCCCCTGCTGGTGGACAGGCAGCAATGCAAACCAAGAGGCACGTCACAGAATTTCAGTCAACAGCAACATTAAACTTCTGTTTGAATCTTTGTGTTTATTGTGAAGCATCTACATTTTGTGTGACAGTATTTCCTAATGTATCCGTCCTCTCTGTCAGTGTTCCCCCAGGATCAGATCCCTCAAATTCGACCACGACCCGCGGCTGGTTCCGCAGGAAGCCCGTCCACCATCGCCTGGCGGGCGCCCAGCGGAGCAACTACGACCTGCGGGAGCGGATCTGCATCGGCAGCATGACGGCCCTGGAGACGGCCGTCTACCAGCAGGTGCCCACCGACGAGGCCGAGGCCCAGATGTTGGCCAGCGCCGATCTGGATGACATGAAAAGTAAGGAGATAAAGGTCTTTTAGGTGATTTCTGTGTTTTTTTATGACCAACATCATGACAACTCGATAGTTATTATCCACTGGGTTTATACGTTAGCTGTGTTATTGTTTTTGGGATTATAAACTAACAACCGCCTGTACAGCTGCGTCAGTCTCATCCACACTTCATGCAAACTTTTGTCTATGACTCGGGGGAAAATCCCAAGACTCTTATTTGTTTTCTCCTCGCTCCTTGATCTTCTCTTGAAGGGGAAATCGTCCTTGTCTGCCATCTTGCTTGCCGTCCCAAAGCTCTTATGTCTGAGGAGCTGTGAGGATACACAAGAGCAGTCTTCCTAGACGACTCTCAGCTGAACACCGTGGCATATAAACACTCTGCCCCTTCATCAGGCATATTTAATCAAGATGGCAGATGTTGCTTCACTTGACGCTTTAGAGGAAAGGACGTCTTATTATTCGTAAAACACATTTCCATTCTTTCCTCACATGATTTCCTTCTGTTTTTCCATCGTCCTCGGTGAGAGGGACTAAGACGCAAGGAAAGGCATAAGTGAGGGAAACATGGGGGACTTAGGGGATCTGTGATGTGGGTCTGACACAGGAGGTTAATATCCACATTCTCAATTCCACCTACAAGTCACTCATTTATTCTAACCGGGGAACCGGCCATCAATAAGCAGAAAGCCAGACATTTTCTAATGTCGGAAAACACAGAAACATGAGCAGTGGTCTGGAAGCAGGCTACATGTAGCCTCTGCTAACCCTCAGCGTCTTATTGAACGCCTCATATTAGCACACGCAGGTCGATAACCAGCTAACACGCTGAGACAAGTGATGAGTTTTGTTGTAATGAGCTGATATTCTTCTCAAGTAGGGCGGGATGATGTGGTTAAAAAATCATATTGACTGATAATACGATTGCCATGTGACTCACAGTTAGTGGTAATGATCTTTTTTTTGCATCACAGTTTTCATTTTCACTGAAAAATTCATTAAAATCGTGATGATGTGACATCTGTTTGGTCTGTACCAAAGAAACATGTTGCGTTTCTGATTATATTCAGCTGTAAACTTGCTGACAAAGCGACTAATGTTGACAGGAACAACGTTTGAAGGCTCTTGTTTTGCAGTTTAAACGCCTCCTACCAGGTTAATCAGAAATACTCACACTCCAGAGCTCAAGAGACCTCACAGTGTTAACTGCTTCTCCATAGCGCCGATTTAACTCTGAGGTCATTTTAAGGCCGTCGTTATCGGTGCGTTCGAACGCGTTACATTCAGAGTTCAATCACTTAAACACCTTTTAATAGAGTGTAGGAGTGAAGAGAGCAAAATACACCAAACAACGATGTTATTTTCAGGCATCTATAGTATTTTTTCCCTGTCGGCTATTGCAATAGTGGTTTAACTGTGAGTCAGTTGCGTATTTTGTCCCACCGAGTCATGACATGACCACATTACTGTTAAATAATGAATTATATTACATTAGCAAATGGAGGCCTGAGAGCAGGGGCATGCGAGATGATTTCCTCTGCTGCTGCTGTTGTTGTTGAACGTACCTCCGGAGATGACTCAGTTTTTACTTTTCACCCACGCCACAACAACATGGTGGGGGGATCTTTGTGATACCAGCCAGTGACTGAGCTCCACCAGTTCTCCATCAGACCTCCATGATAGATGTGGTTGCTAGGATATTCGTGATATAACTGCCGAGCGTCTATAGCGGTTCATGCAGTCATGCACGAAGCATGTTTTAATGCACGTTCAGCCTGATGAATTTCAAATGCTGCAGCTCCAACAATGATTTTAATCATGCTTTACCTACACAACACTAGTGATGTGTGAGGTACCCGTCCAGAGCAAGGATGCCAAATATTATCAAGATTAAAAGGTATTAGATGAATGAGTGAGTGTGTCCATTTTTAGTTGCATCAGCTCTCTGATCTGAACACAGAGCACAGACTCTTGGCTCTGTTCTGAACAGTAAAGGAAGTGCATCGTCAGCACCTTTTCTACCTGCCAGAGAGCTGGATCCTCTGCAGACTGCCCCTGATGATTCAAATACAGTGTAAATGTCTCATCACAGGCCTGTTTCACCAAGGTCTCTGTCAGAATATCACTTTTAAACGTGTCCAGAAATAAAATGTTGTGTTCAGATTGTATTTTCATCTTGCGAATGCTGGATTAAGCCATTTTGTGTTGGGTTCAGCGCCCTCTGCTGGCCGTGAAAGGCACTACTACACAGTGATCTACTCTGCCTACACGCCACATTAACAGTTCAAAGAAATCAAGGCTGTTTTGGATGTAAATATCAGTACATGACTCGTCTGACCATCTTTAGTAACTGGATCTTCGATCTCTTTTGTATAAAGACATATCAGGATCCCACCCTTTGATTTTTTCTTTTACACACACACACACACACACACACACACACACACGCACACAAAGTATTTCTTCTCTGGTTATTTTTAACCAAGTTATCATTTTCCCTGACAGAGTGACTCAGCAGCTGCTGCTCTTTTGTGTGCAGCTTCTTTCTGCACACAAAAGAGCCGGTAAATAAGAAACCTTAAGTATATATACACTGTCGCTTATGTTTTTATGTGCATGCTACATGTTATCTGTTAAATTCTTTATTTTGTCCTGTTAATAGAGGAAAATACGTTAATATTTAGTTTCACCAACCATCAATGCTGTTTATACACTATATTTAAATAAATAAATAACAAAATAAATAAGTATTTATATATAAAAAGCCTAAAAATATCAGAAATATTGCAACAGTATTTTTAATTGATAAATATCTTTAATCTTTTAATCTCTAATGGAACGACATTAGCTTCACCAGTGTGTAAACATGGTAAAAAGATAAATGTTACTGTTATTAGTCCCTCCTCTTCCAAATAGTGGTCACTCTGGAAAGCTCGTTACAACATTTATCGACTCCCTCGCTGCTCTGCTGATGACCATTGACAAGTTTTTTTTCTCACTGCTGCCAACGATTTGTCTCCACCGTGGGCGTCCCACACGTTCTGTCTCATGAAGCCAACCCACACAGCTCCTGGCCCCCTCACACACTGTTGGAAACGAGCTTCCCACGATAATAACACAAAAAAAAGGATGGAGAACAGAGACGTTACAGTATCTGCTCGGATGCATCAGAACCCATCGCATCTTCAAATAGAAAACATACTTTACATACATTTTCATCACTTACAGGCGTCATCTTGCAAAATGGCTGCCCAACGTATCATAATATTATAACTATGAATCCTCCAGGAACAAATACAGAGTTAAATGTTTGGAAAGAACTGAAGACACTGCAGGTTGTAGTGCCCCCTTCTGGCTGAAGAGGAAACATCATTTTTCATTTTGAAATGATTTAAAAAGAAATAATTGCAACAGTTCACACATGCTTTGTATCTGGTTTTTGTAGCTTGGATGCAGCTGAACAAAACTGACCACAGAATATTAAAAGCAAAGAAAATAATATAGATAGAAAGAGAAAAAGAATAAGAGGAGAGGAGAGAAAGATAGAGAGGTAAAAGTTTGTGTTGCCAGAAAGAAAAGCTCTCTCACAGCGTCCAGGGGCTGTAATTAACAGAGGCTGCAGTCGATTCTCCTTTAGCAGCGACCCTGCCTCTGGCTTTTCCTGCTTTAACAGAGCAGAGTGATCATTGACTGTTTAGGGACCATCTGGATCAGGAAACAGGCCAACCAGAGTCAACTCATCGGGCTCGCAGGGAGTGGAGCTCGACATTGACAGGCCAATGTGTCCCACCGCTGTGTCCCTCTGCTACAACCTAGTCATCGGTAACCTGGTTGCGTTTAGTGTTACTGTGATTTTTCGGCTGAATCACCCGGGCTGCTCTTTCCACTGAGCATCACCTTTGCCGGCTGAAACAGTTAACAGCAAATAGATTTTCATTACTTTAAAAAAATGAGTGAAATTAAACTAAACTGCTGTGGTTTGCTCTCTGCCACTGTCTCAGTCCTTCCCTATCTCAGTCAGACATCATTTTTCTCTAATTACATTTATAAAGTCGAGTATGTTTCGATGATTTGGCTGTTAATTAGGCCGACAAAGTGGTGATTTCCTTGCTGATTGCACCTCGTTATTTTTTAAATGAATAAGCAGCTAGCTTGGTTGAGTGCAGTGAGGTGAGACAGAGACAGAGACATGGGATAATATGTGGGAAATGTATTTCTGGGGCTTTCAGCAGTGCCAGTCACTGCTAGTCACTCAGTTATCACCACGTGATCTCAGCATGGGACGCCAGTCCTGTGACAGCAGGTGGTACAACATCGAAGGAGGATCATAATTAGTCTTCAGGGGCAGTTTTTGGTCCATGGTCTGTTCAATTTTAAATATCATTATTTAAAGGGCGACTGAGGAGCTGACTTAAATAGCTGTCATGCTTATACAGAAACTGAATTCATGCAAAGTGTCCGTCCCGACACCGCAGACTGGAGTTTCTCCCAAAATTTACAGTCATGGATCAACCTGTGAAAGCCGTCGTATACAAGTGGATCCAACAGGTGTTCAACAGACCGGCTGGGAGGCTGGAGGCAATCATCCAACAGCTGCATCATTTCATTAAATTACTTTTATGGAATATAAGAGACATTTGAACATATGCTTGGCAGATATCCATGTATGATACGTCAATATATCATTTGAATATTGACCTTTTAAGTGATGCATTTCCTAATAAACTGAAAAAACGCAAATGAAAGTCAGTACAGATGGAAACACGACAGGTGCACACGTACAAACACGTAGAGACACACATAAAACACTCATGCGTGCCGTGCATGTTTTTAGCGAGGGTCCTGTTTAGCTCACACTGGCGCACCTGTTGTATAAGAGTCAGACCACGACACCTCAGGGGACGCATGGTTTCCATGGAGACCCAGGGACAGGAATGGTGCAGCTCGCTCTGATAATTAGCACCATGATATCTCACTAAGCAGAGTGCTGGAGCTGGTCCTTTCTAGGTGTTATTCTACTAGTAGTGTCTGTGTACTTGGAGTTCTCAGTGTATATCTGCATGTATTATTATTTCTTTTGTAGTTTAATGCTAATGGGTCAGAGACGACAACCTTTTGGAGCTTGAACTTTACCCTCCTGCGCAACGTCACATGTTCGGAAAGTGATGGCGGCTCTATGGAAACAGAAAAAAAAGCATCAACTCTTCTGCTCAGATCCACTTTATGTTCCAACAGCCACGAAGATCAATGGGCAGAGGGGACATCATTAAAAAAGGGCGGCACTACCATTCAGCACAAAGTAGACCGTCCCTTATCAATACTTCCTGCAGGAGTTGCAGCAAAAAGCAAATGTCGCTACCATTCGTGCATCTCTCTGTTCGTGGATCCAGCAGGCAGGGGGGCTTCTGCCTGAGGGTGTAGCTCCAACTTTGCATTTTGTTTGGATTGAAGAGCATTTAGGACATTTACGATCTTGTGTCTGTACTTTTTGATTTGCAGGGTGATTATTCTGAGACTTTCGAGGACTTTTCTTTGGTGCTTGTTTCATGCTTCGTATAACTTCTTCACCAGAAGTTGGACTACCTGAACTCAAGCAGTTTTATATCTTGGTTGCCTGAATAACCTGATCTTGGAGCCGGTTCCCAAAGTTTATACACTGGGGTTGGCTAGTCGTCCCTGCAAAGACCCAGTCGCATCAGAACTGTGACCCAGGGCGAGCGACGGCGTTGAAGAGTTGGAAGCACTGGATGAGCAGTGTGTCCACTCGGAGAGAGGAGGATAGGAGGAGGTACCGACCGTGGAGATGACAGACATTGAGGGAGTGGAGAACCAGGGGCACAGGAGCTCCGATCAGAAGGATTTAACTGAGGAACATGGTCCCGAAGCTCGCGGCAGCGCCCAGAGAGGCACCCCAAAGCAGCTCATTCATGAGCACCATAGCTCATTGTCCAATGCGGAGGGGTTTGACTTTGAAGAGTTTGTTTTGGACTTTGATGACTATGACTTGCTCGAGTCGATCCACACTCAGCTGGGGTCGCCGCTCGAGCCTATACGTAAGTTTTGTGAAGCTGTGTTTTAATCTTTGCTCTTGCTGAGCAGCGTTAACGGTTCTGTCCATTCAATGCAAGTTTTTAGGTCATGACAGTAGTGAAAGTGACGTCAAACCTCCAATGAAGGAAGTTCTGATGCAATCATAACACAATGGAAAAAAACTCACAGGGCCGAGCATTTTAATGCTATTTTTATATGGATGATCAATGGATGGGAGCTCACTTGTTTCCATTGATTATGTAGCTTGCTGCTTGGTAATTAATGGCAATATAAGGCTCATTCATGGCCACACACTGAACAGCATTGTGCACAGTATTGAGCGAATTGACACGGTGCTCGACTGCTGCTGTTTCCTGCTTTCCTATTGATCCAGTGGCACTCATTTAGTTTTCGGGGTCAGCCACAGCTAGAGCGGAAAGACATTTCATTGACCAGCAGTGTTTGTTCTGCTATTTTTTATCTGTATTTAGACTTCAGATCACAACACATTAGTCTAAAAATACTTAATTGCAGTTGGTTCAATTGTAGCTGAAAACCAGATAGACCCAGCTGGGTTAATGTGTCAGAGGTTCATGGTCCTCAGAGGATGAATCGTAATGACGCTCTTTGGATAATAAAGAAATACCTATAAAACTGACGAACGTCTGCCTGAGCTGTACTTGTTAGCATCCTTGTGACCTTGGTGAACATAACTTGCCAATTATCAGCATGTTGGCAAGATTAGCATTTTGAACGTGTCATCATGCTGATGTTAGCATTGAGCTAAAATGACTGCTTTGCCTAAGAACAGCGTCACAGAGCTGCTGGCTTTGGTGGTTAAACAGGCTTTGGACTCACTTGGTCTTGTTTGTTCAGTTCAAGCTTTGGGGAAAAATCAAAAATTGATGACCTGCTTCGGGTGTGTCTCTCGGCCTGGAAGCCACACTGCGTTCAACCCAGGATTATGTCCTGCCAGTCCTCCGTATCAGTGCCACAGTTTGCATTTCATTGTCAAGTTGGCATTAAAACATATTATCCAGTTACAACCTCAAAATGAAGGAAACATTTCAGCTGACAGTCACAGTTGTTTAGGCAACACTTGTTAGGTTTAGGAAAAGATCATGTCCTAAGTCTGACTAGGGTTAGGGTAAGTACGTTCATGTGTCAACTTATGTACATAGGTTAGAATAAGTCAACATTACACACGATACAGGATACCTGGGTTTTAAGGGTGAAACCCTGTGTTTGACCCATCCATCCATCCATCCATCCGTCCATCCCGAGCTACTTTTGGTACTACACTTTCACGTGTTCTACAGGTCTTGTGCCGTTCTGCTGCATTTGTGAAACCAGTTTTATATAAAGCCCTTCCACAGTCACACATGGAGCTGTGTGAAAGCTGATAACCTGATTACCTCAAGTGATGTCACTTGAGTCAGTGCTGGTTGGGGATAAAGCCTACAGGGTTAAAGATTAAACAAATCTGGAGTTTGAGATAAGTAAGCTAACCAAACCCCTCCTCATCTCTACTTCAGGCTAGCATCTCCAGGCTACATTGGCCACCGCTAGCTTAACAGGATCCAAATCACAGACGCCTGCTCAATATGGAATCAATTGAAAGGACATTAAGTCATGAAAATAAATAACAATTCCCATGAATTTTAACTATATCGCAGTAATAAACTGAACACACAGACTGAAAACACTCATGAGACGGCTCAGAAGTGGTGACAGAGCTTTGAATCATGACGTCTAAGACTGTGACCAGCATTCTACATTTTATATTTCATTAATATATACAGTTATTATGGTGTGTATTGAGCTAATTCAACTGTGTTTTCTGTGTCTTTTCAAGCACCAACCCTTAAATTCAAAGGTTCATGGTGAAACGTCTCCGGTTGTCTCTTTCTCTTTCTCCTTTTTTTTTTGTTAGTAAGTTTATTAATTTAAAAATGAACAAGGGTATGAACTTTGCATATTGCAGACAGCAGTAAAAGGAAATGCCACAATAGCTGAAGAAAGGCCTGGGTCCCTTTTGTTTTGGACTAATATGAATTTAGATTTTATATTATTGGGTTACACAAGCAAATCATATTTGCTCAACAATTGGATTCCACTGAAGGCCAAGACGACAAAGCAACAGAACATCACATTCAGTCTGTGGACAGCAAAGGTTCCTGGCAAGCAAATCAATGACCCTGTGATTTTTGATACTGAAAGTCTTTCTTGGGATTTATTTCATTTCTAAAATGCAGTATTATCAGAAGGCAGCTGAGATATTCTCAGAATAAATATAATCTAAAACATCTGTCTCACTGAACACACAGACTGAAAACATGTTGCTCATGTAAAGTCTCATCACAGAGGAAAGCCAGAAGGTTTTGTGCTCCACGAGAAATGAAATTATCAAAGATCTGATGACTCGACGGTAGGAAATGTCTGATATTAAAGAAAATGTACATGAATACTTGGTAGACTTGGCAACACGTCTTTAAAAGGTTGGGAAACCGTCCGATGCACGGATGCCCAAACTTTTTCAACTTGTTAACATCTGGTGAGCCAAATCGAACCTTACAGACGGCCAAATTATTATTATTATAAGCTGAAACTCCCCCAGAGATTCAAAAAATACTTGTGATATTGTTCAGTTATTACAATTACAAGTAATAATGTTCATATTTACTCACAGTTACTGCAAATGTTGAGGTATTTTAAGCTTGGGGGGTATTTACTGCTGTGCCTTCTCAGCAAAAAATTAATAAAGGCCTCAGCACAGTCAAGTCAGATGCCAGTGGAAGTGGAAGAGGAACAAAACTGCCTCATTTTCAGTAATTTTGCCCGTCTGTGTCTGGTACTGTGGTGAAAGAAAAATCTAGATCAGCTGGATCGGTTCAGAGGAGGCGCAGCACTTAGATATTTTCCCATGGGGAGACTTGACAGAATAAAACACAGCCTAACTTCATCTTGATTTCCATTTCTGTCTGTTTCCCCGAGGAAGGCATGACGCAGCAGAACTGAACCAGTACTGTAGCTAGTGCACGACCACACACACACACACACACACACACACACACACACACACACACACACACACACACTCTTACCTGCACTGTAGTTACCTCCGGCTGCTCGTGTAAAAAGATTCAAAAAGACAGTGTTTATTTAGGAGGAAATTACATTCAGCCGTCGGCCGGTCTGAGTGGTCGACAGCAGCTCCGGCCTGAATGCAAATGTCATTTTTCTAAAATACCCTTCAGATCTTTAACCCTGACCTCAGCTGCTCTGATCTCAGGTCATAACTTAACCATATATTCTGCAGCCTAATACCTCATTACTCTAATCTACAATCTCAACTGTTGTTCCAGCGATTTCAAAATAGTCCCTGCTGCACAACTGCTTTTGACAGGCCAACTAAATGTTTGTTGCGATGGATTACCCTTCCATGCCTGTGCGAGTTAATGTTCAGACTTCAGTGAGATGGATGTAAACTAATTTCTGCCTGGAAAAGTGGAAAAATCAGTCTAAACACTCGGGATAAGCTTTGGAAAAAGAGTTGGCGGACATGTTAGTATGCCTGATTTGCAGTTAAAACACGAACAACGACTTGTATTTTCCTTAAGCTCCACCTAAATATCACCAAGGAGCTACATTTTTACCATTTCCGTGTAAAAACACATCAGCCTCAAAACAATGCATTATTTACAGTTTTTCCAACTCATAATCGTTACCACAAATTGTCTTTACCACTCTCTAAACACATTTTCCTCACAGGCGGTCAGCTTATGCTGTTCATTTCCCAGTTAAGTGACTTCTTCCCCAGCTTACCACTCTTTTTTTTTACATGGCAAATGATAGCCAGGCCTCTGCTGTAATGAAAGGAACTCATTTTTGCTAAATTCAATAGAAATGATTTGTGGTTAAAGGAAATTGAAATGAAATTACTTTTGAACTGGGGCGAAACCACCTTCTCTGTAACAGTTTCCCATGGCGTTCGTACATGCTCACTCACCCATGGAGCCTTTTCCTTTCTCTTATTCGATGTTCTTCCGTCAGCTGGAAAAAAACTGAAACAGACACACAGATTTGATTTCTGATTTTTTCCAGCACGGAGCACATTAGGCAGGATGTCTGAAAAGCATTTTGGTTGACGCCTCCATCATGACCTTTTTTTGCATTTTGATTTTATTTGTGTTAAAATATTTGTGCTTGCTGTTCAGGTCACAGATTTGAGGACAACCCCGGGGTGAGACGACACCTTGTGAAGAAGTCGTCACGATGTCAGATGGCCCGGGCCAGCAACAGCTCCACGCCGCTGAGCAGCCTGAAGAAGAAGAAGAGAGCAGCGGATAAGAAAACTCACGAGGTTTGCAGCAAAACGCTCTCGTTCTCTCGACTACGCACATGAATCTACATAATGAATACTGGGTTAATGCTTTAATATGCAGGCGACATACAAGCATAAACTCTCTTTTGTTTAAGATACAAGAATATTAGTTGAAAACATTCAAAAATTACCAAAAAACTATCTAAAAAACTAAGAAATAAACTTTTTAATGCTATGAAATGTTTTCTGTTGCAGAGATATCTATTTAAGTTAGCATGCTAAGCAGTTAGCCGCAGCCTGTGCCAGTCCAAAGCTTCTGTACTAGCCGGGGTAAACACCGACACTTCCCCTGTGCTTCAAGCCCCCAGCACAGACCACTAACTACATGGCTAATTGAGCTAGGTAGCTAACAGCAGCTACACAACGTTATATTGATTAATGCGTATTTATTGATAAGTATGACTCCATGAATGGAAAAGTTTCGGGCTTGTAGCGTTAGCATGAGCACATTCCTACAAAGTCATTCTAGTTATTCTTCATGCCTGTCGACGGGTCAGATCCCAAAACTTACTGATCCCAAAACTTTACTTATACTGAACCTCTGCTCTGTTTCATCCTCAGCTGTTTGTGGAACTGAACGAGCTGATCGTGAAGGACCATGAAATGCGTTGGAAGGAACGAGCGCGCTGGATCAAGTTTGAAGAGGATGTGGAGGAGGAGACGGGCCGCTGGGGCAAAGCTCACGTGGCCTCGCTCTCCTTCCGCAGCTTGCTGGAGCTCCGCCGCACCATCACGCACGGTAAACACCAGAAAATAGATACATGGATACATTTTAAACAGTCTGGTATGCAGCAGCTGATTACCTCCTGTCCTAGGTGCCATCCTTCTGGACCTGGAGCAGAACTCTCTGCCCGGCATCGCCCATCTGGTGGTGGAGACGATGATCATCTCTGATCAGATCAGAGCCGAGGACAGGCCCAGTGTTCTCCGGGCGCTGCTTCTCAAACACAGGTCAGTCAGCGGGCAAACGCTCACTTCAATAATTAAAAAAGACGTCTAATTTTGATGTTCCTCCCTCAAACGGAACATTTTTATCATCTGGTTTCCATTCAGAGTGTGACGTCCCATCTGTAATAACACTTTAACACAATAATTGATAAGAAAAGATGGAAAACAAGCATTTCTTGCAGTTCAGAGGTATTTTGGACTCGTGGTTGATCGGTGAGGACTTTGTTTGTTGTCTTTATATGTTCATTGTGTGTTTGATCTTTGAAACAACTGTGGTATTAGCTGTCATGGCAACAGATCTCAATTTAATCTCAAACAATCCCAATCCCATTAATACCAAATAATTATCCCCACGTTGCTTCACGAGACAAGCCCCCTGAAAAAATATATTGTTATCTTAGATTAAGATGTTTCTTGATCCGTGTATTAACAGAACCTGCCCGGTGCTGCTCTGTTTACATTTTGATTTTTGATCACGGGTTATATTTTACGGCAGCTTGAGGAATAAATTCCTCGTTAATCATCATCCCACAGTGGAGGTTACAAAAAAAAAGGGCAAACTCAGGAGAACTGAACAGGGAATTTCCAAATTGTGACATTCAGCAACACTTGGCTCGTCGTCTGGCGTATTTCCCCGGAGGCTGACTAAAGTTTCAGATGTCAGGACTTTGCTGTAGCTGCACTCGACCGCCAGATTATAAAGTTTGATTCTTCATTGTGTGGGCGATCCAAGCCCCTTGATCTCTGTCTATGTAAAGACCTTTGGCTTTTCTGTGTCAGACTTACTTACTGTTTCACACACACAGAAAGAGTGAGTGTTAAAACCTGAGGCTCACTGACTGCACACAGTAAATGTAACAGACAGAGTGAGAGAGGCCTGGTAAAAACACACACTCAGCCTGAAACCAGCCTTTCTCACTCTTTTGCTACAAGTACAATATTGAGGTACTTACCTGAGTATATGTATTTTCTGCTTCTTTGTACTCAAATATTGTACTTTATATTTATACATCTTTTATAAAATAGATAAAATGTTACTGATCCCCGTTCATAAGCTACCCAGCTGGTAAACTGTACTTAACCCACCTTTACTAGCTGCAACATTAAAGTGATGAACAGAACAATGCATAATTATAATCCAGTGTTATTATACAGGAATGTGCCATGCTGCAGTACTTTTACTTTTTGTGCTATAAGTATATTTTGATGGTGGAAATTTAGATCTGCACCCTCAAGTGGTTGCCAGTTTGCTGTTCGAGCTAACGTTGCTAACACTAGCTGGCAAACTTTATCTTTGCTGACGCTATCTAATATTAATGTTTCTAATGCTAGCTAGCAAACATTAACGTTGCTGTTGCTATTAAATGTTAATGTTGCTAATAGTATCCAGCTAACGTTAGGACAGCACACTATGCTGGGCACATACTGTAGAAGTCAGACATTTTACGTGTTTTTCTTCCCACAAACTGGCAACTACCAAGACTGTTGATCGCTGACGAAGCACAGATACCTCCGGCGTTATACTACTACTATACTACTTATCTTATCTTATCAATATGAACTTTAAAACCTTGAATTTAAGATTAGAAGTGACCGACTCATCATCGAGCTATTTGGGTGCCTTCAAAAAGGCGTTTCTGTGTCATTCAGTATTTCTGCCTCTGTGGTTTTGTTGCCTTGTTGTCTTTGCATGTACGGCTATTTTCCCGTAAGCCACATGCTGATATCAAGTTCGATGATGCCGGTGGAAATTATTGGGTGCGATGTTGTCAAACCAGCGAATCTGTATGTGAGTAGATTTGGAGCGGGGGGGGACGGTGATCAGCGGGAACAAAACAACTTGCTTTTTAAATATCAAAATCTGGATTCATAAAAAACCAGGACTAGAACCAGGACAGTTACATCAGGTCCGGCTCACCGTTAGCATGCGGCCGTACTGCATGTCAAATGTCATCTCTCTCAGATGATCCCCCGCTTATTGATCGGCTCTCGCATCGACACGCCAGCGAAACTGACCTGACAGATATGGTCAATGGAATAGTGCACTACACATAGTGGATTATAGATTTTCACACTGTTACATAATGAAAGAAACAAGGTAACCGAATGTCAGCTGTCAAATTGAATTAGCAACAAGGGGAAGATAAGCCGTGCTGTCAACAATTCAAATGTCAACATGCTCCAGTTTATGTTTTGTGTCCTTTCGGGCATCACTCCGAATGATATCTGGCAGAAATGCTCTTTAGAAACATATTAATGTCTCTCTCTGTCAAACATTATTTAATTCATTTGATTTTTAGTACAGTCGAGGTCTGAGATGAAGTGTAATGACTCGAGAGCTCCCCTGACTTTACCTCCAGTGCCACCATTAGGTTGACATTTTTGTTTTTTTTATTGACAACTAATGGATGGACTGCTGTTAAAAAGTGGGTGATACATTCATGGTGCCCAGAGGATAAATAACTGTGTTGATCCTCTGACTTTGCACTTTGCTGTCGGGTAGATAACCATTAGATTTAAAGGGTTTATGGAGAACATGAACATCGGGGTAAACTGAGGCAATAGTTGATACTAAGGCTTTTTATCCTGTTCTATCATGACACATTTGGATACAACTTATATTACTAAATACCTTCAAAACCTCAGTTGTAGTTTGTGTTTAGCGCTAATAAGCAAATAGAAGGTTGATTTTTGAGTTTCATTTCCAACTCGTCAAATACTGACGCTTTGGGGTTGTTGGACGGGTCGACCGCCAACCCAAAGCGTCAGTATTTTTGACGAGTTCTTACAAACTGGACCTCTAACATCAGTGTTGATGGTAAATGTAGTAAATTGAGCTACAAGCTATTTCAGCTTGGATTTAGCCTCCCGGCAGCTCGTTGGTGTGCTGCTGCAAAACAAAACTTGTCTTCTGGCCTGTAAACTAGCTTCATTATCCCAAAGTATGAGTGCAGAGGATGATATGGAAGAGGATACATTTTCGTCTGCAGTGCATCCTGGTACATGTAGGCGCTGCAGGCACAGCTTTGCAGAAGGAGAACTTAGCTTTGTTGGTCAGTGATACATGCAAGAAGATTTTATTGCTTCATTTGACTACTTTATGACGTTGATGCTGGTCTGACAAACACATGAAAATGTAACAAATTTGGCATTTTATGTGTGTTAGCATGCTAATATTAGCATTTAGCAATCACAGAGGCACTAGCATGGCTGAAGTGTAGCTTTTTAATCTTTTTTATCTTTGAGCTGACATGCAGACACGTTGGTGTCAGTGTCCACTAGCAAACAGAAACATGCTTCTGACAATAGGTCCATTTATTAGCTGTGAAGCTCGTTAGCTGTTGCCTGGTTGTCATGTAATTGTAGATTTTCCAATTTTCATTTATCTGAGCACTTTTCAGACTCTGTGTCCATGTTAGCTTAAAAGTTCTCAACCTTTAAAAAAGCTTAAAGGCTTCAGAATGACTACAAAATGGACCTCGGAGTCAGATTGCTTTGAGAACTGCTCTTGAAAAACTTGTCCAGAAAAATCCTCATCTTATCCCCTGATCCTGTATACAACCCTTCTATGATAAGCCTCCTCTGTCTGGCTTCCCCCTCTGTCCAACCCCAGAATGGTACAGCCTGAGTTTGCTCAGTGACAGTAATCATGTGTGGAAAAAATGCTGCGGTGTGATGACACTTCATTCTTCCTTTGGATAAGGCCAGAAGGTCACAGCAGAATAATGTAATAATACTGACATTGCCGTGACCAAAATGTGCATGAGATGGATTCGACACAAACAGAGCGACACAACAGATGAACGCAGAGTGAGCCGGCCAGCGGACACTCTCAGCGGCAGGCCATCATGCGCTCATTCCCGTCTTTCCACATAAATTCCCAGCATGTCACTGGCTGCTTCCACTGGGGGAAAAAACAAAAACTACTCATGTCATTAGAGTCATCACCAGTCTGAGATATCAGATTTACGACGTGGAAAGAAAACACATGGAGGCGCTGCTAAAATGTAGCTCATCGCTTACTCAGAACACTTGAAAAGATCCTCTGGAAACGACCTCGAGCACAATTCGACTTCAGCGTCACACCTCGTTCTTTTGTCCTCGCGGCGCTGTCGCGTTCCAATCTGGGCGCCGTCTTATTGGACCTCGCGGACCTTAATGAGCACGGTGATGTCACTATTGGACTGAGCGGTGATGTAATGAAGCAGTGTTAAAAAAAACTTGGCTTGGTGTGACACACTAAATGCTTCTCCTTAAGAGGGAGAGAAACATGCTTGGACTCACATGCATGAAGGCGTAGCTAATAAGGCTGCACAGATTCGTCTCTGGCTGTTCTTCTGATGTTCTAATGCAAATATATCATTTTGAGAAATGACCGCGTCACCTCAGGCTTTCTCGGAAGAGCTCTCTAATTAGCTTAACTTGAAAAATAGTTTGGATCTGGAAGGATGCTGCCGATGACTCTTCTAAATTTACGACCTTTCGTTGCGAGTGCCTGAGTTAAAGCGCTTCAACATGTCAAGTGAACAGAAGGTAGAGCTGACGGTATGTTGGGGGAGCAGGAATCACAGCTGTGCCGCTCACTTCTACAATCCAGAATGATCCTGCAGCCTTCTTAATTAACGTACCTCCTAATGATAGTTTGCCGCACGATTGCAATCTTATTACAAGTTTAATTCACCTTCAGGCTGGGGAGATAATTAGTAGATACACGTTCCCGTTGAGGTTTCTGATACTAAAGGCAAAATGATCTAGAAGAACTCCATGACTGCACAGAAAACTCAGTTTGTGGATGAACAGCTTTCAATAAAAGATTATAAACTGACCTTGTGTTGAGAATATGTAGTTAAACATACTTTATTGTATGACATTGTAAGTCATAATTATGACTTACCATGTCAAAATTCAAAATTTGGGATTTTTTAATCAAAGCTAAGTTTTCATCATTTATTTTATTTTTTAAACAAACTGAAATGGGCTTTCATTAAAGCTGACAGCTGGGGTGTCAGCTGACTCCAGCCTGCCTGTGATCCTAAGAATAAGCAGGTATGTGTGGCTGGCTGGCTGGCTGGCTGGCTGGCTGGCTGGATGGATGGCTGGCTGGCTGTTAGATGGATGGACGGATGGAAGGATGGATGATTGTTAGATGGATGATTGATTGTTAGCTGGATGGACAGACGGAGGGATGGACGGATGGATGTTAGGTGGATGGATGGATGGATGGATGGATGGATGGATGGATGGATGGATGGCTGGCTGGCTGGCTGAAGGACGGATGGATGTTAGGTAGGTGGATGGATGGATGGATGGATGGATGGATGGATGGATGGATGGCTGGCTGGCTGGCTGAAGGACGGATGGATGGATGGATGGATGGATGGATGGATGGATGGAAAGATGGACTGTTAGAAGGATGGATGGACGGATGGATGATGGACAGACAGACGGATGGATGGATGATTGTTAGATAGATGATTGTTGGATGGATGGATGGATGGATGGATGGACAGACGGACGGATGGATGGATGATTGTTGGACGGATGGATGTTGGATGGATGGATGGATGGATGATTGTTGGACGGATGGATGTTGGATGGATGGATGGATGGATGATTGTTGGACGGATGGATGTTGGATGGATGGATGGATGGATGGATGGATGGACGGATGGGAAAATAACGTACAATGTTGTAATGACAGTCGTCACTGTGAACATATTAGCATCATTAGTAAAACCTACCCTCGTACAGCTAACTTGTTAGCATGGCTGTAGACCGACTCGCTCTCTCTTTTTGTTTCCCCCGCAGCCATCCGAGTGATCTGAAACATCGTTTCCACCGCCACCAATCATCCGCCAGTCTCCACGGCAGCTTCAACCACAACCACGTCCCGGACACCAACCTGCCACTGGTGTCCGAAGAGCACGACGAGAACCACGATAAAGGAGGCGTGTACGACCCCAAACAGGACGTGTTCGTCAGCCTGTTTGTAAGTTTACTCAGACTTTTTGATTTGGCATTTTTGTGTCCTTAAACACAACACAATCAATTTTCTACTTGGTACAACAGTAAACAAAACCTTCAAAATTCTGGGCAGCTAGTACTTCTGTATTGCCAGACAGCCGCAGAATGACTGGCGTATGATTTAGAAATTGTTGTTGGACCTGCTAGAAAGATATATCTTGCTGTCAGCTGATTATTGTGAAAACATAATATTAGCTCAACGAAAGGACCCAGCAAAGTTTACTTGTTTCATCATATTAGAGTTATTAATCTTCAATAGCCACAAATAGATACATTACTTCATTGCTATGCAGCTTGAAAAAAGCTGTGTTTAAAAAATAATATAAATATTATAATTTAAATGCAGAGGCCCTTTTTTCTATTTGGTGATCCAAGTCTGATCTAAGTTGTTTTCTCTCCTGTGTGATGACTTATGAACTGGTGAAAAATAAAGTTGTGCCAAGTGAAACATTGTGAAAACATGTGGGAAAAAAAATATTTTCCATGTGTGGAACACTTTTTTTTTCACGTGTGAAACCAAGTAAATATTTTTCCCAGGAATGTTTTTTGAATGTGGGAAACAAAGCGTGAAAACAAGTTTTGGAACGAGATTTAAAAAACCTGTTTTTCCCCACTCTGTTTGACACATGAACATCTTTATCTCCTCCTGAAATTTTTTTCCCACTTGGCTTCACACACGCACAAAAAAAAAGAAATCTTGGGTTTTCACAGATGGATAATAGATAACAGAACTTAGAAAGATGACTCTGAAATATTATTTTTTTCGCCAGTTCTTAAGTCATAAACACAGGAGAGAAAACTATCTAGATCAGACTTAGACATAGATACTTTTATTATTATTATTATTATTATTTTTTACGACACAAGGCGAAGGTGCTCATACCGCTTTTGTCCACAGGGGGCACCAGATTCAACAACAATGAAAGCTCCTTGTAGCAGCTTTAACTCTACAACAACCTTTTTTCTGCACACTCCCTTTAATCTTTGCATCAATGTGAGAAGGTGACCAGAAATTAAATCTGGCTGATGATTGACTGTGACACAGCTGAAACAGTGCAGGCAGACAAGCACAGTAAATACGACTTACCAAAGCCAAAGTCAGTGATTAACTCGTTTTGACATGAATCCACATGGATAATTGAACTCAGCTATCTAAGTGGACAGAGATAAAAGCCACGTCGAGCTGTCTTGTTCTAGTTTATGGTTTGCATTAAGATCTGAGAATCAGCAGTAAGCACAGATTTAAGGATGATTACACAAAATTCCTGATGTGAGGCCCCGTGGCTCCCTCATTGTTCTTTGAAACGCCCCTCCATGAGGTCAGAAGTCGTGTAGGTAGTTCTTGAAGTCGGAGAAAGCGAGCCCTCTCCGTGCCACATGTGTCGAATTATGTTCTTAGTCAGCTTACAGGTGCTTCTAGTTAAAGCTTCTTGAAGCATTAACTGTGAAAACTTAATGTTCCCCTGTGGCTTAAAATGTTGGCAAATTTGAAAACAGCCTATTAAAACAGATTCTGCTCAATCATAAAAAAAAGGCTCTCTCTACTCTACAGGGGTATTAGATTATTGTTCATATACATTTCCCACAATATATCCACGTTATTGGTCCCATGCTGGGTTCATGGTGTCACATCATGTTGGTCGGAACAACAATGTGATTTTTTTTTGTTTTGTTCTGTTGCTCCTCCAAGAAATCTCTCCACCCTCTGCCCCCTGAGAGCCATCCAGCTGCAGCCAGATCGATGAAGCTCCTCGCCAAGATTCCCAAAGATGCTGAAGCTGTCATTGTTTTAGTTGGTAAGCTCTGGGAGCTCTGACAAAAGTAGATTAGTTAGAAAAAGGAAGGCATTATGTCTTTTCTCTTCCTCTGTTTTTATAACCTGCGAAGACGTGAATCTGCTTGATGTAAATTCTCCATTAAAAAACATTTAATCACACCATAGTCATAGTTAATGGTACATTCTCCTGTGTGTACTGGGTGATTAGTGTACTTATAACTAAAGTGCTGTCATCGATCGTGTTAAAAAGCTCAGAAGTGTAAACTTGTGGTGTTTTCCTTGTCAGGCTGCGTTGAGTTTCTGGAGCAGCCGGCCATGGCCTTCGTCAGGCTGAGCGACGCCGTCCTTCTGGAGTCGGTGCTCGAGGTCCCCGTCCCTGTTCGCTTTCTTTTCGTCCTGCTCGGTCCAAGTCAGGCCAACGTGGACTATCACGAGATCGGACGCTCCTTCTCCACTCTCATGTCTGACAAGGTAGTATACAGTCAATATTGAAAGATGTAAAAAACACATATCAGACGGATGATTTAGTACTGAGTCCCAAAAAAGCAAAGATAACTGTTGAGAGAAAAGAGGAGAAAACATGCCAAAAAGCTGCTGATCATCCCTCTCAGGATAATTGATGAAACAGTCCTTTGGATCTTTTTGGTTGCATAAAAATCATGGCAGTGAAGCGCCTCTCACTGCTAACAGATGCTGTAACTAATACACAGTTAATGCAGTTATAAACGGTCGACGAGATCCTTTGAGCTTCAGCGACCTTTCTTAAGCTTCCGTTGATGACATCCAGTTGTATTTCGCTGCAGAGTTTCCACGAGGTGGCCTACTTTGCCGACGACAGACAGGACCTCCTGAACGGTATCAATGAATTCTTGGACTGCAGCATCGTCATTCCACCCTCAGACGTGGAGGGCAAAGACCTCCTGAAGACGGTGGCCGACTTCCAGAAGCAGATGCTGCGCAAGAGGAAGGAAAGAGAGCTGAAGAGGCACCAGTCCACATCTGGAATGGAGCAGAACAACAAAGGTACTCTGTCAAGTTCTCTAACGAGCCTCTTTTCCACGCCAGAGCCTCAATTACTCGGTTTGAAGGAGGCACCTGTGATCCTGCAGGAGATGTTAGACCTACGCTGCAAACACAGATCGATCCCAAAAGTCTGACTACTTTAAACTGTGTGCAGGACAGTCCCTGTGTTTGCACTGTTAAAACATAGATGTGATAAGTTTTTCTTCAGTATTTCAACAAATTGACATTTTTTGTTATCCTGTAAAAAAGCTTGTTGAAAACATGATTGAGTCTTTAAAGCTGCAATCCACCTGTTGAAAGGTCTAATCATTTTTTATACCATATATATTTAATGTGTAAATAGTGTTCCTCAAGATGTGCACTGTCATAAAAACTGTTTGATACGACCACTGGAGGGCGCCAAAGACAGTTTTGAATCCTACACATAGAGGAATAAAGACTGTATTTTTCATCACTCAGTACTTTCTAGATTCCTGACAGCATCACTCAGCCCCCGGCCTTCAAACTGAAGACAGAATATAAAAAAAACTTCCATATGTCATCACAAATATATTATTATTTTTGCAATAATCCCCTGAAACAGCTGGGCACTGTTGATTTTAGGGAATGTTACTCAACCAGGAGTAAACAGAGCATTTGTTTGGGACAACCGGGCAACTAATGATTATTTTCAATGTTTATTAATCTGTTCTCTATTAATCGATGAGGTGTTTGGTCTTTAAAATGTCAGAAAATGTTGAAAAATGTTGATCAGTGTTTCCTGAAAGCCGAGATGTCGTCCTTAATCGTCTTGGAAGGAAACCAGAAAATATTCATATCTTAAAATGCTTGAATCAGAGAATTTTCACTAGTGGTTTCTTTATGTAACGGATCCTGTCACAACCCCCTCAGAGGTGAACCAGGAGGAGGAGGAGGAGGGAGACCAGGAGGTGGACCCTCTGAAGCGCTCAGGGATCCCTTTCGGAGGCCTGATCCACGACATCCGCCGCCGCTACCCGCACTACGTCAGCGACTTGAAGGACTCCCTGGACATGCAGTGCATCGCCGCCGTCATCTTCATCTATTTTGCTGCACTGTCGCCCACCATTACCTTCGGAGGCCTGCTGGGTAAAACTGAATCTACAAGAACACACAAATATGTGGATGTCGTTCTGATACCCTGTGTGCTTAAGGTGTGTTTTCACACACAGGAGAGAAAACAGAGGGCATGATGGGAGTGACGGAGCTCATCGTGTCGACCGCAACTCTTGGAGTTATATTCTCGCTGCTCGCTGGTCAGCCGCTCCTCATCATCGGCTTCTCAGGACCCTTACTGGTGTTTGAAGAAGCGTACTACAAGGTACGTCAGCTGAAAACGTGGAAATCCAATGAGTTTACACTACGGATAGAACGATTCTCCCACACAATATTCAGCATTGTTTTAAAATTTCATCCCTCTGTGGTCTCACAATAACATCTGACTGGGTTTAATGTCACTGTCACACTGAGCAGAACAGGTGGACACAAATGCAGGAGGCGGCAGGCGGATCAATGGATGAGTGTTTAAAATATTAGCAGGAAAAGACTCTTTCAAGACTAAAAGTCATCCTTCAGTAGAAAGTGTTAAAATATTACTTTGGTAAGAGTGAAAGTCACCCGTTCATGTACATGAAATACAAGTAAAAGTCTTAAAGTATATGATATTAAATGTACTTAAGTATCAAAACTACAAGTAAAAGTACACTTTACACGTATTTACATGTATGTATTCAGTGTATACTGCTGGTCAACTGATTGTCAGATCTGACATTCAGCATTTTTGTGATTATTAAGTTTGATTTCCAATAAAATAAACCCTGGCAATGAAGCAGTATGCAATCTGCAGAGTACCCAGTACCTACAGCAATCAAATAAATGTAGTGAAGTAAAAAAAGTACAATATTTGCCTGTGACATGTAGTGCAGGGGAAGTAAAACAGTAGCAGGAATACTTAGTATGAGTACAAGTACAGCAAAATTGTACAGTACTTGAGTATATGTACTTACAGTTACAGTCCATCACTAGTTACACATAATGAGAAATAGAAACAGTATGAAGTTACAGAAAGTACCTCACAATTGTACTTAAGTACAGTACTTGAGTAAAATGTACTGTATATGTATCTGTTCCAAATATCAGTTATCTGCCTCCTTGATTTCTAACAGTCAGTTCTGGTACGTACGGGTCGATCCCTGCTTTACACAGTCAGCCACCACGTCTGCGTCTCTTCCCTCAGTTCTGTCAGGCCCACGACTACGAGTACCTGACCGGTCGGGTGTGGATCGGTTTCTGGCTCATCTTCATCGTCCTGGTGATCGTGGCGGCAGAGGGCAGCTTCTTGGTTCGCTACATCTCCCCCTTCACCCAGGAGATCTTCGCTTTCCTCATCTCCCTCATCTTCATCTACGAGACCTTTTCAAAGCTCATTAAGGTAACTGCTTCATGCTCATCTCCCCATTAAAACTTCTAAATGACTCATTTATGATTTATTGTACTTTACTTATTAGTTTAGTTGATAGCATCCAAGAATTAGATTTAATCCTTTTTCTTATCCTGCAAAAACCCACCACAACCAGTCCACAGAGGATAAACTGAGCCCTTCTCTGGTTTCCAGGTGTTTCAGGAACATCCACTGATGGCGATGTACCCCACCGACACCACCGCCACTGTTGACCTTCACGAGTTTGACCAGATGTTCAACCAGCCCAACACTGCTCTCCTGTCCTTGGTCCTGATGATTGGCACTTTCTTTCTTGCTTTCTTCCTCAGGAAATTTAGAAACAGTCGCTTTTTAGGTGGCAAGGTACCTTTAAAAACTTTCAATGTGCTCAAGCAGTGCTCTGTGGAGTCAAGTTGCGCGTTTTGATGTTTGGGTTCTCGATATATCCACAGGCCAGAAGAATCATCGGTGACTTTGGCATCCCCATCTCAATCTTAGTGTCGGTGTTCGTGGATTACCACATTACTGACACTTACACACAGGTAACGTCTTCAGTCACAACAACTGAAGGAGTAGATTTTTATTACAGTTCCAACAAAAGTGCTTAAACACTACTTTTATTTACTTTTTTAGAAACTTAACGTGCCGTCGGGCTTCTCGGTCACCTCCCCCGACAAGAGAGGCTGGTTCATCAGTCCCTTCGGTGACAAGCAGCCGTTTCCCACCTGGATGATGGGAGCGTCGATCGTTCCTGCCTGTCTCGTCTTCATCCTCATTTTCATGGAAACTCAGATCACTTCGTACGTACGATGATCATCTGCAGGTGTAAAATGTCTGTTTTATTTTACTGAATTTCAGCTTTTTAAATCGTTTCCCATTTTTCCTCCGACCCTTCAGATTGATAGTCAGTAAGAAGGAGCGTCGCCTGGTCAAAGGCTCCGGCTTCCACCTGGATCTCCTGCTCATCGTCATCCTGGGCGCCATCTGTCCTCTGTTCGGCCTGCCGTGGCTGACGGCGGCCACCGTCCGCTCCGTCACTCACGTCAACGCCCTCACGGTCATGAGCAAAGCCACAGCGCCTGGAGAAAAGCCCATGATCCAGGAGGTGAAGGAGCAGAGGCTGACCGGGCTTCTGGTGGCTGTTCTTGTTGGTAAGAGGAAAAAGAAGAATGGGAGTCTGGGATTTCAACTGTTGTTCACTAAATCTAATTCCTGAACACTGATTGTCCAATCGTAACAGAGCAAATTGTAGCTGTGGGCACATAAGCCTGTCAGGCATTGGATCTCCACACCCGCCACAGACCCATTATATTATTTATCACTGCTCACTTCATAAGTGTCACGATAGGATGAAAAGATCGACAGGTAGAGGACCCAAATCACACAGGCAGGTAGTCAAACAAAAAGCAAGGTTTAATGAGCTGACTCCAAAAGAGGGAACAACAAAAGGCAGGCAAAGGAAACAACAGGCGACTCAACTGGTGACTGGACTTTAATACTAACTAAACTAACGAGGGGAGGAGGTGCAGGTGGAGAGAGGTGGAGAAACACAGGTGAGGGGAAGGAGTAGGGGGAACAAGAGAGCAGGGGAGGAGCTGATAGGCTGGGAAGAACTCTGGGAACAAGGCCTAGCTGACGAAGCTGATGCAGGGCAGGTGTGGAGGAACACAAGAAGGAAACAGAGCAAATGTTATATTCAATTTCAGATGCTCATTCCCCCTGAATACCACACACTGGCCCTTTAAATTCCACAAAATAGTTTCCTTTAAAATCAATAAATCACATTTAAATAAATCACGTCAGCTGGAGAAAAAGAGGGATCTGATCTGACAAACACCAGATCATCTTTGCTATTTTATCATGGCTGTGGACTGAAATTTCCAGGCGGTTTGTCTGTTTTGAAAGAAAACAGTGTCACAGCTCCTGCACGTCCAGACGTTCATAAAGTACGAATGTCTCAAAATTATTTTATATTCTGTTTACAAGTCGTCTTCAAAATGAACTGAAACATTCACATTTCAGAATGAAAATTTGAGTTTTTCATCCACTGGCTCGTACTGTTACGCCGGCTAGAATATCTTGTTTCAATTAAGGTTAGGCTTCCCACAGTAGACTTAAGTATGATCCAGTTTGGGTACACAACCATAATGACTCATGATGCCTGAGCTTAGCTTGATTGAAACGCTGTGTGGATTAGGAATAAGACTTTTCGGATTAGCCGGAAAAAAGCGTTTCAACCATCATAGCTGAGCAGAGAATATGTTTCGAATCATCGACAGTGTGTTTGTCTCTGTCTCACCTTTAACCCCTTCCTGCCCGTCAGGTATGTCCATCGTGATGACGGACGTGCTCCGGCTCATCCCTCTGGCCGTGCTCTTTGGCATCTTCCTCTACATGGGGGTCACCTCTCTGACGGGCATCCAGCTGTACGAGCGCATCACACTCATGGTCACGCCCGCCAAGCATCACCCCGACCACATCTACGTCACCAAGGTAACACGTGCAGTCCCAATGTTTACGTGCCCTCGTGGGTTTATTATTAGTGGTGGGACGGAGAAGCCAAACCCAGCAGAGCGGTGACTGCAGCAGCAGTCTCGGTTTGAAAGAATAACCAGATTATTCAGACCCGTGTGTACATGATACATGAACATTATCCCGGGCTTGGACTCCTTCACATCCAGTAAACTGTCAGTTCTTCACCAGCAGAGAATTACAAGCTGAGTAGGGATTTTTCTGGCGCTACTTCACCGACTTCCAAAGATGCTGAAGAGAGGAAAAACGTTTGCCGAGTTTTGACCCCAAACGGAGTGTTTCCCCCGACAGCTGAAGAGAAACACAGTTTGTTTTCTCTCCAACTGGTCACGGCTGGATTTAGCTTCTCCGTCTGATCATCAATAATAGTGAATTCTCAGCAGAACCGGTGTCATACTAACTGCTTACTAACACTAGCTTGGCAACTAACCTGCACAATTATCAGAAACCTGAATAGGGTGTTTACATACTGTGGCAGTGTTTCTGTTTAACCAGCATGTTGGACAAGGGCTCATCCATGCTGTTAAACCAGAGCAAGGACATTGTTTTTTTTTGTCTTACTGACACCGTCGGTAGGAGGAATGATTGCAATAAGGAAAACCTGTTTCAGGGTTCATACAGACACTGACTTGGAAAAAAATCCTTTAAGCTAAGTCGAGGGGGGAAATGACAGATGTACAACAGCAAAACCAATCTTTGAAGACAAAAAAATAGAAAAAAGAAACATTCCAATGCTAAAGTATGTTTGAACAATCAGAGACAGGGGGGAGGATAACATGAAATGGCAGCAGATTAGTTAGTAGCCATAAAAACGTGTTGGCATTGTGTATAATATATTACTGGACGATCCTACAGAAGGCGCAGACAGAAAAAGGGTCTGAATGGATCAACACCTCACGTACTGACATCAATACTTTCCAAAAAACAGGATCCACGCATGCAAACTGCACATGAACACTCGTCTGTCGCTGCTGTGTGAGTGCACACAGTGATGATCAGCTGTGTGACAGCGTCATTAAATCACATTATGATTAAAATATGGTCAGTTTTCACGTTTTTGATTCAAAACAAAAGAAATAACACAAAAAGAAATGTCTTTTGTGTTCAGAAGCAGCCTCATAATTCTGCTTTCACTCTGTAAATCATGACCTCTAACAGCATCTGTCTCAAAACTAGTCATTCTCATACTGATTTTATTTAGTATTGGATTGAAAACAAGTTTGTGGTTCATGAAGAACACAGGAAAAAGTCAGGAAAAGTTTACAGGAAGTTGCATATCTTACACAAAATCATCAGATACAGGATTTTCCACTAGATGGAGCCAAAAACATGTGATATATTCTTAATGCTGGGGACCAGTTTGTGTTCAGAGTGTTTAATGTGTCTGTACTGTGGAGCTATGGTCTACTGGTTTTCTGCCCATTAACCACCACGTGTGTGTGTGTTGCTTCAGGTGAAGACATGGCGCATGAACATGTTCACCCTGACGCAGCTGGCGTGCATCGTGGCCCTGTGGGTAGTCAAGTCCACCGTGGCCTCCCTGGCGTTCCCCTTCGTCCTCATCATGACGGTGCCACTGCGCCGCCTCATCCTCTCCAGGGTCTTCGAGGAACGTGAGCTCCAGGCGGTAGGTTGGCTCGCACAGATACTCCATGAATGTTTGAGTCTTCGCCACGATAATCTGATCCCACAAAACCTCCAGATACTTATTTTACAGCAGATTTAACATGAGATGGATGTCGACCTGCTCGATCATCTCTTAAAGTAAAATGCTACAAATGATTTTCTCCTCTGCGATCAGGGACGGCTTTCTCTTCCAAATATTTTCAAACGATATGCAAATATTTCTTTTTGCTCCGTCCTCTGACCAGAAAGAGATTCACAGTTCGTCCTGAAGCGAGGCTCCATTGTTTTCTTGGTTAGATCCCCCAAACCCCATACATGTCATCACTGTCAGATTAAAACCTTCCATTCCCAAAATGTTCACTTTTGCAGGAGCTAGAATAAACAGCTTTGTTCTTAACTTGACCACCAATTGTGTTGCGTTCATCCAAAGGTCTCACGAACCCGAAGGCACCGTAGAACTGCCTCAAACTACCCAGGACCTTGAAATGAAGTTAAATGACCTAAATTGGACCTCCATGATGTCAGATACACATTAGCCTTGTAACTTTTACCCTCCCAGGCACTTTAATACCTGTAGTTTGGTTCATATGGTCCAGACTGGCTTTTTTTTAGAGCTGCAAGCATGAAGAGCTGGAGCTCGCTGTATTAAAGGAATAGTTCTACATTTTTTGGAAATACTTTGGCTTTCTTTCTGACAATTAGAGGAGAAGATTGATTTGTATTCAGAGGTCTATGTGCTAAAGAGGAAGCTAGCAGTCAGCTAACTTATATTGTCGGCTTCCAAATATTGGAAATGTTCTGGCACATTACTCCCAGTAAGAAGTATAGATTAAACTAACAGGGGCTTATACTGACCTTGTGTGGAAAACGCTGGTGGTATCACCTTATTTCCAGGTGCCAGAAATATATTTTTACATACAAAACCATAGTCACATGAACTATTCAAAAGTCATGACCTGTCCCTAGATTAAACGAATGGTATGCAACATGATAATTAGATCTTGAGTGATGATGAGCAGTTGTTTTAACCTCCAAACCAAGGGGTTCAGCTCAGCCCTTTTCAGCTAAGCTAAGTTAGCCAGCTGCTGGCTGTAGCTTCAGATTTAGAGCGTGGACATGTGACTAGCATCAGTCTTCTTATCTAACTCGAAGAAGAAGAAAGCAAAGTGTATATTTCCAAAAATGTCAAACATTTCCCCTCATACTGAGCAGATTTAAGAGTAGTTTAGCTGTTGAACTGACTCTGAAATCATGTATATATCATCATAAAATCCACCTGAGCACACCTGAAAGCCGAGTCCATGGTGTGAAACCATCCTCAGGTGCCTTGTCTTCCCTTTGAGCAAACCTTGAATCAAAACGACTGAAGATAATTTGTCTTCCCACAGCTGGACTGCGACGAGGATTCCCCCAACTTTGACGAAGACGGACGAGACGAGTACAACGAGATCCACATGCTTGTGTAAATTCAAACCGGACCCCGGCCAAAGATGACTTCCTTTCATCCTCCAGCTCTGACCAATCAGAGCGAGCCTCTTTTGGGGAAAACCTCAGTTGTCTGTGGGTAGCGGTGACAAAAGCGAGAGGAGGCTACCTGTTTGTAAAATATTCAAAAAGCTATAGCTGGATAATCACCTCTTACCTTTGTTTGTTAAAGAGCACACCTAATGTTAGATCTCTGTGGTGGCGTCGTGTTAAACCCCCCCTGAAGATGTTTATTGTGCCAGAGGCCTGAAAACAGCTCTGAGCAGCCTACCTGACGTGGACGATGCAAAAAACTTTTTGTCCTTTGTATCCCTTTAATTACTCTGCAGGTTCTGGGCGCAAGTGCAATGATGATGGTGACCTCTAGGACTACAGCAGGCTGGATGATATATTTTTTGTCCTGAACGTGGGACGCAGGGTCAATTTGCTTTCATTTCATTTCATTTTTCACCAAAATTCGTAATTGTTCATGCGAATTGACCCTAAATCTCAAAGCCCTGAGCTCCACTGCCTACATGCTGTAGTTTAGCTGCCGTTTTTCCTTTATACTACTGCCACTGCCTATAGGTTGCAATGATGTGCAAACAAGGAGTTAAGTAGTCCTTTTCCTTTCTGTACAGACTTTTAGTAATGAGCACTTTGACTGGGCAAAAGTTCACTTTTGTCGCTGCCAACCGAGCTCCCCTGGCACGAAGCCTTCCCTCTAAATGTAGTCTCCCCTTGAAGCCAAAATCTCTACAGAGACTGTGCAAGCCTCCTCGAGGGGTGTTACTGTACTTTGTTAGGTGTTTAATGCCCGACATACCAGTCCACTGACCCCGTTATTGTGACCTTGGATGTAATAAGTAAATAGCGAACACTGGTCTCAACCTTATTTTTCTACTTTGTCGTATCTATTTATTTTGTGACGGTTGGACTTGAACGCCACGCCAGATTTCTCAGTGATGTTTAGACTCCGACTATAAGAAATAGTGTGAAATAAAAAGAACGTAGTGTAGGTTTGACATGTTCAAAAACAAGAAAATATGTCGTTATTCATGGGTTCTTTCATCTTCTCTGCAATATTTCCATCGCGCGGCGCATTTTTTTCACTGATGTCATGAATAATATAATAACACACTCGACTGGAAAAGCATAGAAAACTAAGCAAAACACACACAAGCACTGAGAAACGCTGGGGAACAGTTGAGTGTTGGCAGAATGTATGAATGATGCATTGTACAGTAAGACTGTGAGCTTGGAATTATAATGTACCATCTGTGTTCAGAGTTGTTTTTGAAAATGCCCAGAGATTTAGTTTTCACCTCCTATATTTTGAGCCCACTATAGAATTTTAATTACCGCTCAGCCGCTGACACTCCACAATGTTTTCAGAAACCTTACTTCTGTCACACAGAGACACCAGTTGGTGGCACAACATTTCATAAGAGAGTTAATTATTCAGTATCAAGCGTGTGTGTGATGCTCATGTCTAAGAACTGATGTAGATTCCACTCAAAATACTTCATTTTGGAGCTAAAGCTAGTGTTTCTGGGATGGTCTTTGTCAGCTTTATCAAACACGATGGTTTTGTATGATAAAGTTTTGTAAAAAAGAAATATATATATATATATATATATAGATATAGATATAGATATAGATGTAGTCAAAGATCAGATAGCAGCAGATGTGCTGTAACCTGGCAGTATCTCCTCACTGCAATGGACCGACTCGACTCTTGGTGGACGATAGCACGAGATTACCTGAAAGGTGCTTAATAGAAAGGATTAACACTTTTCTGCAGCAACCCAATTGCCAGAATTACTGTTGTGATGCAGTGTAATGTAGGTTTCTGCAAACCACGGATATGTTGCAACTATCTTTACGTGAGCTTATGGTCTGGTCAGGTTAGGGCACTGGACAACTTGGTTGTAATTAGGAAAATATCATCTTTACATGCATAAAAATGTTGAGACACCGTCACAAACCGTGGTCTGTCCAACACATCTTCAAACCCAAACGATTGAATAGGTAGATAGCAACTCCCAAAAAGACATATATCATTGTTGCAGCACACCCACGAAAGGTGCACTGCTGCCTCATCGTACGGTTGCAGTTGGTTAGGTTCAGGAAAACATTGTAGTTTGAATAAACACAACGTTACTGATGTAAATTCAGCTCTGAACGTAACAACATTATGTAGGTAACTGAAGTTACATGACTTAACTTTATACTACTTCACCTGACTTCCTTCTTTGCTGCTGTAATTATTACTACAGCCACTAGAGGTCGCTGCCCAACAACAAACATGGATATTGGTCATAGCAAGCTGCTTTCACAGCCGGCCAATATGATCATCTCCCCGGTGAGGATGGTGCCGGTCTCTTGCCTACTGTAGCTTTAACCCCTCCACCGTGATGGGTATTGCAGAAGTTTTGATATGATATGTGCGAAGCGTACAAATTTGAGCATCTCCGTGGTTTGCCGAGACGTAAAAAATGCCAACATTTTATTCTGACAAATGGACCGTATGCACGCTGTTACACCGACATTCAAAGAGTCCTTCTACCTTCTATCCTCACACCTTCCATTTTTTTCTACAACGTATACAAATATTCATAGTGGAATCAGTAAAGAGACACTGTGTGGCAGCTGAGGAGGTTTCTGTAAATAACTATTAAATATGACAGAAAAAACTCATAACGTTTTCTTGTATTTACTGGATAATAACGATCACTGCTGTGGGCGTATGATCTACTGAAAAAAACTCCAAAGTGCTACAAAGTGAAGCACAGGTTGTGACATTGAAAGTACACATAAAATACTTTGAATGGTCAGCAGTGTAGTGTAGTTTTTGTATGTTAACCCACAAGAATTTGTGTATCTCACTTCACATAACCGTGACCCACATTTACGAGCCATGCAAGAATTCTGTCTCAGGGGAAACTGACCTTCGATCTGTAAATATTGCTTCCCAGCCTTTAGTTTGTTGTCTCTTTTGTGTACATAAAGCGGTCAAGGCAATCCAACACTGTTGTAAATGTAAAAAAAATATATGGCTTACAGTCCGGAGGTTTTGTGTCGCACAATGGAGGAAAAGGAGGTCAAGAGAAAAGAGTGACACGCAGTTATACCTGTAAATTAACCCTCCATTGTTCTCTTCACACTCCAAGCCTCACTTTGATGTGAAGCACTCACCTGCTGTCGTCTGTGTTTAATCCTGCAGCTCCTCCAGGTTAATGAGTTACTGACTGTGCTTTACATTAGCACTCTATAGCAGTCGATATAGGCCGGCCCTCTCGGCCACATGTTTATGTTACAGGGGACAGGAATGGCAAACCGAGGGCAAAAGGCACTGATAAGTTTTCATGACGTTACTGAATGTAAATGTTTGGCTGCCCTGTGTTTACAGGCTCGTCATATTGTTTGTCAGAATTAGAAAAAGCTGTCCAGCAAATTGAGATTCATTAACGACAAAAGCTATTTAGAGACAGTTGAAGGGTTGCTTTAAGTACACAAGAAGAATTGTGTTTGATGTAAACGAGTGAGACTATAGCTCGATTCTTTTAAATACTGAGGTTTAGCCAACCTCCCGCCCCCACATATAATTTTAAGAGGCATAGGAAAAACAACTGTTGTGTCATTCTGCGTTCACGTGCTCCTCAGATGGTCCCATTTCCCAAGTTGGGAAGTCGTTCTTCCCGACTACCATGTGTTTGAAGCGACATGTTTGACTGTAGGAGCAACATGGACGCCAAAAAGAAGTTGTTTTGTGTTCAAATGAAAGCATAAAGGACACGATTAAATGACTATACAATGTCTGACTTTGGTAAAAGTGTCTTTACATCAACCCAATATTTACTTTGGTCATACGAAGTCAACTTGTGAACCAAAATGTTCTTTACTCGAGAGGGCATTCGTGTGAGTTTTCCCATCATTCTGACAGAACGTGAACGCACCGTTAATATGGATATTTTTACATATTTAATTCATCAACAGCTTTATTTTGCCTTTATTTATTTATTTAACCTTTCAAGAACTGGTCTCCATTTTGGGTCTCTGCTCAGTTTAAACTCCAACTGACAGCAGAAACAGTCGACTGAACCGAGCATCATCCGATTTGAAGATTTTAACGGTGACCTTTACAAGCTCGACGCGCACACGTCTTGTTGAAGCCTGTTTGCCAAAAAAATTGCTTGCAAACAGTTTGACATTCTCAAGCCCTGGTCTTTATTAAAGCTTCTGCTTCGTGAATAGTTTTGTCATTAATAAACTTCCATACATGACCAGCAACAGGCCGATATTCAGTCAAGTACACCCACAACACTTACTGTACAGGTGCAACGCTGTGAGACACAAAGATTAGATCAACACCAAACATGATTGTGGGGTCAAAAACTCCATTCAGATAAAGATTTGAATCACTGTGCAGGAGTTAATCTCTTCCTAACTAATTATAAATTAGCTTTTCAAACTTCTGATGTGACTATTGACCGATGACATTTGGCCCGGTCGTTTGGCGTCTGCCTCCTGAATCCAGTAAAAAAGTGTATTTGCTGTGCCGGTTGACCCACAGTGGTTAAAAGAGTCACACGGGTCAACATCCTTTGTTGTCTGAGAACACAAGTCTGTTGGACTGTTCAACACGTCCACGTGCTCTTGTTATGACAAGAACTGGTGTGTCTGGGTATGTGTGCGGAGGGCCAGAGCCGAGACAGAGCCGGCACAGCATATACTGTACTGTAGCAAAACATCCTTCCAGTATTTACATTGAGGGAAAAAGTAGAATTGTGGGTATTATTTAAGATAATATGAAGTGCGGGTTGCTGCCACTCTTCTGTCTGGGTGCTAGATGTTGGAAACACGCGAGATGAAAAAGAAAAATAGTTTTTTTGACCCTCAAAGAGTTCTGCCATGTCAATGAGTCGAGTTCACCACAATTCGTCGCCTGATACCACCGTGGTAGCCGTGCGGACCACCCACCCAAATCTGAGACCCGGCTCTGTTATTGTTGAACCTCTTTTAATTCGACATCATTACGTCTGGCGATCTCGGAGGTTTCTAGCATATGGAATAAGTGTGCTGGGGTTCGACCGTTGTGTAGCTGTAAATCAGATATGTGTGAAACTAGATCGACTATTATAAGGAAGGTTGTTCCCTGAAGAGCGTCAGTTAAAGTGGAAAAAGGATCTCTTTTTTTGGGATACTTCTGGAATGCATTTCATTTTTCTTTTTAATCACACTGCATACCAAAGGATTAGCTCCCTTAGCAGGATTAGTTTCCCTAATTTTAGGTCTTTGTCATCAGATTTTGTCGATCTCCTTATGTTTATAAGTTGAATACTAATCCTTTGGGGATAGTCTCTTTGTATCCAGTGACATTAATGGTTTTATTTCAGTGTTTTCGCTCATTGAAAGCCATGCTTTCCATTAAAACATAAGTATTTATCTAAGAGGACTGTTAAAGCTGCATTAAGCAATTTTTTTCTAACCCCCAGGGCACAGAAAAGAAACAGAAAGCCGAGTGAAGGTGTGAAGGTTAACGCGTGAATCGTCCTTGTTACACATCCAGCAGAAACAGAGCATCATGGGTATAATTTGTGTCCTGTACTCCTTTTTGGATCGCTGTATGCTCGACTCTCTTCAACGCCCTCTTGTTTACTTCCTCTCTGTTCGATGCGGGGCAGGTAGAACTGCAGATTCTGGGTGTTGATCCACGGTGAGATTGGTGTTACTAGCATGAGTTCACGTTATTACATTCAAACACGTTGCTAAAATGCAGCTTTACATTGTTTTGAGGACACAGTTCTTCACGAGGTCTGTACAACGATCCTTCTTCGATGTAATCTGATGACGAATTAATGAAATGCAGTATGTTAGCGTTCGTAACAGACTGACACTTTGTTGTGTGGATAATTGTATAGCAGGTCCACCTTGCTATCGCTGTAAAGAGGTTTTCAAACGACTGTAAAGCATTATTTTTTTGTCTGAAATAAATATTTATTATGTGTTTCAAATACAAACAGAATCATTTTCCTTTCTTTAAACAAAAAGTTACAACACAATACAGATTCAGGGATCAACACAGAGACGTCTGGAATGAAGCTGGACTGAAAACAGTAAATCACTGTTAAAGGTTTTTGGGTTTTTTTCTCTACTTACTATAGGTGCCAGATGGGTGGGGTTCAACATATGACAAAATAATGAGTTCCAGAAAGTTGAGACATTCACAGCAAAAGCATTCAGACAGTCAAGTATGAATTTCTGTCTACAGAAAGTATGATATGTGTGATGCATTACACGCCCAGCTAGTGAGGGTTAGAGAACATTTTGACATTTTGGGGAGAAAACCGAATGATGATGAATGAATTAGTGAATAAAATGATGAATGGCTTCAAGAGGTGAGCCTTCAAAATCATGTATACGTATGGATTTGAACGTATTGAACGTTAGCGGGACACTTTTAAGAATATTACAGATTTAATCTTTAATCAGATTGTAATAGCGGAGTGGTATGTTGGTCTTTGTTTGTATGTTTGTGTCCAGAATCATGCTAACTTTGTTTTAGAGACTTCAGGCAGATTTTATCAGGGCGAACATCCATCCTATCCACATTTGTTGAGTGTGAAGTTAGCATGACCCACTGTCAGAACGGGCCACGATTATGAGAATAAGTCCCAGGCTGCAATTTCCCAGTCAGCTCCAGCTCATCAGAGCCCCAACCTGCCTGGCATCTCTATGTTGTAGGTGGTGAGACCGTGACACAGAAGTGGCAGGAAAAGTGTGGCTATGACGACAGGTGCTATTAACATGATGACAGTGGTGAGCGGGGGGTCGTGGACCTGTCCACAGAATGAAAAGTACGTTTCGTGGACCTTCAAGAAGATCTTGTCAACGAGAAATCCGCGGCCCGAACACCAGGACTCTTTTGCCCAGTCGTCGACGCAGTGCTTCAGTTTGTTGTAGACGCTGCAGAAGAAGAGAGGAAAGTTCAGATGGATGAAGATGGTTCCAGCAGTCCTGAAGATTTCACTGTTGTGGGGCTGTAGGTATTGACATTAATTTGAAGGCTGAGATTCAGAAAACGCTTTATAATTTGACTTTAAGCTCCTGTTGGTAAGCTAGTTGATTTTTGAGTCTAATTCCCAACTCGTGAAACACTGACGCTGTAGGACCACTATCTAAAAAAACTCAGTATTTGACTTACCAACAGCAGCTTTAACTTTCTTGTGTTGTCGAGGGGGCAGTGTGTATCATTCCTGTCATTTAGGTGTCATTTAGCAATACGAACATTTCTCATTAATAGATCCTGGCGTCTCACAGCTTTGCCATTAAACAGTAAAATTAAATCCAAAAATACATTAAATGCTTTTTTATAGTGTTGTATCATGTTTCAAGTCGCTGCATGTTGACTTTAACATGGAAATGAATGAAACACAATGTCTTGAAGATAGAAAAAAACATTTATAATAGTTCCAGAAATGTTGAGGCATTTTCTATTTCATGTTCTGCATTTTTAATGAATGTTGATGAAGGTTTTCAGTCATCCAGGTCATGGTAATAAGTGCTATATCAACTTATTTCGGGTCCTTGAAGACGTTTCACCTCTCATCCTAGAAGTTCTAACTAACTGGAGCTCCATCTACGTCAAGCTGGAATGGCCATCTTTGAACAGAGGAGGTGGCCTACGATGCAGTGTTGAGTTCCCTCCCAAGACAGCTTAACAACCATTCACACCTGGGCTCATAGCTCTAACAACCCACATGAAGGCCGGTTGGGTCAACGACCTACAAGTGGCCCTAACGACTCTGAAACTCAGAGCTCACACGTGCCCTTAACGACTCTGTAAGGACACTCCCATACAGAGTTTAAAAGCCTGCAGCTCCCCTCCAGTTAGTTAGAACTGAAGAAGCTTCTCAGATGAGGGGTGAAACGTCTTCAAGGATCTGAAACAAGTCCAGCTGCCTGCTCAAGGACACTTCAACATGCAGTTGGAGATTTGAACCAGCAACCTTCTGATTACTAGACGACCTGTTCTACCTCCTGAGCTATAGCCGGCCCATATAATCCCATCAGTCCACATCACCACCATGCCAACAATTACAGTTAATATTGCCGAAGCTAAGATGGGTGACATGGCGTTAACACCAGGTTAGCAGATGTCACAGTAATGCAACACGCTTTTCAGCACATAAGTTTTCCAGGTGCCCCGAGAGTCTGAAATAGCATCTGTCAGAGCAAATGATGGAAATAATTTAAAAAAACTCAAAGGGTTGAGAACCGCTGAGCTAAAGCATGGTTTGGAAAATGGTCACTGATTTACCAATATGATTTAAAGTGAGCTGGCGTGGTCCCTTAAAGCTGCAATTTTCTTTTTAAACTCAGCATTTTCAGATAAAGTGAGCCAAAAACATCTCGCCCCAAGCTTTTTATATACGGAGAAATCCCACACTGATGTTTAGGAGGCAGCTTACATTTCACTGGTAAGTTTGATAAGTCACGTCCTCTGGTTGGAGAAGCGACCATAGCCTCGCTACAACTACATAAATCATGCAATTAAGTTGCCACTACAACAGTTTTGTGTGGAAAACATCCACGGAGGTTGACAGCTGGAAGCCTGATAAACCAGCTGGGCTCCTTGTGATGATGGACGCTCCACCCTAACACCATTTGAGCTCAGCCCTAAATCATGTTAACGGTCAAATATGGATTATTACAGTCATAATTAAAGTCTACTGTAGGTAACACGGCAAGAGTGAAAAGTCTCCACAAACAACTGCCGTCTGGGAATATGAAACCAGGAGCAACAGTCGAATGCTTTTTCATCAAAAGGTGAGTAATTAGCTTGAACGTTCAACCAGAACCAAACGTAGCCAGGAAACAGTAAAGTATCTGACTTTCCCATGACTAAAGGTCATATATCTTCACTGAAAAGGCCATTAAAAAAATCCAGCCATCCTGCATTTTCACCCACCGGGCCCTACAATGTTGAACTCAAGTACGGCTTCCCGCAACACGTGCATGCTAAGACTCACAGATGGCATGGGCATATGTGCACAACTTATCATTTAAGATGTTCTAATCAAAGCCCTGGTCTTGATTCAAGTCCTTTAATGTTAGGTATCTCCAATACCAATATGATACCTGTATTTATGTTGGTTAAATACGTGTCAGACACATTGAAATAACAGCTGTGAGCAACTCAAAAAGGATTTATTGTTAGCCGAAACATTTGTTTAGAATATGTGTGGATCAGCACTTTCTCTTTACGGCAATTTCTTTTTCAGATTTTCTCAAAACATTTTGTAAATGATGGCAAAAAGACAGTGAAAATAAGATTTTACCGTTTCACAGCCGGCCACGGACACCCGTCCTGATATCCGCTTGTCTCCACGCTCCTGTTGAAGTCTGACAGGCAGTTGTCGACATTGCTGTCAAACATGTACCGGTCACATGTTGGGATGACAAATTTCGCAGCCAGTCCTGAAGAAAACAGACGCGGAAGTGAGAAGTTTCCACACAGCTCAATGCAAACAGCAGCCCTCACTGTCCAGCCCGTCCTCTTCAGAAAAACAACCTTATAGGTCCAAAGCAGCTTATTACAACCCGTTTACAGTGACCTCTAGTGGCTGTAGTAATTATTACGGGAGCAAAGGAGGAAATCAGGTGAGGTAGTGTAAAGAGGTTGGGGACAAGCACAGGACTTTCACCCAGGAAACTGCAGTTCAATAAGTTATTTTAACTTACTTACATAGTGAAGTTACAGTACACGCATAACTTAAGTGCAGTTACGTACATAACGTAGGTTCGTTTATAACTGAAGTTTCATAAGTAACGTAGTTAACACAAACCAAAATGTTTTCCTAAACCTAATCAAACTGTGAGCGCACAAAGGTCGACCTATTCAGTCATTTAGGTATGAGGATGTGTTGTCGACGTCTGATATGTTGTCATAACATCACGTTAACATCACTTAACTTAAATGCTATCAATACCATCTTTTGTGCTTATTCATCCATTTTTTAGATGTTAGTGCATCACATGTGCATCCATTCTTTGAAAACTTTATATAATTATGTTTATTATTCCTGCTCACAGCTCTTCTCGGATAATGATTATTTAAACTTCAAACCAAAATACCTTGTAAGCACCTGGCTTTGTTTAAAATCTGGCTTACCTGTCCTGACGAAGATGAGCAGCACCAAGGAAACAGTCAACACCATCTATTAAAAACATTGTAAAACTTTCATCAATGTGTCACAGGATGGGATCTTTAACACAGTTCACGGTCTACCTTTTAATATGCAAACATTAGGAAGAAGATAAATAAAGTGGGTCAATCAAAATCTTTGTTGTCTCGACTTGTGACGTGTTTCATGTCAGGGTGACCGACACACTTTCTCCAGCTGAAAAATCAGTTTTATTCCACTTCCTCACCCACACTTGAGTGATAATGTTGCCAGACAGCGCTTTGATTAAACCAAATCAAAAAGGCAAATTCACGACCTCTTTACTTCCTACAAAGGTGATGCACACATTTAGTTTACAGAGCTCTATATTACTTTCCAAGCAGGATCTTTAAACAAGTTCAACTCAAGTCAGATTTTGAAGATGTGTTTGAAACAGACGTGATGACCATCTGCTTCCTGGACATTCCCACAAATTAATGAATTTATCTCGTGGGAGGCAGACACTGAAAACAGATGTTACTAGGGAATGCAGCAACACAAAGTTTTTTTTGTTTGTTTTTTTTTAAAATATGCACACATGTAATATCTGTGCTTGTATGAAACAAATACACTGTAAATGCTGTTAGTTACAGGTCCCAATGAAAAATGAAAAAACTGCAGAACAAATGGATTTAATCTCATAAACTTAAACAAAAGGTCAATTGTATGTCAGTTAAATAAAGCAGGTTTAACATGTTAAATGCCCAATCTGATCAACAAAGAGAAAACACAGTACGAGCACGTACCCCGGCCTTCTACGTTGCTGATTAAAGCAGTATTGTTTCCCCTCGTGGATCCCTGGGAAAAGCCTTGATTACAACCTGTGCTGAAGATGCTTCAGAATAGTTTACCAGCCAACTCACAGATGCACAACTGGTCACAAAAAAGCCTCTGTGTGATCTGGTCCAGTTTCTTATCGGTGCAACTCAGAGCTAATTGGATTGTGCAACAGCAATGGACAGCCTGCTTCCTTTCCCAGACTGAGCCCGGCTGTTCCCATGCTACCCAAAGACATTTTCCACACACAGCCCCCCAGAGACACTTGAACTAAGAGGCCTCAATGTCAGCAAGCCCGGATGGTTGCATCTCACATATATGGTCAATGCCAATGTTTATGTCTTGTGGTAATTCTTACTCCTATTTAAGGTTAGAGAGGGGTTAGAGATCAGGGGGTGGCCTGGGTTTTGATAATCCACTGAGCAAAAAGGTGGAGAAGTGCCATGAACAGGCTGTTATTTGCAGGGTAGGCATGCACACAAACCAGAAAGTCAAACATTCACAACCAGAGGCGACTCCCAGTTTCCAGTTCACCTGATGAGCCTTGTGTCTGTGGACTGAAACCTGAATGTTCCCGTCCATGCTCATTTTTTTTGGAAATGGATGTGAACATGTATAATTCCCTGATTCATTTAGAAACGATCTAACGATGGTGAATGCAACTGGAGTGAAATCAAACTGGCAGCATCATCTGGAAATGTTGTTGATGAGAGTGTCTTGAGATAGCTCAAACCCATAAACTAATCAATAAAAAGTTTCATAGAACACAGCTGATTTTTGCCGTGTGTGGCTTGCGTATCGTGTTTGAATAATGCAGGTTACAGCTGAAGTTTCATGTGAAGACAGAGCTTCTCTCTCTACATGCTGGTTAAGGTGACAACTGGATACTGGATCAAATTCAGTCCTCGCTCTTCATGTTCAGCCACTGTTTGATAAAATTAATCCTGGACAGACTTCTTGCTTCAGGGCTGTATGGTGTTCCCCGGAGTGAATTACATGATCGTCTGTTTTCCACAGATCTGCTTCCGAACCTGCTTCCAGAGCAGACACTTTCATTTTTTTAAAACTTACATGGGTAAACTACGTGCGTCATCAAATCTATTAGAAGGAAATGTTCCCTTGTGTGGACATTATTAACTAACACCGCTTTTGTGAGGAGACGTAAGCGGCGTCTCCTGAAAACAATTTGCCCTCAAGTCAAATTTTCTTAATATAATAAAACAGAAACGATATTTTATTAAAAATCATTCCAAGCCCTTTTTTTTAAACTTAATCCTACAACCTCATCAGTCTCTTGTTAAGAGCTGGATATCAGAATCCTCCCAAATATAGGCCTCCTTTTCACTCCTCTCCTTTGAATTATACTCATGACTGAGGAAAATGAGTGACTGTGGAAAATGTGATCACCTTTCCGTGGCATTCCATTTGTCTCGACTAAATGACTCTCTGAAAGACGGATCTTTCAGGAGCCCAGTTAAAATATCTCTCAGCGCCGCTGCACTATCAGGTCGTTCTGCTTAAGTGTAAAATTAAACGTTCCAACATTGTTCAGCTATTGCCCATTCATTTGCCGTTGCTAAGCAACAGGTACACATAATACAGTCCTAATGCACTTATGCGAGCGGAGAAATTGCTGAGGAGCGGTCATAAGAAAACATTTCCATTTCTCTAAATTGAAGGCATAATGGTGTCGGAGACGGAGCAAACAGAGAGACCCTGCAGATAGACACGGTCCTGTAAATGCATGTGCTGTTTGGACAGCGGCTGCCATGTAAAGTCATGGAAAATAGTTTCTCAGGTAGGAACAAGAGAAGAAGAAATGAAGTGCGAACGTGATATTTGCAACGTGTCCTCATACCTGAATGACAGAAAAGTGTTATTTGCCATTGACTCCCAAAACAACACATATGACTGTTCTGAGTGCTGTATCGTAGGCAACCTCTCATCCAAGAGACTTCTTCAGTTACTAACTAACTAAAGGGAGTTTGCAGGCTTTTAAACTCTGTGTGGGAGTGTCCTCACAGAGTCGTTAAGGACACGTGAGCCCTGAGTTTCAATGTCGTTAGGGCCACTTGTGGGTCGTTGACCCAAACGGCCTTCATGTGGGTTGCTAGGGCTAGGTGAGCCCAGGTGTGAATGGTTGTTAAGCTGCCTGGAGGGGGGAACTCAGTACTGGATTGTAGGTGGGTAATAAGTAGAGTTGCAGGCCACAGTCGTTATATGACTGTTGGTGATCTTTGTTGTCACGTGGTTGTCAGTCTGTAACGAGTTGAGGGAGTACTCGGCTGAAACGAGTATCAGGTACAGCTAATGTAAAAAGTTTTATCCAAGTAAAATGTGTCAATATCTGTACTGGTGATGAAGCAAAAATCCTCACTGGGTAGTTTATTCATTCAAGTTTAGAAAAACTTGTGCTGTTGCAATGATAAACTGACAGGGGGCGCTACAGGACAGGATAGTGCATGGTACAGGTGGGTGCAATGTGAGGTAGAGAAGAAGAAGAAGAAAGGAAGAAATGAAGTACAGACCATGTTTCTCCAGCTAGTTGTTTTGTTTTCTTCAAGTATATCATATGATACAAAAATTGTAAATAGTTCTCTTTCTCTTATGATAAAAACATTGATCTCAAGCTCAATTCTGAGACTGTTCTGGACGCAGTTTTCTTATAAATAATAAATACAGCAACTTCTGAATAACTCATCAATTTTAGGCTTAAAATAGCAACTTCAGGGTTATCCCCGCCCAATTTTGGGGTTAAGCACCACCCACTTTTGGAGTGCCCCTTCCGTGTATGGCTATGGATACAGATAATTTAGTTTGTTAATAGTTAATGGTGTACTCGGACTGAACTACTTGGTAGTTTGAGTGAAAGATCGTGGCTTCGGTTAAAATAAGTACATTTGTTAAAGTTGAGTTACGTAACTATGTTACATAAATTAACTTACGTACGCTAGTTAAAATAAGTCAGTGTTGTTTTTTGGTTTTGTCTCCTTGGTGAAAGTGTTTGACCCAACCATCAACCCCAAACCTCCTGCCTAAGCCAAAGTGCCAGGCTTTGAAGCTAATTTCACATTGTGACCTATTTGTGTAATGACAACATCCCATGATTCACTGTGTAGAGCTGGAGAAAGGTTGCAATTAGCTTAGCATAAAAAAACAGGTGGTAAACAGCTAGCCTGGCTCTGTCTAACATGTCTGGATGATGAACTGTAGCTATAAAGACATCTGAGATCAGATATTGGGGTGGATTAGAAATCATTATCACGAAAATTGTCCACAATCCAGTGAAGAGTGAAAGCAGAGAGAGGCACTTATGATGCTGTATGCCGTCTGCAAACCAGATGGATGTGCAACAATACAGACCGGTCTTAGTCACCCTCTCGTACCCTTCTCACCACCGTCAGTAAAAAAGTAAGACGGCTAATTTCAACAGACAGTTATCCAATGAGTGCATCTAATGAGCACAATGCTTTACCAGCCTCTAGGGGCCGTAGACTGAACTGTCTTGTGATATGCCAGCTGTTGAGTGGAACAAGTGTCTCCCATCACCGTGCAGCTGCATACAGTACGTGGGTGGGAAGGAAACTGTTAGTGCCTTAAAATGTCAGTGGGTTGGAATTTTTGTTGAAATTGGAGTTTGGGCCAGAAAGATGGAAATTTCAACACCCATTGTAATGCATGAGTGTCTGCCACATTCTTTCATAGATCTACCACCGGGAGGGCGTCAAAGTAAGAAATCTTTAAAATCCTATATATAGTGGCTTTAACCAAAACTATTTCAGAACCAAAGATCTTAAGTTTACTTCTAATATGCTTTATTTTAGTGTTTTTCAACTAACACTTACTTACAATTTAGTTTTGTTTGTAGGTAATTTACTCCAAAATACAACAAAACCTATAATTTAGAGCTTTTTTCCCACCTTAAGTCCTGGACCAAACCTTTTTTTCCAAGTCCAGAAACTTTATACAACTGTCAAGTGAGGTTGGAAGGACCTGACAGACGTTACTTCATACCCAGACCAGCAGCTAAGCTGAAGCGTGTTATACACAGTGAGCTGCACTTACAGGGCTGGAAAACCCTAACGTGCATCCTGGGGTCAGTCAAAGACGAGGAAATATCTTCCTCGTGTAATGGGTGAGAAGCTTCCTGTTAGCGCAGCGTCTCCCAAGAGGCGCAGCACGCGCTTCATCATATGACTGATGTGTAAGTCCATCATTACATCATCTGTCACTACGTAATCATCATTCATGCCCTTGTGCTCCTCATTAGTCCCGACAGTCAAATCCTATAATCCTAACTTTTCTGTTTGAATTAATGGAGCAAAGTAAAGATGTTATATATTAATATCACTTGTAATTATGCTATATTTCCTTGCAAATTAATCGAGACACTCAGACTACTTTCTTTTTCTTTTCTTACAATACTAAGTGGCAAGTTCCTTACCAGTCTTAAATCTTAAATGAAGCACCAGGTAGTCTTAAAACCGAAAATGAAATCATTGATTTAGTTATGCGACTTGAATCCAGTTAAAAAATCTAAAAAAATAAAAATTAATGATTAAAAAATGGCGTACCAGTTGTGATTTGTCTTACAGCAGAGTCAATTTTACACACACACCCACAAACAATGTCATATTCGCCATTATAGTTCAGGAACATCAGACACAGTCCAAGAACACTGTGCACTTTCTCCCACTTATTTACAGGGCAAACAGAAATGTATTTTTCCATCCCTTCAGCCTCATTTCCTCCTCCAAAATGGCCATAAAGTTGAATAAGCACCTCTCAAAAAAACGTTATTTATAACCCTCTTAAAAGCAGGCTTTATTGAATATGCTGTTGTGTTGGAATGCATCGCCTCATAAACAGGCAACCAAACTTTAAACTTGTCTGATTTTTACTGTTAATCATTGAGTCTGTCATAGCTGGTGTTTGGAAAAGACAACATCAGATGCTGACAGATCCCGTCACCATGTTGGGAGTTTTAAACTGAATTGTCACTACTGCTACTACCGCTGTTGTGTCTTCTCTAAAACTAGAGACTACAGATTAAACACAGGTATAATTCAGTGTGATAACCACAGGTAGGTCTATTTGATCAAAAAGTCAGATATTGCACAAGTTGCAGCAGACAGATCATCAAACAGAACACAAGTATTGACGTTTCTTCAGAAAAAATCCATGCATGAGCTACTGTACACCCTCTTATACTCCTATACTAGCACAACAAGTGCGGCACGTCATAATGTTTCAGTTTTGGCCCTCCAAGGGAAAAGTTGTGGTGCTTCCGAGCCTCTAGTTCTTAAACTTGGGAGTTGGCCCCCCGTTAAGAAAATAAAAACCAATCCAGGATGTGAAACTAAGTTGAAATATGATTTATCCGAGGGTTTTCTAAAGTGATTTTGCTGACCTTTATGTCAATAACATTCAAATTTGTTTTTTTTTTAAATAGTTGCTACCCCTACAATTGACAAAAATTGTAGGGTGGCGTAAACTTTTTACAGCTTCTAAAGGGGGGCATCTATGTTGATGTAATTATCTGACTATAGGAAAATAAATTATTCTTTGTTCATTAAGATAAAATAAAAGAACACGAAGTTAAACTGAGAGAAAAAAAGCGGAGGCAAGAAACACCACAGCGAGGTCAACCCTGTGTCACAACTGTCACAACACCATTGGGCACAAGTCAACAGTCACTTGAGTCTGAGGCCGTAATCACTTGGGTTTTTTCCAGATGCATTCGGCAACCCGGCACATTATGTTGACTACCACCACTCGGCAAAATAATTGGGCTGCATAGGAATGGGGGAGGAATTTCTGGCCCCCTGGCTTCACCTTTAACTGAGTGCCAGGTGATGTGCAACAAATGAAGCGGCCACATCACAGCCACTCAGGACTAGTTGTAATATCAGGTTTTCTAGGATTTGCTTTGAGTTTGGAGTCTGCCTTGTGCAGAGTCAGTTGTATTTGTCATTTCAGTGCACTTTTTAAAGCTTAAATTATATAATTATCCGCACAAATAAAGCAAACTAAATGAATCATTCCAGGATGTACTTTGATGGCAGAGTAATGGGCTCCCTTGTTTGGTCAGGAGGTAATATGAGAGCAGATAGGACCCTGTCAGTGGTATCACAGTGTTTGCCCACACAGTTGACTTTCAGGATCATGAGGTTCAAACTGTTATCGTCCAAGGGTCACTCAGACTTTCAGTAGTCACTAATAAACCTAGAAAGTGTGAGAATGATCATATATTTTACCTACGGGCTGCTGTTGGCATACCTTTCTTTACCTAAAGTCTTACTTGGGGATTTGGCTTTCCGATGTCCAAGTTGTACCGCCGAGCGTCTGGCTGCGTGTCCCAAAGTCGCAACGATGTGTCCAGAGATAGTGAGGGAGCTGGGCTGCGGCTGCTGTCCGGTGTGTGCCAGGCAGGAGGGGGAGCTCTGCGGGGTCTACACGCCGAGGTGCTCCAGCGGCCTGAGGTGCTACCCGAGCATGGAGGCTGAATTACCTCTGCAGCAGCTCATCCAGGGTTTAGGACGATGTGGACAAAAAGTGGACTTGGATGTCACGACAAGTCTGGACCACCAGGCAACAAATGGTAAGTTGGTCCTGTAATAATTTTGTGTAAAAAATGGCGCCTTGTGATGGGAATATTTTTATTTAGCCTCTTTCAGCTCATTGTTTTGGTTTCAGAGCCGGCAAGTTTACTGTCTGGTTCAGCCTCACTGCTTTTATCAACATTGTTTTCAGAAGGAAGGCAGCTGTTTTTAGCAAAAAGGCTCAGACTTCCCTATAATATGCTAACGTCCTACAACCTGAAGTTAGCACCTAGCTAACGAACATAGCTGGGTAGCATAGTGATATTTAGCAGCTAAAGAGCCAGATATTTTGCAGTTTTGCACGTAGAAAGACGAGGAAATTAAACTTGCTAAAGCCCCGCAAAAGACAAGGTACATAACAGCTGCTAGCTTGTTTACGTTTGTTAGCTAACAGGTCAGGGTAAGGGTAACTTGCCATTTCTAGCTCAGAGGTTGTCCCCAAACACACAGATAGGGAAGAGGAGACAAGAGACCAAAACGTGAATGTAAATGGCTGTTCGTTGGGTCAGAAAAATGAAAAAGAACGGTTGAAATGTGTATTTAAAGTTAGATGCAGGCCCCAGAACGTCTTTGAATCACTCTCAAGGGATGTGAACGTTTCAAAATAATTAACAGTGACTGGTTGCAATGCTTTTATTACTGCTTTCCTTATTTCCCTGTTTTATTTTAACAGTAGAGATTGCAATCACTCAGTTTATCCACTAAATAGATAACATCTACTCTTGCGGTCCCAGGAACAAAATGTTCTGTCCCTGTTAGGGAGCCTGCATCATTGTGGTTTTCCAAAGGATCTTTTGTATGATGGGAAAATACAGAGAGTAAACATTTACGATGTAGCACAGAACCAGAACAAAGCAGAAATTACTTACAGGTTCTGTGAGACGAATAACAACTTTCTGACTGTATGAGAGGCATTGTTTTCAATACGCTTATCGTCTGTAACTTTAAAGACTTGATTTTTCGTTGGCAAAATATGCCCTTTCTTGATATTTTGTTGGGGCTAGCTGGTTAGCATGCTAACTTCAGTATGAGATGTTAAACATAACACTGTTGTTTCTTCACAATCTGTTGATATTGGACATATCTCACAAACTGCCCATTTAAATTGAAAGAGGACTACTGCAAATGTGTAGGTGTCTACATTTTTTAATATATAATACTGGTCCTCTGCCAAGTACTTGCATACTGTTACCTTATACAAACCCATCCAATATCCATCGGGGAGTGTCATATATTAATTAATATACTTCAAGCGTGCCAGCATCACTCAGCCAGCCAGTTTCATCATACCTGAGGGGCACGACATCAAAACCACTAGCTCAAAGTGAAGAAGTTTTAATGGAGAAGCAAAAACAATATTCTCTCTGCAGGACTCTTCTTATATCAGAAAAACCACATCTACATCAAACGTATTCGGTCACAATAACGACCCAAGATAAATAACCCAGAAATCCTGCAGAGACAGAGAAATGTCAAGCCTGTTCTCTCCCACATTACAGTTACAGGGGGACAAAGGGTCACCATTGATTCCTGAAAATGAATTTTGACATATGCACTGTGTTTGGCAAGCAGTGGCAGGCCAACATCTGTGAGTGCAAACAAGCTTTATCCCTCGGGTGAACCCTTAACATGTCTGTAACCCACATATCCGCACAGCTCTCGTATTGGGAGTCTTATTTTGATGTACGCTATTGTTTACGGGACTTCAGGAAAAGTGATTTAATGCACATTTAAAGTTAAAAACATAAAAGCAATTTTTGAAATATGGAAGATGCACCCACTAGAAGCTCTTCAGAGTGGTATCGGGAACATTGCAGATCTCCACGGTAATCAATTTCGCAATCGAGCTCTTCTTTTATATGATCGTGTATCTTTGGTGAACTCTCCGAGGAATGCATCTGATAATTTCTTGGACTGAAATGTTCTCACACAATAAAAGACTCAACGGAGGTGATTTCTTCAGGACTCTTCGAGGTTTTGTTGGGAGAGGGTAGTAAAAACAAACCCCATTCCAGAGCCTGTAACTTTAGCTAGGCGTGATGGACTTTGTCTGCGCTCTCTGCTGTGATTTACCGTCTTCGGTGCTCAAACCATTTAGAAGACATAAAGGAAAAGCTGAAAATGAGCATCAGATCAGACTGCGGTTTGCCCTCGGTTCACTCTGTTATGGTTGGCTTTTCAAGCATGAGCGACTGCGGGCTATCAGATGTCAACATCTGTCTCCTTTGTACCCATTAAAATGCACATTTCGGGGTCGTTTCATATAGTCGGTTGAGATTGCATTCGCACTTCTTAACAACCACACTGCTGCTCCCTTCAAAGAGATCAGAGATTTCCATTTTGTTATGGTATTGTGGCGTAATCCTGAGTTTAAATGGCATCATTCTCACCTGGAGTAAACAGCATGACGACCTCAGAGTTCAAATAAACCACTCCAGCTTTGTCTGATGTTCAACTTTGACATGAAGTTGCCCTTTCAAACTGCTGATGTCATTAACGTGGCATGCCTCTGCGTCTCCTGCTCCTCCACACTTGCAGCAACAGGACTTTTTGAACAGAAAACAGCAACGCTGATGTTTTAAATCCATGGTTTGAATTCTTCCAATCCAACCGTGTGTAATATTAGAAGTGGCACATCATCTTCACTGTTTCCACTTTAAGTATTTTTGCAATGGGAGTCGACTTGGAAATGTTCTCTCAGTCGTAGTCTACAAAGGTTTCAGTCAGTCTCCATGTGAATCAGTTTCTCTGCGTTTGAATCCCGGACAAAGAAGATGACTTCACTGTCTCTCCGGGCAGGTGTGGAGCATCTGTCAGTGACTGTCAGTGGACGCATCATTACGCAACAATATTTGTGTTACCCATCAGTATTTCAGCATTTATACAGGGAAGCTCTGTTGAGCAATGCATGCTCTTTGTTCAGCACAGCTCTGTGTTGTTTTAACGCACTTGAAAAGCTGGTATCCAGTACTTCCAGCAGCACTTTGTACATTTAATTACTCCAATATATTGGTGAGGATGAGAGTTGCTCCGGAGGCCTTAAATAACCATAGGGATTAAATAAAACCGCTGGTAGAGTGCTGTGAACTTCAGCATAGTTTGTTTCCTGTAGAAACAAGTGTTTACAGTCGCCATTAGCGCTGTGCGTTACCACGAGCCCCCAGCCACAACCACCACCACCACTCACCATTAGTGCTAGCGGCCTGCTAACTTTGCCTGGACTTGCAGCTCCCAGTGAACACCGGGTGTGTAACAACACAGCCTCCCAGAAGACGCCAGATTTGGCTCCTGGCACCCCTGGGTTGAGTCTGCAAATAGAAACACTGACTTAGCTGCAAGGCTGACTGAGCTAACCACGTAACGCTCACTTAGTGGAGATTTTTAGCAACAAAGCAACCTGTATCTCTGTCAGAGCTCTCCATAAATCGCCTTGGGACTGGCCTCCATTGTTCTCGCCTGCTACTCACGGCCCCAATCTGGAGGTTTTCATTAGGAGCCTGCAGTAGTTAGCAGTTACTTTAGCAACAAGAAAAGCTTATCTATCCAAAGTAATGGCTGAGCAGACGTAAAACATAACATTTCTCCACAGCATATGATCAAGTTTCACCCAAATCAGTGAATGAACGTTATAAAGTTGTATTTTTGCACAGTAATCTGAGGCCTCCTCCCCAGAAACACATTAACAAAAAAATCAGTATACTCGAGTGCAGGATGAGGCATGAACTTTATTTTAAATCCTTTTTTCTGGAAACTCACCTACTTTTTTGCCAACGTACAGTACAGGTGAGATATGGAGCAATAAAACACTTGACTGGGAACTTTAATTGGTCAGAATCGAATATAACCACCACTTGAAACAAGGAGAACAGTGACAATGATGTCCTAAATGCATTTTCAATAAATGAACAGATACATAGTTTCCTTTTACACATCAGGGTAGGTCCACTGTCTGTAAGGGAGGGAAATTATATGTGTACTTGCAGCCGTCTGAATGATGGACTATGTGCTCTCACACAGTAGTTGCAGACAGGATCTTCCCAAAATAGAAACACAGATAACAGCTTTTTCGCACAGATATCCTGTAAACTTCCTGTTTGTTTTTTGTTTTTTAACATTATATCAAGAACAAGATCTGTAATAAGTCTTTTTCACAGCAACATTCTGACTTGTCATAGTAGGAAAAGCACATTAATAACATTAATGATCGCTTCGTTGCCGTGAGGTTGTCCCAGTAAGTCAAGGCAGTGAGCCAGCGTGCACGATGCCAGGGACCATGAAAGTGAAGCAGCTAAATAAAAAAATCATCCATTAACTGTATTATTTACCTGTGATTTTTCCTACTGTGCCATGTCAAAGTGTCTGCAGTGTAAAAGCAACAAGGGAAATATGAAAAATTAGGAGCCAGAATTACGTTGAAAATACCTCTGTAACAAGCTCAGTGAGCCTGGCCTTACTGGAGTTATTTTTTATTATGTTGATCATGTGCTGTTACCATGGAATCAAGGAATGAGAGCCGTGTTAAAGCAACTTTTTAAAGTTCAAATGTGCGACGTGCACAGTCCACAGCCTCTGAGGAGCTTTACAGAAATGTGTCTGTCTTTGCACACAGCTTAGTTACACTCAGCCCAGTTATATCTAGGAAGTACAAACACACGGGACTGATCTGAACGTCACGATTTAAAGTCCAACTCACCACCGTGATAATAGAGGGGCATGTGTGCGTTCTGTGCCCAATATGCAGACCACCAATCCTCAACTGACAAACCCCCTTCTCCAGCCAATAGGAAGCCACTGTCCTATATTCTTTCTTTTCTTTGCACTTTCCTTGTTTCTTGTGTTGTCGGTGGTCCAGGACTGCCCTTCTTGCCCTGCAGGTGATCCTCTGCTGAGACATGCTCCCTCTCTCAGGTCTTTAATTACTCTATGTAGATGTGTGTGTGTGTGTGTGTGTGTGTGTGTGTGTGTGTGTGTGGCACACATCCACAGGAAAAGGTGAAGCCAGAAGAGATCACTCTGGGTGGGAGCTGCATGTCGGTGCCTGCAATTCTGAGAAAACTCCCCCTCAGGTGTAAATAGGAATCCCTCCCTTCTTTGTGCTGATCCTAAATAAGTTCATGCTGAAAAGTTACATCACAAACGGCTAACAGCATTTACTAAGTATAGTTTTAATTCACTTGTACTTTAATAAATATTTAAACTACCACTTCTACACTTTAGACACACAATTACATTTTCAGAAAGAACTTTAAACTCCACTTCTTTACCAGTTTTCATTTTTACTGATCATAATGTACCGTTATAGATTAAACTTTCCAGTATAGTTAATATTAGCTCCGTTCTGAGCACAGTACTAAAACTTTAAAATTCTGCATCCATGTTGATGCATCATTAATGGAAAGATTATTTATATAAAACTGGAAGTCTCTAAAAGAGGCCATCATGATTATCTTACCTTACTAAAGGTAAGGAAATCTATATCTTAATGAAAGTATAAAACACTATTTTGCAGCATTAATTGACTTGTGGGCACCAGTGGGCATCACAACAAGACGTTAACACAACACTGACATATTTTGACCTTAGAAAGTAAGCAGAGCAATAATATTATCGCTCTTTACCATTTAGATGGAGTCGTATTCCTGGCCACCTGGTAAATCTGGTAAAAGTCCAGTATCCACTCTCCATTTTAGCTCTGTTTTGGTCTCCACCAACCATCATCAGTCTCTTTATCTGCTAAATGCTCCGTTATGTTCACCAGCTAGTTGCTAAAATTGTCTGGGCAGTAGCGTAATCTGGGTTTATCAGGGTGTTATCTGAAATAGCTGCCTGGAAACAGGGTTGATGAGAGTGGTGAGAGTCAACCAGAACTAACCAGAAAAGTTAGTTTCCGTTGTCAATAGTGAGACTCCGCATGCAGCAACATACAAAGAATAGAAATACATTGTGGCATTTAGTGTCTACACTGTGAGAGCCTGATGGAAGAAAGCATATGTTTTTTTAAGTTTTAAGAGAAAATGACCTTGACCTTGTACTGCACTTATTGTCTTTTAAGTCTGACAAAGCCTGTAGGAGCGCCAATTGGCCACAGCTTTCCCCTTTAAACTACAAAGGCGACTTCATTTGGTTAGGATGACACACATGGCCACATGGAAGCATAGCAGCGTCGAGAGTTGAAAGCACTAGCTAACCGTAAAAGGTTTGAAGGGGACCTCTGGCGAAGCAAAGCCTTCTTCATTATTCAATTTCTTTCTGTCCGTTTTCCAGCTGTAAAGCGTTTGAAGTGGCCGAGCCTCGAGAGGGAACCAATTTACACTGACAATGGTTTGAAGTACTGTAAGGCCACTTTCTTGGCAGCGGAGGCCACAGTGAAGTTTTTTGAGACACAGCTCCACTGTATACGATAACAGGGCTAATGCATTAATGCTAAGCAACTCTGGAAAGACATTACTCATTCTGTGCTATGAGAGAATTGTGAAAGCATTGCTCAAAGGCAATACCTAAAGCCAACACTCTGAACAGCTCGAGACAGGTAGTTTCTATGGCACTGAACACAGAATCAACAACACAGTATTTAGATGACAGCTGTTGGCTAAAGACGTGCTGTTTTCTTTTTCTCCCTGGAACATGCTGTCATGGGTTCCTATACGGTAAGTGTCTATAGAAAATAAGCTCTTAAACGCTACTTCAGAAATAAGATGGAATTTTTACACCTCTAGCTGCCTGTAGCTGCACTTCAGATTGCTTTTTAACATCCCTGAATGTCAACTTCTGAGACATAAATGTCAATGCAGCGTTGTAGCAAATACCAGGGGAAGCAAATCTAGAGCAAAGGCTCCAAAGATGTCAAATACTACCACTTTGGTCCAACCCAAAACATCAGTATTTCACTCAATAATCAACTATCTATCGACTTGAGCTGTAACATAACTTGAACCAAAACCCTGAGCTTGTGATCTCTGCTAGAGGTAGGAATTTATGACTTGTATTCATTACTCACTCACTGTGGTGAATATTATTTAAATTCTGAGACATTGAGGTCTTGTTGCCTTTCTTTTGCAAAGTCTATGATCTACTGGAGTTAAAGATCTGGAGGTGGCAACATCTGCTCAATCCACCAATTTGGTCCAGAGTAAGATATCCCTTCTGACTGAGACAGTCGTGGTCCCACAGACTTTGTGGATACCTCAACTTCTCCTCCAGCACCACCATGACGTTGAAGTTTGTTGTTTTTTATGAAATGTCCCGACAGCTATTGCATGGATTGTCATGACGTTGGTACAGACAATGAAGGGTGAATCCTAAAAACCTTTGGCGATCCCGTCTTTACACATAGTGTCACCAGCACATAAAAGTTTGCTTTATTCAGGAGAAATAACTTCAAATCTACATCATGAATGGGCACTCTTCTGATTGGCTGTGATCGTACAAGTGCTAAAATTTACTGTCACAATTTCTACTGTCTTCAACTTCTAGAACAAAGTTAGTGGCTCAAACACAAAAATGGAGGCCAACTACATACAAACCAACTGGTAGGAGAGTGAAATCAGTCTTGTTGGCAGTGTATGGGTGAGTAAAAATATGGTGTGATGCGTGTTGACTGGTGCAGCAAACCAAACAAAGATGAAAAAGGCTGCGGTGGATACAGAAGGGCCAACTGAGAAGGGAGTGACACTCCCGGAAAGGTAGTCCTTTACCCCTTTCTGGAAGCCCAACCCAGATGGGCAGGTATGAGCAGGCGACCCTCCCAGCTCCACCTGGCAGCAACACCCAGTATCTGCAAAACAAAGAAACCTCACTGGGAATCCCAACATCCAACCACAGTTAACAAGTAACCTTAAATACTACAACCTCTATAAACCCGACACTATCTACGACCTGCAGGCAGCGTCATATCTTGACCTCTGAGGCCACAACCTTGTGAACCCTGGTCACTAGGAAGCATTTTAATAAAGAAGAGAGAGAGGTCCCTGACTGTAACTGGTAAGACAAGGCCGCACTTCATTTTTACACTTGTGTACGATCATGTATGTGCACGGACACACGTGAACACGCACAGAAACATTTCAGACAGTGTGTCAGGAGCTCTTGAGGATTCACTGGGGGGGCCTTCCCCTCTCAGGCATGATTTACAACTTCAGCGCTCTACTCCTGTTTTTACAGCGCTAATTACAGACACATACACACACACACACACACACACACACACACACACACACACACACACTCTCTCTCACACACACAGCCTCTCACACACACAGCCTCTGGCAGGTAGGTTAGGTGCCCAGAAAAAAAAAAAATCCTTACTCAGCATGAAAAGCCTTCATCAGTGTTGCCTCCTCACGAGTCTGGACTCACCACCAGTGACTAGAAGTCGTGCTCAGCTCTTTAATTCAGTCGCCACTTTCGTCTCAGGTTTCCTGTTGAAATGTGTCAGACGATCTCAGACCATTATGTCTGTGATGACTGTGACTGTGTTGGTAAGTGTTAACCCCCGCCATGTTTTTGTGTTCTGCAACCACAGGTATCAGCAGCACAGACAGATTTCATTTTGCAGGACGCGGTGCTCTGTATTCATACGTCTGTTCTGAATTAACTTGTTAGCTTGTTATTTGTGTTTCGTCTTGACTGTCTCCAACAAATTATGAACATGCTCTGGTATAAAAAGCAGCAGGAAACACACTCCGAGTGACCCGAGAGCTCAGAAGAGACCTGTTCAAACTGCGTCATGACCCTCACAAGCCTCGGAGGGCTGGATGGATGTAGCACTTTCTGCTGGTTCACAGAAAAAGATGTTGGCGGGTCTGTTCGCACTGTCGCCGCAGTAATTACAGCCATTGCGACGCCTGACCGTCCAGCATAGAATTAGTACCATGAGGTATGAGGGACACAGGATGCCTCGAGGACACAGAATGACTTTGTCTTCTAATTCCAGGATTAAGATGACTTGTAAAAGGGCCTGTCATTAGAAAAAATGCTGGCTTTTAATAGCAGCGCGTGATTAAAGAATAGATAAATGTAGATGAATGTGTGTTTGTTGGAAAGCAGCGGAGATGGTGAGTGTGTGCGTGTTTAACATCTGTCCATTAACTGCATACCTAAGAGACAGGACACAGATGAGATGAAGCATTTCTGAGAACACACAGAAGAAAGGCTGAATTAGCTTTGAGGAGCTGTATTACTCAGACTGTTTACGATTTACTGAAACATATGACTTTGTGTATAGACAATTTATTAATGTTATGTGTTACTTTTTTCACCATCTTCCAGCAATGTTAACTGTCCTGAAGTGATAAACTGTCCCATAGTCGAACATCTTACAAGTATTAGCATTCAAAGTACTTCTATCTCCGAACTATACTCAGTCCTTTAGTACATTTATCTACTGTCAACTGGTTTTGTCAAATTAAGCTGCAGTTCACCGTTTATGGTGTTCAGCTGTTGAATCTATTAGCGTTAGCTCCATTGGCTGTAAGCTATTAACTCTATGGCTGTTAGCAACTGGAAGGAAAAGCAGCTTGCCAGGGTGCGGCTAAGGGAGCTAACAGCTAACAAGCTCTCCTTCTGCTGAGTTCAACACAGATTTGTTGTTCACAATTTAGAGAATCATTATTATTATCATTATCAGAGAAAAAATATAAAATGTCTCCCATCAATAGAGAGTTTACTGCATCCTTTTCAGCCCTTATGATAAAGAAAAAACTTTTTGTAAGTGCACACATCCCTGATACTGGTTCTGGAGGAGGCCCGGACAGATTGTATGTACAGATGCTGCAGATTAACTTGATTTCCTAATTGGTTCATGTGTTCGTTTGGTTGTAGAGGTGCATGCGACTGAAAATCCACCCACCAAAAGACCTCTCATCAACACTTGGTTTTGGCAGGACGCCATCAGCAGGCACATGAATGAGCAACAAAGAAGGATGAAGGGCAATCAACTAGAGGACAGTCGGACCCAGAAGCCTCAGGTCAGAACTAAACCAAAACCTCTACTGTATTTCACTGACAGTTATTACATACTTACATACAGTTATTAATTAAAGGAGACATATTATTGTTTTTTTCTGCGCTCCGGTGTTGAAACAATGTAATCCACGTTTCCAACCTTTTCCTCCACAGTATACGGTCCAAGAAAATGCGCCTCAAGGGGTGACCCAGCAACAGGTAATAAAATTAAAACCTTATTCCAGTGCATCAAACGAGCGAGAACGGGCCTTTTGATCATACGAGACCTCTTTAGGTTCTCACCAGCAACTTCACAGGCTCGTCACAACCTGTAGCAAAATGCAGTCACACGCTCCGGCAGATTTGTCTGAGATCTAGACTCGTCTTCTCTTTCAGCAAAGCCATGGGGCCCAACAACACACTTGTTGTTGTGTCCAACAACAAGTTCATTAGGGCTGAACCCTAGTGACTCTTGCACAACCTTGCGGGCTGCAAACAAAACCAGAGGTTTACCCAGAACAAAGAGTGGAAATCAGTTTCTTCTCACAATCATGTGTACATCCACACGTTTCCCTGAGGCAGTGCCGCTTGGAAAAATTACAGCTAGAAGTGTTGTGAAGGCCTTGGTGAGCTCGTCCAACTTGGCAGCTCTAAGATCCTGGCAAATCTTGATGATTACCCAGTCTGCTCTGATTGGTCAACTCACACACGCCTGACCCCCAACTGCTAACAACAACAGAGTAGCGGTGCTAAATCAATTCTAATGTGCAAAACTAGCCGACGGGCATAAAAATACGCACCACGTGTGATATGGTGACGTAGTGCGATGCCGCGAAATCACAGAATTAAAAGGCGGGACTACTGATGAGGCGTTTCAGGAGCAGTGTTTTCTGTGGGAGAGAAGAGCTTCTGCTGGTGTGGACTTTGACCTTTTTAACTTTCAAGATCGTTTACACGCACAAGAACCTAAAACATGCTGAAGGAAAGTATAAAAATGAAAAAGCATAATAGGTCTCCCTTAAAAATGATTTTTTTTACTATCATGTTTGGCAGCACTTTACAAAAAGAGATCCAACCAAGTGATTTTTATTTTTGAAAACTGCAGTTTCTCATGCATCAAGAAGCACAGGTAGTTTGCCCTTATTATAAAAATAAATATATATTTCCAACAAAACAAATTGTTAGTGTAGTACATTCTTTTGCATGAACGAAGGACCCTAATTGCCCCTGAATTTTTTTTTTTTACCCCTGATGCATCAGTGCAGCTCGTATATTATGTGTAGTCTTACAGAAGTGCAGTGACGTGTCTGCCTATCAGAAGCAAGCAGTGACAAAAAGGTCAACAAGCTGCTGTGTGCCGTGGTACAGTAGTGCCCTCCTCTGGGCGCTCCTTCACTCAAACACACGCACGTGCATACACACACATACACTGACATCACATGGACCGACCATAATCCCAACTTCAACAGAAACCGAGTTCAAACCAGAAACTTTCAGGATTTATCTGGTGTGGACAAGATCTTTTTGGGAGATGAGTCCCCACAACGTGACTGTGTTAGCAGCTCTATATCCCCACAACATGATTAATACAAAACACACATTTATGTGCTTTCATAGAGCTGTTGTGTGAAAATATATTTGTTGATACTCTCCAAGAATGTGAGAATATTTCCAACAAGGCTGATATCAGATAATACGGTTTATATTCAGGAAATGCTGTAGCAGTTAGCTTTCAGACATCTTTGTTGGTAAATGCAGGGCCTTGTTTTTGAAACTCTTATTTTTAGGCTGAACTGTTGATGTCCTTCCAATTTTAGAGTATTTTTAGCAAAACTTCAATGGATTTATTGATGCATTTCCATTCTTTGAATGAGACCCACCACGAGCTTCATTTAGCTTCGATAATTGCTCATAATGAGCGTCATCGTGATGAAAAGTGATATTGTTTTTCTCTCCACAGAGGAATGTGTGTTGGCAGTTTAGTGCATTCTATAGATTTCACCCCTCCGCGCCGCCATTCTTCACCACTCACTCAACACCCTGAAAAAAAAGATTAAAAACAGTTCCTAGAAAACCCTTAATGGGGCGGCGTACAAACATGTATATTTCTTTATGTTTCATGTAAATGAGCTTGGGCCCTGGGGGATTAAGCATGTGGAGGCCCGTATATGTCACAACACGGCAAACAATTATGCGCATTTTGCTCATTTTCTCCCTCACTTAACTCGCTCACTCGCTCGCAGCAAAACAAAACAAAATAAAACAAAAAATTCATAAGCGGGAGGGTACAAAACAATTGTGGAGATCATTAGAAGGAACAAAAGGGAATGCAGGAAAAAGGAGTCGTGCAGCTGGTCAGGGGGAGGAACTTCAGACAGCTGGTGTCAAGCATGGATGCACTTCGTTGTGGGTGGTCAGGAGAGGTGAAATACTGTACACAAGATGCTGTCGGAGCTGGAGGTCGTGTCGGACTTATTATCCTTATACCTCAAATATATAAACAATCAGTTTGCATCACGTTAATATTAGTGTATTCACACTCAGACCCTGTAATTCCTTTACTTTGGTCTGTAAGTAATGTAGTCTACGTAGTCTCATGCAACAGTGGCGTACCCAGGATTTCTGATGGGCAGGGGCGAAAAAAATAAGAAGGGCACCAGCACGTAGACAGTCGTGAGACGTTTTTACCCCAGAGGATACTTCAGCAAGTTTTGTGCACGGGAAGCGCACCCTGCAGGGCACTTCATCATGTTTTATCTATCTAAAGAGGGCACTTTCATGATGTTTTTTTTCGAACGTGGGTGCCATTGTCATTGAAACAGAAAACCTCAGGGGGTAGTTTAAGTTTTAGGTTAAGTTTAAGGCCTTTTGTGGCACCAAAGGGAGCTGTGTGATATCTGATGAGTTGTGAAGTTAAAAGGAAGTGAGCTTGCCGCTTGGCCTTTAGTTCAGGAAATACTGTGTATCCTTGTTTATGCATTTCAGAATAATACAATATAACCTGCATATGAGCAGCAGAGAATAATGTGGTAATGTACTGAGCTTTGTAGAACGCTGATGTTAGCCCACAAGCCACGCTAGCTCTCGCAGTTTCTGCTCATAACCCGCCTCATGCTAATTCTTCTTCTGACCCAGCAAGATCTGGTCTGACCTGTACCAGACCTGATTACGACAGACATAAGTGTATTTGCATGTTGCTGAAAATGTAAGCATAAACTGCAGGGAGCAAGCATGGTTAACGGGCCAACGACAGCAGTCTGCAGTTCTCTGTCGTCGTCCTTGCACTTCATATGGCCAGGCAGCATCTCTGCTTCTCTGCTGCTTGAATTATTTCACCTTGAATATTACAAAACAAGAATATGAGCAAACAATATTCCCTGTCTCAAAATGGCTGTTCACTGAAGAGGCTTGTGAAGTATGATCTGACTATTTGGAAATTTGGAACAAAAGCCACAGGTCTTCCTCGTTATGTGCAAAAAAAATTTCCCATTACGAAGGAGAACGTGTGTCCAAACTTTTGACTGGTGCTGTACACGCTGTACAGAAACACTGTGTGGAAACACAAAGAGAGAAAAAATGTTCTTAAAGGATTGTGACTTCAAAAGATTCCCACTTGATTTAGCTAACAGCGCTGACACCTCATATCAGCTTCACCCGCCTTTTTTTCTGTTTGGGAGCGACGACTGTGGATTTTGCTCCCAATTTCTCACAGTGTTGTCAGAATGTGAAAGGACCTCTCTGGGCCAACCTGGAGAGAAGACAATATGTAAGTGTTTATCGGTTGCTGTAATTAGCCTGTGTATTGTGTGTCGTGAAATGGCATGAACGTATTGGTATGTAAGGGCAGAGAGGCAGCAGTAAAACCGAGGTGTCAGTTTATACGTCTTCATTATGAAAGAGAGAGAGACGAGTCAAAGGCTGTAAGAGCAAGTGTGAGAGAGAGCCAGAGAGAAAGAAAGAGTACTTTTCATCCATATGTTCAGATGTGTGATAAGGTTCATGGCAGACTGCGCCTCCTCCTGCCCTTCTCTCTCATCCTCAGCCAACTAATCATAAGACTGGACCCTTTGATCCCACTGCAGCCTGATACACTCACTGTGTGTGCAGTCAAATGCGTGTGTGTGTACCGCATGCATGTACACGTGAATACATGGTAAATGTGTGTGTGCGCACATGCATGCAACAGGAGGAAGAGTGTGCACGGCATTTCTGTAGGTGTATTTGTGTGTGTGTGTGTGTGTGTGTGTGTGTGTGTGTGGTCATGGCCACCTGCTGAGTAAAGCAGCCTCGACACTCATGTTCCACTCCACCAGACTCGCATCAATAATATTGGCTGAACTCGCTGCTTGCCGAACTGCACCTCGTAAAAGAAGTTCGCTGTAAATGTGTGTATTTGTGACATTTTTACAAGACACACAGAGGGATTTTGTTTCGCCATTCTTTTTCTTGGACAGAGAACATTTCTCTGCCTCAAACTCAAGTCAAACCTGTCCTCTAGTCATTTTATATGAATGTCTCTGTTTCTTTTTTTTGAAATGTAAATGTATCTGTACGTCTGCTCCCATAAGTGCTAAATAGTTATTGCCATAATTATTATTTTTATGAATAATGTTCTCTTCGCTCGTCCTTTCAGAGCGCCTGTGAGCAGGAGCTGGACAAGGTCTTGGAGGAGATTTCCAAAATGACCTCTGAGGATAACAGAGGCCCGCTGGAGAACCTTTACGGGCTCAAGTTTCCAAACTGTGACAAACACGGACTGTACAACCTGAAACAGGTGAGCCATGGACACACTCTGTAAACCAAGGAGACCATGTTGAAACGTGATGTTTCTTTATGTTGGTTTATTGGTTGAATTTTCATTTATATCTTGATAACGCTGTCCTTATACTCCGGTTAGGTTTAGGCCCTAAAAACGGTGTTAGGCTTAGGAAAAGATCATGTTTTAGCTTAAAATACTTGTTTTGGTTCCCACAAACACAGCTGGAGATGACCTGACTTCCTGTCATACGTATCCATGTTTATGTTGCCACAAACATGGCTGGAAATTGTCCTAAAGTCTCGTTAAAAACACCCGGTTTCATCGCCACAAATAGAGACTTCCCATCAAAAATATCTTGTTTTGGGCCCTGACACCCTGACTTCCTATCAAAAATGCCGCCTTTAGCAACCCAATCGCCCAAAATATCCAACATTTTATCCTCGTAATTGGGCTGAAACAGGATGCAACATCGTGGCCAAAGATACTGAGCAACACACTTTTAACTGGGGCTTGTTATAGATGTCATGTTATAAGTACATGGGGCTGTAAAGGAAATCAATAGACCACACTGACTGATCAGCGGGATCATAAAGGGAGGAAAAATCAGCTCAAAATGGAAGAAATGTAACCAGAGCAGCCGGACAAGACTGGGAAACACTTCAACAAATAAAAAACATCCAAGATATAGTAAATACTTTTTAATACTTGTAAGGAAATGACTTATAAGTGAAGAGGTTTACAAGAATGGCTTGATATCAGAATCTATGTTGAGTATTGGGAGAACATTGCACTCTTGAGGACATAAAATCCAAACAGCTTCACGTCGAGGAAGCCAGTTTACACACTCCTCACATCATTTAACCCCACTGCCTTCTCAGCACCAGTGTAATCTTAACGCACGTAGCCAAGCATTTTTTACAATGAGCAGCTGTTGGATTATGTCATCAATTTTGTGCCGATACATGTCTCGACTTTTAGTCCTTCGTCTGATAAAACCTTGCGTGCGTAGCGACCTTTTCCCCCGCGGTGTCGTGCTTTATTGCCACATCTCGAGGCCCCCTTGACCTAAAGAGGGTCACTGTGATTTAATCCAGTTTTAAAGGGAGGAACGGGGGCCATCTCCTGCCCCAGGGCCTTCTAGTTGGTTAATCGGCCATGCCCATTTGGGTCAAAATGTTGCCTGTTCATTTATCTAATACAGTTCAAGAGTGTGCGGATCAAAACATGAACTGTGTATTAGGTTAATTCTCAGGTCAGTGAACTTGACCGAGGCACTGGTTCGGACCTGGAGCTGGCTTCGCACTGCTGCTCAAGGATGAGTTAACTGCAGAGGGCTAGTGATAAACAGAGATTCTTCTTCTTCTACTTCTTCTTCTTCTTCTTCTTCTGCTTTTTCGTCTTCTTCTTCTTCTTCGTCGTCTTCTTTTTCTTTTTCTTCTTCGTCTTCTTTTCTTCTTCATCTTCTTCTGCTTTTTCTTCGTCTTCTTCTTCTTCTTCTTCGTCTTCTTCTTCGTCTTCTGTCTTTTTCCTTTAATAATTCTGCTCTCCACAAGTACTGTCCTTTATATTTTCCAAATTATTTAAGATATTATAACTTCTTAAGGGTCATGTTTTGGAAACTTAAGTCTCCAAAGATACCAGGCACAGAATGTCAGGCAGACTTTTAGGGAAATGTCTATAAAATAAAAAAAGACACTGCCTCTGTAATAAGAAGAGAGTCGGTGGTTTGGCTGAATTTGGCTCCTGATACTGTAATCCAAATTCCATTATTCAACTCAGATCATGGTTGTTTCCATATCAACAATTAACACTGAAATGCTCGGCACAAAACTCTCCGTGGGTGGACTCTTTCGCAACACTGGCCACACCCCGATCAGTGATGTCACAGCAGGTGTTTTCCACCCACTGTCAAAGCCAAGACACCTGCTGTGACATCACTCGTTCAGGCTCTTGGGCAGGGTTGTGACATGTTTGAGGGATTCAGATTGAGAGGCTTATGTTGAAGTAGCACAAAGGACTCAGACATACAGTAGTTGTATTTGTTAAACCCTTATGTTTTAGAGAATGATACTAAATCTACCTTGTAACCTTGTTTCGAATGATGCTGGTAGGTGTTGTAGGCTGGATTATCGTGACCACCGGCCTTGATGATGGAAAACAGTCGCCAGAATAAAATGTTGGCATTTTAAAGGTCCTGCAAACCGGTGAAATAGGCCACGTACCATACTAACATTTCAGTCGACAAGGCTCGCAGTCTAGTGACCGAAGTTTAAGGCTGTGTTTCATTTATAAGAGCAAAAACTACTGGATTTTTTACATGGGACCATGGCAGTTTAAAGCACAAATAAAGCAACCAAAAATTATATTTTTGACTGGAAGTCAGGACATCCCCAGCTGTGTTTGTGGTGATAAAACCAGGTGTTTTTAACGCTATGTTGGGACAATTTTCCAGCCACGTTTCCACGTTGAGGAGTCGAGACTTTAGGACATCTCCAGCTGTGTTTGAGGGAACCAAAACAGGATGTTTTTGATGGGAAGTCAGGAAATCCCCAGCTGTGTTTGTGGCGAGATGGGACAATTTCCAGCCACGTTTGTGGCAACATAAAAATGGATACTTATGACAGGAAGTCAGGACATCTCCAGCTGTGTTTGTGGGAACCAAAACTTGATCTTTTCTGAAACAGTTCAAGACTGTGTTTCACAATTTGTAAGCGTGACACCAGTGGAAATCTTTTGCCAAGGGACCACGGTTTTCACATTTGTAAGCATGACACTGTGTTTGTGGTGGCATAAAGGATATTTTTTAGCGACTGGGTTGCTAAAAGCTTATGTTGCGATCAGTATCAATGACTACGCTTTGCGAGCTAACTAATATTACACTATTATTCTGAATATAAACAATATTCCAAATTTGATACCGGTCATGTAAACAGCACGGGGCCTCGTTCTGAATGAAGCATTTCCTGAATAAGACGTGCAACATGTGGATATTCAAGTTTTAGGAGCATTATTTGGACGCATATACAGTCCGTACAGAATATGCGTCTCAAGTGGGCCTCTTACCACCTTACCACTTGCTAATTACAGCTGGTTTTGTGTGTTTTCATGGATCCGTTGTACACATAGCCAACAGCCACAGAGCTGACCTTTATCATGAAGGTGGTTGAACAAATGAATATTCGGGAGCGAAAAAACAGAATATTCCCTGCTCGTAAATGTCAGTGAACATTATTGTGCCTGAATGTGTGATGCGCTTTAGTTCGATCCAACTTGATGACAAGTTTTCCATCCTTCTCCGTCTGTTCCTCTTGAAAATCACTCTGTGTGTGTGTGTATGTGTGTGTGTGTGCGTGTGTGTCAGAGATGCGCACACACACACACGCGCGCGCACACACACACACACACACACACACACACACACACACTCCCCCTCACTCCCACCTGCCACCACTCTCCCCACAGCTAGCCCACCTCACCCTTTTTTTTATATAAACTCACACACACACACACACACTCGTCTTCCTCAACACTCTGCCCTTACACACACGCTCACACACACGCGCGTGGAGATGTTGTCATCGTGAGTGAGGCAACAGCTTCTGAGCTCAAGGTTACAAGGCAATAAAAACTGTTTGGCGTACTTCATGGGAAGACTTTTGTTAAGCCGAGGAACGAACTGTGCTTCCGACCGGGGGCTTGAATTTGAATTCTGCTCATCCATAGAAATCAGACAGAGGAGGACAAACAAGGTCACATATCCAGTGTTTTCTTACGAGGATAGTAGAGCAGAAAAGAAGATTTGAATAGGCGCCACAGTTTCCTAAAGCAGGGCTCTCAACCACTCAGCCAATTTTCATCACTGGTCACAAACAACAGCATTGTTTCGGACTGGAGTCCTTGGTTCCCAGGGAGGAACACTGTACCTCCTCAACACTCGGCTTCCTTTTGGAGTTGTCCCTCCTTGTCGCGGGGTAATTACTGTAACTGTCACTTTTTTTGTTCTTTCTCATCCAAGGAAGAAAATGGAAAGTCTTTTCTTTCCCCCCAGCTCTTCATTCTTTTCGCCGTCCCCTCCGCGGCCGCCCCGCGTGCGCGGCGTAAACTGTGTCCACTTCAATTACGACCTCATTTCTGAGTAGAGGGGGGCTCTGCAGGGGAGGGGAGGGGGGGTCTACTGGCATGCCTCTGTGTGTGTGTGTGTGTGTGTGTGTGTGTGTGTGTGTGTGTGTGTGTGTGTGTGTGTGTGTGTGTGTGTGTGATGGCATGTGTGGCTGCGAGTAGGGGGCATGACCTGAGGATGGATTGTTATTGGGCGAGTGTTGTCCCACCCGAAACCATGGCCCTCACTCTCATCCAATGGCCCCCCGCCACCAGAAGATCCACCAGTACACATACGTGCACACACACACACACACATACACACACACACATCTCAAGCCACCGTATGCCATGCTTCATTAACCCACCCCCTACTTCCCACTGTGCATCTTTTACCCCTCCCTCTTTTTTCCAGTGTTTTCCAACTTGTCTAGTTTGTGTTTTTCTTCCCTCTCTCCAGTGCAACATGTCCACCCACGGCCAGCGGGGCGAGTGCTGGTGTGTTAACCCCTTAACCGGGGTCCAGATTCCAGCTTCGCCCAAAGTCAGAGGGGACCCCAACTGTAACCAGTTCCACGATGAGCTCAGAGCGATGCCCACGGCAGCGTCTCACTAACACTGTGCAGCACTTTGTATGACAGCTTGGAGGTTTTCTTCAAAATTAACAACCACGGAGGATTTTTCCATTATAACGTTTTTTTGATTTACATGTAGTTAGTCCCTTTATCTGTAATCTTTGTCTTTTTAAGAAACTGTCCACTTAAAAATATGTATAATATGATTTGTTTTGCCACTTGGGGGCAGCAGAACAAGCTGTAAACATTTGACGTGTTACCTTATGGTGAACGTGTCAGCAAACAACCTCCCATCCCATCAGCCACGGAACAAAATTAGCATTTAGTTTCAGGCCTTGAGTCCAAAACGGCCGTATACCTTGTCATGAACATATTTACATTTATTGTTGGATGGCGACCTCTAGTGGCCATTGTAATTATGATGGGAGCAAAGGAGGAAGTCAGGTGAAGTAGTATAAAGAGCGACATGAAGTCTTTCATCCCGGGAGACGGCTGTTCATGTCCCGTGTGAACCCAAAAGATTTAACCAATGTCATGTATGTTACGTAACTTAAAGGAGTAGTGTGCTGGAACAACAACAAATAAAATACCCTCTAAAGCTCCTCTACGGTGGCCGCTAACAACACGAAAAAGGCCCTCCCAAGAGCCAGTGTTTGGTATGTCCACTCCTGGCTACTGTACAAAGCAGGACAGACTCCACAGAACAGGACCGGCTCCCTCTGTAGATATAGAGGGCTCATTTTAAGGTAACAAAAACACAATGATTTTTATTTACAGAGGATTTGTACACAAATGAAAATATAATCATGAGTATAATAACCCATTCCTGCCGATAGAGTCTCCTAAATTCTACACACTGGACCTTTAAAGCAACATTTTGTAGAAATTTGCATTTTGTGCGATCAAACCTAACCAAGCTTCAATCATTTCACATTAACCACGTGACAGTGAAGGTCAGGTAGAGCAAAGGTCCAGTACTCCTGTCACTTGTACTCGCCATGGGTCATGTACAGTTGACTATATGTCGTTTTGGGAGTCCTTTAGGTATGAGGAGGCGTTGATATTCACTTTTTCATCTCCACCAACTCCTTTAGAAAAATATCTGCTTCTTTAGCCGCTAAAAGCTCGACTATGTGTTCATGAGCAAATCGCTAACTCGCTGCAGATAGCGTACAGTTGGTTTATCAGAGATATCTGGCTGAAAACAAAGCGAGGCTAATGGGACTACAGTTGTTGGCTGCCACTGTTACATCAACATACTTTATATATTATATTCACCCATGAATGAGTTGACATGCGACTGTGTGTCGAAGGCTTTTGAATGCCTCACATTCAGGCTCAGTAACTGGATCCCCACCGAACTCCTTCACAGACAAGCCTCAAGTTTTCTGGAGTTGAGATGAAAGAACTACAGGTGCTTCTTCCTACATATACATATCAAAGACGTGCACGCACAATCTGTAACCTATTTTAGTGCCGACAACCTTTTTCACGAGGAAAATACTTTGAAAGCAGTTAATTAAAAAGTTTTACTTTGACTGATTATATCAAACTTTGCTTCCTACACTGTTAGCTGTAGATTAATTAAATTCTTTTGTCACTGTGACATTCACTGAAAAATGTGTCTGAAGTTTGTTCTCTTTTTATTGCCATTTATTTTGACATTTCACAGAAAAAGCAAATGTCACACCACTTTAACTTTAAGAGTGAAATCTGTCACCGTCCAAGTGTTTCTGTGAGTCCACACCCATCCAGAGCTGTTGTTGTTTTCTCAGCAGTTTCTCTATTAACACTCGTCAACTCCAAATAAGTGTCACTAAAAAGAAAAATTGCACTTACGGTAATGAAGCTGGAAAAAAACTGCTGTGTGGCATCACCGCTGTGAGTGCAAGCATGCACGAGCGTGCACGAGCGCACGTGTGTGTGTGTGTGTGTGTTGCTGTGGTTACTAATGAAGTGTTGACATGAGGAGGGATTAGGATGGAGGGCTGACATTGACAAATGGGATACTAAGTGGCTAAAGGTGTCTATGAATAAACCAACCCAAGTATGCAAACTCACGCAGAGACACTCACGCACACACATTTGTGCTGCATACCACGTTTCTAAAGGGAGGCAACCAACGTGGAGTCTTAACAGAGGGATGTGTGGGTGCTATTAATGTAAATGAATGTATAGGGACACACATGTCTCACTTTCACAGGCTGCGCTGGAACAATTCTGCAAGTAATCCGCCGTTATCGTCCCCGAGACAGCCGAGCACATCGCCCACATGACTGATGGATGATATGGAATATATTCATCTGTAATCCATTGCAGCCTATGTAAGAAAAACACACAGTAAGTTGATTATTGAGCAGATGCAGCAAAGTTGTGTTATATATTTTGAATTCCTGCCGCAATTATGGGGAGTATTTGGAAAGGCTCACATGTGACTGAGAACATCAGTTTCATAACCTGCTGGCAGGTCAACAGGTCCTTGTTCAGTTAAAGCGATGGTGACACTCTCATAAATCCCACTGAGTTGTGTATTATAATGATTAACGAAAACCGCTGAGGGGTTTTAACATGTGACTCGCTTCAAATATGAGTTTGCTTGGATATTATTTTACAATGTATTTGTTTATTGTGCGTGTAAATCACTAATAATATCCTACAGTGTAACAGGAGCTACACGTGAAACAAACATGCACGTGAATGCACCTCTCAGACCAAACTCAAAGGACATCAGTCAACTTTAATGCCGTACGTCAAAGAGTCTCTCAAGTTATCCCTCCTCTCTACACTGAAGAGAACTTCCTAGCAGGACTACACTGGTTGATTTCTTGCAAAAATACAGAAGAAATTACCAAAATCAAGTTGATATTTTCCAGATTTAATGTCTTCAATGTGCCAAAATCCCTCCGTGTTTCCACAGATAGTATTTCCTTGCTGTGCTGTGGCAGAGAGATACATCTGAGGGATCTTGCATGGGTTCATTGCAAGGAGACAACACCAGCAATAAACCTGACAGACACACTGGCAGATCAACCAAATCCATTTGGCTACCCAAAATGTAGCCTTAAAGTAGCTTCAGCTGAGGTTTTATGAAATGTCTTCACAGGACACGAACTGTGGATTTTTATCCCTGATCTTTTACCAGCTTTGACAGCATCAGCTGGTAATGCTTTCGTCCTGTGGTCCTGGAGACACCTTGTGTAGCGGAAACTATCACAGAAGTGATTCTGAGTATTTTGCCAGGTGTTTTATATATATTCATCTGTCTGGACAGATTTTTGTCAGCGTCACAATCATGTAAGACACAGTCACAAAACCTTATTTTATGTGTAGTACAGATCAGGATAAAGGTTGAGTTCGGAGATGGGTGTCATCTGAGCAGGGTACCAGAACTAGGGAGGCAGGAAGTAGGAAATGGGCAATTGGTCCTCCACTTCAGAGCCCTGGCACACATTTGTTTTAAGCTGCAGATCACTTTAACCCAGTTCTGATGATTTCTGTTCACTCTAATGCAGCTGGTGCTGTTTTCATCTTGTCTCACTGTGGACAGACAACCGTGCAAGATACAGTCATGAAACATTACAGGTGTGTAGTTAAGATCAAAATGAAAGCTGTGTTTGAAGATGGCCGCGGTCTGAGCCCCCACTTTACACCACATTTACTGTCCTGGCTGGAGACACCGACTGTTGCAGGAACTACCACAGAAGAGATAAGAATGAAGGCTGAGTAACATGGGTGTGTTCTCATGTAATAATGTAGTAATCACTACTGAGTCGTCATGGGTCGGACGTGGTCACATTGGCGGGTGATGCAACAGGTGTGATCCTAATGCAAGATGCTGTCTGGTTTATTGTCTAGTTAAAAAAAGATTATTTCTTGCACAGACCGATTGAGATATCTGATTATAAAGGCAACAGTTTGAACATATGTAAAGTTTTACACTTAAGTTCGATTCATTTATGGCTGATTTTTGTTCCCAGACAAAAGTCACCATTGATATTCCATCAAAATGATTCAGGAACCAGGGTGTAAAGAAAGACCTCTTTGAAGTTCTGGCCAAAAGTGTATCATATGAGAGCACTCCTGACTGGCTTTGGCCTTGTAACCTTATACATGTGCCAGTGTGCCAGTTAGCTGAGCACCGGGCCCAGAACCGCTCTTTCAGCTGCAGCTTTTTACAGCTTTGTTCAGTTTGTGTGACACGCTGTCCCTTTTTTTAATTTATTTTTTTCCTAATTTCTTTTTATTTTGTCTTATTAATGCTGGGTTTTTTGGCAGGGAGCTCGCTTTTAAAAATTTGACAGCCTGGCTTGGTGTCACACATGGATTTCGGGGCGTCCTCGGGTTGTTCAGCACATTTAATGGTAGTTTGAAGCTGGCCTTTTCTGAAAACAAATCAAAACAAGTGTCTTTTGTTTTGCGTTTGATACATCGGGCACAATAGGCCGAGGAGGGTAGTTTAGCAGTGGGAATAAGAGTGTGTGTGTGTGTGTGTGGGGGGGGTGTATGTGTGTGCTAGCGTGATTGTCTGTGTGTGTGAGTGTGTGTATGTGCAAAAGCACATGTGCGTGTATTGGCCTAGAGAGGCGAAGATCTGCCCTACTTTCAGCCTACTATTTCTTTTGTTAGCATTCAACAACTTCCCTTGATATGTTGATGGTGGGTCTGTGTCTAAGACTCACGGAAGCTGTACTTGTTGAATGTTAACAAAATAATTGTTGTTTTATCTTCGTTAAAATGACAAGGTGCTCCAATGTAAGCAGGAAGTACAACAGTGGAGACGTTTATCTTTGAACATGGACAAAGGAGACAAGTGTTATGCTTCAGTGCCGTAGAAAAAAAAAACCTTTTTACAGAAATACAGCATATTGTGTAACCTACCCAGAGGAAGATCTCTGTTCTCTATAATCAGAGTGAAACATTGCTGGGAATCTGCACAGATGTGGTTATGCACTTTCATATTTGCCAAAAGGGGCAAGAACAAAAGAATATATTGAATGTGGTAATGTCTTTAAGCTGATAGGTGTTTGTAAGCCAGAACAAAATGTTTCTGCAAACCATGGACACCTTCAAACTGTGCGATTCATGCGTATCATATTAATATCTGTATGTGTCATATCACATTCACATTACATGTATATGAGCTGGCGACACGGCTGCCAAGCTGACATGATGGCCACTGTTCAAGATGGTGTTTCAACACTTGTAAGCATGAACCAATGGGTGTTTATGACATTTTGTGACATGGTTTTGACGAGGGGAACCAGGTAAGCAGTGGCGGACTCTGGATGTTTCAATGGCATGAGTGGAAAACAATGAAAAGGGCACCAACACGCAGAAAGTTGTGTCATGTCCATGTTTTTTCATTGGAAGGACACCCTAGAGGGCACCTTATCATGTTTTATTTAACATAGGAGCATCCAAGAGGGCACTTTTGCAGGGTTTTTCTGAAGATTGGGGGACCGGGGGGGGGGGGGGGGGCACACCTCCCCTGGTGCCCCCCTGAGTCCACCAGTGCAAGTAAACCAAAACATGATGACCCGAACCAAGTGTTTAATGTGCCTAAACCCAACCAGACCATGAGCAGTGTTGTCACAGCACAACATGGAAGATGGAACATAAATAAATGTAAAGTCCCAACATATCTGTGGTTTGTGGAAACATCACCAACATTTGCTCTGGTGATTCTGTTGTTTACATCCATGGCAGGTTAGAAACTGAGTCAAACCTAAAAAAAAAACCCTCAACCTCAAAGACAAACTTCTGCTCCAGGGCCTCAGTTTTATATTCATTAAATTCACCAAATGAGTCGCTGAGATCTCTGAACAGTGAAGTGAAAGATTGGTTTCACCTCTGTATCAGGAGAAACTTCAGGAACGACTCTGATGAAGACACAGATGGCGTTGAAACGTTCATCATTCAGTAAAGTGTGTTGCCTTAAATCCCAGTGCTCCAGTGTACTTATAGCACCAGACAACAACCTGACTGACCTTTTGTGTTTTCTTCCTCAGTCAGACCTATTATAGTTATTAAGTTATTTTTTTAACTAGACCGTGGTGAAGTACAGGACTACACGCTGTGTCCTTTCCTGAGAGACTGCAGTGTATCCCAGCCAGAACAGGAGCTTTATAACTGCCTTTTATGGTTTGTAGGATGTCAAAATCTTAATCTCAAAGTTGGTTTACTTAACATGCAGTTGTGGTTCTCACAGTCACATCCGATCCTCGCCGAGGAACCCTCCATTTGGGATTCCGGGTCTAAGTCCATCTTTGATGAAAGGGCTTGGATGAAAACTAGCAGACACTTGTCTGCCGTCGTCTACCACCAGCATTGGAGGATTCCACCGCTAAGTCATGTGATTTACTCCCAACCGCTGTACATTCTTCCAAATCTCCTTTCATCTCCGTCCCGGTGATGAAAAGCACCACCATTACCTCTTTAAGAGATAGCATTAAACAAGAGCACAAGCCGGTGATTTTTGCAAAGATCCCAATTATGCAGTGTAAACATCTGCATGCCATTTGTACGTTTACGTCTTTAAATGCCCCATCATCGTTTTCTAAAAGTCACATTTAATGATATGAGCCACGGGCAAATCGATGCACGAGCAAGTGAAAGCGTCTCCGAAGCTATTATATGTGATTTTTTTACAGCACAGATCATTTGTGTAATGATATTAACACACACACACACACGCAGGGGAGGGAGTGTGCAAAACGTTGACGTCTGAGTGGCAGAGAAGTGTTGCCACAGCAGTCCGACTGGGGTTTGGGATGGAGTGAGGTGCGTGAGTTGATGTTAGATGCAGCCATCCGACGTTGTTGGCCTAATTATGTAATAAAAGGGGCATAAATGCTTTGAAGTCCTAAGTGCAGTTGTCAGTTTCTTTGAAGGCAAATAGTAATTGTCATGTTCACTGCCTCACAAATCAAATCTTCTACACATGTTTCCTCCTCCCCGAAGTCAAAGTCTATGCCCTCCCTGCTACACACACACACACACACACACGCCACAACAACCTTTACGGCTGCCTTGATCTGCTCGCAATACAGGAACTGCCGGGCCCTCCACCCTTTCATGCCCTGCCTCAGTCACCCACATCTGGAGCTGGTCAAAGTCTTAAGGTCCCCAGGGAGAGATTTTTGGTGGCCCCCCAAAAAGAAAAGTCCCATTCTGTCACTTCCTGGAGTCCAGGAGGGGATAAAAGATGACCGCCCCCACCGTGAGGAGATGCACAGATCCTTAGATCTCTTCCTTTGTGATAAAATGTTAGCATTTTCTGCAAACCACTTGTGTAATAGGCTACGTACCATATTGACACGTCGACAAAATGTGTCATATCACGTTCGTGGTACATGTTTATTACCTGACTAAGTATTAAAGGTGCAATGTGTAAGAATTTTGGTACACTTTTTTTTTTTTAAACCTGACATCATCAAGAAAATGTGAATAAATAACAGTTTTGACATTATGCCAGTGACATCTAGTATTGTGTTGCAGAAATATCTCCCAAAGTTAGCATGCTAACCAACTAGCCCCTGCCTTGTAATACCACTCCAAGCTCCCAGTCTGGGCTGTTAGCTGCACGGCTAACTATGGTAACTGAGTTAACTAGCTAATGGGAGCTATAGTTAGCAGCAGTTAGCGGTTGTTTCTGGTGATATGATGCCCTTCTTTTTGACAGGTGGACAGTTCTTACATATTGCACCTTTAAAAAAAATGGTTATTTTTGTGGTGCAATCGCAGCATTTCAACATTTGTAAGCGTGACATCATCGGATACTTTTGAGGAGACCTCGGGAAGATTTAAAGTTGTGTTTGTGGCGACAAAAAACATATTTTTCACAGGAAGTCGGGACATCTGCAGCCATTTTTGTGGCATCAAAAGACCCCGGGGCATCTCCAGCTGTGTTTGTTGTGACCAAAACAGCTATTTTAAGCCGAAATGTGATGTTTTCCTGACCCTAACTGAGGGGTTCTTGTACCTAAACCTAACCAGAGTACAATCACAGCGTTGTGACGAGTTGCAACGTAAAGAAATGTTAAGTTTTAGCTTATCTGTGGTTTTGCAGAAACTTAGGAACACAAACATTCATTCTGACGATTGTTGTATTCTTTAGGCAACATACACAACCATCGAAATCGAGAGCTAATTTCATTGTGATATAATTGACATGTGTATTAAATCTTGACTTAACCTGGGGATCCCATAATGCTGGTTAAACAAAAATTGTGAAAAATATAAAAAAAATGTCTTCCTGTATCCGTCTCTCATATTGTGTCCAAACCTTGTGTATCTATGCACATTTTAGCTGCATGTGTGAGTCTTTGTAAACGCTGGGTGTGTCTCAGGGGAGTCCACTCAGCCTTCAAGTCCTAATAAAGAGGTTTTCCATAACATGATGAAGCCTGCTCCAGGCTACAAATCCCCCTTCTTCCCAGTCATTTGAATAGTGAGCTGGTCCCATTGGATGTTATCCTCCCCCCCCCCACCTTGAAGTTCAAACTCACGTTAAATAACTTCCTTGTTCCTGTGCAATCTTTTTCGACTACGGTGTTGAAAACCAGGTGACTTACCCTCGGGCACGGCTTTATAAAGTCACATCCTGCTACATGCTGCATGAGATCCTTGTGGGCTAGCCTGGGTGTCTCAGACTTATGTCTAAGAGGTTTATCAGCTCGTGCCTCAGAGATTAGTCAGCGCTTACTATCAGGATGATTGCACTTCAAACTCTACTTATCAAGCCAATTCAGTGGCTGTACTTACTCCTCTTTAACAAATGCGACGCTAGAAATGAAATCCCCACCAAAGAGAGCTTAAATGAATACATAACTTTATTTAAATAAATGCTTTGTCATAACAAAAAAAGACAAAGGTTAAAAGAGTACATAAATTACAAGTTGAATAAATATTACACAGTGATATTCACTTTAATAATTTGAGATTTTTTGTCTTTTTCTTTTCTTATTTGTCTTATGTAGATCCAAATACTGACCATTTTTTTTATTTCCCACTATCCTCCTGCCACCGATGGGTCTAATTCACAAGCCAGTGAACACCAAATTATGAAGGAGAAAAAACCAATTGTGTTGTCTCATTACATCCAGAAAGTGTTATGTACTCAGAAAAGAAGCTGAACTGTCGTTACTGTACTACTGAAGTATGAAATGTGAAGTTTAAAACCAAGTAGGAGACGTGAAACCTGAGGAAGCAGGCTGCGAGGAGCAGGAAGTCACTGATAAACCTTGAATCTCACACTTGATTTGATCCCAGATATCAGATTATTCACTGTGTTTTTCATCTTCCTGGTTTCAAGTGTTGCATTCCCCAGATTTCCATGACTCCTGGTAACTGTCCCGCTAACTGTAATCTAATGTCATGCAATTGGTGACCCCGTATCGGGGGAAGTGGCTAGGCCCTGATTATGACCAGTGCCCATGGCGTTCGCTCTTCCTCTTTCCTCCCCCCCCTCCCTCTCTCTCTATATCTCATCTCTCTGTGCAATTGGCCATGAGAACATCTCTAGCTCTGTGTTACTTTCAATCTATTTTTTTTTTTTTCCCCTAAAAGATGTTGCTGTATTGGGAGGTCCCAGGCATGGGCTTGCACAGCCCCTGTCGACATATATTACCTCAAAGCACCACCTTTAAACAAAAAGGTAAGCACAAGATAACACAACATTTAGCTTTTTGTGGCTGCTTTTTTTTCTCTTTTTTTTTTTTAAAGTTCCACTAACTTCATGATACCACATCTTAGGACGTCGTTGTGTGTCAATATCAATAGTGAGTAACTGAAATAAGTGCAAGCTGCTTTTTCTTTTTTTTTCTCTTTTTTGAAAGTGGTGGTGGGGATTTGGTGTCGGAAGTGGGGCGGGGGGGCGAGGAGCCTCGATAATAATATATTCACAACTGGAAGCCATTTTTTTAAAGGATGCACATGTTTGATTTTTACCTCCAAAACATCCTTTTTGTTTGGCTTCCCCTCTCTGGCAATCATATACATTGGCATTCACATGAAGAAAAAAAAAAAAAAAAAAAAGCAAGAATCTTAGCTTATTGGTTGTCAAAGAAAAGAGAAGAGGGAGGCGTAACGGGCTGCGCTAACACAGCCGTTCCTCACACATCAGTCTTGTCCAGAGTTGCCCCGAGTTACAGATTACAAACAGATTTTTTACAGGAGCTACCATTCACCGTTCTTCTCTTAACAAGAACTAAACCTCTTGACGGTTGTATCAAGTATCAGCTCCAGCTTTGCGGGGCCGTCTGACAGAAAAAGGAAAATCGCCCCCGTGTGATATCCATGTCACTTTCACGTCACTATTTAAATGTATTTGCATGTAGGAAGGCACTGTGACTTGCACACCGAGAGAGAAAAACGACCCTGTTATAACCTGTAACCTTTTTTTGTTTTTGATCATGCTCCTCTTAAAATGTAGGCTTAAATACAACCTATGTATCGAAGGCATGTGAGCAGAAGGGTTTCCAGAGGGTTAGCTTCTTTGACTGCCCTGTCGTCACATGACTCTGGGTCACTTTTGTTTCCTGACAGGCTACGAGGACCTATTCAAATTCTTTACAGGCTAAAAAAAAAATCTTCTTTTTTTTTTTCCCAAAGCACAATAACATTGTTGTCATACTAATGTTTCTACAGGAAAAAACAACATTCAATAACTATATTTAAAAGTAATGTAATACACCATGGTTACACTGTAGTAGCAGTACTGAGGGGAAAACCACTTGATAAAAAGGAACATGGCTCAAAAAAGTGGGCGGTCTTTACTTCACTGAAGGCAAAGAAAACAGCACAAACAAAACCATACAAAACTACACTTCACACAACTGAATCAGAGAAGCAACTGGCCTGACTGGCAAGTTTTTGATTATGCACTCAGCTCCCAAAAAGATCGAAGTCAAAACTCGAGTCCTCATCGCTTAAGCTGGAAACACTCGTCTTTTATTTCACCGGTAGAGTCAGCGCTTTCTCTTAGCTCTGTGTCGCCCTGCATGGCAAGTGTCTGTTTTTTAATAGGCACAGTTGGCATATCAGGCTAGCTTCATTGTCGAAGAGCCACTTACGTAGGTTCATCTGTGACGATCTGCTTTACTCTTGTTTCCAAACGCGTCCCGAGATCGGTTATAGAGAAAAAAAGGCCAGCCCCCAAGACCACTTCAAGCGCTAGCAAATACTTGTTGTGACAAAAAAAAAAAAAATCAAAACAAAAAAGAAAGAAAAATAAAAAGGACATTCTTTTTTTTGTAATAGGCTCACTCCGTCATACACCAACACAGGCTGACACACACCACACACTCGCACTGTACACACACACACACACATTCATGCACGCATCATTTTGTGAAGTTACACATATCTAAGCAGGTTCCCCTATTCATAAGTGCTCTGACAGAACCACATACCCAGATAGAGTCAACTGTTACAGCATATCCCCATCTATTGTTTCTTTTTTTTTTTCTTTTGGAAAACAGACAAAAAAAAACCAAATTTACTCTGCCAATCGTCGGCTCCGCAGTGGCATCGTGTTTCCACAGCCTAAAAACTGATCTGTTGTGCCTGATACATTTTTTTTTTTCTTCTTCGCAATGATTTCGTGTTAATTTTTTTACATCATACAAAGTGTTGTATTGAAACCTCCAGCTTCTATAAAAATATATCCGTTGAGTGCATATATTTTCATGGATCTGCAGCCAGCGGACCTGCCTCGTAACAAGGGGGGGTCCCCGAGAGCAACAGTCAAGGGATCGAAAGTGAATCTTCTGGGACTTTTCCCCTCGTTTGGAGATGAGTGCTTGGTCGACGACAGAAAAGAAAAGAAAAAAAAAATAAAATACAGGTGTCTTTTGTTCAGCCTGTTCTTTCGTTTTGGATTTTTTTTCTTCCTTTTTTCTCGATTTGAAAAAAAACAAACAAAACTCTTGAAGCGAACGGAGGGCGGAGCATACAGGTGTGATTCAGAAGAGGAGGCGTGGGCCCTGGGTCACGTGGTGGTTAGGGGTGGGGGGATGGGGTGTCGAGGGTGGTCCGCCCCTTTTTTTTTTTCACTCGTTGTTGTTGCTGCTTTCCAGGTCTTTACATTGAATGTCCCCTCCGCTGTAGTCCGTGCCGGGGAGCTGAACGCCGTACTTGTCCACACACCAGCAGATGCCTCGTTTGCGTCCGCGAGATGGCTTGCACTGCGGGACAGAAAACAAGATTATGGTTAGAGTAAAACCAGTTATTTGCAGATCTTCGCGAATTAAGCTCGCAGTTTGGTGCCAGAGGGGTCGGGTTTTTATTTAATTGTCAACAAGTTTGAAAGAAAAACTAAAAAAAAAAGGATTTCCATCAACTGGTTTGGACCAAAAGAACTAGGCTACCTGAGGTTTAGTTTTGTCAGAAGTTAGCGGTATAGGCTAGGTGGCTACATGGCTGCAATAAAAACCAGTTGTTTGCCAACCACTGATAAACCTTGAAGGAGAAGAAGAAGAAGAAGAAGAAAACCCAGTTACCATATCCATTTATGAGTGAAAAACTAAAAAGGTCTTCAGGAATCTTTCAGCAGAAACAGCCAATAAGTCATGTTCGCTACGTCAGAACTTATTTGGAAAAGTTTTTTCCATCTCACATTAGCTATCTTTCGACTAAGGCAAAAACCACCTCAAGCGAGCTTAAAGACTTTTTAAGCAATTTGAGGACTTGAAAAATTGAACGATTCTAAATACGAGATATTGATGCAAAGTCAAAATGTGTGCAGAGTTTCTCACCTGCTTGCGCTTGAAGAACCCTTTTCTGTCACAGTTGGGAAGGTACAAAGACAGAGCCATGACACGAGAAGTGTCCTTCATTCCCTGAATGATCCCATCCAGTTTTCTCCGGCACGGACCCTGCAGGGGAACGACAGCACGGGGTTATGATGAAGCCACACAAGTCATTAGAGGTCATTCTGTGTTGAGAAACAGTGGCTTTAAAAATGACACAGGATCAAACTGACATCCAAAACTTACAAATTCAGGCTCATGCTTGTCGATGGGCAGAGGGGAGTAATCCATGGGGGGGCCCAAGTGGCGCTGCTTGCCAAGCTTCCTCTTCTGCTCTTTGCGTAGCGCGTGGACTTTTTTACTGTTCACAATGTCTTTGGGAAGCAGTGGCACTTTAGCTGGCTGCAGCTCCTCTGTAATCTCTGTGGTTATGGCGTCCTCATGAGACTCACGATCTGCACCAGAGACAATACAACACGGTTGATTAATGTCACACTTTAAAAAACGAGCCCCCGACTTCATTAATGAGCTGACACGTTAGTATTTGTGAATGAAATATGTGTTAATTAACAAGGTGTAATGTTTGGCAGTGGCTGGCAAGTTCAGGCTCAGGCAACGCAACATTGACATATCATCACCATAAAAAGCTTTTAGCATGTTAGCTAACAGCTGCTTCTGAACACAACCAACAGACATTAGCCTTCATTCGGAGTAATGTTTCAGTCCATGCAGCGGATGTAAGTCGAGTATTCGCTCTCGTTTTTTAGCTCTGTTTTGGTCTCCATCAACTCAAGAGGCAAATATCTGTTGCTAACATTGCTTGACTGCTGCTTTGTGCTGGCCAGGAAGGGTGCTGGGGGTTTATCATAGCACGTTAACCCACATATCAGAGTGTAGAGACTGATAAGAGCTCCGTGAATAAACAAAACAATAAGCTGAAAGGTGGTAAAATGTACTTGTTTGATCCATCGGTAATCTAAAAATACTTTATGACCTAAGTCTGCAATATTTCTTTTAAAGCTGCACAAATCAGTATGTTTAATAAATGACATTCAGAATGGTCTCGGAGAGTCCCCTCAGTATCTCGATGCACGACAGGACAGTGCAATGTATAATGACATGTATAGGGTTTTGATAAAATGGTGATTGACAAGACTAATACTGAAATGTCACCAAACCTCAGAAAATGTTGCTGTTTTTCTCTGGAACATCTGTTTTTCACGATGAAACTAGTCTTAAATTTTTCCTTGAACGAGAATGTAAAATTCAGGAATGTTAAGCGTCTCTGTAAAAGCTAATGTCTGATCTAATAACAGTCATCTCAGACCTGTAATCGAGTATTACGACCCGAAAAAGCTAATAATGAAGTATTCGGTATCTTTATCATAATGCTGCTTGTTAATTAATTCGCTCTCTGCATAAATCATAAATGCTCTGCAGCTTGTTGGTCCGTCCCACGTGAGCACAATACCAGGTGCTTTTCCCGCGGTTTACGCCACCAACTGTTGCTTCCCCATTTGTTTATAGAGGAGGGGAGAGGCTGGAGCTGATCAACAGCTGATGAACTCAGCTTTTCTCACCCAACACCCTCCAACACCTTCTTCTCTTCTCAATTTAATAGTTACAGAATAAATGTTCGAGCTGATAAATCCTGCTGCCCATAAAAGCAAAACAGATCCTGTCTTTTAAATGTCCTTAACATAACCGTGAGACATGTCGGTCTTAAAGTCAGTTGAAGCCACACATAAATACAGATACACGGACACCGGGCAGCGCATGTTTGCCAGCAAACAGACCTCTACGAGTTTGGGAAAACTGCATCACATGTTGCACGGCTGCCTACACTGTGCCTGGAAAATTTGCTAACACGTTATCTGGACTGCTAGACTTCAACAGGGACCGAGGCCTCTGAGAGTCGTAACTTTACGGCGACGTGTCCCACATTAAACTGATTCATATGTCAGGCTCAGGAAAATCCAGTTGCTCTGCGGACTCGTATAAATGCTTGTACATTTCTGTCACATTTTTTATGGACTTCTTCGACTCGTTTCAGCTCCCCCAGGGGGCACTGCAGTCTCAGGCATCCGAAAGTCCTCTCTCGATAGGATGTTCACAGGTTGGAGTCCTTTATCCTTAACCTATCCTCCCCTCCTCCCCACCCCCCACAACCTCCTATCTTTGGGGCTCAGCCTCTTAAGCCTGGACCCCTAGCCAGAGGTTCTTTGAGGCCACAGAAAGAAGCTCTCAGCTCCCCCCCCTTGGCTTAGCAGTACCATAAGTACAGAGTTATTGTGGGGACTTTGCCAGGCCCCAACTGGCTGAAGCGATGGTGCCAGTGGATGACCCTGGTTATATTTATCTGACAAGGAAACCCGCCGTGGTGCACAGGGCCAGACGCACTGAACCAGAGAGGAATGTTGGCTCACCGACTGCAGGCCAACTGCTGCTGAAAGTCAAATCTACTTCCATACTTGTAGAGAATAAGTTGGAAAAATATGATTTAGCAAGTTGCCATCACTTCGCTGACTGGCCCTGTTAGTACACAGCCGCCGTAGCGAAAGGCACTGAGACGTAAAAAGGACACGAGCTCCCGAGAAAACTGATGTTCAAAGAGCCTGACACAGCATGAGCGTCTGGAGTCTCTGGGAGGGGAGGGAGGGGGCAGGGTGATTACCAGAATTGGGTCTTTGGCTTCTGCGCTGCATTGCCGTCTCTTTGAAATTAATCTCACAACTCATGACTTGGCAGGCCTTGGTTTGTGTTTAGATATGTCCTTGTGTCTCCCCGCTCAGACTACGAGGCTATTACTCGCTATAAATAAATACGTCAAACAAGCATTCCTGTGTACACCATGCATGTGACCGCTGTGGAAAAACTCTTTATTTCTGCTGTACAGTCCAATAATTTCTCAGGGCGCTTGATTAAAATGCCACATATTTGGCGATGAAATAAGCTGTCGAAATACAGGGGCTGTGTTTTTTTTTATTTTTTATTTTTTAAAAACGTGCATTCTTGTTTCATGTGTAATCTCATTCGAGCATATAAATGGCCAGACTGAGAGAGGTCTGAGCCATGGCACATCAATTATATTCACCTTACAAGTCAGTCGCTTTGAGAAAAAGTGCTTCTTTACAGAGCGACACGGGATAAAAACCACAAAAAAAAAAGAAGAAAAAAGAGGTTTTCATCTGCTTTTCTGAAGACAAAAAGGTGTCTGGCTTATTTTCTCCTCCGCCTCACAAAATCACCAAATTCATCTTTTCTGAAGTGGGCTCTTCATCGCAGCCACAAAACTCAGTTTTTCCATGCTCAGGGTACCCAGCTTGTAAAGGAGGCTTAGAGGGTCTGTGTTTAACTCCTGAAACTCAGCCAAGAAGCTGGACAGAGGCCAAGTGAGCCAAGTCATGTGCAGCTCTTCCATTCAGCCGAGCCCAAAGCTGTGCCGCTATCTCCCTCTCTCTCTCTGTGCTCGAGTTAAAGATTTCATTAGGACGAGAGGAGCAGAGTAGCCAAAGGAGGTGCACCTGATACTTCTCTGTTTAAAAATTAACATCTGCACACAATTATGCTTCATGAATATCCCAAGTTTCTTACGGGCGACAGTCCAAGCATGAAAGGTAAGCTACCCCGTCTTTGGATTTTTCTCTCCACTGGATCTTTAAGACTATAATAATACCATTTGGATGGCAAAAAAAAAAAGAGGCAGGACAATAGATTCTCTCACCTTTCATTGGATTTCCCGGCATAACACCACATTTATTATGTCCTGCCTTTGATTAAGTCAGTCTCTGCGCTGCGTCTGAAATTACATCTTTACAAGATGTAAGAGAGTCGTGAATAAAAGGTGCTGTTTAATCTCAACAGGGGGTAGGACAAGATAATGTGGGGATAAATGAGCCCGAGGGCCCGTGTCATATAAAGCACCAGGCTAGTAAACCATCCTCCAGCCTCAGACCGCCTCCGCTGCTTAATATTTGAAAGCGAGGCCACGGCCTGATAACCCTGCAGTTTCTAGAGCAGAAAGAGAGGTGTGAAGCGGCCACTCGCTGAGGGATGACGTCAGGTCCTGAGGAACACTGGTCACAGAGGGGTTTTCAAACTTGTGTGCAGATAAAATGAAAAAAGGTTAGTATCAGTGGAGTAAAACACGTCGAGGATGATCCATCAAACAGGACCTGACAGCGGCACACAAAGCCCGGTTACATCAGCAGATTAAGAGATTGGTGACCGGAAAAAGGTTCCATTCCAAACAAGCCGGTCAGGAAAAGAAAATGTGGACTTTCTTTCCATGATTTTCTCTGTAAAGGAATCATTTTTCTGACCCTTATGTCCTGTTGCTTCGATTGGAATTTCTTTCTCGTGGTCTTTCTGCAAAAATGCAGGAAATAACTCTTCCCATGGTATTGTGCACGCAGAACGTGCTCATTGCAATCAAAAAGTTTCCTGCTTTTCTGAATGCATGGTATAAATAGCAACAAGAACAATTCAAGGATTGTAAAATCACATAACAGGACTTATGAGAGGATGCACAAACTTTCCAAGAGGGAAATACTGCTGTCGGTAAGCAAACTCTTGGGCCTGTTTACAGCTTCCGCAGTGCAAAATAAAATGCTCGAGCCCGTTTGCAAACCAGCCCCTTTTGAAAAGTGCATTATCAGAGCGAGGCACACGGCTCCTCTACTGTACATTCCTAATTTTGGTCTGAGGTCTCATCCTACATCTGGGTTTGGGTTTGCTACAAGCCGCACGGACGGACGCAACCTCTTTTTGGGTCACCATCACCACAACACAATTGCTGGGTGTGACGATGTTCTAACTCCCCAGAGGCAGAAGCAGCTATTTTGGCGAGCGCTCCTGGATGTAACTGTACAAAGCTGATCCCCGAGCAGCACAAAAAGAAACATCACAGTGGGCGAAAGAGAGCGAACTTCAACGTTAATTTGGGGTCGACACTTTTCTTTGCGGGGTTCGGTGTTAATCACAGAGCGACCGAGAACGAGCAAACCGCCTGACGAACACCATCTGAAGACGCTGTTTTGATCCTGAAATGATTTTTTTTCTCATTCCTCTAAAACTAAGAATCAACAATGACACAATGTCCATAATTATGTAACTTTTCAATGCCGAAGATTAGCTTAACAATGAAAAGGTTGACTTCTCCTGAGCAGCTCCAGGATTTCGAAGAACTCACTGGAGCCTCTATTGTTTTCCAGGAAAAGACCTATTTTTTTTTTTCCCCTGCTCGTGACTGTGAAGTGAGACAAAAAGCTCCTCTGTAGACACAATGAGATGATTCTGATCCTTTCTCACACCATGCTAGCATGTAACCAGGTGTTGGAGGTGAGATTACAGTACACAGGTCAGGTGTAAACACGTGACATCATTTTAAAGCCCAGCATGCGTCCATCAATCCCTTTTTTCTGAATCACATGCTGCCAGCGTAGAAAGACTACAGCGAGTGCTGATTTGTTTCACAGCTGTTGCCACCAGCAGGCTAGGTGTCAGTGACCAATAAGCTGTACAAATACCACTGTAAAGTTTTATAGGGAGAAATCAGGCAGGCGTGCCAATGAGGTTATGTGCTTGCCAGCGACAGCTCCACTGCTGCAGACTGATCACACTGTACCTCAAAACGCTAAGCGCAGACAAAACCAGCTCCACATCAGCGGTGTCGGTGTCACATCTGAGACCGTGTCTCTTTCGGCGTCAACGTTTTCTGTGAATTGCATGCTTTTTCTTCAAGTCTTCATGTGATATCTTGACAAAATGACCTTTGGAATAATTCGCCCGAGCACCTGCAACAGATCAGTTGCAGCATGCTAAGCTTTCACTGCACTGTCTCAGATGTTCAAGGTGAGACGGATGGAAAGCCAAATACAGTCTTTCCTTTCGCATGAGCCCATCATGAAGCCGTCAGGCAGCTGGGACCACACGTGGCCCGAGCTATATCTAACGTGGCATGTCTGTACGCGGCACGCAACGTCCGAGGTACGGTGGCTGGCTGCCATTAGTCGAAGTGTACGTTTGCTTTAGTTTCTCCGCTGCGACCCAAGAACCAGCTGTGTCGGGAGATGCAGCAAAAAGCAGATGGCGGTTCTCGAAGTTGTATGGCTTTTTTAAAAAGTGTGTGATGACAAGCGATTCTGCACGGCGCTTAGAGAAGAGAAGGCAGCGGCGGTGTGACTGTACATATGTGAGGTTCTCTGGCAAGCATCAGAAGTCTGCAGCCGCTCGACTCACTCATGACTGTAAATATCAATGACAAGGACATGTGACAAGAGAAAAACCACTAACTATTCAAAATGTCTCTGTGGCTGAAATAAATCTACATCTACACACATGCAAAGTGCCAAGACAAATGTAAAGTATTAAAGTTGTCAGTAAAGGCACCAGGTTTCCTGTTGCTATGCTAATAAGGGGCGTAGTATTTCTGTCCGTGTGTGTGTGTGTGTGTGTGTGTGTGTGTGTGTGTGTGTGTGTGTGTGTGGAGTATTCTGGATTTGGAACCACTCCCTAATCATCTTTTGTTTCTTGGCAAAGAGCAATCTGTTAAAACATAAGGCCCTTTCAGAAGCCTGAAGGACGAGGGGGCCTGCTGCTATGAAGTCATATCTGTTGGCAAGCGTCCGGGGCTCTGATTCACTCGTAGGGGGGCTAACAAAGTCTGAGTGCCCCCCAAAGCACATGCCACCTCCTGCGCCTTTACAATCCAAACAACTCCTGGGATCACAGCGCAGGAGCAAAATGTGAATTAATGCACCGCTGGGACGTAAACCCAGACGCCGAGTGACGGCCAGGATTCTTTTTCCTACATGAGCAGCGGAGGGAGGGGGCAGTGTCGAGATTCCTCCTCCTCCTCCACCACCCCCCCCCATTGTTTGGCCGCCCCAGTCAATATTTAGTAGGCTGCGGCTCTCATGGCCTCCCGAGTGTCGCGGACACTTGAGCTCCTCCTCCCTGTGTTTGCCTTGCTCAGCTGGTGCAGGCAGCACACACACAAGACAGCTGCAACCCCACACCGCAGGAAACCAGAAGCTCACCTCACCAGCGCCCATCAAGAGCAGCGGAGCCGTTTGACAGAAGGCCCTTCAGAGGAAAGAGGGAGCCAGAGGCATTCTGCTGAATCACTGCCTTGTGACTGAGCGCTCATGCAATGAATGCACCGCCAGAGGCAGGAAAAGATGCTCTGATTACCTCTGTGGGCCAACAAAGAAGTCAGGTTCTGTGTGTGTGTGTGTCCTTGAGTGTGTGTGTGTGTGTTCACAGCCAGAGTGAGACAAAAACTGCCTGAGGTGCCATCACTCACAACAATCACACACAATGCACACCCAGACACCCACACGGCCCCGCCCAAGTGTACATGTGAGCAAACACGCTCACACAGTTGAAACACACACACACACACACACACACACACACACACACACACACACACACACACACACACACACTTCCTTTCTTTACTTTCTGTCAGCGATCAATGCTCGTAAAAAAACACTTTTTGGAAACATGGGCATCCCGTTGACGAACCGCACCGCGCTGTAATGTCATGAGGAGGAGAGGTGAGGGTGCAAACAGCCCAATGACTCTGTCAACAGCCCAGATGAGCCCAGTGGTGGCCCATTTTATAGAATGAGGCGTGTGGCCAAAACCTTTGTGGTTCCCACCTACTTATCTAGTTGCTGACAAGCTGCTAAAACTCCTGAGTGACAGCCGAACCTCTCTGCTACACCTCGAAATGTCTTAAATCATTCAGGGCTGATGACTCTGCCTCTCTCTGTGTGTGTCTTTCTCTCTTTTCTCTCTCTCTCTCTCAAGCACACTGCAGCTTTTAGTGGTAATCCGACTCCTTGGGGTAGCCTGGAGACCTCCATCTATCTGAAATTGCGCTTAAAGAGGACAAGAAGTTTGTGGAGTGGCACCTCATTGCTTTTCCATATAAGATGATCTATAAACTGTGCGTTTCCCCCCTCATGGGTAGATTTCACCTCTCTAACACTGATATTGGAAAGGCGTATAAAAAAGGATGGAAACAGAGGAGGTTTGACAGACACTTGTTACAGCAGGAGGATATTAAAGGCGGCAATCTGCAGAATAAGCTCCACTTAGAGGGTTTCCCACATTTTCCCTCTTAATATCCCTTATCGTGGAGCGCACGGAGCGCTTTTCAGGAAGTTTGAGGCGGTGAAATATCTGAAAATAAGTGCGCTTTACAGTCAGCACTGCTTTGTAAAGGCAAATGTTTTAGATTAGGAGCTGCCTGGATGCTTGTCAGCCTTCTCTTCGGTCGTGCTGGAACCGCAGTTTGACAGCCGCTGTCCCGCACTGGAGGAGATCAGCCGGGACGCCGCATGTGCGTAACGGAGCGTCGAGCCCGCCCGCAACAGATGAGCGAGCCAGCCACCCGGCCACACAACCCCCCAAAACGATGAAAAATCATAATGAACAGCACCATCAGTGTCCTTCAGCGTGGATGCGGACACAACCCCAATGCGCGTTTACTGTCCCCACGCAGACCCGAGAGCAGCGGAGGGGAGGAATAAGCTCCTGCAGGCAGTTTAATCAAGGCGGGTGGATAAAAGTTAATCAGATGGCACCTCAAACCATCTGTCAAACAAACGGTCTGTCAGAGAGCAGCGGTACCGGCTACTGGTGCTCTGCAGGAGCGCGTCTACACGCCTAGGTGAGGAGGGAACCACCTGGGGTCCCCTGGAGGAGGAGGCAGCGATCACAAGACTGATTCTGTCTACAGATAATACTCTTTTTTTGCACACAGTGGATCCCCACATGGGACAAGACATCATCAAAGAAGAAGACCCTGCTGTCATTTTTTTTTTTTTTTTTTTGCAATCAAACCCTGCAGCCACATTATGAAGTTTGCTCCATGAAGCATGCATTCAGCCAGCCGGCCGGTGCGCGTCTTACCTATGGGCGGGTGAGCAGGTTTGTATCCTTTCTCGTTGGTGCACACTCCCCTGCCGTGGAGAAGGGCGTGCAGGGGTTTCTCCTCCCCGCTCCTCGGCAGGCAGCGGAGGCCCTGGGTGCACGTCCCGGTGTAAACGCCGCACGCCTGTCCCTCGGACAGGGCGCATGTTAGGCAGCAGCCGCAGCCCGGCTCCTTGACCAGCTGGCAGCCGACCGGGACCGGAGGGCACATGGACAGCGCCTTCTGGTCACAAGGCTCGCACGGCACGTATGAGCCCAAGCACCCGGACAGCCCCAAGATAAATGTCACCAAGAGGCAAAAACTCAGAAACATTGTTGGTGCTCTCTTCAGTTATAGCATAAAAAAACCTCAAATGCGAAGAGGAGGGGAAAAAGTAGACTGGTCTAATGAGCACAATGCCTCAGTCAGATAATCCGATTTTTTTTAAAGCTAAAGCCAAGAGTCTTTATCCAAGAGTGTTGCTATCTATTTAAAAAAAAAAAAAAAACACACACACATTCATTTACAGGCTTTGCGCCGTGCACCGCGCATAAAAAAAAACAGTTAAAATGAACAGTTTCAGATATATGTTTCTATGATTTTCTCCCGAGATATTATTGTCCTCCTGCAGGAGCAAAAGGCAGTTCTCTCCCTGCTGCTGCACAAAATCTCAAAACTTCTCTTCCCCCTTCAGTTTGGACTCCCAGTACTTTCTCCACCACAAGTTTTCAGAGCAGACTGATCAACTTGAGAGCTGCCTTGCCTTTTTAAAAACAGCCGAGCCCAAACCCCTAACTATGAATACGCTAAACAGCAGGGAAGGGAGGCGCACTTGTTCCACGGCTTGGCAGGCGGCCAAACATTTTTTTTTTTTTTTTCTTCTCCAGCAGCAGGAGGATCGCTCTTTCACCCTGAAGGCTGAACTGATGCCGAGGTGCAAGAGGCAGAGAGAGAGTAGAGAGATCCAAACATTTTCAGGCTTTCACTGCCTATAGAAACCCCTCACAGAGATGTTGGAGCTGCAGCACGCTGCAACAAATGTCACTCTTGCCACTCATTCAAACCTGAGATGAAAAACCTCTTGTAAAGTGTGAAATCATGTGCGTTTTCTCCCACTTTGACAGCCTGAGGTCAGTTCTCGGTGTCACAATCGTGGATTTTGAAAAGCTCCGATTCAAGTCTGAAGGAAAACTCATTTTCTTACATCACAATTTCTTCCCTGGCCACAGAGGATAAATCATCGGTAACCCCCCTGGCTTGAGTCATAAGTGCCTCATTGTCACGGAGGTTCAAGTGGAATATCCTTAGTAAGGAAAAGCAGGACCGTGTGGGAGCTTTGGCTGCTTTGCATTCACGGTTGGAACAGGAAGAAAGGGAAAAAAAAGGGATTTTGTCGCTTTACATAGCCCCGGAACAACCAAACATGCACTCAATCATTCAGCAAAAGGAAAATTGGATTAGTCATTTTTTTTTTTTTTCCAATTTGCAGCTTTTTTTCCGCTGAGCTGATTGTTGCTGTTTGTTTCTGCTGAGATAACACTCTGCAGGGATACCTGCTCCTGCACCTGTTGCTTCCATTGGACACCATTTGTGTTACAAATGGAGCCAAAGGGGAAATCCACCAACATGCCTCCCTCCTTCCTCTCTCTCTGCTTCCTTTTTCTCAGAGCACAGGAACAGAGATGAGGGGAAAGGATGTCACGAACTCTGAGATTTTGAAGCCTGACAACTTAAGTGCAACCGTGCTCTATTATTTTATAGCCTGTATGCAGAATAACCTGATTGCTTCAGCGTGTGTGTGCTCTGCCTCGCACCACATATGCGCTCTAAATCAGTCCCTCCACTCCCCCCCACCCCTCGGCTGTTATTTCCATCTCTGCAGCTTTCAGGGCAGATTTTTCTTCTTTAGTAATAGCGTGGTGTCAGGAAGCTATATCGCTTGTCCTTCCCAGATCCACTCACTGCTTGATAAATGGCCACAGCCATTTCCTAAACGTGGCTATCGTTTTACCTAACCCTGCATGTTGCAGGGCTGAGGATCCATAGAGGAGTGATTTACTCGCGTCGGTCGACCACTAGAAGGCACTGTTAGCAATGATAAGCTCAGTGGAGGAGCTCGCTCACATGTCCTCTGCAGAGAAATCAGAGAGATGACCACATCAACCCCACAGATTAATGTCATCAGAGCTTTTAAATGCACAGTATAGCGCCGGAGTCCGTGTTTTCTGCTGTGTCGGTGCACACGGATCTAAAAATAAACATTCTCCATGGAATTAGTGAGTGGATAATTACATAATCTCACTTGTATGAAATTGAATTCACATGGGTATTTTCTTTGGCACGAGCCTCGTAAATGTGATTTGTTTTCACCACAACATTAGCGTGGCACATGTTTAGTGTTTCCTTCACTTCAACTCAGCCACGATTTCTATAAAACTGGCTTTACAGACGACGTCGAAGGGTTCCATAACCACCACTGTTTACATATCTGGACTGTTTCTTTTTTTCTTTCCATGGCTTCTCCTCTTCCTTTAACATGCCTCCATCCCCGCTATCACTTCCCCATCTTTTAACGCTTTCAGCAGTAAACATCTAGAGTTTTTTTCCCCAGAGTTCGACACAAAAGGGGGACGAGGTGGTCGCCAGTGAAACCAGCAGCACGGAGAGAACCAGTGATGGTGAAACTTCTCACCAGCCGGCTCCCGAGCAAAGCGCTGCGGTGAGTCAGCGTTCCCTCCAAAACCAACAGGAGCGGCAGAAAACCCAGCGAGAGCAAACTAAGACATAAATCTGAGCTCCTGTGGCCAAAAACCCCGAGCAGCGATAATGAACAGGATTAAGACAGTAAAGCAGTGTGGATTAATGATGCATCCACCAAATCTCAGCCGGGCATGGGGTGATGGATGAAGAGAGAGGATGACAAATTACAAGGAAAATACGCTCCCAGTACGAGGATGTACACTGTTATACATGTTATCATCACCGAAAGGCACAAAATGTTCTCATTCCCCTTTTTTCTCATCCTTTGCTCAATGCAAATCTCAATTCCCCGAAGATCAGTTCATGCATCAATCTGTCCGCTCCTCCCTCAGTCCCACCCTCCGTCTATCTGAAACAAAAACTAAGTTTGTGTAAATGAGTCTTTTGGGTGGTGGTTAAAAAAAACAAAAAAACACAGAAAAACCACATCTAAATGTCACAAGACTCATCACCTGGCACTGCAACTCCCCAGACTGCTTCTCCTCAAATACTGGCTTTTTTCAACGCTCGCACAGCGGCCAGCATCCCAACACATCCCAGCAACGGAGGCTTAAAGCTCTGCTTTCACTTCGAAACAGGACAGAGCCGAGCAGCATCGGTTACATAATTCTGTTGGTAGACTTTCTGTTGGATATCTGCTGAAAGGGGATGTACTGTATGGTGAGGGAGTAAAAGTGACCCCAGAGTCCACTTCCATCACTGTTGACGTAATTTCAATTCAAATAAGTTATACCTTGATGCCGACGGGTACGTCTCCATTACTTCGTGTGCAAAGCAGCCTGAGAAGCGCAGCGTCATGCCTGGCTGACTTGCTTGGATCTCTTTTTTTTTCCCATTAATTGCGTTCATTGCCATTATTTCTGACTTTGTTGTGCTTTAACATCCCAAGTCTGCACAGGGTGTTTTATTTTGAAAATTTGCCGGATGCTGTCTTCCGTTCCTGCCTGAATAATCTTCTACAGTTTGTAATGATGCGTCATATATGTAATATATCTATGTATCCAATGTCATGAATGACAAAACTATGATCTTTTCCAAAACCCAATCAAGTATTTTTGGCACCTAAACACAACCAAATGTTTTTTTCCTAAACCTACGCAAACGTACATAACATCATGTAAGTAATGCACATAAGTCCCTTACATCATGTCATTATGGGAATGGTTTTATTAGTTTTTGTTGTTTTGGGAGTCAACGGCAAGTGATCTATTCTGTCATTTAGGTATGAGGACTTGTTGAACAAGTAGAGGCCGGCGAAAGAGAGAGATTCATTAGAATTATGCAAAAAAATCCTGCATTTACTGCCATTTAGTGTGAAAACCACAAATGTTAAACAATGCCGCTATGTGACATTACTGCTGGGCGTCGTCTCAAGTGCAACCATCTTGAACGTATCTCAGGAAACAGGTGGTTTCACTACTGCTCTCCACAGCCGACTGAGGAGGACAATTTTAGCAAGAAAGAAGGGTTGGACCCATTGATGCCAGACTTCTCGCTGTAAAAAATTGAATTTGCAGCGCTTCGAGTCACTGTTGTCCTGCAGTCACTTCAGCAAAAACACACTAGACTCACTCTTATCTAAAACGAGTAGATCAGGGGAAAAGCTGCAAAGTAAAAAAGAAACAGAAAACAAGTGACTGGAGACTGATCTCCCATCTCTGCATTTTATTCTTGCAGTTCTGAAACTTGTTTGATCCTCTAGCACGAACATGTGCTAAATGGAAAGCTATCCACACATGCAAAGACTGATGTGCACGTGGATCCCAATGCAGTTAGCCATCAAGACAAGCATTTGAAATTATACATGTGAAGAGTTATTTGTAAAACTGCCTTGATATGTTGAGTTCTCACGTCTGAGAATCTCAACAATGGAGCCACAATAGTCACATTTATAGAAAAAAAGGTCAGTGTGTGTGTGTGTGTGTGTGTGTGTGTGTGCAGGTGTATTTGTGTTTAACGTCCTTGCACTCCCCATACATGGAAAATAACCAACACCAGAGAACGAAGCTTGCAGTAATTTTTCTTGTTCCACTCCGTCAGGTCGTCTCCGTACATATACACAAGAGGAGTGCGTGATACACAAACACTCTTAGGCACACAAACAGTCCCATTTCCAAGGACATACAGAAAGGTGTTGTTGTGTATATATCTGTTGAGACCAGACAGCGCGGCTCCAGGACTGAACCAGTTAGCCGTCTGCAATCTGTCCTTTAAACTGTGGAATGAAACTGTCTGCTGTGAAGTCAATAACGCGCACGACAGTGCGAGAAAGACACAAGGACGTGTGCAGGATAGAAAGAAAGAAAGGAAGGAAGAGATTTGGCAAGGTTTAATTTAGAAGAAATAATGCACAAGGTTGGTTTCCGTCTCACAGTTTCTGCTGCAGGGAGCTACCGAACCGCGAATGATTTAATTTGTCTGGTTTCACTGGAGCTTTAATATCTTATTATGGTCGAAATGCTGTTTCAGAGTCTTTTATTTGCTGTCAAGAATAAAAATATTGGCTTTTTTGGAAAATGACTATGGTCAAATTGTAATGAACTGATTGAATGTCAGCGTAAAATATGAGCTATCGACAGCTCTGATATAATAACATCGATATCAGTGTCAGCCTTGAAGCATTGAAAATCAACATTCCCGGTTAAAAACTCGAATGGGAAGAAAAGTCGGTGGTTTCAGCTGTGTATGTGCGTTGGCTCCATGGAGGCAAAAATCTCACAAATGTGGTTTATTTTCCTAAAACAGCAGATCACTCCTGGTCATTTGGAAGCGTGCACAAAGCTTTTAATTCACCAAATAGTGAGAAATATTCGACTTGCTCCCGCTTGGATCGCACCTCGCTACAGTTGACAGTGTTGCTATAGAGGCATTGTCAACAGCACGGTGAACTTTGCGGCGCTGAGCGCCCTGCGGGTTTCCATTAACATTGATTCGCCGCGATGTGACCATGAGAAGACCTGCATGATCTGGTAACGTGAGACGGTGCGAAGGCTTATCTGAGCGCTGTGATGGAAACTCTGCAGGTCGAGATAAGCTGGCTGTTAAGTGTAAAACCTTACACAAGTGGGAGTCTTTTTATAGTATATTAATGTATGGTTGGCCTAAAGCATTTCCAAAACAAAGCCCATTCAAACATGTGCATGAGGCCAAAGGAGTGTGTGAGCACCATGGGATGGTTCTGCTTTGCGGCCTGGTCCCCAGCCAAGCCTTTAGCTCGTGATGGCTAACGCTGAGTTTTGTTAAAAGGTGATGTATTTGTGGTTTCACCTCCCCGCTGCTTCACTCCTTCAACCCCCAAAGATGATTTACTTAACGCCACATTTCTCTTCGCCTCCAGCATATTTCCCTATCGCTTGTAATTGACAGGCCACTTTACGCAATCAACCCAACAAAAGACGTTTCTTTTTGTTAATGTGTGTATATGCACAATATGTGTGTGCGCCTGGAGGCGGCAGACTGGGTCAAAAGTGACTAATCATACTTACAAATATTTGAATTTTTACATCAAGTACTCCTCAAGGATTCTTTAAACACTTCCAAACAATGTCTTCAATTTGTCAGTTTAGGTATTTAGCTAATGCTCTTATGCATAATGTCTTACACTAATTTATAGCAGAGGAATTTTAATGTTGATCTTAAACTGAATTCCTCAGCTGGCAACGTTTCAAGAAAGCATGCCACATACACAGTGAGACAAAAAGTCCTCATCAATCATCAGTATGTGAGAAGTGCTTTGCTGAATCTAAGAGCCAAACAAAAAAAACATATCAAAAGTGACCAGACATGACTTCGAGTTCATTCTAGGCTACTTTTTAACAGAGCGGTTTTATTAGAGGAGCTAACAGCAAGGGTCAGGGCGGACATTCAGAACAGGCAGTCAAATGCATTTATGCTCTTATATAAAAATGAGCAGTCTGGAGAGAAAGAAAACATTCCCAGGCAAACTGGGTTCCTGTCATTCCTTTTTTGGGGCCTGCTACTTTTGTCCAGGCCGTGCCAACAGTGCCAGCTGCCGCCTGGTACGGTAACAGCTCCGGGCTAAAGACTCTGATAGTGGGCAGCTCAGGTATGTGCCAACCTCTGGGTATGAATGGCGTTTTGGACAGTATTAGACAAGCTGGCCGAAAGTCAGTACCAGGACTCTGCTGGACAGCAGATCAAACACATTAACATACTAGCATGAGCTGCCAGGCTCAGTGTGTGTGTGTGTGTGTGTGAAAAGGTGAGTTATAGCCAGGCACAGAAAGACTGAAGTGATATTCCATAACTTTATTTTCATGCACTGTCCATCTGTCATACAGACGAAACTCTATAAACCACTATAAATATATCTGTATGTGAAAGTAGAATCAGGAGACATGGGATGAGATTTCAGTCAATCTGCAGTCCAAGTAGTATCGACCAATCACGTTTTAGTGGACTTCAGTGGTGAACAATCGGTGTGGAGAGCAAAAGAGGCGAAAGACATCGGCCCACATACAATCTCAAGGCTATCGACTATCATCTGACAACAATAAAGCTATTTTAAGGCTGTTTAAATAAAAGCTCCTGTTGGAAAGAAAGTTAATTTTCGAGTCTCATTCCCAACTCGTCAAATACGGACAATTTCGGATGGCGCCCAACCCAACCCACAACCCCTAAGCCCCAGATTCCACTGGGACCGTCATGGCTGTGTTACAGCAGCCATACGGTCGCCATCTAAACAATGCTCCCGTTTCTACCGGCTCCGCAGAGATTACGTGCCAAGTCCATTTCTGACGTCGGACAGGCCAGGTAACAAAGACGTGCCCAGTGGAATCAAGTCGTAAGCATCAGTATTTGATGAGTTGGGAAACCCAAAGGATCAGTCATATGCGTAGTATCTCACCAAAAGGAAGTTTTATCTGCATCCATAAGCAGATAACTGTTTATAGAGATAATCTTTTCTCAACTCCAACTCCATTCTCAAGTCTGTAAACGGTGACTGGCGCATGCTAGAGGAAGTCTTGGCTCAGATATCCGTTATCCGGATATCAGCTGGCTACAACGGAAGCTCTGAATCATTAGCCGTTACCCCTACAGGGTAATTTAGCCCCCGACAGCAGCCAATGACTTTCGAGATTGGACGCACATGATTAAAAGTTGCCTTGCAAGCAGCTCTGTGATGTTCTACTTCATCACAACGGGGCTTAGAGCATTTTGCCAAGCTAGTGTTAACATTTAGCTCAATCAAGTATGATGTTTACCATGTGAGCCATCTCAGATTATAACATTTACGAGACAGATAGGCCGATATTGTCTCCCACAGAGCCATGCTGCCAGCAAAAAACTTCTCATTTCAACCTGTATCGTGCGTTCTCTTTAAGACGGCGTCCAAAATGACAACGTGGTGAAGGCTCAATGATTTCTGGAAACCTGCAATTAAACACAAATGGAGATATGTTAACTTCTCGCACTGCTGCAAACATTTCTCCATATCCCCGTTCAATCTGTTTTACCAAGCATCATTACTTTTTCTTTATTTGAAGGCCTGGGTGTTATTTTTGTAGGTTCTGACATCATTCATAGTCACTGCCACAACATTGTACTCGCCAGTTTAAATATTGAGATATGAGGGTACAATGACATCACTGGAGAGTTAATGGGACAATCACATGACCAGTCGCACAGGTTTTGACCTTTAAAACAAATCTTAAAACTACTAAAAATATAGTCATCTGTACTCTGCATCAGCTTGTTCCAGTTCTTAATTGAACCTATATTGATGCTATGATACACTTGAACTGACGACTGAATGTTTATATGTTCTGTTTGTGTTCTGCAGCAGCTTATTCATATTTCCCGAAATTCAGCAGATAGTTTTTTGCATGTTGTATCTTCCAAACTTCTCTACCAGAGCTCTAAATAAAGTTCTGTGGGTTTGAGCAAAGTTTGGCTGCACAGCATGAGCTTGTAATGATTGACCCACCAGTTGGTCAATGGTTTGAGATATAACTGCAGAGTTTTATCTAAACCACCTATCTGCAGACCAAAATTGAGGTAAATGTATAACTGCACTGCTGTAATGTCCTGTATCCCTTGTAACTGTGTGTGCTCACAACCATGCCAAGTGTTATCGGTCAAAGTAGAATCAGTAAACAGCTGTGTAAAATTCAACAGTTTGGTTAATGTCTGACCTATCACCAATGCCTGACTTGTAGGAGGAGGGTGTAGACCGGGGAGCTGCGACTCCACTGAAGCAGTACATACAGTGCAGTAGCTCAGTGCTTTGCGTAGTCGAGAAGGAGGAAGGGGGTCAGGAGGTTAATTACTGCTAAATGGTAAACGTGTTGTGTGTCTGACCCGTAGGAAACAGTACAGTAGGATTCATATCCAGTTGCAAAATCTTGTTAGCATATAAGTAATATCCAGTATTATCCTTCCCCCACAATGTTATAAATAAAAAGGTTCATAACAAATACTGCTGTACACGAGGGAAAAAAGTGTTGAGGATGAGTTCAGGAGTTTGAAAGCCTGGGGAGTGAAGCTGCTGTGTAGTCTGGTGGTGTGGCAGTGGATACTTTTGTATCTTTTGCCAGATTTCAGCGGGGTGAACAGACTGTGGCTGCGGTGGGTGTTGTCTTTTGCAGAAAACCTCACCTCACTGAAGTCACTGATGGTCTGTAGATGAGTACAAGTGATGTTGAGGTTTTAACCACCCGCTGTAGAGCCTTTCCCGTCCTGGGTTGTGCACGAAGCGTGCCAGTTTGTGATGTTTCCAGTCATTGCTTCTTTGTAAAACTGGAATTTAACCTTAAGTTCTTCTCAAAAAGTAGAATATAACCTTAGGTTTTGCAAAAATGCAACCCAAGGTACTTTCCCCTGCTTTTTTCTTCTTGAACAGCCCCTGTACAGATTTAAAGAGGATTACCAGTTGCTTTGAGCATGTCTTTGGCGTCCTACAACTCAGAGATTAGCAACCAGAATCAGAAGTAGTTTATCGATCCCCGGGGGGAAATTGGTGAAACTAAGGTTGAGTGAAAGAAGTACTTTCATGGAGAAATAACTAAACAGAACCATCTCTGCAGAGGGTGCATCTTTAATAAGTTACAAATAAAAATTAAACAAGTATGGTAAAAGAAGAAAGCTAAAAAGTTGGATCGAAAATGTATTTGATTGAAAGACTATGGACACAAGCCCTGAAAGTACTGTTTCAAAATCAATCATTGAATTATATTTTAGGAAAAAAGCGCCCTTGACCCTAGAAGGCCTTTCTTACTAATAATCACTTGATCACATATGCCCAGCCCGTGTCTACACAACAACTGTAGTTTGCAATGGATAACTTGGTCAGTTCACACGTTTACACAGTTGTCACAAATCAACTACAGATCCAGTTTTCAAAAAGGCGACTGATTGAGTTAGTGGATCTCACATCATATAACAGCCTGTTAGACTTTAACGCTGGTGGCTGGGCTGCTGTTTTTTTATTTTTAATCAACAGCAGTAACTCGGCTGTGTTTGTGATTTTAACTGCATGTGAATCAGTAACGGTATGATTCAAACAAGCTGCGTTTTTAATCACAGATCACTCACTTTGGCGTGTGCTCACCACATTCTCAACCCCTGACAAACTGTAGCTTGTGCCATATTTGAAAGAAAGAAAAAAAAAAAAGTCTTTGCTGTCCCCTGACCAGTAATCCTTACTTTTGGTAGTCCACAGTCTCAACAATCATAATGACAATGAGCACGTTGTTGAGAGCAGCTTTCCCTCGTTCCTCTAAATTAGCGGGTGCTTCCCGTCGGCCGCAGTGATAACTTCGCTGCAGCGTATTGTCATTTTTCTCAGCAGTCCTCTGCCAACTGTAATGACGGGACATGTTCGGCAAAAGCACTGCGCAGACTGCAGCTTCTCAGCCGAGTGCTGTTTTGCAGTTGCTCGAATAATAAAAAAAAAAAAGGTTGGCGAAGCTGCAAATCAGAAATTACACCCCAATTGTTGGTGTAAGGGTATTTAGCAAACTGCAGACATAAAACTTTGCCTCTGGATGTGAGTTTTCCAGTTTTTTGATTAGAGAGTGGGTTTGAGTTTTGATTTGGTCAAGGCTCTGGTTGTGACTGCAATGCTACAGAGAATCCCAAATGGGCCCGAGTGGACACAGAGGCTTTTGCAGAGTATGTAATTACATAGTAAATTATTCAGTGGGTCCAAACCAAAACATAAAGGCATTCATTTTCAAAACCAGCTTACAAGGAAGCCTCTGGCAGCGCAGATCCACACTGTTTAAAAAAAAATAAAAAGAGGAGACCTTCGACATATGCTGGAACCATGTACCTGGAAGTGGTTTATTGTTTTGGATGAAGTTCTGCATTTCTTGTTTTTTTTTTTTTTTTTTTTTCTTCACGTGGCCTCAGTGAAAAATTGTCGATAAATATGAAGTAAACATGTTACATCTGCGGGAGGGAACAGTGGGCCTTCTCTTGGCTTCGAGCGTGTAAAATAGCAAGACGCACGCCATAAAAGTGACAGCAGAGAGTCATGATGACAGAAAGCGAAGGAGAGGAAGAGGGAGATATATTATGTGAGTCTGATGGAGTTGGCCACGACTTTGATTCTTTGCAAGCACATCCAACCGCTGTGTTTGTGCAGGCAGGAAGTATCCACTGGATCCTGTGTCTTAAGGACTTAATTCGAAGCACAATTGGCTTCTGGAGTGAGTTCAGCATTCCTCCTCATGTGGAACATCCTCCTCCTCCTCACACAATAATTAAGGCATGATGAATTTGCTGCAGAAATACGACACGTTTTTAGGATTTCGTTCAAAGCCAGCAAAATAAACTTCAATCATATCACATTAGGGACTTCAGGGTCTGTGGTTGTACTTCTAATTACTGACCATCGAGGTGACCTCTGCTGCTCCGTTCAGTTGGCCTTCCTGTCCAATATTGCTTTCGTTTCGTTGACCAAACATCTGACAAAATAAAGCACTAATGGTTTCAGATGAAGAGATTGCTTTTAGCAACGGTTCCACTCAATTCTGATCTAATATGTGGAAAAATTTGACTGACAATACCATAGATGTTGTCGTAGATAGATCTTCAGATTAGTTTACAATCATTTTCTTTGGCTTTTTCGTTCTAGTTATGGATGGTGGACGGTAAGAGCAAGTGGAAAGATAATAGTTCAGGCTAACCAAAGAGTGGAAGTGCATTATGTCTTCGGTTTGGGTTCATGCGCCATGCTCAGGGATGGAAAGGTCGTCAGGAAGTTGGAGCAGTACTGTCCCACTGGGATTTCTCTCAATCTCTGACCTAAACAAGCACACAACTGCACTCTTCTTCTACCAAACTCTTTCAACATAGTATCCCTGGAACCAGTACCCAGATATACAGTACCTAAACCCTAGATCTGGATTGTGTTTCCCCTGCAGACAAAACTCTTCAATGTAGGCAGGGTTGTTACCAGGACTTAACCTCTTGACTTTCATTTCCAAGCCTTAAACTTCAAACTCTGATGCTCTACTTGTCCTCTAGTGTCAGTTTTGCACTTGAAGGGCTTCGTGGTCATGTCAGAAATAATACGTCCGGGTACACTTTTTAAATAAAGCTTGCTGACAGTTTACACATTAGGACATTATGACTTCTTGACTGTTAATAACATTGTGAAATGGTTTGGTTTGGTTAGCCTCAAGCACAAAATTGGTTAGATTAAGGAAAAGATCATACTTGGAGTTAAAACAACTGCATTCAGTGTCATTACATCGTTACGTTATTTATGTATGTTAGCTTACTTAAGTAAATTACTTAAAAACAAATCGCTCTTGATTCTTGGTTACAAACACAACATGAACCCCAGTCTCCAGAGGGAAAGTCCAGTGTATGACCCATTGAACCACCCTGACTCTGACTTTTTACTGCACCGAAAGGGGAGCTTCAAGAAGTGATGCTAGAGGTGTAGCTACAGCGTCAAACCTAGAGGTGTTTTCGCTGTATTTGACATGTTGGGAGTTAAAACAAGCTGCTTAAGAAGCTGCAGCATTAATCACCGACACACTGTTCTCCTACCGTAACGTACTGCCAGATTGACTGTATGGAACGGACAGGTTCAACTGGTACCATCCACAACGTTGGCTGACAAACTTTTTTGGAAACAAGGCTTTAATGTCCACCTCTAAGAAGACAGTAGGGGATTAAAGAGTGGTCCTTCCCCAGCAATTAGCCTACAGTCCCACCTTGACCTGAAGGGTCCTGGCCAAGTTCAGGAATATTCCACAAACCCATTACATTTCTTTTATTTGGGACTAAGTTGTTTTCCCTATTGCGCTGTGGTGACAAATGTACAGAGCGACAGACTGACACCAGAGAGCAGGACTCGGAGCCAGCCTCCTCTCTGTGGTCAGATTTAGGCAACAGAAGTACTTCGGTTAAGGTTTAGAAAATAATGTGGTTGCAGTTAAAAGTTCACATGTCGTCTCTCGGGTTACTGTGGACTTTTTCTGTATTAAACCAAGACCATGATCTCTCCCTAACCTTGGTTCTTGCCACACGTACATAATCCGACTGTGTCGATTGTGTCTGATTTCAAATACACACATTTCATTTCATCAGCTGCCTGTTCAGCCGTTGCACCGTATCAAATGACAGCAGCTTTACAGACTACCTTAAAAAAGTCAGAGAGAGTGTTAAAGTTGTGGAGATAATGTGACCATGATTACTGTATTAATTCATGCTTTCTGTCTTTCTGTCATGATTGTCTTGAGGCTACAGACAGAGTGACTTCAGAGTCTCATTACAAGCTCAAATATTTATTTTGGAAACTTTTTTTTTCTTTTTTTTGTTTATTTTCGACTGTGAACTGGATATGTTTTTGTTGGTCTGGAGTGGCATCACATTCAGGGCTTTGCTGTTTGTGGTTTCAGCGCAGCCGCCCAATTTTTTTCCTCCAAGTTTCCACTGATTAAAAAACATACAGTATTTAGGATAATGATAAAAAAAATAAAAATAAACAGAATTCCTTGTGCAGAGGCTCCTACAGCAATCGTCTTCCTGCTTATGAGACAGGTTCTCCCTGCCAATAGCAACCCTCTCCTGACCGTCCGACATCGATGTGCCACGCTGCATTTCCTTCACGAGTCCCACTCTGCCTTTTAGTGAGGCATGATTTCACACTCTCGCTGTCTTTATGACTGACTTGAGTGTTTTTACAATCTTTATCTGGGTCAGCGCGAACTGAACCGATAGAAAAATCGTGACAAAGTGCCTCTCAGATCTGTCAAAATGTGTGAGAAACGCACACCTGGGTGGCTCTCTTCTTGCTGTAATCGTTCGGCTTTAGTCTCACGGCCCTCGCTTCCTGTAGCTCAATGGTTAAATCCATCAGCTGTTTCCACAGAGACTTGTTTTATATTTATGCATATGAGCTATTTTACTGTATGTTTGTAGTATGTATAGACCAGGAAGACCATGAGTGTACCCCATGTGCTTCTAATGAATTTCCGTAAATAAACATAAACCTGCTTCAGGTTTTAAGCTGAGGTGGAAGAAATACGCAAACCTTCCCTTAAACTGGCAGTAGACACTAAAGTAAATGCTGATTGCACAACGTGATGGCTACAGAATAATGACACAATTGCATTTAGATTGAATCCCTATAAACCTCACTTTCACTATGCAAATCTGTCTGCAACCGGGCACGACATTTCCCAGGAAAATTGACTGACTGGCAGCCTGGCACCATTTCTATGGACAAAATGTGATTAAAAGCATTCTTTGTCCTGTTTTATTGGTAGTTGTGACTCTGAGGAAAACGAAAAATGATCCTGTTGTCTTTTCGACAGTAAAAGCCAAAAATAATACCACTTGGAGAAGCGTCGAGTAAAAGTGCAAACATCACAATGTTAAAATACCAAAAGTCAAAGTACTTGACTCTTGTGACTGATACACGGTCATATATTACATTGTTATTAACATTAATGGTGGAATAAGTCTTAACCTTTCTCTATATACAGTTAACTAGTTCAGTCCAGTGGTTTCCTATCAAGGCGCTAGACCTTTGATAGGGTCACCAGATAAATTTGAGGGGTCGTGAGATGATTAATGGGAAGGGAGGAAACGGGAAATGTCTTTGTGGAACAGCAGGTCTGAAATGTGACATTGTAAGGGGGTTTGTATCATGTTTTATAAGGTCATATGCTTTTAAAATGTGCAGTTTTACTGTGAAGTAACTAGTAAATACAGTTGTTTCTTAAAAATGTAGTGGAGAGAATGTATAAAGTAGGATGACATGTACCTCAAAATTTTCTTTCAAATCAGTGCAGAACTTGACTAAATGTATTTAGTGATTTTCCACAACTGGTTTGACAATAAAGAAAAAAAAAAGAGGGTGAAATGGTGACAATGAAATATACTGTACAATTTGCATTCTCGGTGAAGCGAGTCAGTCCCTCCCTGATACTTCTTTGAATCATTCCTTCACGTGTTTCCACTCAGAGAAAGACAGAGGGAGTGAAGTGGCCTCATTTGTAAAAATATATGCAGTGTTCTCTGATGTTGTTATCATGCATTGACGTGCTTTGTTCGACAGAACTGGGGTTGCCACGGCTTTAAAAGCACTTCATAAATTACAGCATCGACCGGACCAGACATCTCTCCCCTACTCCGCCAATGCGAGTGGCTGGAGATAAACTTGAGTGGGCGCAATCAGTCCTACAAATAAAGTGGCTCCATCTGGTTTTGTGAGGGCTCTGGTGTTGACATTATTAAGTCAGAAAAGCCTCCAGTGTGGTGGGGCTATTTTGGACTCTCCGCGGTACATCTGCTCTTCTTCAGCTCTAAACCGACGCAATAGGTTTGTCACAAGACACCAAACATTTATCGTACGTCATCCCGGAGTCCCCAATTAGTGGTGAATATCATTCCACTTTAATGAATGCATATGAGAGTAGAAGTCTTCTACTCTCAACCAAACAGCCATGGGAATTGCAATTGGCCAATACAGAAATTCATAATTCATACCGTAATTCACCCGATACAGCCAAATAAATGTCTGCAAAGAAAAATTATTAGGTATGGTCAGAAACCAGACCAGGTCCTGTATGAAATGATGCACAGATCCACATGTTTCTTTGTTTGCAAAAACAGTGGTTGTAGATCTCAAATGCTCCATGCACTCACTGGTTGTCAAATTACAGCAATGACATGAGATATGGATTTGGTGCTCGAAGCTGGGAAAGTATTTGTCCTCCGTCATCAACTTAAAAGTAAAAACTAAAGCTCGTCTATTTCCATTGTAAATCACAATCAAGGCCAGACTAGAAGAAAACTAGTCTCGTCAAAGTCCTCATTTCAGGTCAGGCCCCGAGCGTGCATGATTGGGTCCCCTAATTACCCAGAAGCCTCAGGGGGTTGTTATCCCAGCAGAGTCTCAGTCGCCACACGTCGTGGCCGGGACTGCGTCGGGGCGGTGGGGGTCAGAAGGTCTCTGTCAACATGTGGGCCTGCTTTCAGCATGTGACTGCTGACCCATGCATTGTATCACATTGCACTCATTTAAAGAGGTCAAGACTTGTGGAAGCTGGTGCCTTTTGCCTAACCCGACCCTCGACCTGGTGTGGACACTTGCTCCGTTTTTTAATCCCCAACAATAGGTCCCATTCAGAGCCGGGCAACCTGTAGAACATCTGTTTCTGTGGTCCGGGAGCAGACCGTAGATCAGCAAGAGAGGCGAGGAGTCGAACGTAGGTGCTGCTTTATCAGAAACATTTACCTTCTGCTTGGAGGGCTGATAGAAAACAGACTGATTTTTGAATCAATTGCTTTCAGACTTTGAGTTTGAGCTGTGAAATATTCAGAAATCTAACTATGAAAACCCAGTTCGAATGTAAAACTATACGTAACTATAAGTTTCTGCGTTTGCACATATATTCTGTTTCAATGAAGCATACAGCCAAAAACCCTGGCCCTTTTTTTTTTGTTTTGAGTCAAGGGTGGCTAAGACTGGAGAATGTGAATTGCATGCCTTTAGAGCTCTGTGTACGGTGCATTCACACCAAGTTTTCCCCCGTGTTACTCATGTGATTTTGATCGCAGGATCATTTGCGTTGATTTGTGCCACTCTTGTGAGTGTATATATGTACAGTTATCCATATTTAGCTTACAGCTAACTGTACAGTAGCCATAAGCTGGCGGGCAATGCACACAATAAGGATGTGAGCATCTGTTAGTTTGAATTCGGTCCATTTGTTGAGCCTCCCATTTCTCCTCCAGCTCTAGTAAGATACAGTCATATTGCTGCTGCAGTCAGGTTGATAAACAGGAGTGAAGATCAGTCCACTTTTTAATCCCAAAAGTTAAAAAGAAATCTCTAATCCGACTCCGTATCAGAGCAGAATCCGATGTTACATCTCCCTGCTCCACCCTACCTCCCCACACAACACTCGGCAAAGCCCAGAGACATAACTTTTTTTTTTTAATTCATGCAAATATAAAAATTTTGCGTCTATTGGCGTCTTTGCAACGACTTTGTATGTAATCTAGATGCACAAAAAAAAATAGCTTTAATTTTTTGCGGGAGCACATCATGAGTGAAAAAAAACATTTTAATGTTTTCCTTAGTATGAGAAAAAGATCCTGAACAAGTCTGATAAAATAGATTTTGGAGCCCATTACTTACTTAGATTTAACCTGGTGAGTAGCTACAGAAAGCTACGGTTCTATATGCGAGTGTGTTTGAGAGAGAGGGAGAGAGTGTGTGTGTGTGTGTGTGTGTGTGTGTGTGTGTGTGTGTGTGTGTGTGTGTGTGTGTGTGTGGTTAAGAGGCTCTTCAACTGTTGATGTTTTTTGCTTTTCCATCTGTTCATAATTCATTCTTTAAATGGTTGGAGTTAGACTTTGTCCACCACAATGCATCCCATGAAGGCTGTTGTCATTTACTGAAAATATGAAATATGTTGCTTTTTATGTAGAATACCAGCTGATATTGTACTTTAAAGGAGGATCAGAGAAGACAAGGCAAGCTGTGTTTAGTACATTACATATGCGAAGATTGTGACGATGAATAAAGATACAGAATATCAGGTTTTGATACATCAGATATGGTAGGGAATAATGGGCTAACACATTTTTCAACACAGGTTTTGTTCTTGTTATTGCATCTGTTGTCAATAACACAATACAGCACAGAACAAATTCTTCCAAAATAAACTTGAGACAATACCATCTACTGTGTTTGGTTACAGCAGGATGCCACCCTGAATCTTCCCTAGCATGGAAAATCAGATCAAATCATGAACCAACTTGCTGTCAGTGTCTTCAATTTATTTCATTTGACTTTTGTTTTGAGGACACACAAACGTATATCATTGTGGGGAGAAACATTTATTTTTGTAATGATATAAGTTGGTGCACACAATAATGACAAGAACAACATGTACTGTTCACATGCAAGCACCTTGTGATAATAAGAATGTTTTGTTTGGACATGGGCTCTTGTTATAATGAAAAACTGAACACTTTTTTTTATCATGGTGGCATCAATACACTGCCTTTTTAAAAGAAATGTGATCTGACACAATGTGTGTTACTCTTGCATATTAAAGTAGAAAACATTGTGTAGTCGTGCTAATAAGGTAAATACAGTTTCACTTTAAATGTTCACCTTAAAGTGTCGCACCATGTCTGGATCAGTAACCAGGCAATCCCAAATAATAATGTAATAATGTAATTATAAGCTTAACTACTAAGAAATGTGCTGTTTGAGTGAAACTCTGTGTGAGCCCGTCTAATTGGTGTTGCCGTACTCAACTGTCCAAGACGGCACACGTGGACACGCATGCACTACCCAGATTAGGTGGTAACAGAGTTGTTCTCTATTTAGCTTTTTGTCTTTCTGTAGCTGCGTCTCATTTAACCCTCTCTGAAAGATGTGACATACAAGGCGTACCTTCGAAAGAATGATGGATTGTGGGTAAAAGCAGCCTGGCTGAACTAAAAGATAACCTGCGGAGTTTTTAACCTGCACTAGTGCCATGTAGCTCTTTGTTTATCCGGTGTATGTGCACAAGGATGCACATACGACAGCGTGGATGATGACATAAATAAAAAGAAAAAAATCAATGGTCAATAGTTTCACGTTATTCTACTGATCAACAGGTAAAGGAAGATGCCAGGATTATGCAGCGATGCACCAGCGAAGACTAAGCTAACAAGTATTCATAGATTTCAAGAACACAGAAACAATGTGTTATGGTTGGTAACATTGAATCTGAAGATAACTCTTTAATTAGCGGATTTAAAACAGCATCATCCTGAGGCAACACCACGTCAACTAAAGAAGGGTGACTCCAGCGTCCTCCTGAGCTCCAGACAGCTGGTAAAAGTATTTAATACCAGTAGTAATGTGAGACATGTTGTGAGACAGCACAGTTTGACAGACAATTGTCAATGCTTCAGGTAAACGTCTGTAACATCTATTTGTTTAACAGCATATCCGGGCTGCTGGTAGAGCTCCGTCCTGCACTATTTATCTCTGGCAGTGGCATTTTCATTGGTCCGGTTAATGTGATGTGTTTACCAGTGACCGATGACCACCTAGACGCGAGCACCTGCTAAACGTCGCCATGTGATGTTTTCCTAACTTTATGAGTCGGCGAGAACTGCCGGAACACAATGTTTAACCACTGTTTTGGGAAAAACGGAGGGGCCGGAAGATATACAGCAGCTACCCTCCTGCAAAAGTTGCTGCATTTTTCAGTCAGCGTGGACGAGAAAAAGTAAAAGTTTTATTGTCTTTGCTGCGCATTCACGTAAGGACCGACATCCAGTGCAATCTTTAAACCAGTCCTGAAAGTGAGCGAATGAAGCTTTACTGTTTTTTTTGTGAGAATATGAACCAGATGTTTCTACGTGCTATGCGTAAGTAGAAACAGAGCTGTAGTCTACAAATCTTAGGTGTTGTCATAATATTTTACCAGATATTGACATATATTTGGTTGGTAATCCAAAGCAGTGGTATCTTTAAAAGAAGTATGCCGCACATACACCAGTCTTCTTTTGGTTTAAAAGTATAACTTAAAACACACATACAGAGAAACTCACCGCATTATTCCTCGTCACCTTGTAATTATCACCTACAAACACATGTTCAGGCTAAAATTAATCACCATAATTAACAGTAAAGAGTCTTTTCAGTGGTATTTTATGCTTTGAGTTGACCTGTTGAACCTGTTTAAACTTTCTTATATTGAACAAACGTGCTGTTGCAGATTCATGTATTTACCCAGCAGCAGCAGCAGCGGCGGCGGCAGCGGTGCTTGCAGACTCGGCACCATGCAGATCCAGTTACACATGCGAGCCACTATCTGCTCCTCTCGTGACAGGCTCACAGCACCTCAGGCGCTGCAACGTTGGCAAGCCACAACAAGATGTGATGAGCCACTCTTGACAAAAAGTGCTGACACACTTACTTCTCTCTCTGCCTCCGTCAGTCAGGATAAAACAGCCTTTTTTTCTCCCAAAGTTTCTCTGTTGTGTTTTTTTTTTTTGTAGTCCTCGGTCAGATTTCTTATTTTTAAATTGATCCAGTTATGGTCGAGAAGTTGACTGCTTCCAACACAATTACCAGAACAGATGTTGGCAAAAGTACATTTCTGCAAAACCACAGAAATGTTGAAACTTTACTTTTTTTCTTTATTGTGAAACTTTTTTCTTTAGGTTTCAATTTTCAATTTTGTCTTGTGACAACACTGTGCATATGCTCTGCTTAGGTTTAGGCACCAGAACCACCTGGTTGCAGGTGAGGAAAAGATCATTTTTGGCTTAAAATACCTGTTTTTATTCCCACAAAAATGTTTGCACGAGGTCTCCTTAAAAATATCCAGTGGTTTCACGCTTACAAATGTTAAAATGATGTGGTCCCTTGTCAAAAATATCCAGTTGTTTCAAACATACAAATATGGAGCACAGTCCTTTACTGTGGTCACTGGCTTGGCAGCCTTTTCGCCTCCACCTCCCGACATGGAAATCAGGTCATAAACATGTGACCTGAACATGATATGACAAGTTTTGTAGAAATGTTAATATGATACGTAGCCTTTGACATTTTTGCAGACTTGCAGAACCTTTAAGTGGCAGCATTTTATCCTGGGCTGCTGCTTCACTGACGCAAAGGACACGTAAAAACAAACCTTAGCAATTACAGTAGAAACTAGAATGGCACTCAGAGCGCATACCTCTGCCAAGGCCCAACAGTCCCCTTTGACTCATCCAAGCAATCGGGTCTAGGATCCACATCAACTTGCGATTGCTCATAGATACCAGCCACCTAGATACACCTGTTAATTTTTTGGAATAATGCATGGGTCTAGAAGAAATAAACGAAAATGACAAAAATCTTGCAATGTTAGAGAAATAGAAAAAGTTTTTGGATGCGTCCCTTTTTTTATCCAGATTCACCAAAGTTAATGGGTGAGCTGGGTATCTGTTCAGCGTGTTTTGTTTTTGTTATCCTGCTGACAAACCAACCAACGCACACTGTTGAAAACATTTAACCTCTTTTGAGGTAATAAGAAAATCTGCAACCAGTTTTACTCTTTCCATGAATTCAAGACCGTAGCAAAATCAAGCCACATGGAGCCTAATTAAATGTCACGAGTGATTTTAAACATGACGTTTCTCGTCAAACTTGATAACCAACTTATATGAATGTGCTTCCATCAGTTTCTTTTTTCAACACTCCAATGAAAAGTGATTGCACAACTCAAACCAATAAATCAACAGTTTTGATAAAGTTTGTTTCATTGACAACCTCTCTTGGACGATATGTTCTTGAATGGAGTTAAAATGTGTGTATGTACAGTATGTCCTTCTCTGTGAGAGACTTGTGTGTTGTTCTTTGCCTGTGAGAAAGTCAGCATGAGGTAACATCAGTACTGCACGCCTGCTAAGTAGAAGCATATTCCACCGTCTTTGCTACAGGCATCTGTGTGGTAAGATGTTCCATGTGTCGGGAGTTTCATAGCGTATTTCGGGTGAAATGATGCACAGGTACTCTGAGGTAACGACACAATGATGCTAATCTGATTAGTACCTAATGATACCACCAAGAAGGGAGACCCATCGCGATGACATGCTAATGATACTTGGAAAGAAAGACTGCCTCATGAATAATCTGATTGGTTTTCCCCTCCGGCTGGGATCGAGTTTTGATCAACAATAACTCCAAAATGTGTACGGAGGCAGGGGTGTGTAATTTACTTCAGTTTCCATTTTCACAGTAACCAAAACCGTCATGGTTTTTCTGGATGCAGTCCACATTCATACGGGGTCTTATTTGGATGATGTGATGCATGCAGTAAAAGTTTTACAAGGTTGATCTAAACACTCCTGATTCAATTTGAAAAAACATAAGCATGTATGGTGTTTTCCTTCAACATCCTGCTTTATTCACACCGATACAATTATATGCATTCACACTTGGGAGTCGCACCGTAAAACTATGGTGTGCAAACACTTCACACGGAGGAGTTGCTGCATCTGGAGTTTTAATAGACCTAATCAGAAGTTATTAAACATGTAGAGTGTTTTATTCATGTACTTAAAGGAAGAATTTATAAGATATTGTTATGTATAAATAACCTGTGTGATGAAAAACACCACTGATGTAATGTTAAAGACGTCTATGTATTGTGTCGCAGATATATCTGGTGAAGTCAGCATGCTAACCAGCTAGCCCCCGGCCCGCCCGGTCTCATGACACCACTTTGTACCGCAACAAGCGAGTTTCTGCAGGGAGATGTATGCTAGTGGCGGTCGCTAAATGTCACAAGCTCTCCTACCTTTTTAGAAAACTTCTGCTTCAGTTTTCATTACCAAACATAAAAATACAACCGTACAACTTCTGAATCCCAGTAAGATGTGAAAATATTCTGATTCTGCTGTGTCTTCTTATCTTCAAAATCATAGTCCTGGTCAGTGCTCTTGTAAACGACCTCCGTTCTACAGGTTGTGTTCAGTCCTAGTTTGGTGTCCGCCCTCAGGCCGCTACACGTGGGTGAGCACCGCTGCCCGTGGTGACTCCCGCTGTGATCTTGGTCCAGGCAAACTAAAGCAAAACTGGCTCCACGGTTAACTGAGCCCTGAGCTAATTAGCTAACGATAGCTAGCTACAACCAAGGATCGCTAGCTAAGAGCGGCAGTTGTCGGTTACTCTGTTGATATGCTGCACCCTATGTTCCCTCTGGATTCTCAGGATTTGTTGTCTTTTCAGTTGCTGATCAATCAGGTGAAAGTGGTGAAATGATAATCTGTCAGAATCACACATAAGACACATAAGTATGATATTATTCTTCTGACAGCAGTGTTAGAGTGTGCCACATTAGGGCTAGTCTGATATACCAGATGTAAACTGTCAGTATAAACTCTGCAGCTAGTGACCTACATGCTGAAATTGGCAAGTTACTCCAACACTAGCCTGGTCACTAACGGTATGCAGCTAAAAACAAGCTAGCAGCTGTTACCTTGTCTTGTGGGGATTTAGCCATTTTATTGCCAGTGCTTGCCTCTCCACATGCAAAACAAGTCACGGTTACTCTTTTGCAGGGGCGCCGCAGCTGCATCCTTGGCTTAGCGCCAACCAAGATGACTGATTGGTTTAAAAAAGAATACAATCAAGCCAAAGCGGGGTTTTTTCAGTTTACCAGAATGGGAATTGGTGCACAAAGACCTTCCTCCAACGCTGAATCAGCACCGTGGAGATGTGTCAGGCCTTGCGGGAATACCCTGAGAGGAAAATGTCCGCCGTGTGAATCTGGTCTATAGAGATCCAGCAGTAGATAATGAGGGCATTGAACAAGAGAAAAATAAATAACCACGATGAGTCATACCTTAAAGGCACATTTTCTATGAATCGAGAGACAGTTACTTGCGCTCTCGTTTCTAGGAAAATGTAAAGAACAGGCTAAAACACGCTCTGGATACAATCTCTTCACCATGTTAGGATAGAGCGATAGAGCCGTGACGATAAAGCCAACACATCGCTGAAGACATTGGCCCTTTCTGGATCTCTGCTTCTCAGTTAGGGGAAAGAAGAGAAAGGAATGGGATGGTTGATGGCAGTACAGTTGATAGTAGGGGGGATGTGGGGGCCGGCGTGAAAGGGAACAGCTAGGGGTGGATAGTAATCTCAATCTGATAATGCTCATGCACCGTTTTAGCATGGGAAAAGGTAAAACATGATGTCACCGACCCCCTGCTCCCTTTTTTCCATAACTGGGTTTCATTGCTGTACGCTTCACTGAGGCCCCGGTTAAACACCAACAAGGGAATCATGTTTATTGAGACATTTGTCGAATACAGACAAGCCGGCGAGGTGAGGATTGTGCTGCAGGTTTGGAGAAAGAGTTTTTATTAATAACACAACACTGTGGTACACTTTCTGTCTCTTGTTTCTTTCACCGGGACAGACATCCAAGGATTGTGTTTCTGCATCGGAGAGCAAAATGTGTCCGTGCAAAGCCATCTTTTTTCTTTGTGCGGAGCTAAATCACGCCACAAAGCAGAGAACATGATACACATTGTATTCAGACAGTGGGAGCATACTGTCGTAAAAATATAGACAAAAGGTTTTCTGTTTTCTTTTCCTGTTTTTTCCCCTCATTATAATTTGATTTATGATCTGACTGTCAGGCACACTGACAGATTCATGAATGAAAATTGCTGACTTATTTGTGAAAAGGTATGGATGGTTTAAATAGATTATATTGGTTATCCTAGCATAAATATAAAATTCAGTATTCTGCGGCCGTGTTGAGTATTTTTAGGCTCGTTTTCCATCAGAGGAGCCATTTTATGGAAAATCAACAATTGCTTACGTGTACTTTTTCTTGTGCCACTTGACAATTGTACGCTGAAACAAAGGATTGTCAATGGTCAAGAAAATGGGCTTCCTGGCAACCATTTTATCAATCCGGATGGGGAAACGGATGAGCGTGCATAGTGAACACGGAGCACGCACAACCAGTGGAAGTCCAAAATTAACATAACAAAATTGTCATCCCTCACTGGCTTCCCATTCACAAAAACAGCTAAATGTGTTTGATGAACCGAAGCCAAAAGCACTGCAGCTGAACGCTCTTCCGATCCGACAAGCCAAGTGTGCCAACGTACCTTAATGACCTCATTTTTCTAATCTGATGGAGATGCATTTAAATCCTGATTTTATCTCACAGGTCACAAAGGGATTTAGTAGGAAAACCTTTTCCCAATCAGGCTTTCCCCCCCCCCTTTAAACCTCACCTGACTCAGATAAGGAGGATATGATAGAATTACTCATCATTCATATGAAGTGTAGTTACATATGCACTGGTAAGGAGGTCGCTCTCCTTCAGCAAAATGTAGCAAAGAAATCAGTAATTTTCTGGTTGTTCAAGCGATGAATGATTTGTGAAAACAAACCAGGACAAAGAGACTGAACGCTTTCAAATAAACCAGCCATCTCTTAACATTCACCCCTGTTCTGTAGCATATTTAACTTCTACAGTACAGTACACTTTGTACACAGCAGAGATGCATCATGGTCCACGGCCTTGCTGCCCTACTAACCTTAAATGATGAGACCGCCGCTCTTCTCCACACATCATTGCGCCTAAACAACTGCAAAGGTCGACTGCCAGTAAAACCCAAAACAACAAGACTGTAGCAGCGTACCAGCGTCAGTTGTACCAGACCTTGATCTTACGATTGCAGTTTGTTTGTAGGATCCCTAAATATTATTTTTATAATCCCGGGCAGAGCAGGTGAGGTCACTTTTTTGCAGGTCTGTTGTCAACTCCTGAGTATCTGAGCACATTTTGCATCTTAATGAAATAGAAAACAATACAATAGTTTCAGTTTCGGCCCTCTGAGGAAGTTTTAAACGTTTCTTTTTACATTTTTTAAAGTAAGAAAATATCCAGACTTTATCTTTCACGGCATCTGCAATGGTAAAAGAAAAACTGAAGAATCAAAACAGTAGATTTGTTTAAAACGTGTTCAAGCTTTTCACAACCTGAAGGTCTCACTTGTGTTTTGAAAAGACGGCAGCTCTGCAAACTGAAAAAAACTCCTGGATACAGTTTTCAGAGCATTATGTTCTCGTTGGCTTTTGGACCAGGGTTAGAAGGTTATTAGTTAACAAGGCAGACATGAATGATGAAGCTGAAACATCTCAGCGACAGATGAATGTTTTCTAAATCAAATAAAACTACAGTTTCTGAGCTACGGGTCACAGGAATGGAGAGAAAACAGTGCCGTCAACTAATTCTACCGTCATCCGAGGCCTCGCTCGCTTTACAACAACAGCTCTCCTAATGGCTCTTTTGTTTATGACTCTGACACTATTGTTTCCTACTGACGGAAGCCGGATCCTCTTGGTTCAGAGGAAGAAGTTACACCTCAATGAGGTTAGAAGCCCGATACTCCCTCTGGGTGTGATGACGAGCGCCGACTCTATACAGGAGATGAGGAAGGGGGGGGGAACTAACACGAAAACATGATAGAGTGAAAAACAAAAAAGATGTCGGCCGACAGGAATGTTAAGATTTGGACAAGATGGAGACAAAGCTGATGACAAAACTGACACCCTTGTACCAGCGTTAGTCATCTAAAGTGGTAATGGAAACACTGAGTGGAAATATGTACTACAGCATTCTCTGAAGAGCGCTCACCCAGCAGAGCTTTAGAGAAAAAGCTGTGTTTTTCTTCGTCACGGTAAATGAAGCTGGCTGCTCCTTGGTATTGTTTTAGGAGAGCATGCGTCTGCATCCCGTCGAAGCGGGCCGAGAAACCACGTCGTCCTTCCTTGAAGTCAAGCTGGGCATCTTCACATCTCCTCCTCCTCCTCCTCCTCGATGAATTATGGCCAAGTCCCATCATTTCCCTTGAGGGATTGATCAAATGTGTTTTAGCTCAGTCCGCAGCAATCACACAAAAAACTATTAGAGGAATAAATCCTGGCAATAAAGAAGAGAAGACCTGTCACACCATGTCATTTTAGCCATTACTCCTCGAGTGCTGGCAGCCACTTGAAACGGTTATATTGTCTGCGTAGGTCTGTGTTTCAACTCATGCAGAGCGGACTGCGCCCAAGCATAAATATGAAAATGTGCGAGCGGACTGGACGGAGAGAATCGCAGTGTGTTCACTTGGATCGATACTGAGGAAACATATGTATAAAAGGGAGTTGCACATAAAAAAGTGCTTATTGTGATTCGTGGCCACAACATGGGCTGCAAAGTGCCAACATTTCTGCCACGGTCTCCTACTGTAGCTCTCCAGCTCTGGGTATTCTCTGCGGTAAACACTTGGTCACAAGCCTATTTTGTAGATATTTAGGTTTACCACTACTCCATTCAGAGTGAAGGGCTGCTTCTGTGCAGTTATCTGTAATGGTGTCCGTGTATTCTTAATAAGATGGAAACACAGATGCATATTTTACATGATTGTAGAATTAGTTGGCAGGATTTATATGCAGGCTCAGTCATTTTACTTAAATACTGTATTTAAATACAATTTGGAGGTTTTGTAAACTAAATATTCCCATTTTTGCAACTTTATTACTTCCACTCCACTACATTTTTGAGGTGAATTTTCGATGATTTTGGTGTTTTCCATCTGATGTCCTCCATCTTTCTGTGATTTATGTAGTTTCCTGAAAGCAACGTGTAACTGTAACTAAGACAGTGTTTTCCTGGCACTCTCGCCAAGTGCTTGCTCATGAGGGGAAATGTTGGGTCTTTGTAAATTAATTACTTAATTAATTAATTAATTAAAGAGTTGTCCAGAACTGCTCCAAGTGTCATGAGGTAACTTTTATAACTGAAATTGACTTAACAGCTGTGCACTGTAGCTACAAGGTTGCTCTGTTGGCTGACTCTGCTCGAAGTACTGCCGGACAATGTTGGTGTTCAGCAAATGATTGTCAGTGTGGGTCATGGATGTTTTTGGACAGTAATGGAGCTCTGATCTCATATCAGGCTTTGGACACGCAGGTAAGACTTGTTAGTGGGATTTTCATTAGCTTCTGTGCAGTCTGTAATGGTATCAGTGTGTTTCTTTGGTAGGATGCAACTTTGCTTGAGTGAGAACATGTGTAACACAAATGGACAATTGAAATGACATTAGTTTGGATCATTCATATGTATGGTGCGTGGCAATAAATGTATGTGTGACTAATTCATTACTTCATTTCAGAGGGGACTGTCTCCTACGTACTGCAAGTCCTTGAAAAGAAGTCATTAGAATAACAAGCAGCAAATAAGATTTAGAGCCGACATCTCCGAGTGTGAATTAGTCTTGGCATCCGCTGGATAGAAAGTGCGTCCTTGCCTGGCTCGCTGTATGCAAAGCGACTCACTGTGCATACCAGACTGAGAGCAAATCAAGTGATGGAGCAAAGATAAACAGGTGGAGACAAGATTCCCATTATCAAGCAATGACGAGGGTTTGGGTGTGCGTTTGGGAGGGCAGCATTGTGATGAGCACAAAATGGTAATGCAGACCTAATCTGAAGCGTCAGCTTTTGTTATAAAACAGAGCTGCCACGGCCTGAATTCCTTGAACCCAAACAACGCCTCGAAGAACAAGAAAAAGCCACAGTGATTCATAGGTTTACAGTTTCTTGGGATGTGACTCAAAAAGGGGCTATTGTTTGACGTTTATGGCCACCACAATGTGGCAGCGGAGCCTGACAAAGCACCTGGCAAACGCCATGGCTACACTTTGGCCATTAAGCCAACGTCATAGCGTCGCATTTCTTTCAAAACTGGAACACAATAGACTAACGAAGCCAAAGAGGCCTGCTTGTAAAAAGTTGCTAATAATTTGTAAATGTTGGAAAGCGAGGGTACCAGGCCGAGTGAGCGAACTAGCCCACACACACAGACTCCCGTAATGTCCCTTAGATTGAACAATGCCTTAGTGTTTTTGTGTTAGACTGATGGTGTGGCAATGTGGAACCAGCCTGCAAGAATTAACAAGCTCTCACTGAGGGAGGACACAAAGCTCAGGGCCAGCAGGGGAGCAACAAAGTCAAATATTCTGCATGTCATCCACCACTGTTAACTGGGGACCATGTTCAGACTCACTGGACTCCTTAAGGCTTTTCCACCATTAGACTTAAGTCACACATTGATGTGTTGTTACACATTAATGTGTCTGAATTGCTGTGTGGTGAGAGAATGGCTATGTAGGCTTTCTGATCCACCCTTCTGTGTTAATATAAAGCTTCCCACTCATTTGGAATGAGACTTAGACACACATGGGAAGCTTTTGAACATTACCAGCTCGAGAAAAAAGCAGGAGAAGTTCTTGAAATTCCTCCAGTGAGGCATTCCTGTCTGGTAAAACCCAACCAGGCCAACACCAGTGTTGCGAGGGTTATTTTTGAAATGATTTTCCTATTAACATGTATTTTCTGATGTAGCTATTTAATTACTTCAAATTCATTTTATTACCATTATATTACTTTTCTAACAAGTTTATTAAACCTGGCAGTAAAGCTTGATGAAATCAATATGTAGCTTACTGGAAAATGCAGAGCCAAGTATGTCTAGATTGCATACAAATTGATGAAAGACCAATCAAAATAATGAGAGATGGTGCAGATTTAATCAAGACAACCAATCCAAAACAGCACTCAAAATTTGACTTGATACTTCTCAATGGACCTTATTCACATGGTGGCCATTTTTCTCTGACATCATGCTCAGGGTTCAAAGTTCAAATGTCTTCATGCTTTGTTCCAGGTCCTAAAATGTAGGGAATCCGTCAAATTGTTATCATTTTAATATTTCCTGATTGATCAGTAACTGATAATGGATAGCAAAAATCTGGAGGGACGTGAGGCTATATTTCAAGGTATTTGATAAACCATTAGCTTTCGTGTGAATATGGTCTGTGAATGGAGCCTTGTAAACTATCCCATCCTTGATGGTGTTGCACTTACACTTGTCCCAACGGCTTTGTTGACCTGCGCTGTCTGGTATTATGAAAAAAGAAGGACGTGAGCAACAAATTCAGTTTGATTTCATTGTTTCCTCTCGGAGCGTCCCAACTGGTCATGAGTGCTGCACGACGCCACATTTTAGGCCTGATGCCCCGTTCATATTTTTACTTGTCTCTTGCATTTACACAGACGAATGGTTGATTCATGAAGTTGAAATAAAGAGTTATTTAAACTGTACCATCTCCTTTTACTTCAAAAACCTAAAAAAAAAAAAGTCACCACTCGGTAATCAAGAGATTACAATGAGATGTATTGGTAGTTTAAAACATTTGCCATCTCTTCTTTATGACTGCTGCTTACAAAAGCTGAGCCTGGATCAGATGTTCAAGCTTTATTCAAACAACCCTGTAATAAAGGAGTGGTGACAGATCTCCACACAAAAGTTCAAAATGTGATTCCTTTTTAATCTGAAATGTTTATGTTTGAATAAAATGATTTATTTTCATCTCTCGAGTCGCTGGTTTGTTTTCATTTCCCCCCAGATGTTCATGTAACACAATGCTGTCATAACAAAAAAACGACAGATGTGGCTCATTTTATTGGGTTTTTTCTTTTTTCTCAGAATGAAGAACCCAAACGATATTTCCCCCAGATCAGCCATAAAGTGTAATCTGCGTAGCGTCGATCTCCGCTGTGATTTCTCCCGTTTCTTTTGCCTTATTTATCAACCTGTCAGCTTTGGAGGGCCCGGCCACTTCCTTCCATAGGTGTCACATGATCGATTGTCGGTTTGTGTGTGTTGAGTCACTTGACATCACATCAATGAGAGAGAGAGAGAGAGGACACACTCGTAAAACTTTTACTAGAAACAGACTGCAGCATGAGCCATTTTGTCCTTTTCTGCTGTTCGCTCCCATCCATCATCGGATCCTTCAGAAAGACCTGCTGAAACTGACAGGACACGCAAAAAAAGGCAACCGACAGATCTTTGGCAGCAGATGTTAAATGATTTTTTGGGTTTGTAGAAGCGATGTCCTGAGAAGATGAGAAATGAGAGCAATTCAAAGTAAATAAGACAGTTAATCTATCTTTTCATATCCGTCTTAAACCAAAGAAAGAAGGTTTCTCTTCATATCAACTGCAGCAGAGATGTTTTGCCTCATTGGAGCACATTATCTCTCCGCTGGATGCTCCACTGGATTTAGTGGCATTGTTCACAACGCCTGTACGACCAGCTGCGAGCTAGATTAATTACAAGGAGATGTTTGTAGGAGTCATAGTACAAATTTAAACTCCTTAAAACTAAATCCCATCCATCTTGTCAAGTGCAGCAGGAGGACCGGGCGCCAAAGATACAAAAGAAACAAATTGTGTAATCTGTTCGTCAGGCCAAGTGTATGACACGTCTCAGCCCACAGTTCTAGCTCCTTAATGAGCCAAATTAGTTCATGCACCTTAATTGTATTTACTTTGATTGCTTTTTGACAGGGCTATCTAATAGCCAAAAGCTGCACAAGTAAGAACCGGTATCCGTCCTCCAGCTATTGTTGTTGGCAAAGGCAGGATAGTGTGTGTGTGTGAGTGTGGTGTGGTTCGATTTGGCAGATTGGAAATCGAGTCCCATTTTGTGTGTTGTACAACATCATTTCCAAAAAACGTTGGGACGTTGTGTTGAACAGAAATAAAACAGTGATAATGTGGTAACCCTTTCTGATCAGCTGTTCTCAGCACAGAAACAACCATATAGGTCAATTGTGAAAGCAGATTATCAGAACACACGTACACCTTCTTGTTGTTAGGAGGTGGCAACTGTGGTAAAGGAGGAAGTCAGGTAAAGTACGATAAGGACGAGGATGTAACTATGAAAATCTGTCAAATTTCCAGGATGTACTGTGTTGTGGGGCCCACAGAGTGTGCTCACTAGAGACTTCCGCCAAATCGAGGTCGCTTACTTCTGGTTTAGCCCCTGGCTAAACTGAAGGGGAATAAATTGAAAATAAGATTTAATGTGTGGCTCTTGTAGACTTTCCAAATGTTATCAGAACAAATGACTCAAATTATGATGATGAAACAAGTCCTTTTGTGGGGTTTATGATGCTCAAAATAAATGGATCTACCATTTTACAGCCAGTTCTTTCACAAATTAAGCTTATGGGAGTATTATTAAGTCTTTTTGTTACTATAAACATAGGCTTCGAAGCCTGGCGCTCTTCCTGGGGGCTAGATGAAGGAGCAAAAAAGTCTGTAAATGGAAAACAGACTGTGTCAAACACGTGACTTCAACCCAGGAGATGGCGTTTTGTGTCCAGTGTGAAACCATAAGTTAACGGTGAGTTATTTTTAACTTATAAATGTAGTTAAGTTACGCAACATCCATAATGTAACTTGTTACTTAACTTACTTATGTTCATAACTTAAGTAACGTAGTTACTGTGACCAAAACATAATCTTTTCCTAAACCTAACCAACACTATTTTGGGAGTCACTAGCAGTCGACCTGTTCAGGTAATTAGGTATGAGGATGTGTTGTTTGACATATACTCTATTAAAAAAAGTACAAAGACAATATATACAATGTTTGACTCCTCAAACAACAGCCTGAGGAAGACTGAGTGCAGGTCAAAACCAGTCAGCGGTTTCCTTTTGACTTTTTACCAATAAAGGCTGTCCAACTAAATTCTTGGCTTGGTCCCATCATTTCTGGACTCGGGGTGTTACATACTATGATAATCTAAGCATGGCCGGAATAACCTGCTGGGCTTCCCAGGGCAATAATGAGCTGCTGGGTCCCTATAGGACATGGCTCTATATTTTCTGTGTGATAATCTAATCTAATTAAACACAAAGGTAATTAGGGAACATGGGCCATGTGAGCACGGAATCAGCTAAAATAATTGTTAGTTGAATATGTGCTTTAATAGCACATATTCCCAAGGAAGGTACAATTAATCCAATTACTACAAACTAATTGTTACACAGTGATATCGAAGCATTCTACAACGCAGGAGGTCCGGGGGAGCAGGATTGAGGCCTGCTGTGCGGCGTTGATCTAGCCTTTGACATAAGAGTGTAACTTTTTAATGAAATGGCTGGACAACAGCCCAAAATATTCCAGCAGGCAAAAACTGTAATGGTCATTTAATTTTGATGTGTTTTAATCCATAGTTAGATATTTGGGGAAGTATACATGGTTAGATAGGATCTGTACTGAACTTCAAATCTAAAAATTATATATTAGTGATCTAAAAATCAATTTTTTGTTAATTTATTTGTTGGAATTGGTCTATATTAGTCTGTCCACATGTGAAGAAAAGCCAGTCACATATTAATGTATATGTGGAAAGTTTCAGCAGCCATCTTGGCAACACCCGGGCAGTGAATTCTGGCTAACAAGACCAGGGCTCAATCTAAATGAATTGGAAGAGAGCCACAACTTCTATTTCAATGTCACCTGGACATAAACACTGCATGTAGAGACTCACCAGTCAAATATGTGTTTGGTGACTTTGCCCCAAAATAAGGTTTCAAAATGCTTCTTTCACAGCTGAATCCAGAGTGCCATGATGCTGTCCGATTGTCCCAGAAGAGAACTTAGTTTAAAAAGGGATTTTTCTCCTTCAGGTCTTTTGATGTGATGGTGAGGTACGTATCCCTAGTCAGTGTATAACCTGCAGGAGATGACCATCAAGTCTCTGTACCGACCACGTAGCACCGACAGGGAAGCAGAGCATCAACAGCAAGATGTATTTTAGCCACCTTAAAAAATATATCCATTTAAGTGTACACTGTATTTTGAACAGTTTTAGCACTTTACATTGCCATCAGACAGTTTTCCTTTGGGACTACATTCCCTCAACTGTACAAAGTCTGTATTCCTACGCACAAATGCAGCCGTGCCCGTCGCAGATCAGCTGTTTGGGTCGGATATATTTTTTGGCAAAAGTACATCTTGCCATCGGTGCCGTTTAGCAATACGATGCTCTGCTTCTCCACAAAGGGGGGGGAGCTGGCGGTCATCATGTATTGGGCTGACTAGGGTATAAGTACCTCATACAACCCCACATCAAAAGACACAATTATCCCTTTAATGTGTAATGTTTGAATAGCCTCACCTTTCTCTTTGTAATCCTGTTCATTACTGTGATATCCTCCTTCAATAGAAATCCATCTGCAGCCGGGCCAAAATCGGTTGAAACTGATTGAATCTCATCTTTGAGCTTGCGTCAGTGCAACAACACGATTGGCTGATACGTTCCCCAGTTTAGCTGTGACAAAGCAGATGATTGGCTCTCCTGAGTGCTTGGACCAAACTTCAGAAACCTTCATCATCCTCTCAGTGTAATATTTTTGTTATACAAGTAGTTAATTGACCATTGGTCAATTGATTTATACTGAATGATGCTGCTGATCATTTATTAAAAGCTGTCCAACTTTGGTTTTCAAAGAAACAAACTATTTATGGACTTTGTGCACTGAGTGGGATTTTGCTGCCTTTGTGTGTCAAACACGATGCAACACATCTATTTATTACTCTGACTCAGACCACCTGGTCTATGTATAAAAGTGCTGGAAACACAGATTTGACTTTTTTCATATTGTTCACATTAGGTAGGTAGAGTGCGTGTGCGCCAAGTCAGTTTAAAATGGATGCTGTTTTTATGATGTTATGTCTTTGGCAAAATCTGCAGCAATTACTTATCATGACGAGTCTCATTTTAACAGGCTCTTCAGCCCTCCCCCTCGCTGCCTTGTAAACCGTGTCCCATCCTTTTCTGGATATCATGAGGTTTTTCTGGGATTAATAAATTACTTCCGTATAGCTCGTTATGTAATGATGTCACCGTCATAAACAGTGTTGATTGTTGGAGGTTTAAGATCACACAAACTTTTATTTAAAGACCACCAACACAGTGCTTATATAGTGTTTCTCTCCCATAGCAGATATTTTTGTTAGTTAATAAGTCATGAGCTCATGAGTCATGAGACTGAGGAAATGCAGCTCTCTCTTTAGCGTAGCAGCACTGTCAAGCTTGTATGTTAACAATTAGCAACATGCATGTATCTAGCCCAACAATCACGTTTGTCTCACGTCAGTCAGACATCATGTTTATATTCACTAATTTCTGTTTTGTTTCCCTAAACAATCGGTACGGAAGCAGAGAACACCCGCGCTTGCAATTATTTTTAAAAATGCTGTTATCTCAAGAGCAGGAGTTATTATTTCACCATGGAGGTACCAAAGCTCATTTCTTCTGATCCCGTTATGGAGAAAATGGTGGACTGATCTGACTGTGTAACAGGAGGACACAATTTGTGTTTGCAATTTCTGCCAGTGTTAGATCTTGATTTAAGTACAGTCTGATGCGTGGATCAATAATGGGAACTCCTTGATCTGACATTTTCAGCTTTAGCAGGAATCCATCAGCAGGAATGCAGGCGTGGCAGCAGACCGTCCTGGTGAAGATGGAGCCGAGCTGGAAGGCAAAGCTTTCCAGTTACCAGTCGATCTACGGTCCATCCTCACCTGGTCATGAGCTTTGGGTAGTGACCGAAAGAATGAGATTGCACGAACAAGCGGCCACAATGAGTTTCTCCCGTAGAACGGCTGGTCTCACCTTTAGAGATAGGAGGAGCTTGGACATGTAGTGGTTTGGGCATCAGCTTTGGATGCCTCCTGGGTGCCTCCCTTTGGAGGTTTTGGGAGGACACCCCAGGGCAGATCTAGAAAATCGCTGGAGGGATTATACTGTATACCTCACCTGGCCTGAGAAGCATTGCTGGAGAGAGGGACGTCTAGAATACCCTGATGCACAGGTGTTCATGGCTTCCGTGGGTACACAGCATATTCGTCAATGTCATTTTAGTCGACACAGAAGCTGTGGTAGACGTTCCTACAAGTATTTAGATAAAGAGATAACATCTTGACTTTCTTCAAGTCGTCTGTCAATCAACCCCACACCCATGGATGTATAAAGGATACCCTGTTAGAAGATGGCGCCTCATTCGCTGCAATGAAAGTTTTTCACTGAACGTATACCATACATACACCATGTTTGGGCCCATACAGCATGCTCAGTAGAGTCCTTCGCTAGCCGAGCTGGTCAAGAGCCGGCGCATCTGAGACTCAGAGGTGTGGAAGCTGGCTAACCTGAGTTCACCATGTCTTTTGGCTCATCTGAAGACTTCCTGTTTACTCTCAGGACACACAAAAATTGCCCCACAGCCAAAAACGGTTCCCGTTTCGGTGTTTGCAACTCTTGCACATACCGGAAAGAAATCTCCAAGCTGGAGACAATTCTGTCTCTTAGGTTCAAACTTAAAAAACGCAAAAGCACTTTAGTCTGTTATCTCGGTTATGCTGTTTTTTGTTTTTGTTTTAATTCTCCATGATTAAAAGGTGATGGAACAAACGATCTGTCTCTTTTATGTGTTGAACCAAAACCAAGATCTTTGTGAATGCTAGATCTTACATCGAGGCTGTTTGTTCTTCAATGGCTGATTTGTGATGTTACAGTTGACCTCTCTTTGGCAGAACATGCACAGTGAGGAAGGTATTTGTTTTTAAAAGGCAGGATTTAGCCAAGAACACTACGCACCTTTTTCTGTGATCCTCTTGTGAGCCCTCAGCTACATTGTATGCACATCATTATTTGACATGTCATGAAATATGGCTAGATTGCTGAAATATTTTCCAAACGGAGCCCAATGCGGTGCTTGAGAAGAACCTGTTACTTCCACCTCTACTCCAGGACACAGCATTTACAGCATTATAGATTTGGGTGTGGTTATGAGTCCCTCTTGCAGCAGGCAGCAATGAAAAATATGTCTTGGAGTTCACATACATGCATTCCCGCATGAACTTTTCATCGAGGATGTCAGAAGGTTGTCGGAAGATTACACGGGGGAGGCAAGGTCATGAAATTTTAGTGCAAACACATGAGCAGAGGACTTATGCACTCACTTATGCACTCATCAGAGACACAATACTTTATTGCCAGGCTGGTGTTACACAAGCAGACAATTAATTCCCCGTCTGCTTTTGTTGAAGTGTAGGGAGTATCTGAATGTGTGTAATATTTATTGCGCTGACCTCCAGATATGAAAGTGGTCTGTCAGACAAAACACAAAAGGCCCTTGAACAGTCGAAGTCGACCGGTTCATGTAGTCGGGGTCAGTTTATGTGCACGCTCGACTTGAAAAATGACCAGGCAAACCCTCAACAATAATCCAGAGTGGTCAAATCAAGTTAAAGAAAGCAAACATGCAGAACCCCATCGTTCACGTCTTTTGAGCACTCAGTTGAGAACACAATGCAGATGGTTGCTTGGGTTTTTGCTATGACCCTTTAGTGATTGTACTATACCAGGAATCAGACTTTGCATGAGGACAGAAGGAGAGGGATTGTTTTCCAAGAAGTTGTCAGTTGGAGGTTCAAATTGGTTTGAGAAAAACAAATACACAGAATTACACATTGTGCTACTTGAAGATTTTCTTTCAGCGGTTAGAAAAACAATAAATTGAAAGCCAGGATTAGTTATTTCAACACTGGTGTTTAAGGGGATTTCGACTGGTGTAACAGAGTTAGAGATAAAGTTCACACCTCTCTTTGATTTACGTCGATGGGTAGCAAAGCTGTCTATCGTGTAGTGCTTCACGAGCTCTGGTCCTTGCTAGCAAAGAAAACATTGGATTATTGGCCTTGTTCAACAAAACATGCACGCAGTTTTTCACAGAATGAACTTTTGACCCATTGGAAAGCAGCTTTAGACACATATGGACATCACATCTGCTTATTTTTATCGTCTCTTCATTTGACTTTTCTAAAATGCTGTTCATGTGCTTTTTATATTGCCTTGTGTTTTTGAAAGTCTTTGCAAATGTATTCACCATTTTACAGCCACTCCTTTTAAAGATTTTAGATGGGGGGAAAAAAAAAAGGCTTTTTGGGCCAGTGCACATCACAATCCCCAAAAACACTTCACAGCCCAGCACTGTTCTTGTACACTAGGCTACCTGCCCATCACCAAATGACCATCAGACTAAGTTAGTGACTAGCTGGTGAGCAGTGGAGAAGTTAAAGTCCTGAGCAGCTAAACATCCAGATACTTTTCTCAGGAACTGGTGGAGCCCAAAACAGAGCTAAAAAAGTCTGCCGTGTTTCCTGGATTTTTAAAACAACAACTGTTTGCTGACACAGCTCTAACAACTTCATGAAGTGCTATTAGCCAAACTGTGTAACAGACTCACCGTGACACTATCGCGTTTGGCCTAGCTCACCCATGGGAGGGGAAAAAAAAGTCTTCAAGTTAGCAGTAACAAACATGCCACGCCTGGTTAGATTTTCAAAATATAAAGCAGCAAAACTACTTGGTTAGCTTTAGGATTATGGTTTCTCTTTAAACATCTCCTTCCTTATAACAGTCACAACTGACTGCTCTCTAGTGGATGGGCGGATAAGACTGGGTTGGCCCCCAATTGCACAAAAACAAACCTCTAATGAACACTGCTTAAATCTGAGTGAGAATCTTGTATTTCTGCATGTATTATGGGAATGTAACAGGTGGTTGGCCTTGGTCATCGTTAACCCAAACACAAACCCCGACAGACACAAATTATTTTTCAAAATTTTCATGTGGCCTGTTATATATCAGCTATTGACACAAAACCTTCCTCCCGAATTCTTATCCGCAGGCAGGAAATGTGAAAAAGCCAGACTGAAATAATGTTGTCCTTGAAGTTAATTACATTTCTAAAATCCTGACCACAGCCTAAGACATTTTTTTCTTTCAAAGTAAGAGATGTGTTTACACAGTTTTTACCCATACATCTAAAAGTCACTCTGATTCCTGCTGCAAAACACTGTTCACTGCAGTAAAGAGTGGAGAGAAACATGCAGACAAAATGAAAACGAACTGCTGATTATAGGAAAGAGTCGGAAAGAGTTTAAAATAAATAATGGACCTCATAAGGCAACTTCATCAGTGTTACCTCTTCCCTGATGTGTAGACTCTTTCCTTTTTTAAGATACTGTTCTGTGCTTAAAGGAGTCTGAGTCATCATCGCAGAAATGATATCTCTAGCACACACTACCATCACCCCAAAGAGCCCTTTTTTCTCCACATAGCTTCAAGATGCCTCGATAAAAATCCTCAACCAAAGATCTGAGGAACATGGCCCACTTGCTTCAAACAGCCATGAAATTGTAGCAGAGCCAGATAAGACCTGATTAGACTTGTCAGGTTTGCTGCTTACCGGCACGTCCAGCAGCACCACCTGCATCTCCCCAACTACTCCCGACCGTCTAACCGCTCATCCCCCTCCCTGGGAAAAGCTGAATGTGCACTTTCTCCGCTCACATCTGTGACCTCTTGTGCCTCTGTGAACTGCGTCTGCTCCCGCTATCTTCATCTCAAACACACAAAAACATGTGCACACAGGCAGACACACACATACACTTCTGTGTCTCACACTTACACAAACATAGATACACATGCGAACTTAAGATCTCGGTCTTCCCTTCCCTTCCCCCGCTCCCTCTACCACTCTGCGGTTTCAAACTTGAACCTGTGGGTCTCGAGGGCTGCGTTCCAGCGCCGAGAGCCATTTTCAAAAAAAAAAAAAACCAGCAGCCGCCTGGAAGTCAAAGTCGACGCGTTCCTGCCTGGAATCAAACGACGATCATTTGTTAATGAAGTTAGATTTGGAAGTGGAGTTCATCATCTGCCATGTGTTAGGCCTCAGTTTTGAATTTATGTGAGTTCTTATGTGTTTGGTCAGGCACAGCACACATGCAATTACAATTCCAGAATTCCCCTCCCATGTTTGGACGAGGTTCAGAGCCACAATGTGTTTTCCAAAACACAGATTAATCCAGAATTGACCAAATATAAATCCTTAAATATACTGGCCCGTATCAAATAAATGGTTATAAATAGCAGCCGTAAGCAAACAAATACAGATGTTTTTAACCACAAGTATCGAGGTTAGAATTGGCTCCTTTGAGTTGTGCACTTTTCTCAGCATGCAGGCTCCAAACTTTAATGAGATATCCAACATTAAACCTTCATTTCCTTGAGTTTATTTTTGAATTATGACAGCAAATTGATTTTTGATTAACTTTGCTTTATATCCTCATTCTTTGAACACGTGCAGCTCTCATGAATAATTACAACCACTGCTAGGAATTCTGTATTTGTTGGGATCTACATAATTATGCATCTTATTTACTTTTGGACACACGGCTCATCAGGGGTGGGTTGTCCTAATTCATGCTGGGATGCAGTGATAGGACGAAGGGCTACACGCTCCTCCAAAAAGAGGATTTTCAGAGGCACATTTCGAATGAGTATGAGAGCTGTCTGTTGTTTTTAAAGTGTTATGCTCCTTTTTTTTTTAAGCTAACCAGTAAGCTAATGTTACATTGTTGTTGCTAATTTGTGCTTTAGATTTCTGCATTTTGATGCATTTCAGTGTTGCAGTCCCACACTTTGTCATATGACACCTGAAAATTCAGCAGCAAAGTGGCTGTAGTTGGTACGGCTCCTCTAATATCAGTGCATACTGGAGCTGGGGCTGCTAATGTTAGCCTATAAAGCACAGCTAGTGGCCCAGTAATGAAGCTGTGTCCATTTTATTTAATGACTTAATTGACAGCTTGTGTCCATGCTTTTCTGTCTCCATCAGATAAATGGCATTGTGATAATACCAGGGTTGGCACAGTAATACGAGATAAATTACCACAGCTGAAGACGGTATATTGAAAATGTGCAGTCGTGTCTGTTCATGCAAATGTGAACAACTGATGATGTATGAGAGTCTTGAAGGGTTGTCCCACAAGAGATTTAATCCACTGCCCTATGTAACTCTGTTCTGAGAAGGAAAGGGGGCACTTGAAACTGAGGGGTTGGGGTAATAATTGGAAAGAGCATCAAGCAGGCCTGAACTGAGACTGTGATCCGAATCAGAGTTGAAGCAGAGCCCTGGTTAATATACTGGAGGAGGTGATTAGCTGATGGGAGGCAGGTGAGTACACTGGGAACGATAACGAGCTGATTGCAGACAGGTGAGCAGAGCTGGGAGCCTAAAAATCATGTATATTTATATATCACAGAACAATACGACCTGCTATCAGAGTAGATGCAAATCTGAAGGCCCACTAGTTGCTCTCAGACTTTGAGGTCCTATTTGTAAGAAAAGTTGATTTTTGAGTCTCATTCCCAACACTCATTTTTACAAATAGGACCTTTAAGTTGTGCCTTGAATTGTCTCCATTAGAGTGAAGAGAACAGGTGACAAAACACCTCCTCCTGCAGCAAAACCTTCTTCCACCACACACCATTTGCAGTCCTAGATAACATTTTGGTAAATTAACCACAATGGTGGTTAATTTAGCAAAAAGGTGTGTTTTCATGTGTGATTCTTAAATGTAATGCTTCTAAATGTGTTTTCTTGTGCTGTACGGTACTCTGCAAATTGGCATCTGGTGTAAACACTATGATACTTGCATCAGACAGCTGTTTCAGTGTGTCTGTGTATTTACTCATCTGATATTTTTTTTTGTATGAGCAGTTAATGTTTGAGAAATGCTTATTTACTTGTGTTTTCCTGCTCGCACAGGATTTCTGGAGTGGAAGGAGGAGTGTACTTTCCATTTAAAATGTCTTTTTGGGCATTTTTCTGCTGTGATGTTGGTCAGTTAGAAAAAAAAGGGAATGTTTTCTTGTTTATCAATGTCACTAACGGAGGGTCGGTGTTTGGTGCTACTGTGAAGATGTTTTTCCTACTGATTTTTTAAAGTAGACCCTCTGTGATAAACCCAGTGAAATTGCTTTTTCCCCCTGTTTTCTGGTCTGAATACTTCACAATCTAGAGTCATTGCGTTTGAGTTGCAGCTCCTTACTCGTGACTGAAAGCATAATTCTTTCACTCATTAACTTATTTTCCAAGACACTCGACTCCCATATCTCAAATCTACATGCAACTCTTTGCGGGTGCAGTTTTATTACCCTCAGCTAAATAAGATTTTACGCTTCATTACCGATTATCTTAATGAATTCTATTAGTGAGTTTATCTGGAGTGACCACAATGTCAACAATTACATCAGCTACTGTTCCCAGTGGTGTGTAACGCCCATAAAAAACACTAAAGGATTTGATTAGAAACAGTGAAACTTAATAAGAGACCCCACTGACGTAGTGCTGGAGTGTAACCTTTCACGTGTCTGGAGAGTGAAGTACAGGCCTGGATGCTGACGTTACCCTTCATGGACAATATGAACAAAATTAATCTTTTAATTTAAGTAAATAAAGAATGGAGGTTGATTATTACAGATTTCTTCTCGAAGCAGACACCTGCTTTATTTCTACTTACTTTTATTCCAAGAAAAGACTTGAAACTCCTTTAGTCATCGACTAATCTGCCATCTATCAGTTTTTAGGTCATTCTTGAAGTGTCATGCATGAAAGTCATTAATTTAAGGAGGGATTGTTTGTCAAAACACAAAAAAATCTAGGAACAGTTGACATTTCTTGGGGTCACTATAAAGAATACCAGCCCACGGCTTGGTAGCAGCACAAAGTCATGATGAAACTCAGAGATGATGTCATCTACCCACAGCTCAAACCTCGGCCAAACTCCTGACTCAGTACCACCTGCAGGTTGAAAGTTCATTTCACAAGGGAGCGTTATCTCATTAGCTACTTCTTGCGACACAAACAGTGAAACGCACAAAGCTTTGCACAACTGGATCTCAGTAACGGCTTAAAACTAATCCTGCAGTTGCAGATAGCCTGATTGTGCTCTTCCTCTGGTGGTATCCCTGAGCTTCCTGAGGTGGGAAACCAGAAGACAGTAGATCTCTGTGCTGGTTGGCTGTTAGGTGTTCAACAGCGAAAATGATGTATATGCGGAGGGCAGGTGTGATATATTAGTGTAAATTAGGACACTGAATATGAAGCCACCTTTGCTCTTATATTGCTGTTTCCACCACAGGGACTAGGGACCTTGGGAAGGAACTAGTGTGTTTCTATTGCAGAGACCAGCGTCTAAATTAAGTTAAGGGGGCATCAAAAAGTCCCTGCTTGGGGGGGTAGTGCCTCCCAAAAGTACAGGAACTCCGGTGGGTGGGGCTTGCAGAGATGAACCTCTGATTGGTCGAGTACAGGCAACTTTTTCTTTCAGCTACCATCTTTAAAAATCTGCAGCCACAAACCAGTTTTTTTTCTTTTCTTTTGCTTATTGTGCTTTGACACATAATCATGGAGTTACGGAATAAAGCATACAACAGTTGAGCCGAAAATTACTCGTAAAAACAGTCATCACCATTTCATGTGTCAGCAAACTGATTTGCCAAATCATTGCAGGTTTTAAGATCGTGGTTGAAACGCAGACAATGGGCTGAAGGAACCTTTTAGTTCCTGGGACAAAAAGTTCAGCCCGTTCTCACTCCAACAGTCAAATACAGCAGCCTGGTCAGTGGCCCTAGGCTTTTATATTTGACGCTGTACTTACCCCTCTAGTGTAGTAGTATAAAAAGTGAGAAACGTCTAAGTCAGGGGTGGGTCATACACTGGAATTTCCCTCCAAGGACTCCAAGTCTAAGTTGTGTTATTTAGTTACAGACTTAAATGACTGACCATAGTCATTTTAACCCCAAGTATGATCTTTACCTAAACCTAACAAAGTAGTTTTGTTACCTAAACCTAACCAAGTAGTGTTGGGGGGCCTCAACCTAATCAAGGCACTTGGTTCTAGGTACTTTGGGTAGAAACACGGCTCATACTGTGCGTCTCACATACCTGATAGTTGTAATTTGTAACTCTTTATTATAACAGTCATGCAAACAAAACTGAGTGGTTGTTTTGTTACAGGTGCTGTAAGAAATCATCTTTAAATTCGCTGTTGCAACACCATAAAGTCCTTGAATGGAACACCTTTGTTGTTAAACCTCTTGAAAATGAGAAATCCAGGTGTGTCCAAATTGTCATTACCATGAATAATGATTTTTATTGGGAAAACATCAGGAAACTCCTTTTGTTTTTTAGAAGAAAAGTCATCTGGGGGAAATAAATTAATATGCTTTTACAACCTGTTGGCCGGTCCATCCTGTGCTGTGGGCCCGAAGGAAAATTTGAGAGGTGGCACTCTCTGTTCCAGACTGATATTGTTTGTGGACTTTGTGCATCCTTGCCAGAGGCTCCCCCTTATCCAAGGGCAGCACAATGCTGCATAGCAGGGCAAAGCCCCAGAAAATGATGTCATCCACTAAGAACCTAATCCATGACCAGGATGTTGAAGGATCTTCCCCTCCTCCTTCCTTTTGCAATAGATTAAAATGAACAAGGGCCATCACCGAAACCAACTTGAAGAAAAAGAGCGATTAAGATTTTCTTCCCAACAGGATGAACTGAAATGAACTGCTTTAAGAGTCCCTGACTCAAACAAGGGTACTTCCAAGGACAAGTGAGGACTGCATTCCATGCATACAAACGGAGCCATACCACCGAGCAAACCTCGCTCAGAGGTTGTTGAAACAATACGGTGTTATAGCACACGCAGCAGTCTTTTCTTCATTTTTACTGCCATAAGCAATATTCGGCAGCAGTATTTCATGTGCTGATGTGGTGGCGTAAAGTCAACCAACATAAGTATTATGGATGAAAACATGAGGTCATGGTGTAAACTGTGCATAACGGAGAAGCTTATATGGAATTTGGCGCCAGAGATTGGCTTTTTATGGAAGAACGGGGGATTTTGTATACAAGTGATGTGGCCTTAAAATACCACTACCACCACGGTTCAAGGAGACCA